>NC_141698.1:990032070-990667265 GCF_964263255.1 Lissotriton vulgaris
TTTGTTTCCATGCCAACAATTTACCTGCTGCCTTAGTAGCCATGATATCCCCTGCTGCAGAATTTGCTAGTGCCAGCTTCTGTAAAATCTCCTCAATATTAAGGCTGGAATTGATTGCTCTTACCAGCTCCTCCTCTAGGTCCACAATTAATCTTTGTTTGGCCTCCCTCTCTATTTTTCCGTCTTATTCCGCCTCAAAGAATAGCTCATTGTTTCCCCCTAATGCCTGCCTTAAGAGCACCCCAAACTACCCTGAGCTCAGCGCTCCCGCAATTAACCTCAAGAAATTCTTTAAGCCAGTTATTCATATGTTCAACATATTTTACATCCTGTAGTAAGGCTCGCTCAAACGTCCAACTTGCTACTTGTGTAGCCACTGCAGAAATTTGAATCTCTAAAACCAGGGGGTTATGATCAGGTAACAGTTGTGGTAATTTTGGGATTTTGCAAAGGGAGAGAATAGAGAAGGTAGTTAAAAAATAATTTAGATGAGCCACGGCTCTGTGAGGTGCTGAATAATACGTGCTGCCCCTCACCAAGGGATTTGAATGCTCCCATACATCCGTAAGCCCGTTATCCTCCATCATTTGGATTAAGGCTCTGTGGCATTTTTTTTACGGCCTACAAATTTAACTGGGTCCCCTTTCCACAACCCATTTAAGCCATTAATATTAAGATCCCCACACACAATAATCAGGAGAGGCCAATTAGCCAGTTGCATATTAACATAATTAAACATCTCTGCATCATCCACGGTAGGTCCATAGACTGAGCAAAGCATGAAAGTAAATCCTTGCATTCGGCACACCACAATTATCCAACGGCCATACTTATTAGTTAAAGCATTTTTTAACTGTTATCCCACTTCTTTTGGCGAGTATTGCCACCCGGAGTCCTAGTCCTTTGGGAGATGCACGCTATTAGATGGAATCCCAACTGATCTAAGAGAGACATTCACGCCCCCTCAATATGCGTCTCCTGTAAACAAATGATATCAGTCGGCAGGGTCTTGAGATATTCTGCTACCATCCTTCTTTTAGCGGCATCCTTTAACCCATATACGTTAAGAGTTGCTATTCGAATAATACATATAATTTATCATACTGCCTATAGCCATACAATTGGTATATTGCTCCTGCTCCCTTTTAGTTGATTGTCTGGATTCCAAAATTACTTTCTTTACTAGATGGTGAATGTTTTTCCCTGTTTAACCCTCCCAAACGCCCCCTCTTAACTCCCCTGCCCTCTCTGTCCCCAGCCCCAGCCCCCACCCTCCTCCTCCCACTTATGCTGTGAAGCAAGCAGACCTAAGGTCTCTGTGATGGAGCCTGAAAGTCGACTCCCACTGTTGCGCTCCTGTCTATTTCCTGAATGCCCAGCTTTTCCTCAATATCATGCCTTTGGCTATTCCTATAGGATTCCACATGTCCCCCCCTTCTCACACCCACCAGGACTTCTACCATTAGCTATCATTTGGTCTTTTCCCTTTTTTAATTTACAATCTTGTTTTAAACAGTGCCTCCAAAGTGATTCATGTAGCCCAACTAAACCAACTCCGTGATTCAAACATTGAGTGCCTATTTAGCCTACAGTTTAGAGTTTCAAGAAGTCCATATATACTTTAGCTTGAACCTCTGAGGTAAAAACTCTGAATGTATTCTTCTAAATGATCTTTAGTCTCGACGGGTTCATCAGATATGCTGGCGCTCCCATAGCTTGACATGGCTGGATACCTCTCTTAATCGCCAGCATCTTTCCACTGTGACATGGCAGTAATCTGGCCTGGCGAAGAAAGACTGGTTCTCAAAAACCTGTTTGGCATTTGGACGTGCTTTAGCGTAGATCTCTTAACGGAGCAAAACATTTCCAAAATAGATTAAGATTGCTCTTGGCATTTCAATTCCATCCTTGCCTGAATGTGCTGATTTCTTAAGCATCATTGGAAAACGATGAACGCGTGGAATCTCAATCTCCCAGTTCCAGTGGTGAAGTTCTGGAAAGGCACCTTTCATAAACCTCAAAATATACGCCCATATGTTGTCGCCATCAACGCCTTCTTCAATACCAAGAATGCAGAGGTTATTACGTCTCTGCCTATTCTCAAAAACCTCCATTTTCCATTTGAGATCTATGAGCTGCTTATCATATGATTCAGCCTGTACCTGGGCTTTCTCTACGTTATCCTTTAGTGTACTTGTGCGTTCTTCAACATGGGTCAGACTTGCATTTATATCTGTACAAGCTTTTGCCATTTTTCTTACAGCACCTTGAAGCTTCTTCATAGCCAGCCTGTTTTTCTTTCCATCCATACGAGTCTCCTCCTGTAGTTGGTTAATGGAATCAAAAATCATTTTTAAAGAGTGTGAAGACTCGTCATCTCCATCACCCTCCTGACCTGTTTGGTCCGGATAGGTACTCCTGGTGGCGGAATAGTCCCATTTCAGAGTGGGGTCCATACTTCCTCTGCTTTCTCTTCAGTAGCCATTCACACTTTTCTCCAGTCTTGCATTTATATCTGTACAAGTTTTTTGCCAATTTTTTTACAGCACCTTGAAGCTTCTTTGTAGCTAGCCTGTTTTTCTTTCCATCCATACGAGTCTCCTCCTGTAGTTGTTTAATGGAATCAAAAATCATTTTTAAAGAGTGTGAAGACTTGTCATCTCCGTCACCCTCCCGACCTGTTTGGTCCGGATAGGTACTCCTGGTGGTGGAATAGTCCCATTTCAGATTGGGGTCCATACTTCCTCTGCTTTCTCTTCAGTAGCCCTCCACACTTTTCTCCAGAACTTGACCATCTCTCTGTTTCTTCATAAGTTTTTTTTCTTAACCATTGTATCTTTTTGTGGCGTGCCGGTCTGGTGGTAGAGCTGGGGAGCTGAATGTTGCTGCTCCCTTCTGCCTTGGATGGGCTAAGCTCATAGCCATCAGTCACTGAGAAAAACTTGTCCCCCAGATCAAGATCAAGATCTAGTGTGTCTTCTGGATCATTACTTACTATGACTTCCAACATTGCAATTGGTCCAGAAGTTGTGCTTTAATGTATTTCCTCCATTACCTAGCATGGCCCAGATCATGATTTTTGGCGGGCTATGGTTTCCACTAGTTTGGCTGAGCTCGGCCGAGAAATCAGCTTGGGAGACGCTCACTAAGGTAGTTACAGGGTGTACATCAACAATAGAGTCAGTCTGACTGAATTGCAGCTGGGCTTGCTCGTCGTTGTTTACCTCCCTTGCCTTGTTTTGCCCATTTTCTCCCTGTGTAGGGGTATCATTTCTCAGAGCTGGCGGGGTAGCGGGAAAGAAGTTTGCTATGGTATTTCCCCAGCCCAAGTCTTTGAATCCCATTCTTGCCATAGCTATACCATGTTAGGTTATTTATTTATAGTTACACTTAGGAGAGAGTTAGCCAATATATAAAAGTAGGTCCTTCTAGCTAGTGGAGCACCAGACAAGGGCACAATGGTGTCCCTGGATGCATATGTTTTTAGTCATAGACGTAGTCACTGCAGGCAACATGTGACATTTAACAATTATACTACAAGTTCAGGTACTACATCAATTTACTGTGGCCTGATTGGAATGTAAGTACACCAATTCGGTAAAACCAATTTTCCCTTGTGCTATTGGGGCAATGCAGAAGCACTGTGACACTGAGTGGCAGTGTCATAGTGCATAGTAATAATGCAAAAGATTCAGTACATAATTAAATATCTGAGATTACGCAGAAAAGGCACAATTGGTGAAGTAATAATATCTAAAAGAGCACATGTAACTCAGCCGTTTTTCAAAGATTTTGGATCGTTACGTACTCTCCACTGTCTAAAGAACTATGCTCATGTTGATGGTCCTCCCTAGATACTATATTCAAGATGTTTGAAAACTAAAACATTTTTGAAACATGTGTGCTGAGAGAGAATTGCTTTGTTATTATTTACTCTTTATCTTTTCAGCTTCGACAAGTGCAACAGGAACACCCAGATATGGGCTCAGTGCTCACTGTGACTCGCGACTCACACTATACACCGATGAAGCCAAAGAAGGAATAAATCATTAAAGCTGCCTGGGTTTGCTTTTGTTCTATTTCAGAAGGGAACTAGCTTGGGAGTTGTGGGTTACACTGCTCCAGTTGGGCCAGGACAAATTCTGATTGTTTATAGCTGATCTCTCTCTGGAGTGACATAGTGGGTGAAAAATGATGGAGTGGAATTAGGCCATAAGTGATTGCAAGTGGCTGAGATTATTTCTAAGCATTTCCCCCAATCAACTTTGTGTTTTCCTCAGTGTGAAAGGTATACACAGATGTGGGTCCTATGCTCACTGTGCCAGATGACTCAAGCTATAATTAACGAATGGGGCTCGATTATACTAAACCAGTTTGATAATGGTTGTGCTGCGAATCAGAGGGTTTCTTGGATTGGCAATTTAGGCAGCACTTCTCCTATTGGGGAAGGGCTAACTAAGTCTGATTTGAATGTATTTTTCTCTATTTGGAGTAACATTGTTAATGAACAACGATGGACTGGAATTCAGCCCTTAGCGATTGCCAGTGGCTGACACTATTTGTAAACACTCCACCCATCACCTTTATCTTTACTTCATTGCGATACTATAAGTGCAATGAGTAGGCCCAGTCACAGGATTCGTGCTCACTGTGCCAGTGGACTCAAGCTATAGCCTTTCACTTTTGAAGCCTAAGTAGGCTAAAATGAGTCTGAGGTTATTTATGTTGCTGTTGAGAGGGAAACTGACTGGGCAGTTTTTACTTTACAACACATACTCAAATAGTACCAAGAACAATTTGCATATAGCTGGTCACTGTGTACAGTGGCATAGTGGGTGAAAAACAATGAACTTTAGTGTCTGTGGTATGATGTCCAGTAGCTAAGACTATTTACATACATTCCTCACATCACCTTTGTTTTTGCCCAAATATTGGACCAGCACTAAGCACCTGGCTGCCCAGTTGTATTTTTGCATATTTGCTCTACACAAATTCACAATTTTAGGCAGTGAGAGAAGTGACTTGTGCAGAACCACACAATGTCAAGGTCAAGCTTGACCTTGCTTGCTCCAAGGCCAGTAACATGGCCACTAGACAACATTTGACCTAAAATATTATAATACCAAAAGAGGGATATGTACCTCTTGTAATCATCAAATCAACAAGGTCCTAAAAATTAGCATACAATTTGTAAAAAAAAAATACAAATAACCATTCACCCCCCAGTTTCAATCCTCATACCTGTTTTACAGCTTTACGACTTCCATGTTTGAAGAAAACTTTTGCACGGTTCTGCATTCAATGGGCACATGGCTGGGCTGGAAACAGCAACCAGCCCTGGCAATCTGCTCGATTGATCCCGGTAGTCGGGGGGAAGGGGGCGTTGCTAGGGGGAAGAACTGCTCCGGCTGCACCAATCCTTTTTTTTTGCATGGGGTCAATATTGCTGCAAAACTGGCCCCCAGTGACAAAAACGCCTCCCCACGGGTCCAAAACTGGTACCCACCCTTCCAGCACACTACTATTAAAGGAGCTTTGAATTTCAAATAAATGCCTTTGCTATTAAGACCCTAATCCCTTTTCATGTCTTCGCCTAGTTGACTTGTGAGCCTTGCCACCCAATGAATTCTTCTTGTGCCATGATATGCCGTGCCATATATACTTTAGCTTGAACATCTGAGGTAAACATTCTGGATGTATTCTTATAAATGATCTTTAGTCTTGCCGGGTTCCTCAGATGTGCTTGCGCTCCCATAGCTTGACATGGCTGGATAAACTCTCTTAATCGCCAGCATCTGTCCACGGTGACATGGCAGTTATCTGGCCTGGTGAAGAAAGACTGGTTCTCAAAAACCCGTTTGGCATTTGGACGTTCTTTAGCGTAGATCTCTTCACGGAGCACGTGCTCACCCTAATTTAACAAAATGAGAATCCTATTGGATGAACTTAGGTTCCAATTGAGAATATTTATTTACCAGCTGGACTTTTGCCCTCTCTGTGCTACTGTGTATGTGGAGATACTTAATACAGGTGTGGTTGTTCATTATTAGATAGTATGCAATGAATAAACTAATAAAAATCGTGCCAAATGACACTGCTTACCGGAATGCAGGTGAATGTGGTTTAATATTACTACTACTTACATGGACGGCATTATACGTAATTATTAATGTAGCTTTCAGTGCTTGGCCATTACTTAACAATCTAATTGAATTTTTTTCTTGGAAATAGAGTTAATTGAAGTAGACATTTTAATAACGTTTTGCATATTATTTTCTGCGCCGCTCCTACACAAGTTGAAATCATTTTGAATCTAATGTAGAGATGAATTATCTGCGCCTCCTAAGGGGTTTCATTAAACATTTTTAGTTAGACATTTGTATTTAAAATCTTCAAGAAAATGTATGAAAACATCTCATCTGATGCTTGGTCTTCCCTGCCCACTTATATTTAAATAACTATTACTCGTCTTGTGTTTTTAGGACAGTCTACCACACACAAATCAACAACATATTTGGGAAAATTTGCTTTTTGAATAAGGAAGCTAAATACTGAAAAAGTGATGCGAAATGTGTATTTAGCAATATATTTTAGTGTAAAATGCTTACATACATTTTGGATGCAAGGACACCATTTGTGCAAAAGAAGTGTAAAAGCACAGGTGTTGAGAACAGCTGTTTGCATTCTTCTTATTTGTCTAGTGTCTGTGCTCCAGAATAGAAGGTTTGCTGCAACAGCGTTGTAATCATGCCACGCGGTGTAATTTCAGTAATTTACAGCAGCAAAATAATGCAAAATTGTGTGGCTCTGCATGGCTTTATAAATCTTGATGCAATGCACCACAAATCTCTGTGTTATGTTACTCAGCCACAGGAAGGCTTCTCATGTGTAGGGGTGTGGGTGTTCCCATGCATCACCCATGGAGTTTGGCGCATTCCCAGATTTACCATTACTGGTGGAGCTGGGCATGCATCACAAATTCTATACATCATGAGGGTAGGTACAACAAGGAGAAATATCTTTCTTTCACTTCGTACTTTCCTCTTTCTAAGGCCCTGATTCCGATGCGGTTAGGAACGCTTCCTAACAGCATTTGCGGTGTACTAATTGGATCGGGAATGTGTCCTTCCGACCGAGGGCCTGATTCCAATCTCGCTCAGAAAGGCCTCCGGACGACTTGGATCTGGAGAGCTTTCTGAACAACTTGCGCTCAGAGAGTCGAAACGACCGATTCCGATGTATCCGTATAGTGATGGACTCAGTTCAGTTAGACTCCCATTGAATTTAATGGGAGCCTGTGTACCGAACCCATACACAGACTCCCATTGCAAAAACGAGTAGGTAGGGAAAAACGTGCATGGGGTGCCCGCCACATTGTGCATGCATGGAAAGGGGGGACCCATGGGTACCCCCACAACAAATTCAGAGGGCCCAGGGTGAAGGGGGGCCAGCCACAGCCTCCTGAAGTCCGTTTCCCACAGCTGTTTTGCCCCAGCAAAACCAAGTCGGTACTGCTGACAGAATTGGTCATCATACTCTCTCATTCGAAAGCTGTCCCCATTGAGCTGCAGGATTCGGCTCTGAACGACTCAGACTGACTGATTAGGGTTCGGAAATGATTCAGTGATGCGGAAGGCTTCCTTGCACCACACTTCATTCGGAACGGGGTACGTTTTGGACTGAAACATATGCTCAGAATCAGATTTGCTTATTCAGCATCCAGTTTGGAGCCCTTCCTAACAAGATCGGAATTGGGCCCCGAATCGGGAAGGTTTCCAACCGACTGAGTACGATACTAGTTAAGCATTAGGAATATCCTAATCTGAACCCCTGCGGCATTCTGAATGACTGACCCGTATTTAAAGCAGAATCGTACTTCTCTATGCGCCGCTTTTCTGAGTGACTGATTACAATGCTGGATTTAGACAGACTTTCCGAATCATGCCGCCTGCCCCGAATCGGCAGTCGGAATCATACTTTTGGGGCCCGTAGCAGGCTCTTATGCACCCAGAACCTTCACAGTCTGGCCTTTGGTGGTACCCATGGGTATCCTTTACCAGCCATGCACAGTGTGGCAGGCACTAGGGTGGGAGGAAAAACAAACAGCCAACAGAAGAACGAAAACTGAGGAGAGGAAACAGAAAGCACAAACAAATATTGTCTACGCAGCAGACAGAAAAAATAGATATAACCATGGAATCAGACTCAGAGAACAATCTAATAAAAAACTTATCACATCATTAATTAACTGAAAAGCAACAGATGGTGCTTAACAAAGGCTTGACATTTTGTCCAGAGAAAGATCACGATTATGTGGAGACAAGAATCAACGTGTACAAATGTATTTGCCAAACACAAAACAATACCATCTATGAATCTAGAGGCATCTTCACAATGTGTAGGAATAGCCAGTAAACAAGTATCAGATCTCAAAACAATATATGATTTAACTTACAAATTACAGGATGAGGATATGCCTGAATCAAGAGATACTTAGAGATTTTGGCCTACACTTCCTACAGGCAATAGGATTGACCTATATCATTTAATAGTGACAGCTCATCTGGAGAATTTAAATAGCAAGGTACAAGACAAACGGAAAGAAAATCGAACCAAAGCAGAAAGAAATGCCTTACAGGAACTTATGGACAATCACAATATAGAAATTAGGCCAGCTGACAAAGGCCATAATATTGTGATAATGGATAAGACACAATACAAAAAGGAAGCTTTACGACAACTAAATATTCATGAAATCTACAAAAAACCAAGACAAAATCCAATCAATGGATTGACATTGACTCTACATAATAAAGTTGACACATGGCAAGAAAGAGGTCTGCTGGGTCTTAAGGAAGCAACATTTCTTAAAATTGACAGTCCGGTGATAACCACAATCTACTTCCTCCCCAAAATACACAAAACATTAGTGAATCTGCCCAGTAGACCGATAATATCTAGCAATAGTGGACTTTATGAATCAATCTCCAAATATGTGGACTACTTACTAGTCCCTGTAGTGACCAATCTCAACTCCTACTTAACCCCTTCCATGCTCATGATGAGCTCAGCTCATCATGAGGCACAGTTGAGCTGTGCTGATGACGAGCTGAGCTCGTCATGACACCAGCAAAATGGCAATTTCCAGCACAGGGGAAAAATAACCACAGCAGCGATGTGGTTAAAGGACACTGGAGAGTACACACTACAAGAGGGTTACCTTCTGACTATTATTGATGTAGTATCTCTCTATACTCCAATAACCATGAGATAGGATTGAATGCGCTTGGATGCTTCTTTCGTAAGAGAGATATGAAATATTTAGAACACACAAAGATGATAATTTAGATGACTGAAATGTGCCTTAGAAACAGCACCTTTCTTTTTGATCAACAACTATATAGTCAAACTTGTGGTACTGCAATGGGAGTTTCCTTCTTTCCAAGCTATGCCAATCTCATCATGGGGTGATGGGAGTAGACTGTGACTTTGGGGAGAAGGAAATGATCATCACACAGAAGGAATAATGCTGTGGTTAAGGTTTATTGACAACATATTTATAATATGGAACGGTACAGCTGAAGAGTTTATCCAAAATTTCAACCTGCTGAATAACAATGATATAGGTCTAAGTTTCACTTGCAACACCAGCCCAGAAATTATCCAATTCTTAGATAAACAAGTGTATGCAGAACAAGGAACAATCAAAACGCCTGTATACCGCAAACCGACTGCAACAAACAACATTCTACATGGTTCCAACTTCAATGTGAAATCCTTAATAAAGAGAATACCATACTGGGAGTTCCTAAGAATGAAACACAATTTCTTGGATGAAAGGGACCTAAGCATTAAGACAAAAAAATAGAACTCAAGTTTTTGAATAAAGGATACACACCAGCATACATCAATGAAGAAAAAGAAAAACAGAGAAGATGACTTGGATGCAGATTCTCCTCGACGTGACAGAGAAGAAGAAGAAAAAAACAATGAGATAGATGACACAAACCCAGAAATCAGACCTATCCTAACATACAGCAAAGAAAATCAGGAAATCATAAAGATCATGAACAAACATTGGAACAATCTTATGAAAGGTCCAAAGGTTGGATAGAACCTGGGTAATCGTCCAATGATGGTGCAATAAAAAGGCAAGAGAACTGCAGAATGAACCAACAGAGGTGCAGAAGGAGGCACAAGAGGTGCAGAAAGAAGGGAGAGAAGTGCAGAAAGGAGCAACAGATGTACAGAAAGAGGCAAGAGTGATGCAGAAAAAGGGAAGAGCGGTATATAAAGAGGCAAGAGAAATGCACAGGTGGAACAGGGGTATGGAAAGAGGCCGGTGGGGGCAGAAAGGAGCAACAGAGGTGCTGTAAGAGGCATGAGAGGTACAAAATGAAGCAACTGAAATGCAGATTGATGCAACAGAGGTGAAGAAAGAAGCAAGAGAGGTGCACAAAAAAGCAAGAGAAGTGCAGAAAGAGGCAAGAGAATTGCTGAAAGAAGCAACAGAGGTTCGAAATAACCAAAAGAAGTGCAAAAAGAGGCATGTGAGGTACAGAAAAAAGCAAAGGCAGTGCAGAAATAACCATCAGAGGTGCACAAAGAGGCAAGTGGGCACTGAAAGAGGCAGGAGAGGTGCACAAAGAAGCAACAGAAATTCAGAAAGAGGCAGGAGGAGTGCAGAAAGAAGGAAGAGAACTGCAGAAAGAGGATAGAGAATTGCTGAAAGAAGTAACAGAGATATAGAAAGAAGCAAGAGAAGGGCAGAGAGAGGCAAGTAAAGTACAGAAAGAAGCAAGAGCAGTGCAGAAAGAACCAACAGTCATGTAGAAAGAGGCAACAGAGTTGCACAAAGAGGCTAGAGAGGTACAGTAAGGGTCAGCAAGGGTGCAGAAAAAAGGAAGAAATGTGCAGAAAGAAGTAACAGTGGTGCTGAAAGAGGCGCGAAGGGTGCCGAAAGAGCAAGAATAGTGCAGAAAGAGGCAGCAGAGGTGCAGAAAGAGGAAAGAGAGGTGCAGAAAGAGGCAGGAAAGGTGCAGAAAAAGTAACAGTGGTGCTGAAAAAGGTACGAAGGATGCAGAAAGAGCAAGAGAAGTACAAATAGAGGCAAGAGAGGTACAGAAAGAGAAAAGAGGGGTACAGAAAGAGGCAAGTGATCTGCAGAAAAAAGCAACTGAGGTGCTGAAAGAGATAAGTGTGGTGCAGAAAGGGGCAAGAGATCTGCAGAAAAAAGAAACAGAAGTGTTGAAAGAGGCAAGTGATGTGCAGAAAGAAACAGAGAGGTGCAGAAAGAGGCATTAGAAGTACAGAAACAAGCAACAGAGTTGAAGAAAGAGCTTAAAGGGGTGCATAAAGAGGCATGAAAAGTGCAGAAAGAGGCAACAGAGATGCAGAAACAGGCAGGAAAGATGCAGAAAGAGGGAATAGAGGTGTGGAAAGAGGCAAGGCAGGTGCAGAAAGAGAAAAGAGGGGTGCAGAAAGAGGGAGGAGATCTGCATAAAAAAAGCAACAGAGGTCCTGAAAGAAGCAAAGTGGTACAGAAAGAGGGAAGAGAGGTATTAAAAGAAGCAAGAGAGTTCACAAGGAGGGAAGATGGGTGCAGAAAGAAGCAGGATGGGTGCAGAAAGAAGCAAGTGAAGTGCATAACTAAGCAAAACTGGTGCAGAAAGAACCAACATAGGTGAACAAGAGGCAAGAGGTGTGCAGAAAGGGGTAGGAGAGGTACACAAAGGCAAGAGGGGTACGGAAAGACAGGAGGAGTGAAGAAAGAGGAAGAAACTGCAGAAAGAAGCAACAGAGGTACCGAAAGAGGCCTAAACGTTGCTGAAAGAGGCCAGCAGGTGAATAAAGAGGCAAGAGAGTTGCAAAAAGAGGGAAGAGTGGTACAGCAACAGGAAAAGAGGGTGCAGAAAGAAGCAAATGAGGTACACAAAGAGGCAAGAGAGATGCAGAAATAAGCAATAAAGTTTCACAAAGAGGCAGCTGAAGGGCAGAAGGAGGCAAGAGAACTGCAGAAAGAGGCAATAGAGGTGCAGAAAGAGGCAATAGAGGGGCAGAAAGAGGCAAGTGAGGTACAGAAAGAAGCAATATAAGAACAGAAAGAAGCAACAGAAGTGCAGAAAGAGAGAAGAGGAGTGGAGAGAGAGGCAAGAGGGGTGCAGAAAAAAAGCATGACAGGTACAGAAAGAAACACAAGAAGTGCAGAAAGAAGGAACAGAGGTGCAAAAAGAGGCAAAAAACGGTGAACAAATACATAGGAAGGGTACAGAAAAAGGCAAGAAAGGTACAGAAAGAGGGATGAAGGCTGCAGAAAGATGAAACAGACATGCAGAAAGAGGAAAGAGAGGTGCAGAATGTAGAGGAGATTTGCAGAAAGAAGCAACAGAAATTCAGAAAGAGGCAAGTGAGTTGCAGAAGGAAGCAATAGTGGCTTGCACACAATTAGTACCAATTTGACACCCAAATTTAGCAATAAGTAACAGGTGACCATTCAAGGTTCGCAATGGCCCTTCCACCACGCTGTAACACTTGTCACTGCATTTTTGGTATCGTTTGAGTTGTTTGAGCTAGAAACAAGGTTTTTTTGTTCAAATCTGCCAATTAGGGAGCAGATGAGGAATTATTTGGCCAATTTGGAAAATATATATTCGTGCGAAAGTCGCTGCAGCCAAACAGTTGCATAATTCCAATTGGCCTGCTCATAACTCTGGACATCCTTGGGGGCCAACTACTTCTCCTATTACCTCCAGTAAGTCCCACACAGCAGGATTGCTAAGTTGTCATAGCAGTCTATGTGACACAGGCCACACACCCTTTGTCCACTACTCTACAAACACCCCTCCTGGCGTGTTCTAAGTTGGGGGATTAATTCCTCCCGCACTGCCCCCGGTACCGCCACATCCATGGGGCATGCAATCCCCCCCACAGTCCTGAGGACCGCCACCCCCCAGGGCTTTTGTTTATGGGAGAGCGACCTCCAAGGCCCCCCAAACCCTGGCAGCCGCCACCCACCACTAGAGGCTTTTATTAAGAATTTGTCGGGCACATGGTCCCCCGCTGCCCCCGGGACCACCGCCCCCGGGGCTTTTAAAAAAACAATACACCTGTGTGAGGGGACTTGAGCCACCTCCCCGGAGCACTAATATTCAAATGCAGGGGTCCACCACATTCCCGGGGATGTGCATTATGTTGGAGGGGGCTGGACGGCCCCTTTCTGGAGCCCTTGATGGCCCTGGGGACAGTCACCCCCCAGGGCCAGCTCCTGCAGTGTCCAGGGGGGCCTCACCTTTTTCTTCCTTCTTTATCACGGTACGATAGCCTTTAGTGGGCGTGACATGCTGTGTTGCATGTTGGATATTGCAGTTCTTTCAGGTGAGTACTAGTGTTTCCCCTTAGTAGGTTACAAGCCCCAATGTCATCTTCAAGCTTGTCCTCTCCTGTAGTAGGACGGAGTTTCTGGGATAGTGAGCTACAATTTGCATATGAACTGCGTGCTGACTCGAAAGGAGAAATTGTCCTTCTCAGCCTTTCAACTTTATTGAAATGGTGCTCAGCCTGTTATTGCGGCTCAGGCAGCCGCGTTGAAATTGTTTTCTTGCAAAGCCCTGGCGCTCAGGCGGGAACTCGACGCCGTTCTGCACCTTATAGTGTTCTCTGCCCCGTTACAGCTCACGTTCAGTCCTCCTTTAATTCCGTACCGTGATAAAGAAGGAAGAAACAGGTGATGTAATTTTCATGCCTTTATGTTCAGCCCATGAGGAAGAGGCGCGATTGCCTCGAAACGCGTCGGGCATGGTGGAATTAAAGGAGGACTGACAGAGAGCTGTGACGTGGGCAGAGAATACCGAAAGGTGCAGAAAGGCGTCGAGTGCCTGCCTAAGTGCCAGGACTTTGCAAGAAAATATATATATCTTACCTACTGCCGGTCGCCAGTAGGTAGTTACAAATAGATAAATAGGGCTTTGCTTCTATTCAAAAAGCGTTTACTCTTCTGCCAATAACTTTGGCTCTGGTGGACGAATCCTCACAAATCTTTTAAAACTGATGGAGCGGACCAGTCAGCTCCTCTGTTGAAAGTTTTGGGGTGATTGGTCAAGCGGGGGACGAGAACAAAGGGGGGTCCGAAAGATCTTTTTTCACATGTTAATTACCATAGGACTTTTGAAACAGGTTACAGCCCAAACTGCTGAACAGAATTACACCAAATTTGCCAAAACGGTAGGTCTTGGTCTAGAAAGCGTGCTGTTTTGCAAATGGAGTAAATACGTTCAGTAGTTTCAAAGAAATTCAAAACTAAATAAAATATCGATATCTGGGAGGAGCCTAACCACACATTTTTTATCTAACATAGGAGTTTACAATCATGAAATATCTAATTGTGAAACTATAATGTTTTTGGTATTCATTACGATTTGAATATGCTGTATGCACTTAGACTTTCATATTGTGTCTTTTTTCACTGTTTATGATCAAAATGGGAGTGACTAGAGCATGCCTCATGAGATTTAAGGGCATGGTTTTCTCTGACATGTCATGTGATCAAGGCCGGGGCAACCTGGCCGAAACGCGTCATGTTGTGACTTAATGGAATACATTTGCACTTTACAAATTTCCTTTGTCGTGGTCCGTTCCTGATGGTGTAGCAGCGTGGAGGTTTTCGTGTGCTCACAGAAGGATTTGGTTTCCATTGATTCTAACACACTGTGGCTGTCGGCGTGTTCAACGGACCCTCTTCGCGGTGGAGGCTGGATAGTAGCGGCTGCTATCGCTTTGCGACAATCTCTTTGACCCGGAAGTGGTATAATTATCCAGCCCCCGCAAGGCGGAAAGCGAGGTAGCTCCGAGTGAAGAGCGAGTGAGCAGCAAGCTGGTGCGAGAGAGCCGTAAGGATCGCGGTGTCTTTGACTCCATGAGCCGGGTCGGCTTTCTGAACAGGTGAGCCGCGCTGTACTCCGAGCGCTGAAGGAGCCCATGTTGCCTTTGAATTAGCGTGTGTGAAGATTGAAGGAGAGCGGGTGATTCCTAATTGATAAGAAGGTGCGCTTGGGCTCAAGAGTGCTCCATGAAGGGATCTCCTGTTTTGAAAAACTGTGCATAACTGCAATTTCCCATCTTATACGCTATGGCGTCCACAACTGATGTGCTCAGGAACCGTGATGAACGCGCGGATGCGATGTTTGCCAATATGCTGGTAAATGTTGGAACCGGCCAACAACAAAAGGCAAAAATAGCTGATGAGAAGGATGTTAAAAGCCTGCTTAAAAAATTGGAGAAACTGCAGAGAAACAAACTTACTAAGTGGTGGGAGCGAAAATCTCTAGAAAAATATAAAGAGGTTGGAAGGGTACCTAGGGGTATGCGTGTTTTAATAGCTCCTTCATTTGAAAAGCCTAATCCCTTGATGCTTAAGGAGTGGGCGATAAACAACTTAGAATGCTCAATGAATATGGTAACGATGCTGGTGAAGTACACCAAAATCGATAGAGTTGAGATTGCGGCGAAAATTTGATTTATTAATTAAAGAATTGGATGCACTTGACCAAAAGGATGTGGTAAAGAAGGGAAGAGATGAAATTCAAAACTGTGTCGATAAACATGAGAATATAATAATGAATCGAAAAATAACTAAATTTGCGCGTGACGTATTTTCACTTTTGCAAAGGTATTTGACAATGTGAAAAAACTAGCGAGCAATAAAGTTCAGACTCCTTGAATCTCAATTAATCAAAACACGGATGCTGGTGCCACATCTATTTCGAGTGAAAGTGTGCTATATAGCAGCGTGGAATCTATTCCTATTGAAACTGACAAGCATTTAAACATGCAAGAACCCCAAAGCTTCACTCACTCGGAAGAATTGGGGTTCATGGTAGAGGATAGCCGTCAAACCCTGAGACCAAGAGTACCCCAATCACAGCCCCAAAATGCCGGAGGGGCAACCAATGGCGTAAAGAAAGGAGGAAGGCGCAGAGGTTTCAACAAAAGGACGTAATAACTCAGAAAAGTCAGTCAGAAGCGGCGATTGCATCTACTGTGAATACTGTTATTAATATGACTGAACTTGAAATAAATACTGCAGAACTTCAGCTTTTGTCTTTGGGACTCTCTTTCTGTCCAAAAAGTAATTTTAAGTATGTTCAATCTCGTATTGACATTATTAATTTTATCAGAAAGTTGAAATTAGTTAAGTTCCATAAACTAAAGAAAGCTAACTCTAAAGTCGCATCTATTACTGCAGTCTACCAACCAAGTTCTTTGTTTCAGGTAGCTGATGTCAGTACGCTACGCACAGCAAATGTTCTAGCTGATTTGAATGAGGATGTTGTTCTTAATACACAAGATGATTTGTTAAGTATGGGTATTTCAACTTCTAGCGCTGCTCTTACTCTTTTTCGCCCACCATCTACATTTATGCTGATTATGGCAAGGGATGCCATAGACATTTTTGGGGATTGTGTTATTAGTGATCTCAAAACCCTCCATAAAAAATGTATTTCCAAAAATAGGAAGGGTCAATATAGAGAGCAACAATATTCCCGCCTGATTGACAAATTGGATAAAGAGAAGAACATTGTAATTAACAAGGCCGATAAAGGCGGAAACAGTGTTCTTTGGCCCTGTGATGCATACCTTGAGGAAGCTAGAAAACAGCTTACTGATGTTATGTGCTACAAGCAGGTAGCTTTTCCAATCTTATTAAAGGTTAAAGATCAGATATTTAAAGAATTGTCACAGTGGAAAAGAGAATGTCTAAAAGACAAGGATGAGTAAAAAATTTTAAGAACGGATTACCCCATTACTCCAACCTTATATTTACTCCCTAAGGTGCACAAGCAAGTTACCCCAGTACCAGGACGTCCAATTATCTCCGCCCAAGGTAGCCTGCTGGAGTCAATGTCCAAATACATAGATTTTTTCCTCCATGATTATGTCTCTAACCTGCCTTCATTCATCAGAGACACAGGCCATTTTTTGGAGAAACTTAAAGAGGTGATATGGGAGGATGGCTATCATTTAATAGTGATGGACATCTGCTCCCTATACACCAGCATAAATCACAAGGATGGTTTGAATGCTATTAAGTATTTTTTGTCTGGCAGAAACATTTGCTATAACGAACATAATAAAATGTTGCTCCGCATGACGGAGTTATGTCTAACTAATAATTGCTTTATTTTCAACAAAGAACTCTATCATCAACTCCGGGGTGTCGCAATGGGGGCGTGCTTCTCTCCCAACTATGCGTGCTTGCACGTTGGGTGGTGGGAGAAGCAGCGTCCTCATGCAGACACACGCTGATGACGTTTCTGAACATGTCATCAGATGGTGGAGGTTCATCGATGACGTGTTCGTCATATATAAGGGCTCAAAAGAGTCGGCATTTGAGTTTGTCAATAAACTTAACATCAACTCCCTTAATTTGGAATTTACAGTGCAGGTTAGCAACAGTAGGGTAGAGTTTTTAGACATTGAAATCTTTGTGGAGAATAAGATCATTTGTACTAAATGACATCGCAAATGTACAGCGGGAATTCTATTCTCCATGCCAGCCGTGCACACCCCAAACACCTTATTAGGAGCATTCCTTATGGGGAGTTTCTTCGTATTCAAAGAATTTGCAGCAGGAAAGAGGATCTAGACATTTGTCTAGAAGAATCTAAGGAGAGATTCATGGCCCGAGGATATAATCAGAAGGATTTACAAGCTATGCTAGATAAACTAAAGAAGGGTAATCTTTCAAATGATAGTGTCATGCCGGATGAGGCCCTTGAACAGACAATTGTAAAGCCCACGGTGAGACTGATTACTACTTTTAGTAATCAGGATCTGGCAATTAGGAAAATTGTTAGTAGGCACTGGCCCACCCTACATACTGATATCACACTATCCCCCAAGCTGTTAACCCAACCCACTATTACATTTAGGAGAGCACCCTCAATGAGGGATGCTTTGGTAAAAACTATCCCAAAAGTGACCAATCAGAAAAATTGGTTGACAGATAAGAAAGGTTTTGTAAAGTGTACTTCATGTAGGGCATGTAAGTTTGTGGTCACTAAACAATGTTTTGTGGACCCCTTTTCTAACATGCCCAACAAAATAAATGGTTATTACACATGCAAAACAGATTATGCAGTCCATATATTAGAGTGCACCTGTCAACTTGCCTATGTCGGTAGTACAAAACTCCATGTTTTTGATAGGATCCTCCAGCATTTGCGGGCAATCGTTAACTCGGATCCAACTTACCCGGTTGCCCGCCATTTTAAACTAGTACATCAGAATAAACTGGAGGATCTTAAATACTATGTTATTGATTCTGTCCCTAAATCCATCTGTGGTGGCAATAGAGAGAAAAAAGTACGCCAACTGGAGAGTCAATACATAATTCGTCTTAACAATAAAATACCGAATGGACTTTACACAGGGGAAGATTTGGTTCACTTTTTATAAATAGTTGGTTTTATAAATAGTTGGTTTTATCTGGATCTGCTGTACATACTTAGATGAAAACATTTTTACAATTTTGTGTCTACTTTGTTCTCTTATGCTGCTATAAATATTTAATATGATATGTGAATTGATTATAAGTATTATTTGTAACTATGTGTATATATAATAATTTAGATTTTAGGTCCTTCTTATTTATTTATTTTAGGTAATGGATTTTAGAGAAACCTTTTATACTGTGGAATTTTTTACTGGTTTTACTAGTTTTCTAGTTTTACTATTGAATTTTCTGGCAGGAGGGGTAATCCGTTTTTTTGACTTTATGAATTAATAGATACCTGATAACAACTCAGCTGTGATTAGTCTAACTTTATATATATATATATATATATATATATATATATACTCATTTTGCAAATTTGATATACTTGATTCTTTAACCGATATCTTCATTAATGCAATTTTTATAAGCAGGTGATAATATGTTTCTGTATCTTTGTTCTAATTGCTATAACACACTTGCATTCGATTTTAAATTGTTTTAATAGAAGTTAGGCTATTTATTTAGCAATGCTTCATTATTACTACACTGGGTGTACTCATTATGAGGGCTGCTCTTTCCCAATACATTTTCTAGTATGAATTGCATATTCTCTCTTTACAAATAGTATTTGGGCACTTGCCCTGGATTTTTTATCTAACATAGGAGTTTACAATCATGAAATATCTAATTGTTAAACTATAATGTTTTTGGTATTCACTACGATTTGAATATGCTGTATGCACTTGCACTTTCATATTGTGTCTTTTTTCACTGTTTATGATCAAAATGGGAGTGACTAGAGCATGCCTCATGAGATTTAAGGGCGTGGTTTTCTCTGACATGTCATGTGATCAAGGCCAGGGCAACCTGGCCGAAACGCGTCATGTTGTGACTTAATGGAATAAATTTGCACTTTACAAATTTCCTTTGTCGTGGTCCGTTCCTGATGGTGTAGCAGCGTGGAGGTTTTCGTGTGCTCACAGAAGGATTTGGTTTCTATATATATATATATATATATATATATATATATATATATATATATATATATATCTTACCTACTGCCGGTCGCCAGTAGGTAGTTATAAATAAATAGATAAATAGGGCCCTGTTTCTATTCAAAAAGCGTTTACTCTTCTGCCAATATCTTTGGCTCTGGTTGACGAATCCTCACAAATCTTTTAAAGCTGATGGGGCGGACCAGTCAGCTCCTCTGTTGAAAGTTTCGGGGTGATTGGTCAAGCGGGGGACGAGAACTAAGGGGGGTCCCAAAGCTCTTTTTTCCCATGTTAATTACCATAGGACTTTTGAAACAGGTTACAGCCCAAACTGCTGAACAGAATTACACCAAATTTGCCAAAACGGTAAGTCTTGGTCTAGAAAGCGTGCTGTTTTGCAAATGGAGTAAATACGTTCAGTAGTTTCTAAGAAATTCAAAACTAAATAAAATATTGATATCTGGGAGGAGCCTAACCACACATCTCATTGTGAGATCTGATTGGGGTCAGCACCTCATCCTGGAATTTCTGGCAGCCATTTTGGGACCAATATACATGATAGCACCCCATTGAAATGCATTGTAGTGAATAGAAGGTTTTGAGAATCACCAAAAGGAGAACTATAAAGGGTGATAACAGACGTTAGTTACATTAGAATTCATTTGTTGATGGTACCATACCAATTTTAGGAATTTTGGTGTGTTTATTTTACCCTTTGAAAAACCTTCTACTGGGATATAATGAATCATGTTTGAGAGAAAACTATTTTCTCATGTTTGTCCCTGAGAGGTTTGGAAGGTGCTGCAGCAGATTGAAAGAGAGCATGTTTTCTGTAAATTCACATTATCTTTCTCAGTCATGTGAGAATGCAGTCTGACATTCTCAGTAAAATATGTACATCCAACAAGGGCAGAGACTATCAGTTGATTCATTTGTATTCTACTGCAGCTTCCCAGAGTGTTCTAAAGAACAACTAGAGGGCTAACAGTGTTACTTATGACAAAAGTATGGCACACCTGAAGCCATATTGATTGGAATAAACTGGTAACACTTAAAACATGTAATTTAAAATGGAAAAAAATGAGGGAGTACATTTTTCCATAGAAAATATGGTTAGTGTTGCAGAAAGAAAAATTAGAGCACATTTTGGGTGACTTCTCAAATCCTCTTCTATTTCATTAAAACATTCTGACATGCAGACTGAAACATACACTTTCAATACCATCAGCAGCCTTCCAGATAACTCCCTGTTGAGCATTAGTTTTACTTCAGTGATCTAATGAGCAACTAGAGTGCTAACAGTCTGAATTTATGGCACATGTGTGACACATTTGAATGTCTTCTTGATGGATTCAAAGTAAAAAAACTGAAAGCATTTCCTACTGATAGGACTGTAGTAAATTAGGAAATTAGGAAACTTCATGACAAATAAGTCTCCCAAGATAGGTGACGGAAAACAAGAGCCCAAATGTAGCACAAATATCACCCAGATGTAGCTCACATACAGCCCAATGACAGTAGTATGCAAAACACTTTTTATTTTTAGTTTTTTGCCGTTTTATATAATGATGACTGGTCAGGTATTGGAGAGTTGAATCTTACTTGGACCGCATATTGCGTATTTTGCACAAAGTACTTCAGATTGATCTTGCGAAACATTGAACTTTACTACTCTGTTAACCTGAAGGTGCTCTGAGCTGGGCTTTGTAATACCCATTTTTACATACTTGTTTTAATTAATTCTCATTGTATTGTATTAGGAAAGAGTATTTACTGTTTTTATTTACACTTTTATGATCTATGTTTCTAAATCAGGTCGAAAAATGTTTATTGAATTAAATTGAATCCTCCCAAGATGGTCACCAGTGAAAAAGGAGCCCAAATGTAGCACAAATATCATCCAGGTGTAGCCCACGTATAGCCCAATGACAGAAGTGTGGAAAATTCCAGAACCAGTTAGGGCACTTTTAGAAGTCAGTTGGTAAGGGTTAATAAGTCTAACCAATAAAAATGTTTTTTATAATTTGAAATAATGTAGGAAGGAATGTGAGTTGTTACTACATGTATTTGTGTGGAGAAAGGAAGGGAAACTGACATTACTAGTTTTGTCTTTCTGAGAGCAGTGCATTACATTTATTGTGTGCATAAGAAAATATTTTCTGAGTTTCTGATATTTTATATTCTACAAATCAATTTGGAAGGTGAGTTATACATTTGTGAGGCGTTTTATGTGTAAGCTTTATTTTTCAATTTGGTAGGCTCAAGAATGTCGGTACTCGTAGAATGGTGAAGATGCAGCACAAAAGTATGGTGTACAAGATGGTGACATAAGGTGTTATTAATTAGGCTTCCTTTTTTAACTTCCTAGAGAGGTACAGTTGAAGTATGCTGCATTATTGTTGCTGTTTGCTTGAAATTGGAAGTTTGTTATGTGTTTTTTATATATTGAATGGTGTTATGGTACAGACATATTCATGTATGGTTTTAGTAATATGGTGTGACTTTTACTAAAGATATCTAAAGGGTTCCTACTTTCTATTTGTGTAGGTGCAATATTGTAAGTAGTTGTAGAATGGTAAGACTGTAGCCTTAAAGTGAGGTTTGAGATGTTTATAGAGATGTTATTAATTAGAGTAATTTGTATGATGTGAAAAAAGTTATATTTCATATATACCGCATAATTACAGTGTTTGTTTGAAAATTGAAGTGTACTCTGTGAAGTTTTGAGTTGTGCATGGTGTTGTGACTGAGATATGTGTCTACCTCCTCATACATTTATAGAATGACCTAGGCACTACCTTTGAACTGTTGTAATCACTCAGGTAGTACCTTAGTACTTCTGTAATAACCCAGGTAGTACTCATGCACTTTTAAAATCACCCACTCATTTTTTATGTATTCCAGTAATCACCCAGATATTATCCCTGCAGTCATGCAATCACCTAGGCACCAGTTAAGTACTACCCCTACAGTTATGCAATCATGCAGGCTGTACATATGTAGTCATATAATACCCACACACTATCCTTGGAATCACCAGGCCCTTTTGTTGCATTCATCTCTTCACGTAGGTATTACTCAAAAACTCATCAATGCCTTCATGTGCTATTTATACATTTGTCTATGCTCCCAACGTGTATATTTGCACTCAAGCAATTAACAAGTCACCATCCTTCTGCCTCTGCAATTATCCAGGTAAAGTCACAGCTGGGAGAGACGGGCATTACGCTTTGCTTAAAAATTATTGCAATAAGTCTTTTATAAATCCCTCAGGCATTTGTAGCATTTGGAAAATCAAGGAGGATTTTTCAAATTTAGCGCATTTGCACAACTGTTTATTCTTTTTAAAGTACCCTCAGGCATCTGTGGCATTTTTAAGGACTGAATATGAGTTTTTAATTATTGTGAATTTGCACTTTACTTACATACTCCCTCGCGGGATTTCGCCACCATCTTGGTGAGGATTGGGGTCAGCGTGCTAGTCTTTGGGCCCAAGACCCCATTTAAACTGAGGATGAATCAAGCGTGCAGCGGACGCGCGCAGCGGACGCGTGCAGCGGACGCACGCAGCGGGCACGCCGCCGGCACGCCAAAAGCAAACCCGTCTGCTCCTGTCCGCGCTCGCACCACGCTCAGCGCCAGCCCCCCTGCCCGGTTGATTTCAGGGACAGCCCCAAAAATTATATACTCTAGTGAAGAGCAGAGGGCTCTACAACCAGTGAAACTTGAGGAATCCTGTAACATCTATCTTCCCGAATATGGGCGCCACCACACATCAAAGATGTGCCCAGGATGCAACGTTAAAATCCCAGAGCTAACATCAATCCCGGTGGCAGGATGGACTAGGAAGAAGGGTATCTCCAAGCAGGACACCGTGTGGAACTGTGTCCTGATTAATGTAACATAATTGGTCAAGCACAGTATAGAATGTGCCGCCTTTCTAGAAAGAGAAGATATTAAGCTAGCCTTTATTACAGAGACCTGGACAGACAAAGCCTCTGGTCCTGACTTAGTGAAAGCGACACCTCCAGATTACATCTGCTATTCACTTAGCAGCAACCTTAAAAGAGGAGGTGGATTAGCAGTGATACACCACAACTCCATTTTATCATCATTTAACCCTCTAAAAAACAAAGGATGTGAAGCAGTGGAATTCTGTCTTCAGATCTTGCATCAGGATTCCTTTAGAAGATCCCTTATTTACAGACCGCCAGGCCCTCAAAAACCCTTTATCGCCCAAGTAGGCGATATTTCAGAGATCGGGCTAAATACCCCGTCATTTACAATACTAGGTGATTTTAATTTTCATCTTTAAGCAGACCATTATATAGACACCACCAACCTGATGGACTTCATGTCAGGTGGTAACCTGGAACAACGGGTCAATGTACCCTCATATTCAGCGGGGCACACACTGGATGGTATTTTTTCTATCAACCCCCTACTTGCCTTTACAAAAGCACTGCCTCTTACGTGGGCTGACCACCTAGCAGTATTTTTCAAACTTACTATGCCGCCTCGTTCGATCAAAAAATCCTCTAATAAACATGTTGAAGCTAGAGCGTGGAAAAATATAGCACAGGGGGTCATTCAAAACGTCCTCACGGCTACAGACACCCCCACTCCGACCGACCTAGTTCGGGCCACAGAATTTTACTTCAACTGGCTAGAAGGCGCAGGGAAGAAGTTGGCGCCATTAAAAATAGTCTGCCAAAACAGAACACGTCCATATGCGCCCTGGTACTCACAAGAGCTTAAAAACCAGAAACTGGTATGCAAAGAGCTAGAAAGAAATTGGAGGAAGGGCTAAAACGATGAAGATAAAAAAGAATATTAAATAAGCCAAGCACAATACAAACAACTGCTACATAACACAAAACAAAAATATTACACGGATAAAATACAAGAGGCCAAAAACTCCCCCAAAACACTGTTCAAAACGGTAAATGAC
Organism: Lissotriton vulgaris; assembly: GCF_964263255.1. NCBI lineage: Eukaryota > Metazoa > Chordata > Amphibia > Caudata > Salamandridae > Lissotriton > Lissotriton vulgaris. Next base: position 990,056,510 of record NC_141698.1, read on the forward strand.
TTTGCCCAGCCCAAAGCCCCAGCTACTCCGACCAGCCAAGATGTTGGCAACAGAATAGCCAAGTGTTTCTTTGATAAAGAACACCATTTTTTCCACATTCTCAGACCTACCCAAGGAAAATTTAGTTAAATCTGACGCTTGCTCTAGCACTGCCCCAAATAATATAGACAAATCGGAATTCACTTCCTTTAGTCCTCTTGCGGAAGAAGACACACACGATTTGATGACTAAAGCTAAATCAGGCTCCCCCTATGACCCATGTCCATTAGAAGTCATACAGTGACGAGCAAACTCCCGTCCATATTCAACCTAATGTACAAGGTTAACTATTTTCCTAGCTGGCCGTTGCTGAAAAAATCAAACTTGAACCCGGATGACCCAAACAACTTTAGGCCCATATCCAGACTCCCCCTCCCAGCTAAATTAATAGAAAAGAACATGAATAACCAGATTAACCAGTTCCTCAATCAGACGCAGGCTCTTGACCCCACTCAACATGGCTTTAGAGAAGGCCACAGTACAGAGACGGCCCTTATAAAATCTACAGAGAAAATTAGAACCACCCTGGATAAAGGAGGTCGGGCAGCCCTAATCATGTAAGATTTATCGGCCGCATTTGATACGGTACACCACACACTAATGATTGACTGGTTAGCAGAGAAAGGAATAAAAGGCACCGCCCTAAAACTCTTAAAATCATTCCTTTCGGAAAGAACTCAAACAGTCAAACTCGATAAATATGAGGCAGAGGCCTTCTCATTGCCATGTGGAGTCCCTCAGGGATCTTCACTAAGCCCGACGCTATTCAATGTATATGTCTCCTCCCTCGCGCCACTTATTGAATCTTATGGTTTTAGTTTAACTTGCCGACGACACTCAAATCGTTGTTGCCATTCAACCAGAAAGACTGCAGGACGCAGCCACCAAATTCCATGACTGCATGTATGCAACAGGAAATTGGATGGCTAATAATTGTTTAAAGTTAAACTCCAGCAAGACCGAGGTGATACTATTCGGGAATAACCCGGCTTTCTGGTCACCTAGCTGCTACCCAAGCGCATTGGGACAACTGCCACTCCCAACCAGGAAAGTGAAGAACCGGGGTATCTGGCTAGATGACACTCTTAGATTCAAGGACCAAGTAAACTCAACTGCATCATCCATTGCTTTTACGCTTAGAGCCTGTAAAAAAATCATGCTTCTAATTCCCAAAAAAGCACCGCAAACAGTAGTCACTGCATTAGTGCTGTCCAAATTGGATTACTGCAACAACCTCTACCTCAAGCTACAGGAAGGCCTCATGAACAAGCTGCAGATCCTGCAGAATGCAGCCGCTAGACTCATCTCAGGAACACCCAAGCGTGCATCTATAAGTGGAGTAATCAAAGACCTTCATTGGCTGCCCATTAGGAAGCAGACCAAATTCAAGGCCCTATGCCTTGTTTTTAAAGCATTGCAGGGCACAGGACCGAAATTTCTGAAGCAACACTTCAAATGGTACATACCCAAAAGGACTCTCAGTTCATCTTAGGCTAAACTTGTGGTCACTCATCGGATAAAGAAGGCCAATTGGGGCAGTAGAAGCTTCATCGCAAATGAGCTATCGCCTGGAACTCCCTACCCTCCCAACTAAGACACCATAATAATCTGTTGGCTTTTAGAAAAGCTTTAAAAACCTGGCTTTTCATAAATTAGGTGCCAAATATGAAGACGGTCTCTCATTTATCAGTAGGTTTCTTTATCCTAGCGCCAGGACACCTTTTTTGGTAACAGCTGCGCTTTATAAATGCAATAAACATAAACATAAACATAAACATAAACTACCCTTCAACTCATTCAATCACTCAAGCACTGCCCACAGAGTTTTGGAATCACTCTGGCAGATCTGTTACATGTGTCAGTTTCTAGGTTTTACTATATTCAAGAAATATTGTATACCTTTTTGTTTTAGATTTGAAAAGGTAGAGACGTATGTTTGCACGATTTTAACAATATGGAGAGATTTATGTTTGAATCATGTAATAGTGTGCTGCTTTATATTTGGCTAGGCCCAACACTTATGCAGTTATAAAAACACTTAAGTACTACCCATGCAGTCTTCGAATGATCCAGGCACTACATTATGCATCTACTGTAATCACTCAGGCATTACTGCTACACTCATGCTATCATCTAGGCACTACTTATGCACTTATGCAATCACCAAAGTATTTTTCATGCATTCTTTCGATCATGTAGTCAGTACTCATGCACTTATATATTCACCCAGGCACTACTTATGACTCATGCAATCACACAGATATTACTCATGTACTACTTCAATCACATAGCCACTACTCATGCACGTATATAATCAACCAGGCACTACCTATGCACTCCTTCAATCACTGAGGCACTACCCTTGTACTTTTGTAATCACTCAGCCAGTAGTTATGCTGTTATGAAATCACATAGGCACTACGTTTGCACTAATTTATTCACTCAGGCTTTAACCCAGTAGACCTGCAATCACCCAAAAAGGACCCATGCAGTTATAAAATCACCCAGTCAATTCCTATGTAGTCATGTCAATTCTCAGATAATATTCCTGTAGTCATGTAATCACCCAAGTGTTACCTATGTATTCCATTAATCACCCAGACGTTACTGCTGTACTCACCAATGCATTAGCTACACAGTGCTTCATATCAGCCAGGCACTATCCTTGCAGTCTTTCAATCATGCACACACTACTCTTGTACTTATGTAATCACTCAGCTAGTACTCATGTACTTATCAAATCACCCAGGCACTATCTTTGCAGTCATGTAATCACTTAGGCAGTACCTTATTACTTCTGTAATCTCCCGGGCAGTACTCATGGACTTACAAAATCACTCACTCACTTTTTATGTATTCCAGTAATCTCCCAGATAATACCCCTGCAGTCATGCAATCACCCAGGCACTAGCTATGTACTACCTATACAGTCAAGTAGCCAGGTGGGCTGTACCTATGTAGTCATAAAATCCCACAGACTACCTCTGAAGTCATAGAATCACCCAGGCCCTACTTTTGCAGTCATCTATTCACTTAGGCACTACTCCATGACTCATCTATGTCTTCAGGTGCTATTTATACACTTATCCCTGTGCTCAAATTCTGTGTGCACTTATGCAATTAGGCAGTCACTATCCATCTCGTTCTGTGCTGCGCTGCCTTGCCTATTTCACGATCAGTAATTTGCATATTATCGTGGCGCTAGTCCGCCAAAGCGCCCTGCAACGCTCTGCTGAATTGTGCTGCCTTTATTTTGGTTTTGTGCCTGATTGTGCCTTGTGCCGGTTCCACTGCCATTCACATCGCATTTTTCTCATAGTGTGCCCAAACACAGTTTCATTTTTGGGCTGACTGCCATTTTGTATTTTGTTGTTGTTGTTGTGCCTCCCTGCCCGGCTCTCCACCCCGCTCCGCCTCCCAGCTGCTCCTCCCTCCCACTGATAGTCAGGCTCCACTCTCCCGCTGAAACGCTGTGACCGTCCTGATTACTTCAGAAGCAGTCGCTCCCCACGCTGCTCCCTGTCCTGCATGACTAACTGGTATCGTAGCGCCCACAGCCAGACTACTGCCTGCATTGATTAGTAATTGAATACCCTTGTTGTGCTAGATCGCCATATTACGCTTTAAATACCTGATCAATTGTGCTGCGCTGCCTTGCCTATTTCACGATCACTAATTTGCATATTATCGTGGCGCTGGTCTGCCAAAGCGTGCTGCAACGCTCTGCTGAATTGTGCTGCCTGTATTTTGGTTTTGTGCCTGATTGTGCCTTGTGCCGGTTCCACTGCCATTCACGTCGCGTTTTTCTCATAGTGTGCCCCAACCCGGTTTCACTTTTGGGCTGACTGCCATTTTGTATTTTGTTGTTGTTGTTGTGCCTCCCTGACCGGCTCTCCACCCCGTTCCTGCCTCCCAGCTGCTCCTCCCTCGCCCCTCCCCTCCACTATCCATATATGACAGATGCATTCGCGTGCAGCGTTCACACGCAGCGGTCGCGCCCCATGCGCGCCGAAGGTGCGCCAAAGGTAAGCCCGTCTACGCCAGACACAGACTCGACCCTATCTTCACCTCCAGCAAGTACATCTCCTTCGATCACACCACAGCTCTCCATTGGACGGACCACAGTTGTGTTCACTTCAACTACAAAAGGCGAACGGCCCACAACCCCCCACAACCTTCCCTCGAAGAAATTGGAACAAAATCACCACCGAACAACTCTTCACATCGCTTCACCAAACCCCCCCCACCAAATCATCGGACCCAAACCAAGCTGCCACTAACCTCACCCAATGGCTCACCCATAGCGCCGACGAACTTGCACCCTTGAAAACCCATCTTATCAAGCAAGGTAGCAAAAAAGCCCCCTGGTTCAACGATGACCTTAAGAAATTCAAGAAGCTCTGTCGTACTCTCGAGAAAACCTGGAGAAAAAATCCAACCACTGATAACCTAACCACCTTCAAGAACGCCACCCGCAGCACCACCAACTAATCCGATCCACCAAGAAATCAGCATTCAAGGATCGACTTGACAACAATGTACAAAACAGCAAAGAACTATTCAACATCGTCAAAAAATATACTAACCCCACCGCCGGCACCAACGACATTTCTCCCTCCCAAGACCTTTGCGACTCTCTATCCTCATTCTTCCATAACAAAATCGCCGAAATACATAACAGCTTTGAAAACCAGTCCGAAGACATGTCCACTCCACCCATTCCCGAACCAACACCGCCCTCTAACAACCTTTGCGCGTGGAACCCAATCACCACCGAAGACACCATCCGACTGATGAACTCCATCCACTCAGGATCGCAAACCGACCCTTGTCCCCACCACATTTTCAACAAAGCAGGCTCCATCATCGCACCTCATCTCCGTGATGTCATCAACTGTTCCTTCAACTCCGCTACCTTCCCGGAAATCTGGAAACATGCCGAACTCAGCGCCCTTCTGAAGAAACCCACAGCAGACCCTTCCGAACTTAAGAACTAGCGCCCCATCTCGCTCCTCCCATTCCCAGCCAAAGTCATTGGGAAAGCAGTCAACAGTCAACTCGCCGCCTTTCTCGAATCCAACAAATCCCTTGACCCCTCACAGAACGGCTTTCAAGCCAAACACAGCACCGAAACCGCCCTCATCGCAGCTACAGACGACATCCGAACACTACTGGACAACGGAGAAACAGTTGCCCTCATCTTACTTGACCTTCCTGCAGCCTTCGACACAGTCTGTCATAGCACCCTCATACAACGACTCAGCAACATCGGAATACAAGGAAAAGCATTGGAATGGATCATATTGTTCCTTGCCGGAAGAACCCAGAGAGTCCGCCTGCCCCCCTTCAAATCAGAGGCCACCGAAGTCATTTGCGGCATACCACAAGGATCATCACTCAGTCCCACCCTCTTCAACGTATACATGAGTCCCCTCGCTTTCATCGCACGCCAACACAACCTCAACATCATCTCCTACGCAGATGACACCCAGCTGATCCTCTCCCTCACCAAAGACCCGAACACCGCCATAACCAACCTACACGAAGGAATGAAAGAAGTAGCCGAGTGGATGAAGAACAGCTGTTTAAAACTGAACTAGGACAAAACAGAAGTCTTCATCTTAGGCTCATCCTCCTCAGCCTGGGATGACTCTTGGTGGCCACAAGCCCTGGGAACTGCACCCACACCAACGTTTCACGCACGTAACCTGGGCTTCATCCTGGACTCCTCCCTCTCGATGACCAGACAAGCCAATGCCGTCTCATCATCCTGCTTCAACATCCTACGCATGCTCAAAAAAGTCTTCCGTTGGATCCCCACTGAAACAAGAAAGACGGTCACCCACGCACTGGTCACCAGCCAGCTGGATTACAGAAACACCCTTTACGCCAGAACCACAGCCAAACTACAGAAAAAACCTCAACGCATCCAAAACGCATCAGCCAGACTCATACTGGACATCCCTCGTCAAGCTCACATTTCCGGTCATCTAAAAGATGTCCACTGGCTCCCCGTCAACAAGAGAATAACGGTCCGTCTCCTCACCCACGTACACAAAGCCCTCTATGACCTAGTACCCGAATGCCTCTACACGAGACTGTCCTTCTACACCCCCACCCGCCAACTACGATCATCCAATCAAGCCCTCGCCGCAATTCCGCGCATCCACAGATCCACCATGGGGGGTAGATCCTTCTCCTACTTAACGGCCAAGACCTGGAATTCCCTCCCCACCCACCTCTGCCTTACTCAGAACCACCTCTCATTCAGAAAGCAACTAAAAACCTGGATATTCGATAAGTAATTTCACCCGCCTCCCAAGCGCCTTGAGACCCTCTGGGTGAGTAGTGTGCTATACAAATTTCTGAACTTGAACTTGAACAGTTACTACTGTCCTAACTTTACATCTGCACTCGGGCTGGAATTTCCACACACGGAGTGTAAGCTCCGCACCCAAGTTATAGAATCACCCAGGCCCTACTGTTGCAGTCATCTATTCACTTAGGCACTACCCCATGACTCATCTATGTCGTCAGGTGCTATTTATGCACTTATCCCTGTGCTCAAATTCTGTGGGCACTTATGCAATTAGGCAGTCACTATCCATCTCATTCTGCAATTACGCAGTGACTACCCTTGCAGTCATACAATTACCCAACCACTACCCATGGATTTCTCCAATCACTCAGGCAGATCCATTACATGTCTCAGGGCCCGATTCACAGAGCTAACTTACGACAAAATCCTAAACGTCCTACTCATGATATACACAGAGTGCACTTACGACTGTCCTAAGTTTACATCCGCACTCGGGCCGGAATTTCCACACGCGGAGTGTGAGCTCCGCACCCAAGTGTAAGCTCCACACCCAGAGCGAAATTTCCACCATCTGGTCGGAATTTCCGCTTCCGGGCCGAAACGCCCACAATCTGGTGTTAATTGACTATATCTGATGCATTGTGGATATTCCGGCCTAGAAGCGGAGATTCCGGCCCGATGGTGGAAATTCTGCTCCAGGTGTGGAGCTTCCTCTCCAGGTGCAGAATTTACACTCCGGGTGCAGAGCTTACCCTTTGGGTGTGGAAATTCTGGCCCGAATGTGGACGTAAACTTAGGACAATCATAAGTGCATTCTATGAATACCATGAGTAGTACGTTTGGGATTTAGTCGTAAGTTAGTTCTGTGAATCGGGCCTTCAGTTTCTAGGTTTCACTATTTTCCAGAAATATAGTATACATATTACTTTTAGATATGATGATTTGAAAAGGTAGATTAATATGTATGTGTGCTTGTAACAAAATGGAGAGACTTATAGTTGAGTCATATAATGGTCTGCTGCTTTGTATTTGGCTAGGCCTAACATTCATGCTGTTATAAAAACGCCCAAGTACACGCCATGCAGTCTTCCAATGATGCAGGCACTATATATGCAGTGATGTACTCACTCAGGCATTACTGCTGCACTGATGCAATCATCTAGGCACTATCTATGCACTCATGCAATCCTTAAGGTATTACCCATGCACTCTTTTAAAAATGAAGCCACTACTCATGCACTTATATAATCACCCAGGCACCATTGTTGCATACCTTCAATCATGTAGGCACTACCCATGTACTCATGTAATCACTTATCCAGTAGTCATGGTGTTATGAAATTACTCAGGCACTAACTTTGCACTCCTTTAGTCACTCAGGCAGTACCTCAGTAGTCCTACAATCAGCCAAGAAGTACTAATGCACTTAGAAAATCACCCAGTCACTTCCTTTTGGTCATGTGAATCCCCACATATTACCTCTGTAGGCATGCAATCACCCAGGTGTTAGCTATGTACTCCTTCAATCCCCTAGACGTTACCTCTGTACTCATGCAATCACCAATGTGTTAACTATTCAGTGCTTCATTCAGCCAGCCACTATCTTTCCATTCTTTCAATCATGTACTCTTGTACTTATGTAATCACTCAGCCAGTATATATGCACTTATAAAATTACCCAGGCACTACCTTTGCACTCCTGTAATGACTCAGGTAGTACCTTAGGACTTTTGTAATCACTCAGGCAGGACTCATGGATTTATGAAGTCACCCATTCACTTTCTATGTATTCCAGTAATCCCTCGGATATTACCCATGTAGTTATGCAATCACCCAGGCACTACTTATATACTATCTCTGCAGTCATGCAATCATGCAGGCTGTAGCTATGTTGATAAAAATTCACCCAGGCAGTATGTTAACACTCCTTTATTAATTCAGGCACTAACTCAGTAGTCGTGCAATCAGCCAAGAAGTACTCATGCCCTTATATAATCACCCAGGCACTACCTTTGCACTCCAGTAATCACTTAGGTAGTACTTTAGTACTTCTGTAATCACCCAGGCAGTACTCATAGAGTTATAAAATATTGTATAGATATTTCTTTTAGATATGATGCTGGTTTGAAAATGTAGAGACATATGTATGCATGCTTCTAAGAATATGGAGAGACTTGTATTTCAGTGATGTAATAGTCTGCTGCTTTATATGTTACTAGGCCCAACAAGTATTCAGGTATAAAAAGAGACAAGTATTACCTTTGCAGTCTTCTAATGATCCAGACAGTACATATGTACTGTTGTAATCACTCAGGCATTACTGCTACACTCACGCAATCAGCTAGGCACTACCTATGCACTCATGCAATCACCAAGTTACCCATGCACTCTTTCAATCATGTAGCCACTACTCATGCACCTATATATTCATCCAGCTACTACTGTTGCTCTGTTTCAATCACGGCGTTACTACCCTTGTACTTATGTAATCACTCAGCTATTAGTCATGCTGTTAAGAAATCACTCAGTCACTACATATGCACTCCTTTATTCCCCCAGGCAGTAGCTGAGTAGTTCTGCAATCATCCAAGAATCGCCCATGCAGTTATAAAATCACCCGGTCACTTCCTAAGTAGTCATGTAAATTCTCAGATATTACACCTGTAGTCATGCAATCACCCAGGCATTACCTATAAACTTCTTTAATCCCCCATATGTTACTCCTGTACTCATGAAATCACCAACGCATTAGGTGTACAGTGCTTCATTCAGCCAGCTACTATCTTTCCACTCTTTCAATCATGTAGGCACTACTCTTATACTTATGAATTCATTCAGCCAGTACTCATCCGCTTATGAAAACAACCAACTACTATCATGCTGTCTTCCAATAATGTAGGCACTACATATGAACCCATTGTAACCACTCAGGCATTACTGCTGCTCTCATGCAATCTCCAAGGTATTAACTATGCAGCCTTTCAATCATGTATCCACTACTCATGTATTTATATATCAACCCAGCCACTACCTTTGCACTAATGCAATTACCCAGGCATTATCCCTTTAGTCATGGAATCACCTAGGCATTATTACTGTAGTATAAAATTACACAGGCATTACCAAAGCACTTCTTAAATCATCCGACTAGTATGTATGCACCTATGTAATGACCCAGGCACTACCGTTGTACTCTTCCAATCACCCAGGCACTAGCCCTGTACTCTTTGTTTCACCCAAACTGTATCTATGCACTTATAAAATCACCCATGCACTGTCTATGCACTCCTCCAATCACCCAGGCACTACCACTACACTCATACAACCTCCGACACATTACTGCTACACTCATACAATCACCCATACTTTACAAAGTACTCTGCCAATCTCCTAGACATTACCCCTGCACTTATGCAATCACCCTGGCATTACCCATGCACTTTTTCAATTACATAGACAGAACACATGGACTCTGCACCTCTGTTCTTTCTTTCTGCACTTATTACTTGTATTTATGCTTGTGTTGCTTCTTTCTGTACTCCTTTTAGGTCTTTCTGCCACCCTGTTTCCTCTTTCTGTATCCGTTTTACCTCTTTCAACACCTCTGTTCATTCTTTCTGCACGTTTTTGTTTTTTTTGTACATGTATTGCTTCTTTCTGCGCCTTTTATGCCTCTTTCTGCACCTCTCCTCTCTTTCTGCACCCCTCTTGCATCTTTCTACACATCTGTTGTTTTTTTCTGCATTCCTCTTGCTTCTCTGTACACATCTGTTGCTTCTTTTTGCACCCCTCATGTATCTTTCACACCATCTTTGGTCTTTCTGCACCCCTCTTGCCTCTTTCTGGATCTTTGTCTGCAGTGTCTGACATACTTTTGGAATGCAATAAAAAATAATTATTTAGATATGAGAATATTTGTGTATGAATATTTTATTAATATTAAATGATTTAATGAAAGTATTTAAAGTTTTCTTTCTTTTCAGCTACACACCATTATTATTAATACAGATTGAGTATGGCAAGAAAGATCAAAAGAAAAGAATACTTTTTTATAAGAAACAGGAAAAGAGAAATCAAAGTATAACATGTGACATTGAAAAAAAGCTTCTGGTAAGAGAACAAAAGAATTTGTTGAAAGAGTTTTAAAGAAGATTACTGATTTAGAAATTGGAGAGAAGAAAAAGAAAAGTAGTACAATCATTCAGAAGGAAACGAACAAAAGGAGATATTAATAGAAAATCATGTTTTCGGAATATAATCTATGATGAAAGAAGGATGAAACAGTGTAAGGATATTAGGAAGCAAATTTTAAAGGTAGAGTTCTGCATAATGTAATGAACGATTGCAAGAAATATAAAAGAAGATCTGCATTTTACAAGAAAAAGCAACAGATTGAAAGTGTAGTCGAAAACGCTTTTGAATTGAAAAGAAGATTGTTTATATTTGTTTTGAAAAGAATGACAACATTGAATAAAACAGTGCATTTTATGAAGGAGAACAGTAAAAGAAAAAGACTAGTTAGTAGAACTAACCTTTGCAAAAAAATGTGGGGTAAATGGAAGCACACTTCTAGTACTGAACCTTTATTAAGTTCTTATGAGGTTGAAAATGGTTGTCCAATTGAAAAAGAAAAGATTGTTCCTAGAAATGTAGAAGAAGTAATAGCTGAAGAAGTTTAAGGGAGACGTTCACAAGTTCCTGTGTATAGGTGGGACTGTAGTAGTATTTGTAGTATACAACAGGAATCTATCGATATTTCACGAAATTTCTTATGCGAGTATGGTAAAAAGGTGTGAAACAGAAGAATAAGAAAAGTATGTCAAAGTACTTTTCATCATTAGAGAATGTTAGCAGTACATCACTCAGAAATGCGGAAGTTAGTAAGAAGATTGTACTATGTAAAGAGTCCTGCATTATGTTTGAGTGAAATAAACACTGCTTTTTTGCATGGTTCAGTATTGGAAGTTAAAAAAAGTTTGTGATGATATACAGTTAAGTTAGTAGTACTCAGAAATTTGCAGAAGAAATTACAAAGTTTAAGGTAGTTTGTTGTGAAAAACCAAACTATGTTTCTATCTGTTGTCGACATACTCACTAAAGTAGTGTTGATGTGTAGTTAAAAAGTGAAAAGGAAAACAATACGTGGGAGCAATTTGGTGCTTATTTGTTGGTAGAAGGTCATTTTGAGTTGGCTAGTGATCAACTTATTTGTAAATATTGTTACAGCAAACTAGAAGATAATAAAATGCCAGCAAGAGCTATACATAATAACCTAGAGTTGATAGGTATTCCTTCAGAACTAGTAGATTTAAATACATATGAATCTATTCTTAGTCAATCTGTGCACCAGTTTCAGGCTATTGTTCGTATGGAACCTAAACAGGTAAGATGCATTCAACAGATTTACAAAGAGGTTGTGTATTTACTTTTAGACTTTAGGTATTGAAACTGTTGGTGTAGAGAGAGAAGAAAGTGAACCTGCAGTTACTCTAGTTAATGGTCTACCAAGAAAGTGTCGAAATAATGGTAAAAGTTATTATATGTCACCAAACTTCAAAAAGTTACATTATATTTTATACAAAACAATACATATTATAAAAATATACATATGGACGAAGAAGAAATATCTTTAGGAGATGATAGAGAAAATTCAACTGGCCAAATAGAAAAAGTGAATGTCTCCAGGAGTAAAGAAATGTATTAACATTATAGTATACATCCTTTGCATTCAAAAGAAGTGATTGGAAATACTATTGAATTATTCCAAATGAAGAAAGCGAAGGAAACTCATATGAGTGTTTTGGAAAGAAGTTTAGAAGCCTGTTGTTTTCCACAGATCTTCCCCACTGGAAAAGGTGGACAATATGATTAACGACCCATGCAGATTTCAGCTTCAAAATAGCGTACAACAAGATTGTACTGCGAAGATCCAAGATTTCGACAATGTTTTTGATATATATTTCAACTTCTGTTTGAAAGCGACTTGTCTTGACTTTCATATGCAGTGAACCACCTATTAACAACAGGAGTTCATCTTACACATGTTTCAACAAAGGATTTCATGGACAAAGTACAAAATAGAGACGATCATATAGAATCTCAGTTGATTAATTTGATGGTGGGTCAATGTGGTGCTGAATAAGCATGGGATGATTTACTTGCATTTCTACAAGTAGCAAAGTCAAATATTAAAAACATTGAATTGAAGACAGCTGGAGAACTGTGTTCCTCGGATTCTGTAAATGTGAGCAGATATTTTAATCTCTGCTATGATGTCTTTTATCTGAAATAATAATAACCCAACTCTTGGAGAAGGTATTAACATATTTTGGAGAAAGGAGTAAAAAGCCAGAGATGACCCTCATATGCGTACGCTAATATGAATCAAGGATGCACCAAAAGTTGAAACTAATTCTGATGAGACTGTTTTATCTTTCATTGAAGACTATGTGACCTGTCCTATTCCAAAAAACAGGAGGAGAAAATACCTAAAGACAGCAAGATTTATGGTTTCAAAGTCATTGATGGTGGAAATATTGTCAAATATTGTCAACAGAAATACAAGTCAAAGGAAACATTTTTTATAAAATGTCATTTTGGATTTTCACGTCCAGTAATTTCCAAAGGAAGAGTCAACAGTTTCATGTCAGTAGTGAGGCCTACTATAACTCAAAAATCTCCAAAGAATACTTATAATATAAAAAGAAGTGAAGATTCAAAGTATTATTAATGATTACGAGCCAGTGAAAATGATGATGCGAAATGCAAATATGGATATCCAGTATGTTGCAGATAATTCAATTGCTCGCTATGATGCATCATATATAAAAAAATCTGAAACAACAAGGTTGAAAGAAATGTGGGAAGAAATTTCACAAGGGAAGACTCCTAGTAACAAATTGTAGAGCTTTAGTTGGAAGATGCTTTCCATCGAGAGATTGGATCTTACAAATGTTCGGATCAGTTGACATCTGCAAGTTTATATTCAAAGTCAAGAGGAATCATGTGGGTAAGTCTAGGTCTTGCTGCAACCCGAAGTTGAGTATTGAAATCTGTACAAGAAATTGAACACTTAGTATTAAATGAACCAGAAAGTACAGTTATTGTTAAAACAAACATGTTGGATACGTACCACTCTAAAAGAAGTACACATCTGGAAAACATATGTCTCTATGAAGTACTGCAATATTACAGCTTTAAGAGAAATGTTACAGAAAATATAAATGAAGAAAAATATGCAGTAATTGAATGTGATAATGTTTGGTAAAAAATACCAAAGGAAATCTTATTAATCACAGGAAACTCAGTTGTGATACTGCAGATAAAAGGGAATTTTTCCATTTAGCACTTCTGCAAGTCTTCAAGCCTTGGCGTACTGAAATGGAATTACTTGGAGATTTTGAGTGCTATGAAGATTCTTTTAATGCAGGTAAAGATATCATTGAATGAACAGTTTTTCCAAATTATCTACAAATGTTGAATAAAGAGATTGAACAAGAAACTAGTATTGCAGCTGAAATTGCTAATGACAGTTCTCAAGATAGTCAAAGTTCTGCTCTACTAAATCAAGATCCACTAGAACACACAATTCTTGAAACAAAGCAGCAATAGCCAAGAGTGAAGTAGAAACGGCAAAGCATGAAGCACAACAAGATATTATGGAGTTGGGAAACTTTGAAGAACAACTAAATATTGAACAGAAAGAAATATATCAGCAAGTTAGACAAGAGATAGAGTATGGTGTCCTTCATGAAAAAAAGAATGCAACTGCTGATCATTTAAACTTATTCAAAAGTACATCAGTGATCAAGTTGGTACAGGAAAAAGTTTCTTAATTAAAGTTTTGACCAGTTATCTACAGAAAACCACTGAATAACATTTATCTTGTGTTGTAATCGCTTCAACTGGGTTAGCAGCACACAACATTAAAGGGATTACATTACATTGTTTACTGATGCTACCAGAAGAACATGAAAATAAGTTGGAATATTACAAGCTATCTGGAAAAGTTTGCTATGAAGTTTCAAGAGTACTAAATAAAATGAAACTTCTGATAATTAATGATGTGAGTATGGTCTCAAATGTAATGCTTGAATTTGTATGTTTAATGATGCAACAGATTGGGGGCATGGCCAGCCAACACCCAAGATGGCCACATGGAATAAAGCTCCGGTCAGCCACTGACTAAATCTCCCCTTGCATCCATTACATTTACCTGTTTGCCCGCAATTCAAGACACAGCTGACTTACCCTGAGGAGGGGATTCGTCTGATCCATTGCAGATGTGAATCGGACCCCATTTGCCACTACAATTAGCTGTTAGTGTCGCCATCTGGGAGGAGAGTGAAGACCCGTGATGTCGCACAGCTTTCTCTGCCACCGGCTGCCGTGTTGGAGACGATTGAACCTGGTGGATGCCTAGCAAGAGACGACCACACTGCCAGCGGCTGCTGCTTTGCTCTGCTTCTTTCAGGCTCGCAGGCTTCCGCGGGCCTCCACGAACCACAGGTGAGCAAGGAAGACTCAGGACATCATACCTGGGGCAAATATGCCACATGAAACACAGATGGAGGCTCCGGTCGCAGTGCCCACACGCTGTGCCTATAAACTGTATTGGGGCCTATTGGTGATATGGAACTATTAGAGATGTTTTCCTCATCCAACTCCCCTCCTTTTTGCTGTTTGGATCTGCAGTGGGCCAGGTGTTCTTGGCAGCGACGCATGCAGCCGCCTTCCTAATTTCCTGACGTATCTCCACGCGGGCCAGCCTCTTTGGGTCCATCGGCCCCTTGGGAGGTCTGGGGCCTCTGGTGTCTGCACCGTGCCCGCCTGGGAAACAACCGCCACCATTTTCTGCTATGAGCTGCTCCCTACCGAATGATCACTGGTGTAACTTATCTGTGGTCCTTCATATCCTCGGCGCTCCCCTGATACGACGGCTCAGAGTCCAAGGTGTGAAACTGGACACAATGGCCACAGCAAGAGACCCTAAGACATCTGCTATGCAAATACTGTCGAAATTTGCCCATTCCAAGGCCGAGGAAACAGAGGGGAAGCAGGATGGTGCAGAGGCAAGGCAGCAATGTGAAGACGGAGCCCGACACTGCTAGATATCATGAAGGCAGCTCAGGGAGTCCGTACAGCGTTGGAACTCAAGATTGACACTGTCTCTATACATGTCATTCTGAGCTGTGCTGATCAGAGTAATATATGGGGGAGTGGGTCAAGGCAAATGAAGGTTCTATCGCCACACTCACACACTCAACGACGCGGCTGGAAATGATGGTCAAGCAACTGCAGGCCCAGACGTCTAACCTATAGGCTCAACTGGAAGATTATGAAGGGCACTCGAGGAGGAACAACATGCGTATTCTGGGCGTTCCCGAGCGGGCGGAGGGGCAGGCTGCTGACCTGTTCGTTGTAGACTTGATCCAAAATCATCTACAACACCGATCCCTCTCCAAATATTTATCAGTCGAACGCGCCCACAGGAGGCCCTCCGAAGCTGGCCGCTCCACCGCGTCCCATCCTGGATCAGATGTTCAATTTTCGCGACCGGAACATCATCCTTCAAGCTGCAAGAGCTGGAACCCCTCTCAAATTCGAGAACTCAAGCATCACTGTTTTCCTGGACTTCACATACAGAGCGCAGCAGAAACGCTGCTCCTTCCTGGAAATAAAGCGAGCTCTCAGGTGCCACAATTTGAAATATGGGAAACAACTGTGAATTGCCCAAACCTCAATTGTTTAGAATTAATTTCAAAGGAACCAAGTGTGAATCAATAACACCTGAGAAGGTAGTTTTATTTATACCCATTTTTCATATTTTTTATTTTTTGTGGGATCTCTTTTTAGAGACAGAGAAGACACACTAACAATCATCACATTGAACTACATACCTTGTACAACATTTAAAAAAAAGTAAAACAATCACATTTTTTTATTCAACCCTTCGCATATTAGAAAACATCCTTGAAGAGAGGGAGATATCAATACCTATCAATACCTCTGATAGTTGCAGGTGATTTTATTTGTACATATGAACCAATATGTGCGATGCATGTGTCCAACAGCGACCAGGTGGAGTCATATTGGCATGTCCCTCCCCTTGATTTACCACCAATCAAAAATGGACTCAAACTGCCCTGCAGCTTCAGGACATATCTCTTGGGTATGGTCTTAGGACATCCATTATGAGTCGTATTGATTATGTTTTGATAGATATCATATTATGGCCAGAAGTACAGGATATGGTGGTTGGAAAAACAATTGATAGTGACCACAATCCACTTGAGCTTTCTATGACCTCCTTCTTGAGTAAAACCAGTGCTACCTCTGAGGTAATGCTTTCGTCTAGGGTTTTATACCCCACAAATGATAATAGATGATTAAAATGGGCACGGAAAGCATTGGATTTCGATAAGATTCATGCTATCAATTTATTTCTACAAGAAAATATTGATAGGCTCTATTCTAGAGATGACCAACAAGATGAGCTTAAAACGGTTACAGATATACACTTGTCCTTTTTCACTGAAGCAACCTCATCGAAAGAAGACACCTGCTAATTCTCATTATTCCTGGTTTGATAAAAAGTGTAAGGAGGCATGGTCACTACTGGAAGCTGAGATTAAAGCTAAAAATAATATTAATATAAGTATAGCTTGAAGAGCATATAAGAAAGCATAGAGGGAAGCCAAAAGGAAACTTGTAGAGGATCGTTGGAAACAGATCAATGCTGCTTGCAAATTGAAAGATTAAAAGCAATTTTGGCTTCTTGTAACCAGGAGAGATGCTGAGAGATCAAGTCCACCTACTAATAATATCACAGCGGTAGCCTGGTTTGACCACTTTTCCGGAATTTATTCTGGATTAGGAATGTTACACCTCTGAAGATACCTCCTTAGACGTAACCAACTTACTGGCTGACGGTAACATTTTTTCAGCAGCAGATATTACTGAAAGTATCAGTTCTATTCTTAAAAATAAAGCATCAGGCCCAGATGGAATACCTGTTGATGTATTTTTAGCTGATATTCCTAAATGGTCTAACTATATGTGGTTACTTGCTAAAGGTATAGCTGTTGGGGCTCCTATACCCCCTTCTTGGCAAGGAGCCGAGGTTATCCAGGTCTTCGAGAAGGGGGATCGATCACTGCCCTCAAACTACAGACCGATAAGTCTGATAGATGGGGCGCAGAAAGGCTATTCTTATGCCCTGCTTACAAAAATTACTGATTGGATGGAAGGGAATGATATATTATCTCCATTCCAAGCTGGGTTCAGGAAAAAGGTCAGTACTATCGATCAGGTTTTTCAATGGAAGTCTGTGACATTGAAACAGGGTAGTCTTTATACTGTTTTTATTGACCTGAGGTCAACTTTTGATCTTATTCCAAGGGCTACACTTTGGCAAGTACTTTATGATCAGGGGCTCCTCCACAACATCTTGGCACTTTTAATTCGCCTTCATGAATGCAATTATGTGAAGGTACGCTGGGGAGATCAAACGCAATTGACAAACCCAATAAAGGTTGTGAGAGGCATGAGGAAGGGCTGTGTTTTAGCCCCCACCTTATTTTCACTTTTTGTAAATGGAGTGGTGAATTACTTAGCGGAAGCCCATGCAGATGCCCCTTCATTGGGGAGTGTGAAAATAAGCATGATAATACGCTTTTAGTTTCTAAAACCCCAACTGGCCTTCAACTCCTACTAGATCGCTTCATGTCTTTCTGTGTGAGGAGAGGTCTAGAAGTAAACACCTCAAAGACCAAACTCTTGTTAATCATTTAAAGGGACACTTTTACTGGGGGTGACTCACTGGAAAGGATAGATTCCATTGTACATCTTGGTATAACCCTCACTGAAAAAATAGAATAGAAGCATCATATCTCGAAGCAAATTCCTAGCAGCGGAAAACTCCTGGGGCTATAATTTTAGAACATAGGTCATCACAATCTAGACCGATTGCAGCACCACTACAGATATATGACCAGAAGGTGGTTGGTTCGGCTCTTTACAGGGGCGAAATTTGGGGATTTGACAATATGGAGGGCCTGCTTCTTGCAGAGAATAAATTCATAAGATCACTTTCGCTCAATTCCCCAGAGTACCCTGCTTACTCTCCTACAACTAGATCTGGCAGAACTACAATTATTGATAAAGCGAGGCTTCAACCTCTTCTATTTTGTCTTTGCATTAAAAAAAACACATGAGCTGGTCCATTATGCGACTGCCACTGAGGAGATTCTTAAGCTGGATCGCTTTAAAAAAATCACTTGGCTCTGTAATGCCAAAACACTGCTGTTTGAATTAGGCTTGGGGAACCTTTGGGAAGAAAAAGATCTTAGCTTACTACCTAGTAGAGAGTGGGTTAAGTTGTAATATTGTAAATGGGTGGAAGAGAGAACAATCACATAAGTGAAAGGAGGTTGACTTACAATAGAGTTCATGGAATTTAAGATGTTTCGTGTGTACGAGCCCTACATGGACTTTATCACTGTCCCACAAGAGAGGAGGTTATTTTTTAACTTTAGATTTGAATGTCTCCCCTTAATTCCTTTACTGCATCATGGAATCGGGGCTCCCAAGTGAAAACAATTAGTTGCCCATTTTGCCTTGAAATAGAGGAGGCAACTAAGCATATTCTCTTTGCGTGCCCTCTATATAAAAACCCACAATCTGTATGGCTAGCCCCTGTCTGCAGACAACTAGGAACTCGTAGTCACCTAGAGGCACTACATATCCTCAGGACAGATACAAGGCCATTAATAGTATGTGGGGAGCTTTTGGTTCATTAAGAGGCAGAAGCTAAAATGAATTGAGCATATCATCTGATTAAGTATTACTTTACATAAAGTGTTTAGTTTGTACTTGATGTCTTATGATCATGGTATTTTATGACTCATGTACAATCTACGGAGAACCGAGCTACTCTGCACTTCCAACAATTATGCACCAGCACTTTTTGTATTTTCTATGTGTTTTTAGCTTGCATGGTTTTAATACCTTGGAAGCCAGTTCTTTTAATTTGTTAATATTCCTTAATGGCTCAGGTTCTAATATTCTTGTTATTGTATGAATCACAGCATCTACTTTGGCTTGCAATTTTATCATGTAAAATTTTGTTTTATTTACCATACTTTTGTACGCCTATGCACTTTGATGGTCTTAATGACCAAATAAAGTTAATGATGATGATGACTCGAAATAATCTCTTGGAATGTAAACGAACTGGGTGACCGGATAAAAAGGGGGATAGTCTTACAATATCTAAAATGCCACATCCCCGATCTCGTGTTGCTTCAAGAAACACATATTCTTGGCACTACATAATGTGCACTAAATCGATTAGGTTATAAACTGCTTGCCCACACAGGTGATACACGGGGTTCCAGAGGGGTGGACATTTTTGCACACTCCTCCCTTCCTTTTCATGTTAAAAAAATTGCATGCGACCCCTCTGCCCGAGGTTCGCTCCCTCAACGTGACCTCAATATACATACCCCCCAAGCTACACTCCTCCACCCTAACTGATCTGGGCCCTCACATGTTAAATCTAACCGAAGGAGACATTTTACTGGGGGGAGACTGTAATGCTGCCCTGGCTGAAGATTTGGATTGCTTGTCACCCCGACACAGAGAACTACTGGGTAAACTTGTATCTGACTTTTTGACAGCCATGGAACTGGTAGATGTGTGGCGCACACACTTCCCCTCTGACAAGCAGTACACCTTCCTTTCAGGAGTTTATGGTAGTATGTCTCGTATAGATTATCTCTTCTGCCAAGCTTCACAGCTCTCTATGTTCAGTGACATCACCTTTGTGCCCAGGGGCATATCTGACCACTCTCCTATCCTGGCTCACTACGGTGGTGTGCCTTCTTGCTCTCGTCGTGAGTTGGCCCTCAACCCATTGTATCTTTGGGTCTCAGAGATACAGGATAAACTGGTACAGGCCACAAAAGATTACTTTGCAGAAAATTAGGGCTCCGTCAAATCGGATGTGATTCTCTGAGAGGCATATGATATAAGACTGTTATTCGAGGGTGTGGGTTGGCAGCAGTGGTGGGTCACCGGAAGGAGAAACGTAAACAACTGGTGGATATAGAATTAGAGGTGGCCAATCTTAAAACACAAACTAATCGCTTCTGTCTCCCCAACACCTCCCACAAACTTGAAGTGAAACAAAAGGAATATCGCGATATAGCGAGAGATGTGGCCCAAGCACATTACCAAACCACTCAATATTGTGTATATGAAATTGGAGATAAGGCCAGTAAACAGTTGGCATGGTTAGATAAGTGAGAAATTGTCAACAGATGGGTCACTGAAATTGTGGCTCCTAATCGAGTGAGACGGTGCGACCTGGATGGGATTGCTGATGGTTTTGCTAACCATTTTGACCGGCTCTATGTCCCTATGTCCACCTCCATCCAGGAGGAAGCAGCTGAACTGCTTTCCACCCTCCCCCTCCTAAGGTTAGACACTCAAGATGTCACAGACCTTGACTCCGACTTGACTCCTGAGGAGATGTCTAAGGTGATTGGTGCTTTGCGGTCCGGGAAGGCAATGGGTCCTAGTGGCATTCCAATTGAGCTCCTTAAAGCAGTCTCTTCGGTTCTGGTTCTCGTGCGGATGTATGATGAGAGTTTAGAGCATGGAATTTTGCCTGAAACACAGAGATTAGCTAACATTGCGGTCCTATACAAATATGGGAACCTCCCGAACCAATGTGGTTCATATCGACCGATTTCCCTCCTCGACCCAGAGGTCAAGATCCTGGCCAAACGTCTGGCCCTCCGCCTCTCGCCCCATCTTCATATATTAATACACACAGACCAATCCGGCTTCATGCCAACTAAAAATACATCGCTCAATCTCCGTCGCCTCTTTGGAGTACTGGGCAGAGCCCCACCTTACAAGAAGATGCAGTAATTGTTTCCTTAGATGCCAAAATGGCATTTAACATGATGGAGTGGCCTTTTCTGTTTGCTTCTCTGTAAGGTTCCGCTTTGCCCAGCATTTTATGTCCTGGGTATGCCTATTATATGCTAATCCCCTGGCTTGGGTCCCAGTAAATGGTGGTAGATTGGCAATTTTTTAGTTGGGGAAGCTGTCCCCTGTCACCGTTGTTATTCGCTCTGGCCCTAGAACCCTTGGCGTTGTGGATCAGAGGTGATCCCTCTATCTGTAGACTGAATTGGGCCCTGGATTGTCGGACAGGATCTCCCTCTACGCCGATCTTCACTTCACGTGGTGCTGCATATTCTCACTCTCTTCGGCAAATATTTGGGATACACCATTGATTTATGTCCTCAGTGGGGAGTCCCCACAGCTTCCCCCTGGCTGCTATGCTGGCATAGTCACAGACGGCTTTCGCTACCTTGGCATGTATGTCACGAGAGATGCAGATGTCTTCCACCAAAAGAACCTCCTCCCTCCACTGCATTGCCTTCAGGCTGACATGCAGCACTGGAAGACACTGCCCATTAATCTAATAGGCAGAGCTGCCCTCTTCATAATGATGTAATACCATGCAAGCGAAGCACACCAAAGGACCCTTCTCCTGCTGGAACTGCAGCTTCAACAGCATCAGGCTCACCAACCCACCCACTAGGAAAGAACTCAACTACCTCAGATGCATTCTTCTGAACACCCGCTCTGCCCGCAAACACGCTGTTGAACTCTGGGACCTACTCGACTCAACCACCCCAGACGTCGCCTTCCTGACAGAGACCTGGGTGAACCCCTCCTCGGCACCCAACATCGCCATAGCCTTACGTCGCAGTTGCCACATCGGGCGTAGTTGAGCCTTTTCTGTTGAACAGGTGTAGCGAAAAGTTCCATCATGCATTCGAAACTCCCTGGCGCACCTTTGTCTGGCTTAACGAATGTTTCCGTTGGATTCTCTGGCGCCCCCGTTAGCAATCCGGTCTCTAGCCCTTTGCCTCTTACAATTGGGCCTCGTGAGCTAGAAGCTCCTTTGATTTTAACTACTGTTTGTGGTGAGAATCTTTTGGGCCTGGATTTGTTGAAACGGTTATATGCGACTCTGTATTGTTCTCCTGTGGGAGTGGAGCTTACATTGGGTCAGAGAGTGATCTCTCCTATGTACTTGTCAACTGATAAGCTCCCACCGGAATTGAGTTCTCTTCCTGAGTCTTTGTGGGCAACAGGTCCCAATGACGTGGGCCTGCTGGACATATCACCTTATGTTGTCCAATTGAAATCGAATGTGCGATTACCACGTATCCCCCAGTATCGTATCTCTCTTGATGGTGAACGAGCGCTATTAGTGATCATTTATGACTTGATCAAGAAGGATGTTATTGAGGAAACTCGGGGAAATGTGTGTAATAGTCCTGTGTTACCTATTTTGAAGCGAACTGATCCATCCAAGCCTCCTGTGTATCGTTTTGTCATTGATTTAAGAGAGGTAAATGAAATTGTGATTCCACAATTTCCTGTGGTGCCTGACATTACGGCTTTACTGACTCTGATTCCAGCCTCTGCCTCTTGGTTCTCGGTAATCGATTTGAAGAATGCTTTCTTTAGCATTCCGATTGCTGAGGAAAGCAGAGATCTATTCGGCTTCTCATTAGGTGGCCGCAGCTTCAGGTTTAAACGCGCTCCTCAGGGCTACTGTGAGAGTCCATCGATCTACAGCCAAGCCCTTAAAAATCAACTTGATGCGTTTGTGTTACCGGCTGGTGCGGCCTTGATTCAGTATGTTGATGATCTATTGGTGGCTGCTGACACTAAGCAGATTTGCAAAACTGCTACAGTATCGCTGTTAAAGCATCTCTGTGACTTACATCACAAGGTGTCACCTTCTAAGCTACAATATTGTTGTCAAGAAGTAACCTATCTGGGTCACTTATTGTCAAAGGAGGGAAGAAGGTTGACCCCAGAAAGAATTGCAGCGATCGCTCGAATGACTGTGCCAACAACTCAGAGAGATGTGCGTGCCTTTCTAGGTATCACGTCATACTGCAGGCAATGGATTCCAAATTTTTCATTGCTAGCGAAGCCATTGTTAGCCCTCATGTGCAAGGATGTTCCGACTCCTTTGCCATGGACTGAAGAGTGTCAGAAAAGTTTTTCTGAATTGCGTGATGCGTTGTGTTCGGCTCCTGTGTTGGGTACTCCTGATTACAGTAAGCCATTTACACTATACGTTCACGAGAGAGAGGGTTGTGCGTTGAGTGTTTTGACGCAACAATTTGGCGGTAAGCAGCGTCCATGTGCATATTTTTCCTCGACCTTGGACCCAGTAGCTAGAGCATTGCCGAGTTGTCTAAGAGCGACAGCGGCAGCTGCGGTGTCCATCCGGCAATCTGCAGGACTGGTCATGGATAATATGCTTACGGTGATGGTTCCGCATGCAGTTGACACTCTCTTGAATCGAACGAAAACTCAACACTTGACGAGCGCAAGGTTGTCCGGTTATGAGTTGACGCTTTTGGCAAGTCATATACAGATCAAGCGTTGTAATGTGCTGAATCCAGACACATTGTTGCCGACTAATATGGAATCAGATGATGTACCACCACATGATTGTTATCTACGAACTGAGGAAGAAACGAAAGGTCGTGTTGACCTAAAAACACTCCATTGGCAGATCCCGAAGGTACTCTGTATGTTGATGGTTCATGTTTTAAGTTGCCGAATGGTGATGTGACGACTGCGTATGCTGTAGTGACGTTGAGTACGGTTGTGGAAACTGCGAGATTGAGCCAAAATTCAGGCCAAGCGGCAGAGTTGATTGCGTTGACGAGAGCGTGTTTTTTGTCTAAGGGAAAGCGAGTGAATGTGTTTACAGATAGTCAATATGCGTTTGGCGTTGCACATAGCTTTGGTCGATTGTGGAGAGAAAGAGGATTTATGACATCGCATGGCACGAAGATCCAACACGGACAGCTCGTGAACGATCTTTTGGACGCACTTACATTGCCTAAGCAGGTGGCAATCATTAAATGCAGCGCGCACCGAAAGGTTACGGATGATGTTGGTCTTGGTAACGCGTTTGCGGATGAGATTGCTAAGGAAACAGCTAAGAATCTTGTAACACGAATGTACGTTACGAGTTCAGTGAGGTGGCCGGCGGAGACTGGTATGTGTGAGGACACTGTTGAGAGCGTGAAAGCGATTCAGAATGAGGCCACCAAAACTGAAAAGACTAAGTGGAAAGAAAGCACAGGAAAGTTAGACATGCATGGATGTTGGATTGATTTGTCGGAATGTCAGAGGTGGATGTTACCGGATGCATATGTGCTAGCCGTTGTGACTATGGCTCACGGCTTGTCACATATTAGCGTGAAAGGTATATGTAAGTTGTTGTCCCCTGCATGGAAGAATGATGGTATTGCTAAGTGTGCTGAGAGAGTGGTTAAGAATTGTATGGTATGTATGATGTATAATCCTGGCAAGGGCACCCCCACTACACCTGGCCATTTTGCTCCTCCTACATGTCCCTTTGAGGTTATCCAATTGGACTTCATCCATATGGAGAGATGCAATAACCTGAAATATGTTTTAGTTTGCGCGTTCTTCAGATGGATTGAGGCCTATCCTCTTAAAGATAATACTGCCCTGTCCACAGCGAAAGTCCTACTGAAGGAATACTTTCCTCGGTATGGAATGCCACGGATTGTATGGTCGGATAACGAAAGTGAGTTTGTGGGGAGTGTGATGAAGAGTGTGTGTAAGGGCCTTGGAACACAACAGAAATTCCATAGCGCCAATCATCCCCAGTCAGCAGGTTTAGTGGAAGGGTACAATGGCACTCTGAAACTGAAACTTGCTAAGATTCAAGCAACAACTGGTCTGTCATGGCCCGATGCCCTACCTATAGCTCTCTTGTCGTCCAGGGCGACTGTGCACTCTCGAGTAGGGCTTAGCCCATATGAGATTGTGTTTGGTCGTCCTGCGAACATTTGGGGAGTCCCTGGCCTAAGGCATTTGATAGTCTCGAATACCCAATGTTGATTGATTATCTTCATGATCTGACTGCTAAACTGAGGTTAATTCATCAACAGGTCTTTGAAGCTCTACCGGCACAGACAGAGGGTCCTGGACATCGGCTCCAACCGGGTGACTGGGTGGTCACCCGTAACTTTGGGAGAAAGCGTAATTTGGAGCCAAGATTTGTGGGTCCCTATCAAGTTCTGCTGGCGACAAGGACTGCAGTTCGGTTAGAGGGCAGAAAGAACTGGGTGCACGCCACCCCCACCAAGAAAGTCCCGATCCCTTTGCCAGGAGATTCTTGGGTTAGAACTGGAATCGCCGCAACGGAAACTGAGACCCCTGTACGTTTTGTGCCGTTTAGTGATGCTCAACCTGTAGGAAACAATTCATTGCAGCCAGATACATCTGTTGAATCGTCAGCATTGGAGAATTCAAGGTCTGAACTATCATCAGAACGATCGAACACTGTTTTGCCATCTGAACAATTATTTGAAGAGCAGACTCGACCTGGAAGAAGTCGATATTTTCTTCGTTCACGTGATAAAGACTAATAAAAATCCTTTTTGTTTTTTCTTTTTGAATTTATATTACACCCTTACTGTTGCCACAAACATTATGAACAATTGCATCCTCTATTAATTTTTGAGTTCTTGTTCACGTGTGTTCCTCTTTTTCCACAGCTAGGAGATTGCATTAAAATTGAATATTTGATTAAGAAAACCTTTCATCCGGGTTGACCGTAGGGCCGTGCGGGTACTTCCTTCTGTTTAGCAGGTTCCTGACACTAGGTTGGTTACTTTTGTCGATTCCTGGGAACTCCTGGGAATTGATAATCGCTACTCAGAACGAAGTGCGTCAAGAACGTTACAGACGGTTTTTAGAGGATGAATTTCTCTAAGTTGTCGGAAGTAGAGAGAATGTCGGCTCAAAGATGGAAATTGCACAAGGTTGTACGAACAAAATGCTTTCTGTTTCAGGTATTCCTGCTGTTTCTGACTGTTTCTATACTATTGGTGGGTGGAGTGTATTTTGGAATACAGTCGTTATTGCCTCCCACTTCACCCACTCCTTCTTCTTCTGAACTGAATTCTATTCCCACTGTTTCTCCACATTCCTTTCATCCTCTGCCCCAACATGAACAGGTTAGACGTGCGGAATTCATGAACAACTCCTTTGTCCAGCTCCTACATCAGCATCAGTTGGTGATGAATACTACTAACTGTTGGGTGTGTGGGTTAATGCCACATACCATGGATAGGGGTATTCCGTATTTGGTTCTTCCTTACAGCTCCCAGGGATCAGCTCGAGCATTCCAAACTATGTTCCGTAGTGCACTAGATTCCTACCCCCATCGAGAGCCGCGCTCTGCAGGTCTTGGTCCCGGCCCGTACCATAAGACTTTGGCAATAGCGATTGCTGACTTAGATAGAGATATTTTTGATGCATCGCTTATTCCGGAGGAAGAGGTGCGAGCATACAAGGACCTGAGTGAGGCTGAGTATAGCATGTCAGTGGGTGATAGACAGCTTAAAAGCTCGTCTCCAATCTGGATCGTACCCCACCTCGGTAATTTCTGCTTGCAAGGTCTTGGTCGAAATCCGCGAGCTCAGCTTGGGAAGAGTGCTTGTACTGAAACGTATGTTTTACCAATGCTCTCTTCCCCTGTTTTCTTGACTGTCAAGGGTACCTACTTTGTATGTTATGATCGCGCATATACATGGTTGCCCCGTGACTTCTCGGGCACCTGTTATATTGCGAATCTGTTGCCACCGACTTTCACAGTTGCCTCGGACTATCACAAGACTAGAGTTGTGAGAGGCGTTATTAGCAAAGAGGACACTGCCGGTCAAGAAGCAGGAGACTTCTTTAAGGGTTTCCTGCCATTTTGGGGACCTATGGTTAATAGTAGGAACCTAAGACAGTTGACTCGTGTGGTAGAATCGACTGCTAACATAACTGCAAGTGCTCTTGGTAATCTGACAGCAGAGCTTCAGGCGGATAGGCTTATGACGTTGCAGAACCGTATGGTTCTAGACGTTGTTCTTGCAGATAGAGGTGGTGTGTGCAAGGTGATCCATTCGAGTTGCTGCATTTTCATTCCTGATAACGCTCCAACTGTATATCAAGCCATCTCGAAGTTGCATAAGATCTCCGAGTCCATACACGTGGACGTAGGTGATTGGACGCTACTAGGATGGTTTTGGGGCCTGATGTCGACGTAGGGTTGGAAGATTCTGATGATCATCGGGGTTGTTGTGACGTTTCTGTCCACGTGTTGTCTTTGCATGCAGTGTGGTCCTGCCTTATGTGGCCTCTGTGCTACAACGTGTATAAGACGGCCATCTGTTACTAAGGAAGCATTGATGGATAGAATAATGCTACAGCAACATCTGAACGATCTGATGAATATCGAGATCGATTCTGATATCGACTAGTGCTTGCCTACATGAGGGCAAAAGGAGCGTCTGAGGTTCCGTGAGAATCATAATGGCGTTTTTGACTTGTTCGAATATGGACGAGTTTGGTATCTATGAACCGCAAATGACGAGTTTAGTGGGTGTACGCGTTTTCGCTACGCTGCCTTGAACCGTTCGTCTTATTCGTGGGATTCTTCATCTGAACCCACGGGTTCCATTTTAGATACTGCATCCATTTTGTCTCTTGCCCTCAAGTAGCCAGCGAACGGACACTGTACCCTGGGATTCTCAAGCTCTTGCGGAAGACACGTGTTCCTTTGAGGGTGTCTTTATGACGAGGGGGATGACACTGCAAAGGCAGATGGCTCCGCTGGAGGCTCATCTTGCCGTGCCGGTCTATTGTTTCAGCCGTGCATGCATTAGGCACGAATCCTTTGATCCTGCAATCGTACTTCCGATATTGCCCCCTACACTCTTTTTCAATCTGTTGTCTATCTTTGTCTTCCTTGCACCTGTTCCTGTCTCTTTTCTTAACTCGTTTACAGCCAGAATGGAATGTACTTAATGGTGGGATAACGTACTTTTACAGTTGGGAACCGGCGATGCTACTGTAATTATGTTCCGGGCTCCCGAATACATGAAAGCAACCCTTTTGAAGTTTACTGTGGGAACTGAGTTGTAACCTTTTGTTCGCCATGTTGTGCTATGACTGAAATATGTATAAAAGGAGCAATCCACTGTGTACTTCTTGCGATTTCTGTATCCCTGCAGGAAATAAACCTTGATCTTTGACGCCGAAGGAAGTGTCCTGTGTCTCTGTGATTTGTACGCCGGAACAGGTAACCCACAAAGGTTTCAGGTGTTGTCCCCTGGCACCGCTGGGCCTTAGAATATCCCAGTCCTTCAGAATTCCCCTTTGGGACGAAACGCGTTGGCTGTGTTCTCTGACAAATGGAATAATAAAGAAAAATCCTTTTTGGAAAAAAATTGTTTTGGACTTAATTCTCAGTATCTTTTGTGACAAACTCGTGACCTAGTTTGCACAGTTCCTATATATAGTGCACCTGTGCTTATAAATTCAACGTTGTACAGCAGTTGGACAAACATTGGAAACCATAATAAAAAATATTGGGGCGAGTTAAGTGTCAATTTCAGGAAGTACTTTTAAAGCAGTGGTTATTATTTTCCATGATGGACCTAGAACAACATCTGGACACTATGCAATAAAGGATGGACACATTGTAATAATGCCCATTTGAAATTCAAATGTTTGTTGCTTTACGAATTTCCAAATTAATATCTGATATTTTTGATGCCAAAGTTTTGAAAACATAATTCGGCAATTAGTGTTTGAATTATTGTTTCTGTTCTTTGATATTGCATTTGGAAAATTGTGTTTGAAACAAATAGTTCATATATTTTATCTTTGTATTATATGCAATGCAAATTAGAGTGTTTATTTTTGAAAATGTAAACAGATAGTTGTACTTGTTGTGAATATTTTGTACAGAGATTTGTTTTTTTTACAATCCTATTAATTCTATTTTTTTGTCCGCTGTTATATGATGATCAACATTGAAATCACTGTGTATGGTGAAATTCAATAGAATCTGAAAACAGCAAAAAAGAGACCCTAAATATGTTATGTAATTCTAAAATGATGTTGTGTTCCTAACTCTATATTGTGTGCAATTACAGTATATTTTATTCTCTTTTACAGAAAGTAAAACTAAAGATTAAAATATTTTAAATTTACTTTACAATGGATCAACTGTAAAATAGTTTCAATGAGTTTGAAATATACTTGAACACAGAAGGTAAGATGAAATAATGTAATAGGCATTATAAAAATACCTAGAAACTACACATGCACTCATCCAATCACCCAGGTACTACTCATCCACTCATGCAATACCCCAGGCACTACCCATGCACTACTCCAATCACTTATGCACTACCCATGTACACCTCTAATTACCCAGACACTACTTATTCACTCCTTTGATTACCTAGCCAGTAGCCCTGCACTCCTCCAATCACCCAGTCACTACCCGTGCACTTATAAAATCACCAAGCACTGTTCTTGCACTCTTCCAATCACACAGGCAGTACCCATGCACTCATGCATTCACCCAGGCACTACACTTGCACTCACCCCTAAACTCATGCAATCACTCAGGCAAAATCTATGCACTTACAATATCATCCAAACAATACCTAGCCACTTACAAAATTACCTAGACACCACTGATGCACTCCTGCAATCACCCAGGCATTACTCATCCACTCATGCAATAACCCATCAACTACCCATGCACAGCTTCAATCACCCGTGCACTACCCATGCACTCCTCCAATCACCCAGCCAGTACCTATGCACTTATCCAATCGCTCCACCAATACCCAAACACTTATAAAATTGTCCTGCACTACCCTTGCACTCTTACAATCACCCATGTACTACTAATGCACTCATGCAATCATCCAGGCATTACCAATACATGAATGTAATTAATCAGTCAAGCACTACGCATGCACTCTTCAAAAACCCATACATTACCTGTGCACTTATGCAATCACCCAGGCAGTAACCAAGCACTTAAAAAATCAGCCAGGCACTATCCATACACTCCTCCAATCACCCAGGCACTACTCATCCACTAATGCAATGACCTAGGCACTACCCATGCACTCCTCCTATCACCCAGCCAGTACCCCTGCACTTATCCAATCACTCTGCCAATGCACAAGCACTTATAAAATCACCATGCACTACCCTTGCTCTCTTACTATCACTCAGGCATTACCCATACACTCGGGCAATCATACATGTATTCCCCATGAACTCATGCAATTAGAGAGGCATTAACCAAACACTGTTCCAATCACCCATACATTACCTCTGCACTCATGCAACTACACAGGCATACACCAAGAACTTACAAAGTCACCTAGGCACTATCCATGCACTCCTCTGTAATCACCTAGACACTACTTATTTACTCATTCGATTACCCAGCTAGTAGCCATGCACTCCTCCAATCACCCAGTCACTACCCATGCACTTATAAAATCACCAAGCACTATCCTTGCACTCCTCTAATCACGCAATCAGTACCCATGCCCTCATGCAATCATCCATGCACTACCCTTGCACTCATGCAATCATCCAGGCATTACCCATAAACTCTTTCAAATCATTCAGGCACAACCTATGCACTTACAAAATCATCCAAACAATACCTATCCACTAACAAAATCACCCAGGCACTACTAATGCACTCCTGCAATAACTCAGGCACTACTCATGCACTGCTCCAATCACCTGTGCACCACCCTCTGTGTGTGTAGACCTAGGAATCAGTGAGTGGGTATGTAGTAACTGGTATTGGTGTGTCTATGCTTTTGAAAATGGTAGTCTGTTTAGAGTGGGTGTATCCAAGGTTAAATTAGGGTATGATGAGGTGCATCAGATTATAACATGGATGATGTAATCAGTGATGTCATTAGTGATGACATTTGAGATGTCATCAGTGATGTCATCATTGAAGTCACTGACCATGTCATGAATGATGTAATATGTGACATCATCAGCAGTGAATTGCGGGGGAGTGAGTTACAGTTAGCTGAACCAAACATAAGGACAGAATTTCTCTGGTTTTGTACAAGTAAAATGTCCAACTAACTATAACCCTGAAACCTGTGTTTTGTTCATTGAATTTCTAAGGTTTTTTAAATGCTAATTTCGAACTATAATATCCCTGAAACCTGTGTTTTTTTAGTGAATATATATATATATATGCAGAAAATTCCTCAAACTTCCACGGCAAAATAAGAAGACAGACCCCACGGCTTCAGGCAAGATGTTGCTTTATTTAAAACCTTCCTGGCGACGCGTTTCGAGTAGCTGGTACTCTTGTACTTATATATAAAAATATGCATATATATATATATATATTTTTTTTTTTTTTTCACAGCACTTCCTTTTCAGAAAGAAATGGGTCGCACCTCAGCAAATGTATTTCAAAGTTCCAAAACGATTTATTTTTCAGATTCCAACACTTCCAAACAAAACCAACGCGTTTCGATCTCTTGCTGAGATCTTGTTCAAGGTAACGCTCCCATGGTTACTCTTACATTTAAAATAACATTCCACAATGATGTCATTTCTGTAGCCAACAAACCAGGGCATTATGGTTAATGTAGTGAATATTTGAATGTGAAATCAATAAAATTACATTGCGCTTACATTCCATCATGATTCTAAAGTGCACATTAAGTTAATGAATATGTGACATTTTATACTAGCATTTACAACTCTTGGCCTTAAATGGAGACCGCGCGGCGCAGGTGAGTGTGACCTGACCGCAGGACACCCCCCAGAGTCACCTGCAGCCTTCCAGCTGCAGGTGACTCTGTGCCCCAGCACCTCAGGTCCTCCCTCGACCTCGGTGCCCCCTCATTGTTGCCGCTCACTCTTCTTCATTCATGATTGTTAGTATTGCACTGCATTCACTGTATTTCCCTTTCTGTTTGTAGGATTGCGTGTTTATCACTGGATCTCCTGGTGTAACCCGCCCTCCGCTCCCCGCTTCCCGCCGCTGCTCCATCATGGCCCTGCCCCCTTTTTTTCCTGTGTCCCCACTGGCTGCCCTGCTCCCGCCTCCCAGCTGATCCTCCCTCCCACTTTGCCTTAAATGGAGATCGTGCGGACGCGCAGCAGACACGCGCAGTATGCGCGCCGATTGTGGGCCGAAGGCGTGCCAAAGGCAAGCCCGTCTGAGCCCATCCGAGCCTGGACCGTGCCCAACGCAAGGACCCCTGGCCCCCGTCGTCGCCAGACCACCCGACAAACCTACAACGCCGCCACCCTCAACGCACTCAACGCCGGCCGAACCCCCGCCTGCTACCGAGCCACCCCGAAACGCACCCACGGACCCTTCACCTGCCAAGCCTGCAAATTCACCTGCCTCAGGACCCGCACCACACCCGCCAAGCCAAGCTCCAGCAGCAACCACCTCAAGTGCATCCTGCTCAACACCCGCTCCGTCCACAGACACGCCGTCGAACTCTGGAACCTGCTCGACACAACATCACCAGACGTCGCCTTTCTCACGGAAACCTGGATGAACGCCTCCTCAGTGCCCGACATCGCCATCGCCATCGCCATCCCGGACAGATACAAAATCACCCGGAGGGACGGCGTCAACCAGACTGGAGGAGGCATCGCCATCGCCATCGTACACAAGAACACCATCCGCATCACGACCAGCTCCGACGACACCTTCACCGCCGCCGAACACCTCCACTTCCAGATACACACCGACTCCAAGACCACACTCAGAGGCACCCTCATCTGCAGACCCCCAGGACCACGCACACAATTCAGCTAAGCCATCGTCGACTTCATCAGCCCGCACTCCCTCCCCTCCGCTGACTACATCCTCCTAGGGGACCTCAACTTCCACCTGGAGAGCAACAAGGACAGCAACACCACCACCCTGCTGGACAACCTCGCCAACCTCGGTCTCAAGCAACTGGTGAACACCCCCACCCACTACGCCGGCCACACGCTTGACCTAGTCTTCTCCTCCAGCAAATACATCTCCTTCATCCAGTCCACCGGACTTAAGTGGACTGACCACAGCTGCGTCCACTTCAGCTTCAGAAGAACGACGACCCACCACCACCCCCAACTGGTTCCTCGCAGGAACTGGAACAAGATCACCGCCGACCAGCTCACCACCTCCCTCAGCTAGAACCCTCCCGCCAGCACAACGGCCCCTAATGAAGCAGCCAGCAACCTCACACAGTGGATCACCAACTGCACAGACGACCTCGCACCACTGAAGACTCCTCCCAGCAGACACAGCAGCAAGAAAGCCTCTTGGTTCACCGACGAACTTAAGAACTCCAAGAAGAACTGCTGCACCCTTGAGAAAGCCTGGCGCAACGACCAGACCACAGACAACATGACTGCCCTCAAGCACGCCAACCGCAAACACCACCAGCTGATCCGCACCACCAAGAAGACAGCATTCAAAGAACGACTGGACAACAACGCCCACAACAGCAAGGAACTCTTCAGCATCGTCAAAGAGCTCTCCAACCCCAGCGCCGGAAACAATGACATCACTCGCTCGCAAAACCTCTGTGACTCACTCGCCTCGTTCTTCCACCGCAAGATCGCCGAAATACACAACAGCTTCAGCGCACCAATCACGCACCCAACCACCGAACCAACGCCCCCCACCACCACCCTCTGCGCCTGGACCCCGGTCAGCACCGAAGACACCACCCGCACGATGAACACTATCCACTCCTGATCACCAACCGATCCCTGCCCCACCACGCCTTCAACAAGGCCGACTTCATCACTGCACCCCAACTCCGGGACATCATCAACACCTCCTTCAACACCGCCAGCTTACCGAAAAGCTGGAAGCACGCCGAGCTCAGTGCCCTCCTAAAGAAACCAATAGCGGACCCCACCGACCTCAAGAACTTCCGCACCATCTCGCTCCTCCCTTTTCCTGCCAAAGTCATCGAGAAGACCGGCAACAGACAGTTTGCCGCCTTTCTCAAGACGAACGGGTCCCTTGACCCCTCGCAGTCCGGCTTCCGATCCAACCACAGCACCGAGACCACCCACATCGCAGCCACCGACGACATCAGATCCCTGCTCGACAATGGGGAGACAGCGGCCCTCATCCTCCTGGACCTCTCCATAGCGTTCGACACTGTCTGCCACCACACCCTAGTGCAGCGCCTCAGCAACATCGAAATCCAAGAGAAGGCACTAGATTGGATCATCTTGTTCCTCGCCAGAAGAACCCAGAGAGTCCGCCTCCCCCATTCAGATCCGAGGCCACCGAAGTCACCTGCGGCGTACCACAGGGATCATCGCTCAGCCCAACCCTCTTCAACGTTTACATGAGCCCCCTCGCAGCCTTCGCACGCCAACACAACCTCAACATCATCCCCTACGCCAACGACACTCAGCTGATCCTCTCCCTCACCAACGACCCCGCCGCCGCCAGAACCAGCCTACACGAGGGGTTGAAAGATGTCACTGAGTGGATGAAGAACAGCCGCCTGAAACTGAACTCAGACAAGATGGAAGTCCTCATCCTGGGGTCATCGCCCTCTGCCTGGGACGACTCCTGGTGGCCACCGCCCTGGGCACCACCCCCAAGCCTACGGACCACGCACCTAACCTGGACTTCATCCTGGACTCCTCCCTCTCGATGACCAGACAAGTCAACGCCGTCTCATCATCGTGCTTGAACACCCTGCGCATGCTCATAAAGATCTTCCGATGGATCCCCACCGAAACTAGGAAGACGGTCACCCAGGCACTCGTCACCAGCCGACTGGACTACGGAAACACCCTCTACGCCGAAACCATGGCCAAACTTCAGAAGAGACTCCAACGCATCCAGAACGCATCCGCACGACTCGTCCTGGACATCACCTGACACAGCCACATATCCGGCCACCTGAGAGACCTGCACTGGCTCCCCATCAGCAAGAGGATCACGTTCAGACTCCTCACCCACGCACAGAAGGCCCTCCACAACCTGGGCCCCAAGTACCTCAACGACCACCTGACCTTCTACACGCCCACTCGCCAGCTACGATCGGCCAGCCATGCCCTCGCCGATGTTCAACGCCTCCGCAGAGCCACCGCTGGAGGAAGATCCTTCTCCTACCTGGCAGCCAAGTCATGGAACTCCCTCCCCATCCACCTTCAGCTAACCCAGGACCACCCCTCCTTCATGAAGCAACTCAAGACCTAGCATTTCGAACAGTAACAGACCCCCCCTCCCCCAGCGCCTTGAGACCCTTCCGGGTGAGTAGCGCGCTATACAAGTATCATGATTGAGTGATTGAACTTATAAATGAGTTACTGTTTCTACTCATTCTTACTTTTATCAAACGTATGGTCTTTGATGCCTCCAGTGGCTGACTATTTACCCTTGATGTTGAACATTTATGTATGTTTTATGCCTCTAGTGGCCGAACAATATCCTCATTGTTTATTCTTAATGGTATATTCAGAACTGATTATTCTGACCATTTCCCTCAATGCTAGCATGCATACCTTTATGTGACCTAACATGGTGAAAAATTAAAATTAAAATTAAAATAAAAGAATAAAACCTGTGTGTGATTTCTAACCAAAGATTATTCCATGATTTAAAAGACATACTACACTGCTACACATTTCCCTCCTACATAGAATGTTTGATCATTCTTGTAATTTCACTCTCGTTAAAACTACTTACAAATGTATATAAATCTCTTCACTTTGATTGAGTCCATGCGGAGTCATTGATCGTAAGCTAAGAATGTATCTTGACTCTTTCATTCTCAGTGATTTATCTCTATCTCCTCCACGTATCTGTTTTTTCCACTGTGTCTATTCCATAAAAGATGTAACTTTTCCAGATACTGTCATGATACGATTCCACCCAGCGTGGCGCTCAGTGCGGCTCCCTGGTGTGCACACGTTTGATGCACGGCTACTAACCCGTAGGGTGTGCAACTCCAGTACGTGTGGTGCACGACTCTAACACGTCGGGTGCACGACTCTAACGCATTGGGTGCACGGCTCTAACGTGTTGGGTGCGCAACTCCAAGCAAAAAGATATACATCAAGCTTATGTGTTTAGTTCTTAGGTGGCTCTAAAAAGAGTCTGTGTTTATTGAGAGATTTTAGTCCCAACAAGTAAGTACCTATGCAGAGTCTAAAGTTCAAGAGGAAGACTCTGTTTCCCCCATCTGTGAAATGTACACCATCTCTCCTAAAGATGCCATGCATATTGAAACGCAGAGTGTTGTGGTAAATGGACCCCATTCTTTATTCTCGGCGAAAAGCAGAAACAGATTTATTCACATGTTTCCTAGCTTTCTCAATCTGTGGACAAAATTAATTGAACCAGTTCCATTTCTGCCTTTGGCAAATGTTAGAATAGACAAAGGCAGTTTGGGGGAAAAGTGACATCAATTCTCCAAAGGTGTCCTTCATAAGCATTTCCAGACCTACCCCAGTCAAAGTGCCTAGGTCATTGCCACCACAGTGCACATTTATGAGGTCAGGGTGTTGGAGATGCAAAAAGGATTTAACCAATAGCATCAATTGTTGCCACTTTAACCTTCTTTGTCCAATCCATGTAATGTCTACATTTGGGAAACCTAGGTCTTTGTGGATGGCTTTGTTTCTGCATGCATTTGGCTCCAGAAAATATAACTGTGTCCACAATCCACACTCTAAGCATCTTGAAGGGAGGTCTACATGCACTCAGATGGTCTCTGTAAATGAAATGGCAGTTTGAAAAGTAAGATTTTTTCAAAAATGGTGGATAAGATGCAGTTTGAAATAAGAAAAGAAATGATTGGTTGTTTGACAACATTCTACACTGAAAACTAGGGTGCATGTTTCTGTTTTTTAAAAGCATGATTCTTATTGGTTAACAAAGACTGATTGAAAGGAACATTATATAAGATAAACTGTTATGTTGAAAAGTCAAGCACACTTGCTGTTTTGATTAGCAACATTGTGTAGTGAACTTGTGACCTGTGTGCTCAGTTAAGTGTTCTATGAACTGTTTCTATGGTAACAGGCGGAAGGTAGATTGGGGGTAGGGTTCACATTTATTTCAATTGGAAAGGGTTGAAATGTGTAAGCAATAGAAATGTGTGTTTGCTTTTGAATTAATGTGGATAGCAATGTGATTTGATGTTTAGATGTATATGTATGCAGCATGAGAGGGAAACTTTTCCATTCTTTGGTTCTGGTGAGTGGTGTAAAGAACAGACATTCTGTATAAGAAAATCTGGTGTGTGACTGACAAACTTCTTAATCTACAAAACAATTTGAAAGGTGAGTTATTAATTTGTGAGGGGATGTATGTGGTGCATTTTGATTTTAATCAGACTAATGTGTTTCTCC
Source organism: Lissotriton vulgaris (assembly GCF_964263255.1). Classification (NCBI taxonomy): domain Eukaryota; kingdom Metazoa; phylum Chordata; class Amphibia; order Caudata; family Salamandridae; genus Lissotriton; species Lissotriton vulgaris. The sequence continues at coordinate 990,094,209 of NC_141698.1, forward strand.
TGCTAAAGTGCCTGGAATACTTTTTTTTTCTAGAATTTTATTGTGAGTGTGTGTGCATTTAGAAACCATTCTGAGATAAGCATTTGTGTATTTCATGTGTTTGCAGACAGGACTGATAACTGTGCTGTTTTCATGTTTTAGTGGAAAAATGCAAGGGATAGTGTTGTTTGTCTAGAATCACACAGTGAGTCTTGTATGCATTTAGGAATCATTCTGACAGAGGCACTCTATACTAATTTGTAGTAGAAAATTGGGTGTAATGTGTGCAGTCACTTTATGTCTTGTAGACTAGTAAATGTGTTTTGATAAAATGCAAGGGATAATGTTGCTTGTCCAGAATCAGACAGTGAGTCTGTGTGCATTTAGAAATCACTTTGAGAGAAGCATTTTGGTACTTCATGTGTTTGCTGACATGTAATTGATTAAAAACCTATTGTGTTCTCACATTTTGGTAGAATTAGAAAATAGTAATTGGTTATGTATTTGCAAAATGAGTTTAGCTTTAATAGTAAAATGCAGTAATGAAATATGTGGAATGTATGCTTGATGTGTTTGCAGAGGGAAACATCCTGAACAACGACTCCGGAACAACGAGTTCCGGAGTCACGAAAGCGTAACAACGACTTGCCCGAACAACGACTCAACCTTAACCACGAAGGCTGGTTCGGTCTAGTGTTCGGGCAGGGCGGAGTTTTGCTTGCGTCATAGTTCAGAATAAAGCATTTCCGTGTGTACCTCTCAGCACTGATCTCGTTTCAGCCGTCTCTGGCGAACTTCCCCATTTTTTTTTCTGGTGTACTTCCCGAACTGACTCCATTTGAATCACAAAACACTCTTGCACTGTATGCTGCACTGCACCGCCTCGTATGAACATGCCTGCACTATTTACGTGTGGAATTACTTACATGCACGTCTGGACATGTACTTAATCTGCATTGCCCCCACTACAATGCCGGATGTGAAGCGTCCTGATGTGCCCGCCTTTGAGCCCCACTGTGCAAAACAGATCAACCTACTACATCCGAAAACAATGGCTGGTCCTAAAACTCTACAAAGCAGAAACTGACAGCGGCTGCGCACTTTTGAATAATGATCTTTCCTCACATTGCGAGTTCGGAGGAGCGTAGCAGAGGAACAGGTAAGAGATATTGATTTTCAGGGGGTGGGGGTTTTGGGTCAGATTTTAGGGGTTGGGGTTTAGTTCATAGGGTTTGAGGGTAATCATGTTTATTTTTAAAGTGTCGGAATTAGTTTTCAGAGGGGAGGTTGTTTGGAGTTAATATACAGGGGTTGGGAGGTTTCGGGATTCGTTTGTAGGGGTTGGGGTTAGTTTATAGGGTTTGTGGGGGATCGTGCTTGCTTTAAGGGTGTGGGAAATTCGTTTTTAAGGGGTGCGGGGGATCGGGGTCCTAGTTGGAAAGCATTTTTGTTAACATGCATTCCTTTACCATGAAAAATCGTGGTAAAAGAATGCGTGCTAAAAAAAATCGTGATTTAGACGAGGTTGTGATTGCAAACTCGTTGTTAGGAAAGTAGTGGTTGGGGAAATCGTTGTTCCGACATACAATCGTTTGCAGACACATAAGTTCATGTACTCATGCAGTGAGCCAGGCTTTAGGGCCCACAGTGCTTCACAATCATGTGTTCTATGCATGTACTGGTCTAACCACCTTCACACTTCTGTTTCAGGCCTTTATTTCCCAAGTCAGTATCCATACACTCCAGTAAACACCCTGTGAGTACGCTTGCAATCCAAAAGTGACTCTTTCAGTAGCATGTAGTAATCCTTTCAGTGAAGTGCAAGAAATACTGTTATTTGTCTAGAATCACACTGTGAGTCAGTGTCCATTTGGGACAATTGATAGAAAATGATTTGGTTGGTTGATGTGTTTGCAGACATATAAGTACATGTACTGTTGCGATGAGCCCGGCTTCAGGGCATACAGTGCTTGAAACTCTTATGCACTATGCAAGTAGTAGTCTAACCATCTTCACACTTGTGTTTTAGGCCTACAATTCCTCAGGTATTATCCATACACTCCGGTAAACACCCTGTGAGTGCTCCTGCAAACCCATAGTGACTTTTTTAGAAGCATGTAGTAATCCTTTCAGTGAAGTGCAAGAAATACTGTTATTTGTCTAGAATCACACTGTAAGTCAGTGTCCATTTGGGAAAATCGAGAGGGAATGATTTAGTTGGTTGATGTGTTTGCAGACATATAAGTACATGTACTGTTGCAGTGAGCCAGGCTTTAGGGCACGCAGTGCTTCAAACTCCTATGCACTATGCAAGTAGTGGTGTAACCACCTTCACACTTGTGTTTCAGGCCTACAATTCCCAGTCAGTATCCATACACTCCAAAAAACACCCTGTGACTACTCTTGGAATCCCATAGTGACTCTTTCAGTACCATGTACTAATCCATTCACTAAAGTAAAACTCAACCATTTATGAATTCACCCAGTGTCCGTCCTTATAGTACTGTTATCATTCAGTATTCATGCAGTGAGCCAGGATTTAGGGCACAGAGTGCTTCAAACTCCTATGTTGAAGGTGCGTGTTTGCACGGAACATTCATAGAACGCGACACATCTCCAGATTTATTAGAAATCATAAATCAGGACATGTGTGTGAATGCTGCACGATCCTGCAATTGGTGTAACAAGGCACAACAAGGAGAATTATTTTATTTCCTCCTCATTTTTTCTCTTTGAATGTATGCTAAGATGCACAGCATACATTGAAGGAGAAAAATGCCTTTACACATTGTTTTTGTGCAGTATGGTGTGTCTCCCTGCACATAACAAATTTTGCATGACACAGATATCCTTGCGCCATGGTGCAAGGGTGCCTGTGTCATCGCATGGCTGCAGTTTAAGCAGCAGTGCAGAGGGAAGCATAGACTTGCAACATATTTATGTACATTTGTTGCATCCCTGTTCTTCGGAAGTACAACAGCACACTGCAGCTAAAGAGCTAAAAGTGTCACGCTACAATACTTCCTTATAGTTCTGCACTTATACATACACCATTCAGTACTAATGCATTCTTTCAGTCAATCATGCACTATGCATACATTCAAACAAACGTTCATACACTATCATACAAATATAGCTCTTTCTTTAACCAGAGAAGTTAGTTCTGAAAATAACTTTTTTGTTTGTTTTCTGTTTTATATTTTTTTTGTAGTTTTTTTTAACAATTTTTTGATTTTGTTGTTGTTTTTTAAACGAAAAAAAACAGTGAACTTCAGGAACTAACAACCCAGAAAAGTCTAACAGCGCTGGTTTTATTGTGCTGTACAGACTAAGTCCACAGACTGTTCCCCGTAGCACAGAAGTTTGTTGCCCTTGATGCAGTGTATTTTGATGTGTGCAAATTTGGAACGTATGTCCGGATGTGCTGGCGAAGAGGAGCTGGCAGAAGTATTTTGGACTGCAGTTTTAGGAAGGTTTAGAAGTCCCCTGCACTCTTCCTGAGACAGATTTATAGGATGCAGACTCTTTATATGTTTGTACATACTTGCACTGCCGCAAGAGTACTTTTTATTTCGGCACTGCCTCTTGAAAGAACGTTGCCACAGATTTTGCAGGTAACGTTTGTGGTATTCACTTTCTTTTGTCCTTCAGGGTACGTAAAAAACTCCCACACCACTGAAGAAGGTTTTTTTGGAGGGGGAGGTTCCACAACAAATTCTTCATCCTAGGATTGGTCTGATTCTTGTGCTTGCTGTTGTCCTGAAGCAATTCTGACTTGAAATTGTCAAACATCAGAAAAGAAAAAATCCAAAAGAAATTCTACTCAGGTTACAGACCTGTCTCCAAAGAAGCTCTAAGAAGAATGATGGAAATGGGTGGGGTTTTTCAATGGTTACATTGGGAAAAGTTATGAACCAATCAATTGTCTTTCTTTCTGGTCACATGGACTCCGTGTAGGCCTGGGTGGTAAATTCCATTCCGTTCGCGGAACTTGCAGAATTTTTTGCTTGTTCGCGTTCTCAAATGTGTGTTCGTGAGATATTTCTGCCCGAGCACGCAAACATCGATAACTATAACACCCCTGAAACCTATATATATACATCAGACCTATTCCTTTATGCATTCTGTTCTGCATCCCATATACAACTTCTCTGTAGTGCAGGTTAAGGCCTATTGTCCAGCAATATCCTATTCAATTGTGAGGTTAACTTAGCATGCAATAAGAACTGTTCCAGTTGTACTGAGATGTAGTCTTGAGCCATTTCAAATGTATGGGATATGTCTGCATTATGGAGAGTGACATTTTGTTCCAGGTGAGGAATTCAAGGAAGAACCCCTGGAAATAAATAATCAATTTTCTCATTTCTTCGAGGAGAAAATTAAAAAATTAACATATTAATTGACACCAATATACATGAATTTCAAGTTGATCAAATATATGTACAGCCACAAGATGTGAACTCTGGCCCAGATTTCATATTGATCTGAGTGGTAATGATACCTTATTAAGAAAAGCCTTCAGGTTCATGGCCCTATTAACAGCCAAATGGCATTAAACCTTGACTTTGGAATATTCCTCCACAGTAAGTGATATCATCAACTCGTCATTTAGATCTTTACTGGCCGGTTGTGAATTGAGGGCGCCCAGAGTTATCCCACTACTCTAAAGAAACAAAAAGCTAGGTTGCACCCTGAATGTTTTGAAAACCTCAGATCAGTGTCCCAAATTCCATTCCTAGCTAAACTGATAGAATGGGCTGTTTTTGCTTCATTTCAATGAGCTCCAATAGTTTTTGCATCAGTCACAGATGAGTTTTAGAGCTGGGTATTTTGAGTGTCGTAAGTTCATTATTAGATAACATACAGTGGGGATTGATTTTCCTAGAACTATCAGTGGCCTTTTACACCACTAACCACTAGATTCTAGGAGGTCAAATGGAAGTACTGGGGATTGTGGCACAGTGTTAAACTGGTTTTACAGTTTTCTGATGGTTGATCTGTCCAAAGCGAATTAAACTGTCTGCTCTCCACACATAATCAGCTAATATGTGAAGTTCTTTAGGGTTCAGTTCTAGCCCCCATGCATTTTAACTTGTATGTTATGCTGCTTGCATCTTTGATTCAATCGTCCAGAATGTCTGCGATTTTGTATGACAATGACACAGACATTTTATTTTGAATCAATAATGATTCTATCTGTCCACAGATGTTTTGAATTCATGCCGTAATATGCAAATCTGGATGGTGCATAATAGATTAGACAGAGGTTTTTCTGCCATTGAAACAAACACAGATTTTCAATCACAACCTTTGACCACCATTAATGAGAGGAGTAGGATCAAGTTATCCAGTGGTAAAAAGTTGCTTCTTCCACCTATGGGTTCTGAAGAGAATTCTTGATCTATTTAGTTAGTCTCAAAATTCCAAATACCAAGTGTTTTTATCTCTGCTAGAATGGAATGCTGCAAGGCAGGCGGTTTAGGTCTAAAGGTAAAATTCATTAAGAAACTGTAATTGGTTCAGAATGTTGGGATCAGGCTGAATCCTAACATTAGGAGGAATGAATCTTTGCCTGCTGGCCTGACTGAGCTACACCAAGCATTTCTAGTTTTATAAACTGGGGAGACTTCTGAGATCTAGTCAGGTTTGTCTACTGGATATTTCTGTGCGTAGACACAGTCCATTATGGGGCAGAACCTTCTCAATCATGGCTTCCATACTTTGGAATTCCCTTCCTTTGTTGATTAGAATAGAAGCCTATTTGCTAAAGTTAAAGAGATTTTTGGAAAACACGGCTGTGTGCTACTGTGGTAGCTTCATAATCATCACTCAGGTTTCACTGTTCAAACATTATTTTTGCTAGAAACTCTCATGCACATGAATAATTTAAAATAAATAAATCAATAACAACCTAAGAAAAACTTGGTGGCCCCATGACTATATGCACAAAGTAGCCTTCCTGACACTGTTGTGTTTACAGTAGGGGTGGGCGGAATTTGCATAATCGCGTTAGGCAAATCTACCTGAAACGGTACAAAATTTCCGCGAACATGCAGAAATTCTGCGAACGCGCGGAATTGCTTGTTTGCGATGCTTTTTTATTGTTTGCAATCGCTGTTTGTGTGCTCGGGGGGAAATATCTCACGAACACACATTTTGTGAACGCGAACAAGCAAAACATTTTGCGAAGTCGCGGAACGCAGAATTTTGGGTAATTTTGCATTCTCTGGGGAACGCAAAATTACCCAAATTTAGCAAATTCTGTGAGCGGAACAGAATTTACCGCCCAGGCCTAGTTTAGAGCCATACATTTCCTCAAACCTTGATCCTATCAGGTAGGTCGCTCCCCCTCCGCACAGCACCGCCTGTGCCCGTTCTCTCCCTTGCTGCCCCTGTGTCTCTCTGCCCGGTTAACCTTCTGCTCCCCTCCGCTGCCCCTGTGTCTCTCTGCCCGGTTTTTCCTTCTGCTTTCCTCATGTCCCCGTGTCTCTCTGCCAGTTTTTGCCTTCTGTTGCCAAGCTGCCCCTGCATTTCTGTGACCTTTCTGCCCTCTGTGCCATTCGTTTCCCCCCGTTTTTGTGACATTTCTGCCCTTTATTGTGACCTTTGTGCCTCTGTGCCACTCGTTTCCCCACGTTTTTTGTGACCTTTTCTGCCCTTTCTTGGGACCTTTCTGCCTCTGCGCCACTCGTTTCCCCCCATTTTTTGTAACCTTTTCTGCCTTTCTTGTGACCTTTGTGCCCTCTGTCCTTTTCAGCCCTTTCTTGTGACCTTTGTGCCCTCTGTGCCACTCGTTTCCCCCCGTTTTCTGTGATCTATTCTGCCCTTTCTTGGGACCTTTCTGCCTCCGGCCACTCGTTTCCCCCCTTTTTTTGTGACCTCTTCTGCTCTTTCTTGTGACCTTTGTGCATCTGTGCCACTCATTTCCCCCCATTTTTTGTGACCTTTTCTGCCCTTTCTTGGGACCTTCTGCCTCTGTGCCACTTGTTTCACTCTGTTTTTTGTAACCTTTTCTGCCGTTTCTTGGGACCTTTCTGCCTCTGTGCCACTCATATCCACACATTTTTTTTTACCTTATCTGCCCTTTCCTGGGACCTCTCTGCCTCTGTGCCACTCGTTTCCCCCTCAATTGTTGTACCCTTTTGCCTTCTGTTTTCTTCGTCGCCCCTCGCCACTGCGTCCCTGCTCCCCTGACTGCCCATTCACTGCCCGTTCCCGCCTCCCAGCTGCTCCTCCCTCCCACCTCCCCATATAGGCCGGTCGCTGCGCGGTGAGGAGAGTGACCCTTGACCCTTCCAGGTAGGTCGCTCCCCCTTCGCACAGCACCGACTGTGCCCGTTCTCTCCCTCGCTGCTAACGTGTCTCTCTGCCCGGTTTCCCTTCTGCTCCCCTTGCTGCCCCTGTGTCTCTCTGCCCGGTGTTTCCTTCTGCTCCACTCGCGGCCCTGTGTCTCTCTGCCAGTTTTTGTCATCTGTTGCTTAGCTGTGCCTGCATTTCTGTGACATTTCTGCCTTCTGTGCCACTCATTTCCCCCATTATTTGTGACATTTCTGACCTTTCTTGTGACCTTTTGCCCTCTGTGCCACTCGTTTCCCCTGTTTTCTGTGACCTTTTTGCCCTTCCTGTGACCTTTTTGCCTTCTGTGCCACTCGTTTCCCCCTCAATTGTTGTGCCCTGTTGTCTTCTGTTTCCTTCTCACCCTTCACCACCCCCGCAACTGTAACCCCTGTGGCTCCGCTACCCTGACTGCCCATTCGCTGTGGCTCCTCACTCCCACCTCCCCACACATACCGGCCACTGCGTGGTCGCGCCGCTGGTGCACAGCAAGCCTCTCTGGGCCCACCCATGCCTGAACCGCGCCTAGCGCCTGAACCCCTGGCCCCCGCACCCACCACCACTACGAAGCCAGCACTCTGCACGCTCTCAACCCCGGACAGACCCACAACTGCTTCAAGGCCGCCCTGAAATGCACACACTGTCCCTTCACCTGCCCGCACTGCAGCTACACCAGCCACAGAGCCAACAAATCCACCCACCAAGAAAGTTCTCAAACACCTCCGACGCATACAACTGAACACCCGCTCCTCACGCAAACATGCCGTCGAGCTCTGGGACCTGCTCAACACAACCTCCTCAGACGTCGCCTTCCTGACAGAGACCTGGTTGAACAACTCCTCCACACCTGACATCACCATAGCCATCCCAGACGGCTACAAGATTACCCGTAGAGACTGCACCAACAGAGTTGGAGGAGGAATCGTCATCGTCCACAAGAACAGCATCAGGGTCTCGACTAGCACCAACAACGCGCTCAGCACCCCCGAACACATGCATTTCCAGATCCACACAGGCCCCAACTCCACCCTCAGAGGCACCCTCATCAGACGCTGGATCGAGGACTGAGCCAACACCCTTGCCCCGCTGAAGAACCCCCCCAACAGAGACACCAGCAAGAGGGCCAGCTGGTTCACTCCAGAACTCCTAGATTCCAAGCAAGCCTGCCGGAAACTAGAGAAGAAATGGCACAGTGAACAGACTCTGGACAGCCACGCAGCACACAAGGACGCCGTCCGCAACCACCACCACCACATCAGGGCTGCGAAGAAGACCGCCTCAACAACAACGCACACAACAGCTAGGAGCTCTTCAACATCATGAAGGAACTCTCCAACATCAATGACATCCCGCCGTCACAAGCCCTGTGAAACTCCCTCGCCACCTTCTTCCACCGCAAGATAGCAGACAACCACGACAGCTTCAACACCCAGACAGCCCCAACAGACAGACAGCAGACCATCGCCCACATCCCCTTGCTAGCCTGGACGAGCGTGAGGGTCAATTACACCATCAAGACGCTGAGCACAATCCACTCCGGGTCACCGTCAGACCCATTCCCGCACTACGTCTTCAACAAAAAAAGCAGCTCCATCTCACCCCACCTACGCAATGTCATCAATCTCTCCCTTGAGACCGCAAGCTTCCCAGACTGGAAACACGCCGAGATCAACGCCCTACTCAAAAAACACAAGGCAGACCCAAGAGACCTCAAAAACTTCCAACCCATCTCTCTGCTCCCCTTACAGGTCAAGGTCATTGAGAAAATCGTTAACAGACAGCTAACCCGATACCTCGAAGAGAACAGAATCCTGGACCCTTCCCAGTCAGGGTTCCGCAGCAACCACAGCACTGAGACCGCCCTCATCGCCGCCACCGACGACATCAGGACTCCGCTAGACACCGGGGAGACTGCAGCACTCATACTCCTAGACCTCTCCACCACCTTCAACACCGTCTGCCACCGCACACTATGGGCATGCTTCCACGCCGCAGGGATCCGAGACAAGGCTCTGGAATGGACTACCTCCTCCCTCTCTGGCAGAACCCAGAGCGTCCGTCTCCCCCCGTTCTGTTCCGAAGTCTCTGAGATCATCTGCAGCATACCTCAAGGATCCACCCTCAGCCCGACACTGTTCAACATATACAAAAGTCGCCCAACAGCACAACCTCAACATAATCTCCAACGTTGACGACACTCAACTGATCCTCTCCCTCACTAAGGACCCCATCACGCCAAAGCCAACCTTCATGAAGGAATGAAGGCCGTTGCCGACTGGATGAAGATCAGCCGTCTGAAGCTGAACTCGGACAAGATGGAGGTCATCTTCCTCGGCTCCAACCCATCAGCCTGGGGTGACTCCTGGTGGCCAACGGAACTGGGGGCAGCCATGCACGCAACCTGGGAATCATCCTCGACTCAACGCTCTCAATGACCAAGCAAGTCAATGCCGTCTCCTCCTCCTGCTTCAACACCCTCCGCATGCTCCACAAGATCTACATATTGATCCCGACAGACCCAAGAAAGACTGTCACCCAGGCCCTCGTCCGCAGCAGACTCGACTACGGAAACGCCCTCTACTCTGGAACCCCAACCAAGCTCGTCAATCAACTACAACGCATCCAAAACGCCTCGGCAAGACTGATCCTCGATGTACCACAACACGCCCACATCACCCCCACCTGAGAAACCGACACTGGCTGCCCGTCAACAAGAGGATATCCTTCAAGCTCCTCATCCAGGCACACAAGGCACTCCACAAGACCGGCCCAGCCTACCTCAACAGACGGCTCTCCTTCTACACCCCCAACCGCCAGTTACGCTCTGCTGACCTCTCACTCGCCACCGTCCCACGCATCTGAAGAACAACCACCGGCAGAAGATCCTTCTCCCATGTCGCCGCCAAGACATGGAACACCCTCCCACTGAGCCTACGACAGACCCAAGACCCGCTGACCTTCAGGAGGCTACTAAAGACCTGGCTGTTCGATCAGTAGAGGCCGCCACCTCCCCCGCCCCCCAGCCCCTTGAGACCCTCGCAGGTATGTAGTGCGCTTAACAAATGACTAATTGATTGATTGATTGAACCATTCCCACCACCATCAGAAAGGTCATACCACCTTAACGAAATACCACCTTATCCAAATCCAAAGTCATTGGTGCCCAACCCACAGATTTGAATCAACACATCCCTTTAGTCTGCATCGTATTGAGGTGCAAATAAGTATCCTCAGCAGTCACATGACCATCACTTTTTCTTCAAAGCATGTACCAGTGCTCTCCACTTCTCCATATTTTCCTATTTGCTCTCTCACTTCTTTCTTTCACTTCTGAGCACCTTTACCTCAATTCCCACCTAGTGAAGCACATCTGAACAACATCTAATGTCTAATGGCAGAGGTCACAGATGATCTTCATTCTAGCACTATGTACTTCCAAGGACCATTACAATGTCTATCTAGGGATGGTCGTAAGTCTAACTGAGACAAAACGTTTAAAAAACTAAGGCAAAAGTCTAGATTTACTACTTGCAAATGCCCTTTGTGATTGCCGAAAATCATAAAATTAAACTTTCGTCTCAGTTTACCATTGTGAACCGGGTCCATTTTTCTATGCGGCTGATTCGGCTTGTGAATCAATTTTTGGAAGTTGGTATTTTAAGTTCCAGAGGAGAACATATAATAAATTGCTTGCAATGCTTTGAGCAAAATGTTAGCATCTGAGCCTTGCCACAGATTCTCCATAGTCTGATAGGGACAACATTTGAATGTCTTAAAGACACGAAAGCTAAGATAACCTTGTATTGTAGTGTTTGGTCTCCTAAATCTCTGTTTTATTGTATTTTGAAGAGTGGAAATTCTGGACGGCCTGTTCATTGCATTGGTGGATGAGGATGAGCTGGAAGTTCAAGAAGAAGAAGTATCTTCGTCCAAGAATTTGGGAATGTATGAAACAAATGTTTTAGTCCACCAGGGTGCAAAGGTGACTCCGTTGCACACAGGACTATTTTTGAGCAGCAAGGGGCACCTTGCTGCACAGAAGCAATCCTACAAGCCCTTTTCCTTTTTCTATGTAGTCTGCAGAATGCAGCACACATGGAAAGAGGAAAGAACAAGGAGGAATAAACATATTTCTCAATGTATATCTCAACTCAGAAGGCGTACTAATTTGGTGCTTACGAAGGTTTGCATCACTTTGTAAATCTGGGGCAGCAACAAATTCCACAGATGCTGCATTGGAAAGCCCACGGCAAAACCCATGGAACTCGTTCCAAGCACAGATTAAGGCAATGCAGTGATTTGCGCTGCATCACTTTACTCATGATTTATGAGGTCACTCAACGCCAAGCAGGGTAGGTTTGTGTGGCTTCATTAATGTTTATGAGAGCACTGCATCATGCATGCAGCACTTTACGAGGTGCAAAGGTGATGCAGGGCTCTCCTTAATAAGCCCTATAAAATGCATTTTTCTATGCATGGGTTTGACTGAAGAAAGTTCTCGCCTTTTTTTACGAAGTTTGCACTATTGCTGCATTTTAATTGGGATTTGGAAAGTGGTTTTGCATTTGCTATTTACTTTTTCACAAAAGGAGTCACAATAAAACCATGTGCTAGTGTTGTGTCGGAGCTCTTTTCCCTATTTAGCATGCCTTTGTGTATTGTAAAATCGCTAAGCATGGTTACAAATGGCTTTGTAGCCACTGGCACATTTACAGTCGTTTGTAGAATAAGGTTCGTAATCTGTTTTATGATGATTAAAAGCGGCTCCTTTCCAGAAAGCTTTTTTTAATTCGAAGTATCTTTTACTCCTGGATATTGAGGAGTAAGTTGCATCTGACTTAACATATAAAAGTAACGACATATACATTACCTCTTCTGTAGCACTTTACAAAACCTGGTAATACTACCCATGATACTACTGCTATTACTGACACTACAAATAATATTAACAAAACAATAAATAACTTGAGAAATACAATACCAAACGGTCTTTGGAACATATCCTGCTGGGTATTTCCCTGCAATAGCAAATAAAAAAAAACATAATCTTTTTACGCTTTGTGTGATAGTCTTTTTAATTCCACGTATTTATTTTGTTAATAATTGTTGTGTGGTTTCTAATCCCCAGTGAAGGTATGGAGAATACTTTGAACTTTAAAAGTAGCTAAATGATACAAATATATTTTAATTGTTTTGTTCGTTTTTAATAACCTCAATTTTATGGTTTTGTACTTTGCAGTAAGATAATGTAATAAAAGTCAGATAACCGATGCATAGTGAATAAATTACACGTTCTATTGCAACAGCTATGCAGAATACTTTTCATGCTATTTGAACCGAATGAAGTCAAATGCATGCTAATCTATGGGCCGTCTGAGGACAAAGAAATTGTTTGAACCAGACAACCTGAAGTCAAACTGTATTATAGCGTTTCTGCTTCATGCTGTCTTGCTCCGAATACTATCCATATCTTGTAATTAACAATATGAATGTATTATTCAAATTTGTATCCTTGCAGCATATTATGAAAACTTAAATGAGTCATTAGTAATCATGCTATTTTGGAGTACTAGTATCCTCTTCTAATGGTCTTATATAGTCATATAATGTAGTTCATCCTACTCATAAACCTACCAATCATATTTCTGTTTGGCATCAGCTTAGCCCAGTCTTATGATTGTGTTGACCGGCTGATGTACAAAGAGTTTTGCCCTTGCTGTATGCAGTAGTAAAATATTCGTGAGACTGTATTCCTGGTGGAGGCAGTCTTAACAGTACTCTTTCTGACTTAGGCAACTATCAGTCTTGGGCCAGACCAGAGTTCGCCCCTCCCTGCTCTTGTGACAATTTCTCAACCCAGGACACCATGTATTTTGTTATGTTTTGTTCTTTATTTTCAGTTCCTCGCAAAATAAATTTTCTACCAATTTTGAGGGAGGCTGGTTTCATACAAGCAAGACCAGCACTTCTTTACCTCCAGTCCATGAGTAAAACTCGCACCATATTTTGTATGGGAAATTATTTGGTAGCAGCATCACGCATTAAATCAAGTAATGCAACAATAGACAGTATCTATTTGTCGCTCACCCCCTGCAGCCCATATTGTCATTTCGTATGTGGTACTTTGCCTTTCTTCACAAATCTCCTTTTAACAGTTTTTACTGAACGTATTGTTTTGAAACAACCTCTGTGAATGTATTTTAATATTTTAATATGTATGGAATGTATGTCTTTTTATGATTTTATCGTATTTTGACTGACTGACTGACTGACTTATGACAGTGAGAAGACATTCCCAAGCTAGGGGAAAAAAAACTTCAGTAAATCAATATCAGGCTTCATGACCAAATGCATTCATAGGTTTGGGACAAACATTTGTAAATCAGGAACTAATTACTCATTTCACAAATGCCAAAAGGTTTTAGTAATATAATTCAATGGCTACTCCCACCACACACAAAATGCTATTTTTTTGAATTCACACTCATTGGGATGCTAACGTCCATGTACATTCATATGTTCTTGTGTACAAGGCATGCCTATGTCATACTAAGTGATGAAATATTTAGTAAATACTGTAGAAAGTCTTAAAGGGGTTTGGCCCAGAAAAAAAGGCAAAAAATGAGTTGCAATTTACAAATCAAGAGGTGGCTTAAAAAGGGTAAGGAAAAGCACCAAATACAGCAGCAAGCGAGGAAGTAAGGCAGAAGAAATTAGGACAAGAAAAAACACACCTCCATTTAACTGTACTTGCATAAGAAGTTGAAGAAAGTTACTCCTAATCAGCCTTATACTTGCACCACACATAAATATGATATAATGGACCTCCAGAACAAGCTTACAAATATCAACAGCTGTAAAGTTTCACACGAACAGCAGAAAGATAAAAATGCTAGTTTGAGAAAAGGACCCTTTTTGTGTGGTCACTCCAATTTTGTGCTGAATTATATTGCTGCTTTTTTACACTCTGCAAACTGGGACGCTGCTGTCCAGTACACAGTGTCTGTGCTCTGACCCCTAAAACTAATGTTAATCATTGAGTGTTGTATTTAACTTTAAAATAAAGACAGATTATATGGGGATGAAATACACACGTCAGAAAAAGTTTAATTTCACTTGTGGAGTTCAGTACTTAATGTGCTATCCACTCGTGGGACATGGGAACACAGCGGCCCCAGGTCTAACATAGTAGCCTGCAGTGTAAAACCTGTGGCGCGGCTAGCTAAAATAACTCTATTTGACAGGTAAATACATTAGTAACTTACCTCAATGTAAGCCTTGTGTCCCACGAGGAAGGGCGCATTATATTTAAAAGTGAAAGATGTTGAAAATAATGTTAACATGTCGCTACAGTGACAGAGCCCTAAAAGCAACTTTCATAGTGGTATAACTCTACTATGCACACATTCAGTATAGATTAAAGTTCAAAATACTAATATCATATCTCAGGAATGGGACAAGCTAGAAAAATAACTATACCTCCATTTTGTAACAGTTATTAAAACACCAATTTAATGGTGAGGTTTTTATTACCTATTAAGGAAAAGTAACTTTTAGAAAGTTATACTTTACCTGCCTGCACTGCCAGAAGGAGTGTCTTCCCTCTACCAACCTGTGCTCAAGTCCTGGAATGGGTGTCAAAGAGGTGTGTACTGCCTTCTAGAAGCAAACAATAAACTCACCTGAATGGGCAAAGATGGCTCCACTGAACACTTCAGAATGTTCAAAGTGGGGGCTAGGCATCTCATTGATACAGCTCTGTCAGATCTTGTTTTACAGGCCTGTTGAACCTCATGTAACACTTGGGGTGAGAAAGGGAGAGTACAGAATACCAAGGCAATCATTGTATATTTGCTGTCCGTTTTCTGAACAACCCTGCTTTTTTCCTACCAGGCTTCTGTCTCTGAGTTGTTGTGGATAAAGTACCTGCTTAAAACTTTATTTTAGTTTTTGATGTGGGAGCCAATGGTGTTTTCCCTATGACACCTTCCCCCTGCCCCCAGCACTCATATTTTATCACATTTTTTTTGAATCTTGAAAATGACCTGCCGCATGGCATTTTGGCCTGTTTGCAGTTAGGTAACAAGGATCTAAAGAAAAACGTTTAGGTTGCCCCCTGGGAACTTTTCCCCCATTGATTGGGGAGTACCCAGGAGTCAGCCACCAACCACAAGTGGGTACCAAGTATAAATGTTGCCCATCAAGGCTCCTTCATCAGAAGACTAGTGGACTTTTAAAAGGACACCAGACAGACTCAATATGCTGCACTTTACATCTGTGACCCATGAGAAGGAACTGAGGAGGGTGGAACCTTGCACTTGAAATAAAGGACATAATGATCCACAGATCATAAGGCTGTTCACCTTGGTGGTTCCAGGAATATAAAACAGCTGAAGAGGACATTTCTGTGAAAAATTCCAGCCGACCTGTGATATTTGGACCGGGACTGGATTTTGCTGTTGCCCTCAGCATGACAACCAGAGAGTTCCTCGGTGCTCTTCCTAAGGCCCTAGCAGCAATGAAAATGTACCTATTGATTGCTTAAGGCCCCAACGTAGTTTGGAAACATTTTGAAAGCTTTTACTCCAGCGCATTAGGGGTACAGTCAATACAGACTATCTAACCAGCTGTTCCACAGTTTTGGATCAAATTTCATGTTTGTTTCGCATGAAGAAAACATTTTCCTCCTAAAATGGCAAAGTCCCTTTTCAGATTGGGACTCAGAAATGTTTCCTATTGTCCCTACTTCCAGGCCCCACACTCCATCACGCTTATCCTCAAATCGAGTCTAAGTACCGATCTAATGTGATCATTGACTACCATTGAAGCTTGGAACATTCTAGTGCTAATTTCACTAGAATTATTAAAATATCATATTTCTGGTTTGCCTTATTAGATCTTTGTTGATTTGATGTAATTTTGCTTGTCAGACTGTTCCGAATTTTTTTAAATTGGACTGGGATTTTTATTTTGTTGTGTTTTCCAATTTTTATCTATTATGGTACTTCTAAATGCTTTACACATTTTCTCTAAGTTAAACCTATCTGCTGGGCCAGGTACCAGGGGTTGATCTCAGGTTTAAATTATTGAAACCTTTCACCGGGCCCAACCAGATATTGACTTTATTACTTGTGGTGGACATCAATTCACCCCAACTAATAAACCATTTTCTTACAGCTAGCTAGTGGAAGTATTATAAGATCTGCTCTAAAAAAATTACAAAATCACATTGGTGGGGGAAGTTCACTGAGTTCCGCTCAGCGAACTCAACCTTACCGTGCGAGCAGACAGAGCTGTGTTTGGCAGTACGTTTGCACTGATTGGTGCGATTAGGCACTAGCACTGCCTTTTTGTTTTTCCTATTCTGTGCATGGTGCTGGGCCTATTTCTGAATCCGAACTATATCTTTGCCAGCCTACCTTTATTTTGATTATCCGCCCCTGTTTTATATTTATTTCCTTAGTGTGCGCATTTGTGTTGGTGTTTTGTGTTGTTACCTCTTTTTTATTTTCTGTGACTTTTTTGGTCTTTTATTACTTTTCTTCTAACTTCCCCAAACTTCCTAATTTCTCTCTCTCTCTAGTCTATTTCTCCTGTCTCTTTTTTCATATTCATCACGCGCCATGCTAGAGCATGGCAGAGGGAGTGCCAGTGCGTGGGGTGCAGCCTTGCACTATTTTTAAGTAGAAGGAGGTGGCTCCGTGTTTTTTTGTGTGCAGCACCACCTCCTCTACATGCAAGCAGCAGACGGCAGGCCCGGAAGTGGGTAGGGCTTACAGGAGCATCAGCTGCTTTGGGGGAGGGAGCACCATTGCATTCGCTAACTCACTGGGTTTTGGTTCACACAGCAGTTGGGCTGACAACCTGGATCAATGGAGAGACCTACTCAAACTGCTGGGAGTCTGGGTTGCGGGGCTTGGTGAGTACTAGTAATTAGGTACTACTACTTTGCTTTGGCCTATCCTATAATGCTAAATTAATTTCCAAAGATCTTGCTGCTCACACTCAGAGGTAAATTAAGTTCATGTAATGTAATGTTACGAATATTATGTGATCCAATTTGATAGAGCTAGTTATGCTGACTCCTCAGTCCTCCTGTCCCTAAGATATTGGCACAGGGGTACTAGTAGTAATATATTATCAATGAGTTAGCATTTTCTGTGTTTTTCTTTTTATATAGCTTGTACAGTCCCATGCCATCTTCCAGTGATATAATTTGCCAAAATTACATCTATGCATTGAAAGGGAAACTGACTGAGTTGGTCCATCAAAGGGGGTTAGATTTGTGAATCAAATGTAGTTTAGGAAATTGAGAATAGGGCTTAGGTAAGGTTATTGCAATTAGGAATATAATATAGGCATTCTGTTTTAGAAAAGTATAATGTCAATATGTGACTGCATTTGCCTATCAGAATATTTTTTGGGAGATTACCTGTTTCACTAAACTAATCTATTTTTGTTATTGTCTTTATTTCTTTAACACCCAAGGGCAAGACGAGGGCATTACAGGTTCTGGACGAGGAGGGTGCCATCACCAGTGACACAGTTGGTGGAAGCTCCACCACCAGCACCGCAGCAGATGGATTTGGGGGGTACATCTGCATTCTCCTCTGGAATGTCTGTTACTCTGGGGTGCCTGTCTGCACCACTCTAATAGGTAAGCAGGATTGTTGAGTTTAGTTTACACCTTTCATCCGAGATGAAAAGACCTGCAGATTGAAAAACAGACACTGTATTGTGGAGTTAAAGAGAAGGACAGAAGGAAGGTAACCTTCTTGAAGAGTGCACCAAGAAGACTAGTGGAAAAAATATATGACTCAGAGATTCACTTTTGCCACCAGTGTAACACACACACTCAGCAGCATTTCCCAAATTAACGCACCTCTCTCCATTCCAGAAAACTGTGTACTAGGCTTCAGGGCCATGGTTTCTACTTGAAGTCAAAAACGTCCTTGTTCTAGCTGTTGATGAGGTAGTTCCACCCTGAGTCCCTACATCCTCCTCCTGACTGCAAGTAACTCCGTCCCAGTCCCAACCCCAGCAAGATATGTGTTTAGTGTACTGCTGTTGAAGAACAAGCAGAGATACAGAATTGCAGTAATTTGTATAGGTTTGTGTTTGTTAACTAAAGTGACTGGTCTGGTCTCTGAAGAATCAGAAAGAAAAGAGTGAACTCTGCAAGTAAAGGTTCAATTACCTTCAGGAAAAATTAGCACCCACCAGGTCCTAAACATTCAAAATTATTGAAATCAAGAATAAAAATGTGTTGAAAACTCTCCCTCACTGTATGCATTCACATGAATCATGAATCATCACTCGCAATTACTCAATATTATTTCACTCATTGGTGCAAAAGTTACCTGTTCCAATTCAAGCATGGTGGAAGGTAAACATTTGTATCTCCTCTTTGATGTGAGCAACATATTGAAATTTGGCAGTCTTGTAAATGAAATGATCTTCTGGGGCACCACTTCTAGGTGATAAAAAAAGACAGGAGTGAACTGTGCAGGTACATTTTTACTAAGTGAGGTTGTGAAGGCTAATCATCTTCAGGAAAAATGATCATCTATCAAGCTAAAACATTGCAATTAATCAAAATCAAGTTTACTATTAGTTGAACACCTTCCCTCACTGTCTTCCACCACATAAACCAGCAATCATCACTCACAATCACTCACTCATTGTTGCAATAGTTGTCCAATCCAAGCACAGGTAAGGTATATTGTAGGTACACAATTGTAACCGCAGGCGGTGAGCTCCATTCCACCCGTGGAGTGTGTGGAGAGTTGCCACAATGCGGAGTATGCAAATCTCTGCACACTCCACGGTGGAGCGGAGTTGACCAGCCTGCACATCCCACTCGCCCTATTAACAGTTACTCACAACTTTTAAAAAACAACATGAAAGTAAATAAAAACACATTATCTTTGCTTCAGTGTCCCTGGGCTGCCCTCCTCCTCCTCCTCCTCACTTTCTCTGCGAAAACTGCGTATGTGCTTGCACCCGCTCATGCACATGAGAAATGCTAAAGCGCGGGCACGCGCTTATGCACAGTTTTCCTAGAGAACGCTATGAAGAGGATAAGGATAGCCCGGGCAAGCCACAGCTAAGGTAAGGTGTTTTTATTTACTTTAATATGTTTTTTTTAAAGTTGTAAGTAATTGTTAATATGGCGGGTAGGAGGCAGGTGGCATAGTGGAGCTCCACAGATTGTCTTTTAAACTATGCGGTCCTCTGCGTAGCCGCGCTATGGCAATTATGCCCGGGGTTACACAATTGTATCTTTGACACAGGCAACCCATTGGAATTTGGTTTTGGTACTCTTGTAAATCAACTATATTCTGGGGCAGCATTTTAATTGATGCAAAAAATGATAGGCATGCAAGTGAGGCATTCATTGTCTCCAATATCATGAAGGAATTGTTGAGGCTCCTTCACTGCACACTAGTCAAATACAATCAAGTCATATATGTGGCTAGCAAATGGTCAGGCAGCATGAATCTGACACAAACATAATGTTCCTCAAGCTATTTGCAAAGAAAGAAGTTCATTTGCAAAGAAAGAAATGATTACAGAGTTATGTGGTGGCACTGGCTAACTCAGACCGGGAAATAGAGTTTATCCTCAAACTCAGGTGGTTCATTAACAATTTGGTCAGCTGACTGAGAAGTGTGGCTCAATGGTTAGAGCGGCAGACCCTGATGCAGAGGTCTAACCCGGGACCAGGGTTGAATTCCCCGCCTCGGCGGGTCTTGGGCTCAAAAATTCCACGGACCTGATAATTCTCGCCTCGGTGCCTATTCTAATCATAGAGTCCCACTCTGCAACTCTGGGCAATAGCTTGCTTAATCTCCACAACGGCCCCACAACGCTAAGGATGCCTGGCCTTCACCCTGGGGGTGCCCAGGAGTGGATGCCTCACAGGGAAAGCCAGGATGGGCTCCACAGCGGTATTCGTACAAGCGCCTTGAGACCCTTGCGGATGAGTAGTGCGCTATACAAGTATCCATTTACATTACATTTTTACATACTTGATTCTGAGCAATCCTCTTGTCCTCCTGCTCCTGGAGTTCTGTTTCAGAGATTGTGTAATTGTGTGGCATGAAATGTTCGTTCATTTTGATCCTGGTGAATCTCTTCACATATAGAGGCAAGAGACTGGTCATTCTCACTGTAACAACATTGCCAGCTGTACTTAACACATGCTCAGCAGACACACTGGTTACAGGACAAGCCAGATGCTTTATAGTCATCCAACTGAGTTCTGGCCATTGGCAGATCTTCCCATAACAATACATCAATGGTTTTTGATCAACATAGACCTCTTTTGGATCATCCAGACTCTCATGAAACATTCTTTGAAGGGCCGTTGGTAATGCAACTTGCTCAATCTCTTTTGCCATTACCTCTTCATTGGATTTAAGCACTGCCATTTTATTCCAATCCACTGCAGACTTGTGGACGATTCTTGTGTTCCTGATGTTGTTGTTGTCACGTTTTTTCTTATTTCTGGTGATAGGTGCTTTGAGACAACAGGACTGCCCTCTCTGGAAGCTGAAGGCGGCACTCCCAAACTGCATAATGGAACTCTGAGTTCCGACACTTCTTCTTACAGGTCCCTGGCTCTTTTTTGAAACATCCCTTCAGAAAAAGGAATAAAAGTGGGCAGAATTACTTTATACCATAGATCAGGTAGTGTGGCACAGAAGTACTATTTTGACAAGATAATGTCACTTTGCAACCTTGCATTACAAGTCAACCGAAAGAATAAGCCCTCAACCAAGGCATGTGCTTCTGTTTTCATTCACACTGAGTGCCAGTGCACACCTTTAAGACACTTTCATTAACTGGTCCTATAGCAGCTGCAACAACGGGATATCTAGGCCCACTGTACTCCTCCTTGCCAAATTCCTGTGCGAAAGCCACAAAAGGGAGGAACATCTGTGTCGGGCATTTGAAGAGGCCCCATTTGTCCATATACATGGTCAAAGCTTTCACAGTTGCATACCCTACTCTTTGAATGCAGTCATTGATCGGTCTGTACTTCTCAAACAACATTGGCACATGTAATAGGTTGTGTCCAACATTGTGCCACCTACTGCCTCAGGGCTTAAAATCGTACACTATTATCATGCTGCTTAATCCACAACTGCTTCTGGGCTTAAAAAACTAAAATCTGAAATGAATACAGAATCTTCTGCAGGTGGTCAGTATGTTGCAATGTCTTCTTTTTGGGGAAAGTCTTGCACAACCAGGTTGATGCAATGCACCAAACATAGGGCCCCGAAATAGCCATTGTCTCTCATAGCCTTGACTATGTTACTGCCATTGTCCATGGCAACAAATCCAATTCTGTGACTTCTGGTTCACAGCCAATCAGACACATAGCTATTACATTTGCCCAAGATGTTTACAGTCAAGTCAAGTCAAGTCAAGTGATTTGTATAGCGCGCTACATACCCAGAGGGTAGCTGTATGTGATTTCTCCATGGTGAACATGGCTACTGTTGCATGCTGCTGAACACTCTTAAACCTTTCTTCAGGGCCAAGACCTGTAGATAGATTTTACTCTATCCCCGCAAGAGAGATCCAGGGTTCAGTGATGCACATGTAATCAGTCATCTGACAAATGTCATCAGGTGGAAAGTGAGAACACCTCTTCGCTACAATTCAACCAATTGCAGCACATTGTAATGCACAACTGGAATAGCAACTCTGACTAAATTGGCATGACTTGGAACCTTCCATTTCAGGAAGATTGCTGCCACAAATTCTTATAATCCCACTCCTTCCGCAAAAGAAAAAGCGATCTGTCTAGCATAATTTGTTTGCCATTTTCCCATTGTATTAACATGCCATTGGGCGGTTACTGTTGTAGTGCCCCTTTTGTCTAAACTTGCTCATAATAGTAGCAGACTTTTGAGAAGTAGGTGGTGTTAGACTCAGTGTGCATCGTGGTGGAGCAGTCACTGTATGTTGTGATGCCTTTATCTGACTCTTCTTGTGACATTGTGAAGTTGCCGAGGCAGGTGATTCTGCTGGTGCACTGCTTGGGACAGGGCTGCTTTGCATGAGGATGTCACCATCTTCTTCCTCATCATCACCTCCCACCATGATTGGACTTATAGCTGATGTTGCCCAGCTCTCACTGATCTTCACCACCACAATCAAATTCTGCAGATCTTTTAAGGCGCTCCTCTCACCGGATTGAGTGATGTTTTCTCTTATGGGTCATTTGACCTCCAGTACCATAATGTAAACCCAACCTGTGCTCATTGCCTCTCTGCAGTGCATACTTCTACTAAGGTAGGGGTTGGTGAAGGTCTTAACTGGTGCTTTGCAAATATGGGAGCTGGGTTGTGCTACCTGTGCCACATCCCTTGGAGCAGTTTGAATAGTAATGTCAGGTTCCTCTGTGTCACCTTCCACAATGACTAGCTCATCGTCATCATCCTCTTCAGCATCCCCTTCAATAATTCTAAGGCTTTCAGGAACTTTTATTTTCCCTTGCCTCTCCTGGCATCTCTTGGACTCTACCTGTGTCCACTCTCTGTCCCTATCATCATCATCATCAGAAGTAGTGATTGGAGAAGATGGTGCAGTAGTACCCTTCCTTTTCCTTGCTGGAGATCCGGGAGCCAATGATTCTAAAAGAAGAGGCTCTTACTCAGCAGGAAGCTTGACCTCCTGTTCTGCTCTAACTACAGGAAGATGTACTATTGCTGGCTTCGGCTGCTTTCCACTTTGCTCTGTTTTCTGAAATGATTGGGTACTACTTTGCAAAAGGGACAGATCTAATTCAGTGTCACTGCTTGTTGTCGTCACCATGATTGCAGTGGCTGCCACTCTGACAGACATGGTCTTGGGCTTAGGTTGGGGTAGTGCTGTAGATGCGAGAGGGCTCCTTCCATGGTTCTTCCCCAGAGTTGGTCCGGCAGGCACACTTCTCCCAAAAAAGGATGTGATCGGCACCCCACTGGCAGAAAGCTGCTTCTTCTTACCAACCACTTTCCTGTGAGCAACTTTCTTTGGTCCTGTCATAACGCTGTCAATTGGCAGTGGCATTAAGCTGCATAAGCAGAAGAAACTGAAGGGTAGAAGTTACTGTATAGGCCTTCTGTTTGGCAGTACTGTGGTTGATGTCTCTTCTCTCGTGCACTTAAAAGCAAATAAGCAAGAAAAACATTTAGTGAAACATATCTGCCACTTTAAAAGTCAAACCACATCACCATACCGTAAAATTAAATGTTACATCAGGATAACCCAGCATACAGATATAGCACTTTGCTTTATGCCCATATATTCTGAAGGAGACACCTATGACACTCAGGGAACTGCAAGGTTAAATTGAATAATACTATATAAAGTAGGGGAACCAGGAGCGATATAGGTCCAGTATATGTGCTCCTCCTGGCAATCAAAATATAAACAAGATATGCAGTTCATAGAGAAGGCACAGAATGATTTATTTGAAATTTCCAAGGTAAAAAAAAACGCTCCAATAGGAGCACAGGCCATCACACACCCAGATGGGTGTTATGCCTCATCGGGTAGGTGCAGCAATGCCTGACTGGCACCCATGTAGGGGCACTTTATCAGAAATCTTTTTAGAATAGCTGTTCGACGAAGTGAGAGTATGTTGGCTAAAAATGTAGTGTAGATTGGTGCAAAAAAGAACTAAAATAGGTAAAGTGATGCTCAGGAACAATCAATTTAACACCTTCAGTGCTGCGCGAATTCCGCTGCGGTGCTGGAGGTTCTAAAGAACCTATGGACTCATGACGGAACGGTTCCGTCATGAGCACAGGCCAACCGATGCTCATGACGGAACCGTTCCGTCATGAGCACCGAAGGGATTAATGAATGAGATCACAAGCGTGGTTAAAATTGTGTTGGGTACTTCAGGGTATAAAGGTCCTATAGCTCAGTGTGTTCATGATTTACTTGGCCAACAAGTTTCTCACCTTGTTCAGTCAAAAATGATGATGTGGAGATTCTACGGACCCAGAAACTACCATAATCTGCACAGTGTCTGGTTACTCTGTGCGTAAATGCTTAATTAGAGATATTCAGTCACGCAATCTATAATACGGTATATATTGTACCTTAGATTCGATAAAAAACATCCTGGAACACAAAGACAAAAATGAATATATGTATTTGTCAATCACAAATATGAGTTTCTGAACAGGGCATGTCAACAGCATGCCCCAGGGTAACATGTACAGAGAAAAACATGAAACAAATTGACACCAGCACACTCACAATAAGGTATCGGGAGGGATACCACTAAATGTAGGAGACTTTCAATGAGGGCATTTAAATGAAAAATCACCAGGACTCACTCAATTATGGTAATGGATCAGGACTCATAAGTAAAAGCAGAAAGAATGCCAATTAGCTTCCTGGGGGAAGAGAGTATTAAAATTAAGTCAGGCATGTCTTACTGTAACGGTAGAGAAATGCTCCACTCTAATGGAGGAGAAACCCACACGGACGCGGAATGACATTCAACATGATATCCATCCCGGCTCTGCTTCCTCGGAGGGAAGCGAGGCAGGTGCGTTGGGTCTATTTAAGTGAGGACCAATTGGAACGCCTTGAAGAAATGTTCTACTGGAGCCTACTGGTTTACAATGCAGTACAGGCAAAGGCAGGCAGCATGTTGATGGTAGGTAAAGCACAAGTAGCTGTATGGTACAATACAGTCAAAGCCAGATAGTTGGCGCATCAAACTTCACATATAATTAATGGTCAATCAAAATGGTGAAAGGATCACACCCTCCTCTATTAACTAACATACCAATGTTCCAGATAATTCAGCATATAAAAAACAACAACATACAGAATAGCTGTCACCTTAATGACAATGAATGTCAGTCAGGGAAGAAATAAACTCGCCTCCTAATGAAGGGACAGTAAGGTTTTTGTTAAGAGTCAGATAGCAAGGTGGACACTAGTAGGCGCCAAAGCAGAGCAGCACTCCATGTTTTACAATAGTTTGCATGTTGTCAGTGTAGCAAATATTACATGTGCATATAGTGTTACCCCTATTTTATGTACAGAGTAACAAGCTAAGAGTTGAGGTAATAGGGGCAGAAGTGCACAGTACACACTGATGATTGGTCATTGTCTGTATAGTGTGACTTCCACAAAAGGTGTGTTAATTAATTAAATCAGCCCATGGAATTTTATCATTGAAGACAATAATGTGTGTGGGTCCCTGGAAAATTTAATGTTGTTCTTTTCTGAGCAAATTATCTTTGCTCAAGTGTTAGTGGGCCTTCCCTATAGTCCATCTAATGTCATTGGGAGAGTGGCCTACAGTGAAAAAGTACTGAACTTTCTGCAGCATATGTTGCTGTGATGTTCCATAAGCCTAATCTTTACTGCTCTGGTCATGCCTGTGTACTTCATGTGACATGGGCACATAATCATTTATATGCACATTTTTTAGTTGCAATGTGTGTGTTTGTTCTGTACCCTTTTGATACTGCTGCTCAACTGAATTTCTTTTGTAGTGTCAGTGTAGGTGCATACATTACAAGAGCCACAAAGAAAATGTCCCACAGCTGATGGAAGATCCCACAAAAGCCTCTGTCCAGGTTAAATTGGTTTTCTTGGTCTAGTGTGGATACACATATTCTTTAGATTGGCAGTCCATTTGTATGCAAGCTTAGGTGGCAGAAGTAAAAGGTTCCTTGTTTGGAGAATGCCCCAGTGTTTTCTAATGATTTGATTTTTTGAAGGACATTGAAGGTTACTAGGTTTAATATGTTATTCTACTAAGGCCCACCTTTTGTTTTTACTAACATGTGTGTCCAGGAGGAAATTGAATTATACCTAAAAAAAACTAAATCCTCTTGCACGACTGCGCCAATGGTGGATTGATGGATAAATGGATGGACTGAGACAAAATGCATAAAATAATTCTAAATAAATTAAACTTTACAAATTAAAAGAATTAATCAAATAATTAACAAAAAAAATAAAATATTAAAATAAAAAGTAAACACAATTCAAACAATTACAAAATAAAACATTAAAAAAATATAAACGTTTTAAATTCAAAACTGAAAATACTAACATTAAAATATAAAAAATAAAAAATAACAATTGAAAATTAAAATTAAAAAAATTATAAATAATTACTGATGTAGCTATCATATCATTGTACTTTAATTGCGGTCCTTCTTTTTGCACACATTAATCCCAGGTATTTGGTGACCACACAGACATACAGCTGGCGAGAATCACTTCTCAAGATCCTCAAGGTAACACAATAGCAAAAAGTGCCCAGTGGTTTACAGATAGGTGCCAACCATGTGGAACAAAACTGGGCATTTGCAGGGCATGCAAATAATACATGCAGTACCCACTCAATTAGCTCATTACAGAAAGGCCAGAATAAAGAAACTGAACCCACCCACTTTTCAGTTCAAGCTTCTGACCCACGCCTACAAGGCCTTCCACAACCTTGGACCCTCCTACATCAACCACCACCTGACTACCCACCAGCTGACCAAACATCTCTGATCCACCTCCATCAGCTTCGCACCTACCCTCATCAGGATGAGCCACGACAGAGGTTGTTTTTGCTCCTACCTCACCACCGGATCCTGGAATGACCTCCTGCTCCACCACGAACCTCCTCTTCACTTGCTGAGTTCAAGAAAGGACTCAAGACATGGTTCTTCAACTAAGGCTCTTTACCCGTTATTGCCTGAATACCTACTGGGGTAATAAACCATTCTATACAAATACCAATTGACCGATTGATTAATTGCTGTGAATGACTTCAGAGGGAGTTATCTCACTCTAAATTGATGGTATAGTTAACTGTCTACTGGGACTGTAATCAGCTCTCAATAATACTCTAGAGCATGATAGGGTTTGAAATCCAAAAATGCCCCTGTTAAGGTAGTACTCACAATTGTTTGTTCCTCCCCATGTACGTTACATAGCCAGGACAGTTTTTTCAATGTGCCTTTGGAAGGTATTTGGGCTACAGTTGGATGATACCAAAAATCATCAAGGCCCAAGGAGAGCAACAGCTTTTTAATAGAGGACAGCCATGGAATTTTGTTGAATCTATCGACTTTGATAATGTTTTTTAGGTCAGCAACATAGTGCACCAACACTGGTGTAGCCCACATTTTTCATAAAAATAGCAATGGGCATACGGATGCCTTAAGAGCTGCATTTTTTAGAGCTATGTCTAATGATGAGGGGTAAATCAGGGTACTAGATGGAAGAGTGTAAAATGCTCTTAAGAATGTGTTCTCTAACACAATGTGCCACCGTTCATGGGTAAGGGGCTTTACTGTAGAAATGGGTCAGGAGACACACACTCAATTCTGTCAGGGTGTGAATGGAAAAGAAACATCCCGACATGAAACTTCTACAATTTTCTCATTAGGCCAGTCATGGGCCGAACAACAATCTTAAACATTTAACTGCCAAGATCCTTTAGAGGTAAGTTCATGATATGGATCAATTACACAGTGCACCACCTTATTGGAAACCGGCCACCCTGGGGCTATCTTAAAAATTAAAGTGTTAGGGGGGGCTCGAGCCCCGCCACACTGCCCCGGGTCCACCAGCTCTCCAGGCGCAAATTTATTAAATGCGGGTTCGTTTGCAGACCATAGGCACTGGGGACCTCAACCTCCCCGGGACTACTCATGGCCTGCTCTAGCAATGTCCCGGAGTGACCACCCCTGGGACATTGCAGTTTGCTATAACATGACGGGAGCACTGCTCCCACCATAGCATAGCATCCCTGCTTCACTTCAGGGAAGCGAGAGCATGAAAAATGCTCTCACTTCCATGAAGTGAAGCAGAATTACTTTTAGGCAGAGGGAGCTGCATGTTAACAGCTCCTTCTGCCCAGAAGCAATGCTGGTTCCCACAGGAGGCAGGCAACTGGCACATACTGCGGGGGCCTTGGGGCTTCCCCAATGGTCCCCAAGGAAAGGCCAAGCCCCAGGAGCTGGGGCCCACAAGGCCAAAAATGGCCTGGGAAGGCCCCACTCCATTAAAAATAAATAAGTACAAATAAATTGGTCTGGCCTTGGGGATGGGGTACCTGGGCTGAAATGGGATAAAGGAGGGGGCCACATGGCCCCCTCTCCATTTTTTTAAAATACAAAATAAAGAAAATGGGTCAGGCCCCGGGGGTTGGGGTCCCTGTGGCCCACAAATGACAAGGGAAGTGGGGCCACACAGCCTTCTTTCCATAATAAAAAATATATAGGAACCAGCAACTTGTCTGAGTCCCCGCCCCCTTTCTGCACTACTCAACAAACGCAGCTCCTGGCGGGGTTTTGGTTGGAGATATAATCGGCATTGCAGCTGAGGGTCCGTAGGGGCCAAGTAGCCCACCACATACCTCCAGTAAGCCCCACACAGTGGGATTGCTGAGCAAAGGTTGTTTGCCCAGCCCCCCTTTCTCCATCAGTCTGCAAACACAACTGCTAGTTAAAACACCTTAGAAATTCACAGAAAAAAACACGGGTTTCATGGACCTTATAGTTAGAAATTAGCATTTAAAAAACTTAGTAATTCACAAAAAAAAACACAGGTTTCAGGGATGTTATAGTTAGGTATTAGCATTTAATAATCTTTAGAAATTCACTGAAAAACACAAAGGTTACAGGGACATTATAGTTAGGCTGAAATTTCACTCATATAAAACCTGAGAAATTCAGCCGTTATAGTTAGCTGAGCAAACTATAACTCGCACCCCCTCAATGCACTGCTGATTACATCACATATTAAATCACTCATGACATGGTCGGTGACATCACTGATGACATCTCAAATTACATCAATAATGGCATCAACGATGACATCATCCAGTGATGGAGTGTTTCTAAATAGTTTAAGAATGTCATGTATAAATACCCCAAAGTGTATTGAAGTCAAGTCAAGTCAGAGAATTTATATAGCGCGCTACATACCCAGAGGGTCTCAAGGCGCTTGAGGAGGGGTGGGGAATTACTTGTCAAATATCCACGTTTTAAGTTGCTTTCTGAATGCTAGGTGGTTCTGGGTAAGGCGAAGGTAAGTGGGAAGTGAGTTCCAGGTTTTAGCTGCCAGGTAGGAGAAGGATCTGCCTCCCATAGTGGTTTTGTTGATGCGAGGTACCGTGGCGAGGGCTTGGTTGGATGATCGTAGCTGGCGGGAGGGGGTGTAGAAGGACAGTCGTGTGTTGAGGCATTCTGGTCCGATTTCGTAGAGTGATTTGTGTGCGTGGGTTAGGAGTCGGAAAGTGATCCTCTTATTGACGGGAAGCCAGTGGAGGTTCTTCAGGTGACCAGAGATATGTTCTTTACGTGGGATGTCTAATATGAGCCTGGCTGAGGCGTTCTGGATTCGTTGGAGTTTTTTCAGGAGTTTAGAGGTAGTACCGGCATAGTGGGTGTTTCCATAGTCCAGTCGGCTTGTGACCAGAGCGTGGGTGACCGTTTTCCTAGTTTCGGTGGGGATCCAACAAAATGTTTTTTTGAGCATGCGAAGAATGTTGAAGCAGGATGAAGAGACGGCGTTGACATGTCTGTTCATTGAAAGTGAGGAATCCAGGATGACGCCCAGGTTCCGTGCGTGGTCTGTCGGGATGGGTGCTTTTCCAAGGGCTTCTGGCCACCACGAGTCGTCCCATGCAGAGGGGGAGGTACCTAAGATGAGGACTTCTGTTTTATCTGAGTTCAGTTTCAGACGGCTGTCTTTCATCCATTCGGCTACTTCTTTCATTCCTTCGTGTAGGTTAGTTTTGGCGGTGCTAGGGTCATTGGTGAGTGATAGGATCAGTTGAGTGTCATCCGCGTAGGAGATGATGTTGAGGTTGTGTTGGCGTGCGATGAACACGAGGGGGCTCATGTATACGTTGAAGAGGGTGGGGCTGAGTGAAGATCCTTGTGGTACGCCGCAGATGACTTCAGTGGCCTCTGACTTGAATGGTGGAAGGCGGACTCTCTGGGTTCTTCCGGTGAGGAACGAGGTGATCCATTCTAGTGCTTTTCCTTGGATTCTGATGTTTCTGAGGCGCTGTATGAGGGTGCAGACTGTGTCGAAGGCTGCGGAGAGGTCCAGGAGGATGAGGGCGACTGTGTCTCCATTGTCCAGTAGAGTTCGAATGTCGTCCGTTGCTGCGATGAGGGCGGTCTCCGTGCTGTGTTTTGCTCGGAAGCCAGACTGTGAGGAGTCGAGGGAGTTGTTGGCTTCGAGGAAGGCGGCGAGTTGGTTGTTGACAGCTTTCTCGATGACTTTGGCCGGGAAAGGAAGGAGCGAGATGGGACGGTAGTTTTTGAGTTCGGTGGGGTCCGCTGTGGGTTTTTTCAGAAGGGCGCTGAGTTCAGCGTGTTTCCAGCTTTCCGGGAAGGTGGCGGAGTTGAGGGAGCAGTTGATGACGTCTCGGAGGTGCGGTGCTATGATGGAGTCTGCTTTGTTGAAGATGTGGTGAGGGCATGGGTCTGTGGGGGATCCTGAGTGGATAGAGTTCATCAGGCGGATGGTGTCCTCGGTGGAGATTGGGTTCCAGTCGTTAAGGGTGTTCGAGGGGGGTGAAGGTCCAGCCTGTGGTTCGGTGGGTTGGTCTCCGGGTTGGTTGTCGAAGCTGTTGTGGATATCTGCAATTTTGTTGTGGAAGAATGAGGCTAGGGAGTCGCAGAGGGCTTGAGAGGGGGTGATGTCGTTAGAGTTGGCCGGGGGATTGGTAAATTCCTTGACGATGTTGAAAAGTTCCTTGCTGTTGTGGGCGTTGTTATCTAATCGGTCCTTGAAGGCGGTTTTCTTGGCCTTTCGGATCAGTTGGTGGTGTATGCAGGTGGCGTTCTTGAAGGCGTCCTTGGTGCTGGAGGTTGGGTCTTTTTTCCAGGCCTTCTCAAGGGAGCGGCGGAGTTTCTTGGATTTCTTAAGATCCTCGTTGAACAAGGAGGCCTTCTTGCTGCCAAGTTTGATTTGTCGTTTTTTCAGTGGTGCTAGGATGTCGGCGCTGTTGGATAACCATAGTGTGAGGTTGGTGGCGGTTGGTCCGGGTTTGAGGAGTGGGCTGGGGGGTTTAGAAGAAGCGATGAGGAGATCTGGTCGATGGTGATTTTGTTCCAGTTTCTTTGTAGAGTTGGTTGGGGGTGGTTGTAGGGTTTGGGCTTGTTGTAGGTAAAGTGAACGCAGCTGTGGTCGGTCCAGAGGAAAGTCGTAGTGTGTCTGAAGGAGACATGATTGCTGGAGGTGAAGATTGGGTCGAGTGTGTGACCTGCGATGTGGGTGGGGGAAGTGACCAGTTGTTTAAGTCCGAGGTTGGCGAGGTTGTCCAGAAGGGTGGTGGAGTTGTGGTCGTTGTTCTTTTCAAGGTGAAAATTGAGGTCTCCCAGAAGGATGTAATCTTTGGAGGGGAGCGCGTGTGGGGTGATGAAGTCCGTGATGTCCTCACTAAATTGTGCGCGGGGTCCTGGGGGTCTGTAAAGGAGGGTGCCTCTGAGTGTGGTCTTGGGGTCGATGTAGATCTGGAAGTGAAGGTGTTCAGAGTTGCCGAGATTGGCGTCTGAGCTGGTTGAGATGCGGATGGATTTTTTAATCGACGATAGCGATGCCTCCTCCTGTGTGGCCGGTACGGTCCTTGCGAATGATCTTATAGCCTTCCGGGATGGCAATGGTGATGTCTGGGGCTGAAGAGGCATTCATCCATGTTTATGTTAGGAAGGCGACGTCCGGAGAGATGGTGTCGAGTAGATTCCAGAGGTCAATGGCGTGTCTGTGGACCGAGCGGGTGTTGAGCAGGATGCATTGTAGGTGGTTGGGATCGGATATCTGTTGTGTGTTCGTAGATGAGGAATTGTTCTTGGTGCCGTCGAACTTGCAGGAGTAGCAGGAGAAGGGTCCATGAGTGTGTCCAGGAGCGGATTGGACGCAGTTGGGGAACCGGCCGGGGTTAAGGGCTAGGAGGGTGGTGGCATTGTAGGTAATGCGGGAGGGCTGGGCAGTGTGAGGGCCAGGGGGTCTGGCGCTGGGCGCGGTCCAGGCGCGGACGGGCGTAGACGGGCTTACCTTTGGCGCACCTTCGGCGCGAGTTGGGCGCGATCGCTGCGTGTGGACGCTGCGCGCGAATGTGACGGTCATATATGGATAGTGGGAAGGGGGAGGGGCGAGGGCGGCTCAGCTGGGAGGCGGGGCGGGCTCAAGTGACCGCAAACGGAGCACAACAACAACAGCAACAAAATGGAGGGGGGAGCAGAGCAGGGCGCCGGGGGATATTGCGCAATGAACTACAGGTCACAAATAAATAAATTAATCACAGTGCAGCGAGCGCTATGAACAGCAGGACACAAATAAATAAATAAACAACGTTAAGCACAAAGCAGCAAGCGCTATGAACAGCAGGACATGAATAAATAAATAAACAAAGTTAATCACAATGCAGCGAGCGCTATGAACGGTAGGACACAAATACTCAAGTTAATCACAGTTAAGCACAATGCAGCGCAGTGTACGATACCGTGTCTCTGAAGAGAGACAGGGGAGCGACCACTCAGGGCGGGAGCGATGAGGGATCACAGCGCTTCTAGGTCCGGGAGCGCTGTAGATAGATAGTGGGAGGGCGGCTCAGCTGGGAGGCGGGGCGGGCTCAAGTGACCGCAAACGGAGCACAACAACAACAGCAACAAAATGGAGGGGGGAGCAGAGCAGGGCGCTGGGGGATATCGCGCAATGAACTACAGGTCACAAATAAATAAAGTAATCACAGTGCAGCGAGCGCTATGAACAGCAGGACACAAATAAATAAATAAACAACGTTAAGCACAAAGCAGCGAGCGCTATGAACAGCAGGACACGAATAAATAAATAAACAAAGTTAATCACAATGCAGCGAGCGCTATGAACGGCAGGACACAAATACTCAAGTTAATCACAGTTAAGCACAATGCAGCGCAGTGTACGATACCGTGTCTCTGCAGAGAGACAGGGGAGCGACCACTCAGGGCGGGAGCGATGAGGGATCACAGGGCTTCTAGGTCCGGGAGCGCTGTAGATAGATAGTGGGAGGGCAGCTCAGCTGGGAGGCGGGGCGGGCTCAAGTGACCGCAAACGGAGCACAACAACAACAGCAACAAAATGGAGGGGGAAGCAGAGCAGGGCGCCGGGGGATATCGCGCAATGAACTACAGGTCACAAATAAATAAAGTAATCACAGTGCAGCGAGCGCTATGAACAGCAGGACACAAATAAATAAATAAACAACGTTAAGCACAAAGCAGCGAGCGCTATGAACAGCAGGACACGAATAAATAAATAAACAAAGTTAATCACAATGCAGCGAGCGCTATGAACGGCAGGACACAAATACTCAAGTTAATCACAGTTAAGCACAATGCAGCGCAGTGTACGATACCGTGTCTCTGCAGAGAGACAGGGGAGCGACCACTCAGGGCGGGAGCGATGAGGGATCACAGCGCTTCTAGGTCCGGGAGCGCTGTAGATAGATAGTGGGAGGGCGGCTCAGGTCACTACACCTTTCTAACTTGGTTAAAGTTGCCAGGTCTAAGATTCAGTGAATGCGGACAGTGATTTTGCTCTTGTAGATATAGTTATCGGAGTGATGGCCCTGAATTTAGGCATCGAACCAACTATTGAAGAATGAGTTGGTGTATGAGTGCCTGAATGGATGATTTAGTAGGTGCGTGACTGACTGTATAAGTGAGTGATTAAACATGTGTTACTGAATGCATGGGAGAAAGACTAATCTGTGTGAGTGTCTGTATCAGTCTGTCACTTGGTGAGTAAGTGGCAGCATGGGTGCTAAGTAGCTGCATGAGTATGTATATGGCATAATGATTGGTTGTCTGAGTACCTGCATGGCTGTCTGAGTGTGTGTGTGGCTTGTATGACTCCCTGCAAGGATGTGTGAGTAGGCCTTTCAGTGAGGGTATGTGTTCATTAGTGCATGTGTGAGGGGCTGTATGGGTTCATGAGTGCATCTGCGAGAGGCTGTATAGGTGAGTGAGTGTGCATATGGGTGTGTCAGTGAGTGCGTGGATGTATCAGTGGTATATGTATGAGTAACCAAATAGATGATAGGCAGTGTATGTGAGTGTTGGAGTTTATAAGTGACTATATGTGAGAGCGCCTGATTGTGAGAGTAGCTGTATGGACCAGTGTGTGTGTGTGTGCATGATTGTATAAGAGAGTAGCAATGTGTTAGTATCCGTAAAAAAAAGTGAGGTGGTGTGTGTATAACTGTGTAGATGTGTAAATGGCAATGTGATTTATTCTTTGCATGACTGAGTAGGTGTGTGAGTAAATCTCTATGGGTGAGTGGCGGTGTGTGAGTGGCTGTATGTGTATATGATAGCATATATCAGTGGCTGTATAGATGAGCGATAGCGTGAATGAGTAACTGTATGGGTTAGTGAGCGGATGTGTTTGTGTAGACATATGAATCAGTAAGTGGGTATGTCATAACTAGTATTGATATGTACATGGTATTGAGATTGGTAGTCTGTATTATAGAGTGGGTGTATGAAAGGTTATATTAGGGTGTGACGAGGTGCATCAGAGATTAAGCTGATGATGTAATTAGTGATGTCATTTAAGATGTCATCAGTGATATCATCATTGATGTCACAGAGCCAGTCATGAGTGATGTAATATGTGATGTCAATAGCAGTTCATTGGGAGGACGCAAGTTATAATTAGCTCAGCTAACATTAATGGCCGAATTTCTATGGTTTTGTACAAATGAAATGTCCAACTAACTATAACAGCCTTGAAACCTGTCGATTTTTCAGTGAATTTCAAAGGTTTTTTAAATGCTGATTCCTGAATATAACATCCCAAAAACCTATGTCTTTTTCATTGAATTTCAAAGGTTTTTAAAATAAATGCTAATTACTAACTTTAATTTCCCTGAAACCTATTTTTTTTGGTGAATTTCTATGGTCTTTTAGATGCTAACTTCTTACTATGCCTCCATAGGTAGGACATGTGCAGAAGGAGGAAAAAAGGCGCAGAAAGAAGCAAGAGAAATACAGAAAGAGGCAAGAGAGGTTCAGAAAGAGAAAGAAAGGTGTAGAAAGGAGCAAGCGAAAAACAGAAAGAGTCAACAGAAGTCCAGATAGAGGAAGAAAGGTAGAGAAAGAAGCAAGAGATGTGCATTAAGAACCAACGGAGGTGCAGAAAGAGGCCTACTCAGACTGTACCTTACAACAGGCTCATACAAAGTAGCCTAAACACTAATCTTTCTCCCAAGAAGTCTTAAACCTCACTTTCTTCTTGAAGGTTCACTATTCATCGACTACTCACAATGTTAGGCATACCAAATTTACAACAGCAATCCTAAGCACATCACTGTTGTAAGTCTGACCAAGTTTGTGAAGGTATGCATGCGTGTGTCTGTGCTTTTACCTAGTAACATGTTACATAAAAATAAACATACAAATACTTCAATACCAGTGATTCAAACAGCATACTGTGTATAAAAAGGTAGAAGCAAGAGACATGCAGAAAGAAGTAACAGAGGTGCAGAAAGAGGGAAGAGGGATGAAGTAAGGGGCTAGAGAAGTAAAGAAAGAAGCAACAGAGGTACATAAAGAGGCAAGATAACTACAGAAAGAGGCAACAGAGTTGCAGAAACAGGCAAAAGTGATGCAGATATAAAGAAAAGGGGTACAGACAGAGGCCAACGAGGTGCAGAAAGAGGGAAGAGAGGTGCTGAAAGAGGTAAAAGAGGTGCAAAAATTTTCAAGAGAGGTGTAGAAAGAAGCAATAGCAGTGATGCAGAACCAACAGAGGTGTAGGAAGAAGCAAGAGGGGTGCAGCAAGAGGTAACGGAAGTGCAGGAAGTAGCAAAAGAGGAACAGAAAGAGGGAAGAGGGTGCAGGAAGAGGCAAGAGAAGTACAGAAAGAAGCAGCAGGAGTACGGAAAGAGGGAAGACGGGTGCAGAAAGTGGCAAGAGGTTTTGAAAGAAGTAACAGAGGTACAGAAGGAGGCAAAGGAACTGCACAAAGAAGCAAGACACTTGCAGAAACAGGCAAAAGAGGTGCAGGAAGAGTGAACAGGGTGCAGACAGAGGCAAGAGAAGTGCAGACAGATGGAAGAGGGGTGCAGAAAGAGGCAAGAAGGATGCAGAAAATTACAAGAGAGGTGCAGAAAGAAGCCAGATCAGTGCAGAAAGAAGCAAGAGAGGTGCAGAAAGAGGCAAGAGGGGTATAGAAAGAGGCAGGGCATGTGCAGAAAGAGGCAAGAGAGATGCACAAAGAGGGAAGAAGGGTGAAGAAAGAGCCAAGAGGGGTGCAGAAAGAAACAATAGAGGTGCAAAAAGAAGCAACAGAATTGCAGAATAAAGCAACTGGGTTGCAGAAAGAGACAAGAGAGGTGCAGTCAGAGGCAAAAGGGATGAAGAAAAAGGTGACAGAGCAGCATAAGGTGGAAAGAGAACTACAGAAAGAGGCAAGAGAGTTGCAGAAACTGGCAAAAGAGGTGCAGACAGATGTAGGAAAAGTGCAGAAAGAGGGAAGAGGGGTGCAGAGATAACAAAAAACACTGTAGAACGAACCAACAGGGGTGCAGCAGAAAGAAGAAAGAGAAGTGCAGAAAGAAGCATAAGAGGTACAGAAAGAGGCAAGAGGGGAACAGAAAGAAGTAAGAGATATGCATAAAAAGAGAAGGATGCACAAAAAAGCAAGAGAGTTGCAGAAAGAAGCAATAGAAGTGCATGTAGAGGCAAGTGAGGTGGAGAAGGAGGCAAGGGAACTACAGATAGAGGCATCACAGTTAAAGAAACAGGCCAATGGGGTGCAGAAAGAGGGAACGGGTGTGTAGACTGAGGCAAGAGAGGTATTGAAAGAGGGAAGAGGGCTACCGAAAGAGTCAAGAGGGATGCAGAAATTTGCAACAGAGGTGCAGAAAGAAGCAGGAGCAGTGCAGAAAGAAACAACAGAGGTGCGGAAAGAGGCAAGAGGGTTCCAGAAAGACTGACAAGTGAAGTACAGAAAGAAGCAAAATAGGTGCAGAAAGATGCAAGAGAACTGCAGAAAAAGGCAAGAGAGGTGCAAAGGCCCAGATCTCTGTACTGGGGTGAATGTATGACATTGTTCTGCATTCTGTCCATCAATTGTTCTTCTTGCATTTGTCACCCCGAGTGGGACAGGTATGCCCAGACATGGATCCTGTACTCTCCAAGCCACTGGAGTCAAGTTATACTGGCGTTTAGGGGTGAAACCACAAAACTAATCCTAGGATGCTTGTTTCCAGTCCAGGGAGGACCTGGTTTGGCAGTCGGGCTGGACTGTTCCCTTTGAGCACAGGGTCAAGACTGATTTGCATATGGCTGTGTTCAAACTGAAATGGCATGGGTAGCAAAATGTTAGGCCCAGATCTCTGTACTGGGGTGAATGTATGACATTGTTCTGCATTCTGCCCATCAATCAAAAATTCATACATTTGATTAAATGATCATACAATAGATATATAGTAAAAAAATAAATATAAAAGGTAAAATATCCAACATTAGTTCAAAAACAAGAAGCATATATTTATACTCAATCAATAAGCAAACATAGATTAAAATAATTGATAAATGTAAAGCTACATGATTTATTTGTCAGAAGTTCTGGTCAGTGAAATGATAATCCATACAATACAATCCCAGTAAAATAAATAAAAGAGAGCCCAAAAAAGCAAAAATAAACCAGGGAAAATGAGCTCATCTAATACTATGCAAATAATCCAGACACACCCATGAACGTCTGAAAACTAAAAAAAAATAAACAAATGCTTTAGGAAAAAAGTGCAGGAAACTTAAAAAATAAAATGGTTAAAAAAATAATGAACACGCTTGTCTTAAAAAAACTATAATGCATCCAGCCCTCCCTAAAGACCTACTACAAACCACTAACCCATTACAACATAACATTAAAATTGTCTTATCTGAACCAGAGATGAGTATTTCAGTTAGTGAAAAATTTTGAAAAGATTTAAAATAATAAAGATTTCCCATCCAAAGAAGTCAATGTCAAAAGAATTATAGCTTATGTATTACTGTTTATAAAATAATAAACAACAACCTTTTATTTTTTTAATCTGTGACATCATATGCAGAAATCTGGTTCATATAGAAACATATACAAAAAATTCTGTTGCAAAAAAAGTATATTTGTTAAAAATGACTGTATATTTTTTAAATTGTATAACTACAGTTAAAAATGTATGTAGCTTACAACTATCATCAATGTATTGTAATTATTCTAAAGAAATACGTATTATATAAATTACTATAAAGTTTTAATATAAAAAATATAAACAAATGCTAAATGATTATGGATAGCACATTTACTATTCCAAATAAACATTTAGCCACATTGGGGTAAGGGATTACTCTTGGTGGCTGGCCACATTGGGAACCCCTTCCACCCCCATGAACCAAGCACGTAAACTCAGCATCATACTGGACTCCTCACTCACAATGAACTGTCAGATCAACACTGTTTCCTCATCCTGCGGCCACATGCTCTGTTTGCTTCAAAGGTCTTTCAGATGGATCCTCACACAATCCAGAAAGACAGTCACCCACGCAACTCATCACCAGTAAGCTCGACTACAGCAACTCACTC
This sequence comes from Lissotriton vulgaris, assembly GCF_964263255.1. Taxonomy (NCBI): domain Eukaryota; kingdom Metazoa; phylum Chordata; class Amphibia; order Caudata; family Salamandridae; genus Lissotriton; species Lissotriton vulgaris. The sequence goes on from NC_141698.1 coordinate 990,133,131, forward strand.
TATGCGGATGTCACCCAGAAATAGCTCAGAAAACGCCGCATCGTGACCTGTCCTCAACATCCTTCGCCGCAGACACATAACTCAACACCTTCAACAACTCCACTGGCTCCCAGTCAAAAAGAAAATCACCTTCAAGCCCCTCACATATGCCTACAAAGTTCGTCACAATGCAGGACCAACATATCTGAACCACTGCCTCTCACTCCACGTAACGCAGACAACTTCGCTCAACGCAACTTGCCCTGCCCACTGTCCCACAGATTCACAAGACCAGAAGAGGAGTGTGATCCTTCTACTACCGCATCACCAAGATCTGGAACACCATGCTTCTCCACCACAGGCAATCCCAGTTGCTGAGACAATTCAGGAAGGATCGCAAGACCTGCTTCGACTGAACCTCCACCAGACAGATCAGCCGCCCCCCCTCAGCACCTTGAGACACTCATGGGTGAGTAGCTGCACTTTACAAACTCCGGATTGATTGACTGATTGATTGATTGTGATACTTTGGGGGAGGTATCAACTTAACCACATAGTTAAAAGTGTTGGACTTGGGTACGGGGGGTCTAAATTACTCTTACAACTCCAAACCTTATCGCAATTTTTTTAAACAATTTACATTGAAGAAAGGGTTGGATTTTGAACAAGTCAGGAGTACTATTCCCGCTCCACACTTGACCACATGGGGGAAAAATGTTGGACTTTGGGGGGAGTGGTTTTAAACTTACTATTCCTATTCCAAACTTAACTAAAGTGGGGAAAGGTTGGTCTTTGGGGTGGGAGGTCACATTTACTATTCCCAGTCCAAACCAAACCACATTGGGGAATACATTGGGCTTTAAGGGAAGTGAAATTGACTATTCTCACTTCAAATTTTGGGGAGGGGAGTTCAGGTTTTCTATACATAACTGAAATTTAGCAAAATTGTGGAAAGTGTTGGCCTTGTGGGATAAAAGTTGCTATTACCACTCCCGATTTTACAGCATTGAGGGATGTGTTGGATTTTGGGGGAGTCAGATTTACTATTCCCACTTCAAACGTAATCACATGGGGGAAAATGTTAAACTTTGGGGGCAGGGGTTCAATGTTACTATTCCCACTCCAAACTTTACCATATTGAAGAAGGAGTTGGATTTGGAGGAGCCTAATTTATCATTTCTACTCCAAACTCCAAATGTTTGACTTATAGTTGGTCATGTAGTCTGTAGTTGTTATGTGTGTCTTACTCACCTTTCAATTAGAGCAAGTAGATTGTTGATAATTAAAATGTGGATATTGGCAGATGCTGCATAGTTTATCTGGCATTGTGGTGGGGGGCCCTAAGTAAAGCCGGAGGAGGGTTCAAGCTGTTAGAGTTTGATTACGGAGTGTAGAGCATGGAGTCTCTGCTTTCTTTAGGCATGCCTACCCAAAGAAAGCTCGCCACAAGTTATCAAAAAGTCTCTGTAAAGTAAAGTGTGAAGTGCAGCCAGTCATGATGCAGCTTCTAGGCACACCCAGCAGTCGACCGGCACGTGTCTTGGTTTACTGCTGCCTGCCTGCTATTACGCAAATTTAGGCAATTGACTTAGGCACACACCACCCACATGCAATGAAATTGTTGGCCAGAGGAATTTCTGAGACTATAATGCTTCACAACACTTCATTTCCTCTCATTTTAAAGGCACAATTGATTTTTGGGAATTTTGCCTCTCAGGGCAAAGGAGCTAAACTAGTTTGAATAAACAACTATAAAAAAGGGGGCAATCATGCCCTACTCCAATGCTCAAATGTGTTGGTACTGAAAAGGTTAATGTGAGGATAATGTCTGAAACTTAAATTTTAAAACCTTGCATAATTACGTTTTTTTGCAAATGAAAAAAGAAAAAGCACTATCATACATAAAATGTGAATACCACCTACCACGGTCGTTATGAACAGAAATAATGTCTTGTTTAAGTAAAAATTGAGTTTACTAAACAAACATAAAGGCTTTATAAATACTGACGGATGATTACCAGTCCAATAACAGAGGTGAGATTATTAGTCCAGATTTTTCTCATATTGAAAAGGGTAGTAAGGCAATATTTAATGAAATTTGGCCTGGTGCATGAAACAAACATTAGACATTCGGAACAAGATAAAGATTTCCAGATATGATTGTTTTTATTCAATTTCTATTTTTCACAACAGCACCTCGCTTGTCCAGAAATTGCCTAGTAGCATTTAGGGGCCAAGGTAAAAATCCATACAAATGTACAATTGTTTGAATTTCGATGACTTTGCCATGTAAACTCATGAACTCCTATTGAACCAAACCCCGTCCTCAAAAGTCATAAAAAAACAAAGCTATTAAAAACCAATATAAAACATTTTTTTGTCCAAAAGCTCTGATGCAGTTGTTAAACCAGCTGTTTTCAAAAGAACACAAATCTGCTAAGTTGCAGTTGGGTAACTGTTAAATGTAGAAGCCGGGATGCTCGGCGGGGAGCAGATGGTCTGGGAGCGGGTTTGGAGATGGCAGTGTTAATACCGGCAGACTGAGAGGTGCATCTGTGCCTTGGTACGTGAAGGATGGCTGAATAATGAAGGCGCTATGATAATTGTGCACATCCCAACATTATTAAATCGATTCAGCCGGGGTTTCTTAATGTATGGGAAGCACTTGATGTACTTTGAGAAAACACCTCCTCTTTTGCTAAAGCTGTTCTCATTAACTCGTGCTGCTTTATTTGCTGTGACCTCAGCGTTGCTCCATCGTGATGAGCTGAATATGAATGAGAGACAGGCTTGGCGTCCAGATAACATCAGTCAGGAAATGTTCCGAGAAAAGTAAAATCAAGGCATAGATCTAAGCATCGGCTGTGGGGATGAGACTGATCATATTAATTACAAATGAAACCCTAATAATCATGTGTGTAATTGCAGGAATTGCCCTTTTTCTGCATGGTCCCTGATTGATTTTTCACCTTAAAAAGACGTTATCTTTGCTGGTTTAATGACTGTGCTCAGTGAAACTGCCATTCAGTACCTCAGTAGGAGTGCTCAGTGCATACAACTATAATTTAAACTGGCTAGACTTTTGATAACTTTAGTGGAAAAGCAAATAATAAAAAGTCTACTTAGTGCTCCCGGAATGCAAATTGGTCGGGAACTAGTTCACCCAGTAGTTTTGCTGCGGAGATGGTGTACACATGCCAGGCTAGCTCTCATTACTCACCTCCTGTGGGACAGTGTAAGTCCCTCTGGAAGGAAGAAGGCTGATAAGGTAGTTTAGACGTCTTGGATGAGGACAGGACAGATCATGACACCAGTGAAATCCTTAACACCTAATCCTTTCGAACTAGAGGTCCCAAATGCGAGTTTTAGGAACTGGAAACATTCAGTCCTAGAGCCACCTGGAACTTATAAGAGCATTGGCAGCAGGAGGGACATCGAATTCTAGAATGGCACGGGTAGGAGTTGCCGTAAGCGAGGGCAATGCTCCTGCAGCTAGTGGAAAAGGAGGGCCATTTCCGAAAAAGGACTCTGGAATGGAAAGGGGCGACCACTCGGTCCCCCCGAACTTATGGCAGAGTGCCTCGATCCCCCCGGGAAGCCATTTTGGGCGGGAGGCGCGTCTCGGCTGGTATGCCCGAAGCGGCGTAGCCGGGGCGCGCTCTTTCCCGCCCTGGAGTGGGCTGGCCTAGACACTGACGCAGCTGGCCACGCCCTCGGGGCAGGCAGGGGCGGGTTTACGCCCGCCCTGAAGACGGATAAAAAGGGACGCAAGACCGGAAGACATCCTCTTGTTCCTGTGCTCTGAAGCTGCACCTCCTCGCTGCACGTGAGCTCGAGACGGAACGAAGAGCCAATTTTGAGCGTTTTAATCTTTCTTTTTGTCTTCTAGATACTTGGTCGGAAACAATGCCCAAAAAAGGCGCGAAGAGAATGACGACAGATCAGATGGTTCGGGTCCTCATGAAGGAGATGTCCGAACTGAGAAAGCAGGTGGCGAAGCGAGATGGGGAGGGGGGATCGGAGCGTCCATCGGCTGGAGCAACCCCTGGAGGGAGAGCCAAGAGGCCTAGAAGGGGACCAGCCGGGGGAGACGTCCCTGTTCCCTGTACCCCGCTCGAGGCGCCAACCCCGGTACCGGTGGAGGGGAATCCGATTCCCGTCGTGGTCACCCCGACATCCACTGAGGATATGCCCCCCGAGCTGGCGGCACAGCTAGCAGCGTGGTTGGGCGACAGTAGCGAGGGCGCCACGGCTGCCGAGGCACAAGCTCTGATCAAACAGTTGCGCGAGAAGCGAGATGCAGCCAAGGTGCCCGCGCCGGCGGCAGTGATAGACAAGCCGCAGGCCCCGGTTGCGACCACAGAAGCAACGTCCGGTGCAGGTAAGCGGCCATTGCCGATCGCGAGGGACGAGTCAGCACCCTCTCGTAGAGAAAAGTTGGGGCAACATGTTCCTTTGGCAATAAAGGAAAAGATTTGGGCAGGGGAATATGTGAACATTTTCTCCTTGCTTGTCGACCATTATGAGGTGGAGCATGTTAAAGGTCAGAAGGATCTGATGCATCCGAGTGTTTGGCGCGCAAAAATGGCCGCCTTTAAAGTAAATGAGAATATTGGCAATTGGGGCAATGCTTGGGGGATTTTTACGTCGATCTTAGGGGAACGTAGGCCTGAATTGCTTTCTGAGTTACCAATCTATCAGTCACGAATTATGGGGTACTCGACGTCTCACCAGGGTAACCACTGGTTCTGTTATGATAATCTCTTTAGGAAGGCGAAGGAGCATAACAAAAGTTTAACCTGGGACTGTTATGATTCTTTGACATGGGATAAAATGAAAGAGTCAGGAATGTTGAAAATGCCGTTGGTGGGGAGCAATGTTGGCGAGTCCTCCCGCCAATATGCGGGGACGCCCTTTCGGTCAGGTACGAGTACCGACGATTACTCGAGATCTGCCAGTAATGCAGGGAAAAAGGGTTTCTGCTTCAATTTCAACAAAGGTAAATGTACTAGGCCACAGGGATCGTGTAAATTCAAGCACGAATGTAGTGGTTGCGGTTCGTCCCATCCTGAGTCCTCGTGCAGAGCCAGAACGGGTGAGAATGGGGGTAGGGGAGGCGCCAAACAGGTCTAACATAGTCCGAGGGGCGCCTTTACCAACCCCGATTGATACCTTGGCGATGATTCCCTGGCTCAGTGAATACCCAGATCGTACTTCTGCTGGATTGCTGCGAAACGGTTTTTCATATGGTTTCCGCATTCCGGTGGGGGACTTTCAGGGTGTCGGGATATGCAAAAATCAACTTTCCGTCCTGCAGCATACAACTGTAGTACAGGAGAAGATCCGGAAAGAGGTTATCCGAGGTCGTGTCTCCGGCCCGTTTACTGCACCCCGGTACAGTATTTTGTTTGTTCTCCTTTAGGGGTGGTCCCCAAGAAGGACCCGGGTGAGTTTCGATTGGTTCATAATTTGTCAGCTCCACGTGGTCTTTCTGTAAACGATGCAATAGACCCAGAAGTGTGTTCGGTGCGGTACGCATCCTTCGATGAGGCCGTAGCCATTTTGAATCGCCTGGGGCCCGGGGCGCTGATGGCGAAGTCAGATATCGAGTCAGCGTTCCGGTTGCTCCCGGTACACCCGGACGATCAGCGTCTACTAGGATTTAATTTTCAGGGTTGTTTTTACATGGATAAGTGTATGCCGATGGGGTGCTCTATATCTTGTGCCTATTTCGAGAAATTCAGTAGTTTTCTGCAATGGGTCTTCACAAAGAAGACGGGTTTCCAACATGTAATGCATTACCTGGATGATTTTCTGTTCCTTGGGGCAGCCGGGGATCTTGAATGTGGCCGGGCCTTGGCCGAATTTTGTGTATTAATGAAACAGTTTGGTGTGCCATTGGCACCAGGTAAGACGGTGGGTCCTGCGACTCGCCTCGAGTTTCTGGGGATCAAGTTAGACTCCAGAGAAGGTTGTTTTCGTTTGCCAGCTGACAAAGTGTTAAAGTTCAGGGCAACCCTGCAAGAGTGTCTAAATGGGTCAAAAATTACGCTGCATCAGTTACAGCAGTTGGTGGGACAGTTGAATTTTGCCCTGAGAGTTATACCAATGGCCCGCCCCTTTTCTCGTTTAATTGCACAAGCTATGGTCGGCCTAAAGGAGGGCCACCACCGCACGAGACTATCGGCTGAGGTCCGCCAGGACGTGCGTATTTGGTTAGCATTTCTGGCGGACTTTAATGGTCGAGTCATATGGAACAAACCAGCCGTATCCTCTGAAGAGCTGGGGCTATGGACAGATTCTGCAGGTAGCATAGGTTTTGGTGCCATCTTCGGCACAAAATGGTCAGCACAAAGGTGGCCGACGTGGTGGCACGACAATGGTCTGACAAGTAATATTGCTTTCTTGGAACTTTTTCCCATTTTGGTGGCCTTGAGAACCTGGCCAGAAGGGTTCAAGGATCACTCTGTGATATTTTGGTCCGACAATATGACTGTGGTTGAGTGCATCAATAGTCAGGCAGCACGATGTAAGCTGATTTTAAGACTACTCAAAGAGATTGTTTTGTTGTGCATGCAACTGAATGTGCTGTTCAGAGCAAAACATGTCCCAGGGGTACAGAATCAGGCGGCTGATGCACTGTCTCGTTTTCATATGCAGGCTTTCTCGGGCTTCCTTCCCTCAGCGGACCCAGAGCCGGCACCCTTCCCCGAAGCTCTCTGGTCTCTCGGTGCCCCGAACTTCGTCACCTCGTGGGAGAGAGTCTAGCACCACGGACGAGGAAGGCATATGAAGGGGCGTTTAGGTCCTATTTAGCCTTCTTGGGGACTGATAGAGAGAAGCTTTGGGGCCATGAGGAATGGGTGGTGAATTTCCTGATGTCCTTACGTAGGGCTGGGAAATCTGTGGCTACGGCTCAGAGGCATCGTGCTGCTATTTCCTTTGTTGCCAGGGCTCATAGTATCCAGGACCCGACAGCGTCTTTCGTTGTACAGAAAGCGCTGCGTGGGTGGCAACGCCTTGAGGGTCGCAGAGTAGATGAGAGGCGCCCGATAGGTTTGGATAGGTTGGCCCAGTTGTTGGCTACACTCCCTGCCACATGTTCATCTCCGTTTGAGGCGGTGTTGTTCCGAGCCGCTTTTACGCTAGCATTTCATGGGGCGATGCGAGTAAGCGAACTGGTGGCAAGGAACAAACAGGATGTGGCAGGGGGTTTGTGCCAAGAACACGTTCAGATCAGAAGAGAGGCAATGACGGTCTCCTTTGTCAAGTCCAAGACCGATCAAGATGGGAGGGGTGACTGCATAATCATACGCAGGATTCCCGGGTCCTCCATATGCCCGGTAAAGTGTTTAGAAGATTACCTAGCACGAAGGGTGGCAGTATGGGGGGGGACCTTGTTGAGACACGCGGACGCCACCCCACTGACGAGGTTTCAGTTTCAGCGGGTGCTTGCGATGTCAATTGCCGCTGCGGGCTTGAACCCGGGCGAGTTTGGGACCCATTCCTTTCGGATAGGGGCTGCTACAGAAGCTACAGCCAGGGGTCTTAATGTTGAACAAGTGAAACGAGTGGGGCGTTGGTCCTCCAATTGTTATAAGAGGTATGTGCGGTTACACATGTTGTAAAGCTGTAATGATGTGCTCACGCCTCTTGTTTTTGTTTGGTTTTCAGTTGCGCAAGCCTACGAGGCGGGGCGGACTTTGCAGTCGACCCAACACCGGGACAGTGGTCAGACATCACCGGCTGTGAAAAAGGAGGTGTGGGTCGTGGGCCACTCATACGTGAGGCGTGCCGCGGACGTATTCAAAGCAGGTGACATGATTCACGTAGCTGGGGAATACGGGTACAGGGTGTCCTTCTACGGAAGAGGCGGTCTCTGTATTGACCAGTTTCAAGCATATTTTGAAGATTTGTTAGGGCGGACGAGGTCACCGCCGTCTATAGTCATAGTATTTACAACAAGGGGTGGTGAGGGACAGAGTCTCTGAATTAAACAGAATACTCTCACCCAGTCAAGAGATCAGGGCTAGATCCAACACCGTTTTTTAGCTCACTGCACCATCCCAGTTTCAGAACCTGGCTGTATGCAAATTAGTCTGTTCCTGTCCCAGTGCATGATGGGAACAGGGCAAACCAAACTACAAAAGCCAATTCTTACACTGGGAAGGAAACAAGCTACCGGGGACCGGTTTCTGGCATTTCAGCCTCTTCGGCCCGGCTTGCTTGAATCCTGATGGTGCAATGAGCAAGGGACTCACATCTGAGCATACCCTTCCACGCTTAGGGTGGACAAAAATATTTACAACAAGGGGTGGTGAGGGACAGAGTCTCTGAATTAAACAGAATACTCTCACCCAGTCAAGAGATCAGGGCTAGATCCAACACCGTTTTTTAGCTCACTGCACCATCCCAGTTTCAGAACCTGGCTGTATGCAAATTAGTCTGTTCCTGTCCCAGTGCATGATGGGAACAGGGCAAACCAAACTACAAAAGCCAATTCTTACACTGGGAAGGAAACAAGCTACCGGGGACCGGTTTCTGGCATTTCAGCCTCTTCGGCCCGGCTTGCTTGAATCCTGATGGTGCAATGAGCAAGGGACTCACATCTGAGCATACCCTTCCACGCTTAGGGTGGACAAAAATATTTACAACAAGGGGTGGTGAGGGACAGAGTCTCTGAATTAAACAGAATACTCTCACCCAGTCAAGAGATCAGGGCTAGATCCAACACCGTTTTTTAGCTCACTGCACCATCCCAGTTTCAGAACCTGGCTGTATGCAAATTAGTCTGTTCCTGTCCCAGTGCATGATGGGAACAGGGCAAACCAAACTACAAAAGCCAATTCTTACACTGGGAAGGAAACAAGCTACCGGGGACCGGTTTCTGGCATTTCAGCCTCTTCGGCCCGGCTTGCTTGAATCCTGATGGTGCAATGAGCAAGGGACTCACATCTGAGCATACCCTTCCACGCTTAGGGTGGACAAAAATATTTACAACAAGGGGTGGTGAGGGACAGAGTCTCTGAATTAAACAGAATACTCTCACCCAGTCAAGAGATCAGGGCTAGATCCAACACCGTTTTTTAGCTCACTGCACCATCCCAGTTTCAGAACCTGGCTGTATGCAAATTAGTCTGTTCCTGTCCCAGTGCATGATGGGAACAGGGCAAACCAAACTACAAAAGCCAATTCTTACACTGGGAAGGAAACAAGCTACCGGGGACCGGTTTCTGGCATTTCAGCCTCTTCGGCCCGGCTTGCTTGAATCCTGATGGTGCAATGAGCAAGGGACTCACATCTGAGCATACCCTTCCACGCTTAGGGTGGACAAAAATATTTACAACAAGGGGTGGTGAGGGACAGAGTCTCTGAATTAAACAGAATACTCTCACCCAGTCAAGAGATCAGGGCTAGATCCAACACCGTTTTTTAGCTCACTGCACCATCCCAGTTTCAGAACCTGGCTGTATGCAAATTAGTCTGTTCCTGTCCCAGTGCATGATGGGAACAGGGCAAACCAAACTACAAAAGCCAATTCTTACACTGGGAAGGAAACAAGCTACCGGGGACCGGTTTCTGGCATTTCAGCCTCTTCGGCCCGGCTTGCTTGAATCCTGATGGTGCAATGAGCAAGGGACTCACATCTGAGCATACCCTTCCACGCTTAGGGTGGACAAAAATATTTACAACAAGGGGTGGTGAGGGACAGAGTCTCTGAATTAAACAGAATACTCTCACCCAGTCAAGAGATCAGGGCTAGATCCAACACCGTTTTTTAGCTCACTGCACCATCCCAGTTTCAGAACCTGGCTGTATGCAAATTAGTCTGTTCCTGTCCCAGTGCATGATGGGAACAGGGCAAACCAAACTACAAAAGCCAATTCTTACACTGGGAAGGAAACAAGCTACCGGGGACCGGTTTCTGGCATTTCAGCCTCTTCGGCCCGGCTTGCTTGAATCCTGATGGTGCAATGAGCAAGGGACTCACATCTGAGCATACCCTTCCACGCTTAGGGTGGACAAAAATATTTACAACAAGGGGTGGTGAGGGACAGAGTCTCTGAATTAAACAGAATACTCTCACCCAGTCAAGAGATCAGGGCTAGATCCAACACCGTTTTTTAGCTCACTGCACCATCCCAGTTTCAGAACCTGGCTGTATGCAAATTAGTCTGTTCCTGTCCCAGTGCATGATGGGAACAGGGCAAACCAAACTACAAAAGCCAATTCTTACACTGGGAAGGAAACAAGCTACCGGGGACCGGTTTCTGGCATTTCAGCCTCTTCGGCCCGGCTTGCTTGAATCCTGATGGTGCAATGAGCAAGGGACTCACATCTGAGCATACCCTTCCACGCTTAGGGTGGACAAAAATATTTACAACAAGGGGTGGTGAGGGACAGAGTCTCTGAATTAAACAGAATACTCTCACCCAGTCAAGAGATCAGGGCTAGATCCAACACCGTTTTTTAGCTCACTGCACCATCCCAGTTTCAGAACCTGGCTGTATGCAAATTAGTCTGTTCCTGTCCCAGTGCATGATGGGAACAGGGCAAACCAAACTACAAAAGCCAATTCTTACACTGGGAAGGAAACAAGCTACCGGGGACCGGTTTCTGGCATTTCAGCCTCTTCGGCCCGGCTTGCTTGAATCCTGATGGTGCAATGAGCAAGGGACTCACATCTGAGCATACCCTTCCACGCTTAGGGTGGACAAAAATATTTACAACAAGGGGTGGTGAGGGACAGAGTCTCTGAATTAAACAGAATACTCTCACCCAGTCAAGAGATCAGGGCTAGATCCAACACCGTTTTTTAGCTCACTGCACCATCCCAGTTTCAGAACCTGGCTGTATGCAAATTAGTCTGTTCCTGTCCCAGTGCATGATGGGAACAGGGCAAACCAAACTACAAAAGCCAATTCTTACACTGGGAAGGAAACAAGCTACCGGGGACCGGTTTCTGGCATTTCAGCCTCTTCGGCCCGGCTTGCTTGAATCCTGATGGTGCAATGAGCAAGGGACTCACATCTGAGCATACCCTTCCACGCTTAGGGTGGACAAAAATATTTACAACAAGGGGTGGTGAGGGACAGAGTCTCTGAATTAAACAGAATACTCTCACCCAGTCAAGAGATGAGGGCTAGATCCAACACCGTTTTTTAGCTCACTGCACCATCCCAGTTTCAGAACCTGGCTGTATGCAAATTAGTCTGTTCCTGTCCCAGTGCATGATGGGAACAGGGCAAACCAAACTACAAAAGCCAATTCTTACACTGGGAAGGAAACAAGCTACCGGGGACCGGTTTCTGGCATTTCAGCCTCTTCGGCCCGGCTTGCTTGAATCCTGATGGTGCAATGAGCAAGGGACTCACATCTGAGCATACCCTTCCACGCTTAGGGTGGACAAAAATATTTACAACAAGGGGTGGTGAGGGACAGAGTCTCTGAATTAAACAGAATACTCTCACCCAGTCAAGAGATCAGGGCTAGATCCAACACCGTTTTTTAGCTCACTGCACCATCCCAGTTTCAGAACCTGGCTGTATGCAAATTAGTCTGTTCCTGTCCCAGTGCATGATGGGAACAGGGCAAACCAAACTACAAAAGCCAATTCTTACACTGGGAAGGAAACAAGCTACCGGGGACCGGTTTCTGGCATTTCAGCCTCTTCGGCCCGGCTTGCTTGAATCCTGATGGTGCAATGAGCAAGGGACTCACATCTGAGCATACCCTTCCACGCTTAGGGTGGACAAAAATATTTACAACAAGGGGTGGTGAGGGACAGAGTCTCTGAATTAAACAGAATACTCTCACCCAGTCAAGAGATCAGGGCTAGATCCAACACCGTTTTTTAGCTCACTGCACCATCCCAGTTTCAGAACCTGGCTGTATGCAAATTAGTCTGTTCCTGTCCCAGTGCATGATGGGAACAGGGCAAACCAAACTACAAAAGCCAATTCTTACACTGGGAAGGAAACAAGCTACCGGGGACCGGTTTCTGGCATTTCAGCCTCTTCGGCCCGGCTTGCTTGAATCCTGATGGTGCAATGAGCAAGGGACTCACATCTGAGCATACCCTTCCACGCTTAGGGTGGACAAAAAAATTTACAACAAGGGGTGGTGAGGGACAGAGTCTCTGAATTAAACAGAATACTCTCACCCAGTCAAGAGATCAGGGCTAGATCCAACACCGTTTTTGGCCACTATAGGTGTGGCAGGGTATACTCAGACATGAGTCCCTTTCTCACTGCTCCATCAGGATTCAAGCAAGCCGGGCCGAAGAAGGCTGAAATGCCAGAAACCGGTCCCCGGTAGCTTGTCTCCTTTCTGGTGAAGAATTGGCTTGGTAGTTTAGTCTGCCCTGTTCCCATGATGCACTGGGCCAGGGACAGACTGATTTGCATATAGCCAGGTTCTGAGCTGGGATGGGGCAGTGAGATAAATAACGGTGATGGATCAAGCCCTGATCTTTGGACTGGGTAAGAGTGGTCTGTTTAACTCAGACACTCTGTTCATCACCACCCCCTTTTCTAAATCGTTTTTGGCCACTATAGGTGTGGCAGGGTATACTCAGACATGAGTCCCTTTCTCACTGCTCCATCAGGATTCAAGCAAGCCGGGCCGAAGAAGGCTGAAATGCCAGAAACCGGTCCCCGGTAGCTTGTCTCCTTTCTGGTGAAGAATTGGCTTGGTAGTTTAGTCTGCCCTGTTCCCATGATGCACTGGGCCAGGGACAGACTGATTTGCATATAGCCAGGTTCTGAGCTGGGATGGGGCAGTGAGATAAATAACGGTGATGGATCAAGCCCTGATCTTTGGACTGGGTAAGAGTGGTCTGTTTAACTCAGACACTCTGTTCATCACCACCCCCTTTTCTAAATCGTTTTTGGCCACTATAGGTGTGGCAGGGTATACTCAGACATGAGTCCCTTTCTCACTGCTCCATCAGGATTCAAGCAAGCCGGGCCGAAGAAGGCTGAAATGCCAGAAACCGGTCCCCGGTAGCTTGTCTCCTTTCTGGTGAAGAATTGGCTTGGTAGTTTAGTCTGCCCTGTTCCCATGATGCACTGGGCCAGGGACAGACTGATTTGCATATAGCCAGGTTCTGAGCTGGGATGGGGCAGTGAGATAAATAACGGTGATGGATCAAGCCCTGATCTTTGGACTGGGTAAGAGTGGTCTGTTTAACTCAGACACTCTGTTCATCACCACCCCCTTTTTTAAATCGTTTTTGGCCACTATAGGTGTGGCAGGGTATACTCAGACATGAGTCCCTTTCTCACTGCTCCATCAGGATTCAAGCAAGCCGGGCCGAAGAAGGCTGAAATGCCAGAAACCGGTCCCCGGTAGCTTGTCTCCTTTCTGGTGAAGAATTGGCTTGGTAGTTTAGTCTGCCCTGTTCCCATGATGCACTGGGCCAGGGACAGACTGATTTGCATATAGCCAGGTTCTGAGCTGGGATGGGGCAGTGAGATAAATAACGGTGATGGATCAAGCCCTGATCTTTGGACTGGGTAAGAGTGGTCTGTTTAACTCAGACACTCTGTTCATCACCACCCCCTTTTCTAAATCGTTTTTGGCCACTATAGGTGTGGCAGGGTATACTCAGACATGAGTCCCTTTCTCACTGCTCCATCAGGATTCAAGCAAGCCGGGCCGAAGAAGGCTGAAATGCCAGAAACCGGTCCCCGGTAGCTTGTCTCCTTTCTGGTGAAGAATTGGCTTGGTAGTTTAGTCTGCCCTGTTCCCATGATGCACTGGGCCAGGGACAGACTGATTTGCATATAGCCAGGTTCTGAGCTGGGATGGGGCAGTGAGATAAATAACGGTGATGGATCAAGCCCTGATCTTTGGACTGGGTAAGAGTGGTCTGTTTAACTCAGACACTCTGTTCATCACCACCCCCTTTTCTAAATCGTTTTTGGCCACTATAGGTGTGGCAGGGTATACTCAGACATGAGTCCCTTTCTCACTGCTCCATCAGGATTCAAGCAAGCCGGGCCGAAGAAGGCTGAAATGCCAGAAACCGGTCCCCGGTAGCTTGTCTCCTTTCTGGTGAAGAATTGGCTTGGTAGTTTAGTCTGCCCTGTTCCCATGATGCACTGGGCCAGGGACAGACTGATTTGCATATAGCCAGGTTCTGAGCTGGGATGGGGCAGTGAGATAAATAACGGTGATGGATCAAGCCCTGATCTTTGGACTGGGTAAGAGTGGTCTGTTTAACTCAGACACTCTGTTCATCACCACCCCCTTTTCTAAATCGTTTTTGGCCACTATAGGTGTGGCAGGGTATACTCAGACATGAGTCCCTTTCTCACTGCTCCATCAGGATTCAAGCAAGCCGGGCCGAAGAAGGCTGAAATGCCAGAAACCGGTCCCCGGTAGCTTGTCTCCTTTCTGGTGAAGAATTGGCTTGGTAGTTTAGTCTGCCCTGTTCCCATGATGCACTGGGCCAGGGACAGACTGATTTGCATATAGCCAGGTTCTGAGCTGGGATGGGGCAGTGAGATAAATAACGGTGATGGATCAAGCCCTGATCTTTGGACTGGGTAAGAGTGGTCTGTTTAACTCAGACACTCTGTTCATCACCACCCCCTTTTCTAAATCGTTTTTGGCCACTATAGGTGTGGCAGGGTATACTCAGACATGAGTCCCTTTCTCACTGCTCCATCAGGATTCAAGCAAGCCGGGCCGAAGAAGGCTGAAATGCCAGAAACCGGTCCCCGGTAGCTTGTCTCCTTTCTGGTGAAGAATTGGCTTGGTAGTTTAGTCTGCCCTGTTCCCATGATGCACTGGGCCAGGGACAGACTGATTTGCATATAGCCAGGTTCTGAGCTGGGATGGGGCAGTGAGATAAATAACGGTGATGGATCAAGCCCTGATCTTTGGACTGGGTAAGAGTGGTCTGTTTAACTCAGACACTCTGTTCATCACCACCCCCTTTTCTAAATCGTTTTTGGCCACTATAGGTGTGGCAGGGTATACTCAGACATGAGTCCCTTTCTCACTGCTCCATCAGGATTCAAGCAAGCCGGGCCGAAGAAGGCTGAAATGCCAGAAACCGGTCCCCGGTAGATTGTCTCCTTTCTGGTGAAGAATTGGCTTGGTAGTTTAGTCTGCCCTGTTCCCATGATGCACTGGGCCAGGGACAGACTGATTTGCATATAGCCAGGTTCTGAGCTGGGATGGGGCAGTGAGATAAATAACGGTGATGGATCAAGCCCTGATCTTTGGACTGGGTAAGAGTGGTCTGTTTAACTCAGACACTCTGTTCATCACCACCCCCTTTTCTAAATCGTTTTTGGCCACTATAGGTGTGGCAGGGTATACTCAGACATGAGTCCCTTTCTCACTGCTCCATCAGGATTCAAGCAAGCCGGGCCGAAGAAGGCTGAAATGCCAGAAACCGGTCCCCGGTAGCTTGTCTCCTTTCTGGTGAAGAATTGGCTTGGTAGTTTAGTCTGCCCTGTTCCCATGATGCACTGGGCCAGGGACAGACTGATTTGCATATAGCCAGGTTCTGAGCTGGGATGGGGCAGTGAGATAAATAACGGTGATGGATCAAGCCCTGATCTTTGGACTGGGTAAGAGTGGTCTGTTTAACTCAGACACTCTGTTCATCACCACCCCCTTTTCTAAATCGTTTTTGGCCACTATAGGTGTGGCAGGGTATACTCAGACATGAGTCCCTTTCTCACTGCTCCATCAGGATTCAAGCAAGCCGGGCCGAAGAAGGCTGAAATGCCAGAAACCGGTCCCCGGTAGCTTGTCTCCTTTCTGGTGAAGAATTGGCTTGGTAGTTTAGTCTGCCCTGTTCCCATGATGCACTGGGCCAGGGACAGACTGATTTGCATATAGCCAGGTTCTGAGCTGGGATGGGGCAGTGAGATAAATAACGGTGATGGATCAAGCCCTGATCTTTGGACTGGGTAAGAGTGGTCTGTTTAACTCAGACACTCTGTTCATCACCACCCCCTTTTCTAAATCGTTTTTGGCCACTATAGGTGTGGCAGGGTATACTCAGACATGAGTCCCTTTCTCACTGCTCCATCAGGATTCAAGCAAGCCGGGCCGAAGAAGGCTGAAATGCCAGAAACCGGTCCCCGGTAGCTTGTCTCCTTTCTGGTGAAGAATTGGCTTGGTAGTTTAGTCTGCCCTGTTCCCATGATGCACTGGGCCAGGGACAGACTGATTTGCATATAGCCAGGTTCTGAGCTGGGATGGGGCAGTGAGATAAATAACGGTGATGGATCAAGCCCTGATCTTTGGACTGGGTAAGAGTGGTCTGTTTAACTCAGACACTCTGTTCATCACCACCCCCTTTTCTAAATCGTTTTTGGCCACTATAGGTGTGGCAGGGTATACTCAGACATGAGTCCCTTTCTCACTGCTCCATCAGGATTCAAGCAAGCCGGGCCGAAGAAGGCTGAAATGCCAGAAACCGGTCCCCGGTAGCTTGTCTCCTTTCTGGTGAAGAATTGGCTTGGTAGTTTAGTCTGCCCTGTTCCCATGATGCACTGGGCCAGGGACAGACTGATTTGCATATAGCCAGGTTCTGAGCTGGGATGGGGCAGTGAGATAAATAACGGTGATGGATCAAGCCCTGATCTTTGGACTGGGTAAGAGTGGTCTGTTTAACTCAGACACTCTGTTCATCACCACCCCCTTTTCTAAATCGTTTTTGGCCACTATAGGTGTGGCAGGGTATACTCAGACATGAGTCCCTTTCTCACTGCTCCATCAGGATTCAAGCAAGCCGGACCGAAGAAGGCTGAAATGCCAGAAACCGGTCCCCGGTAGCTTGTCTCCTTTCTGGTGAAGAATTGGCTTGGTAGTTTAGTCTGCCCTGTTCCCATGATGCACTGGGCCAGGGACAGACTGATTTGCATATAGCCAGGTTCTGAGCTGGGATGGGGCAGTGAGATAAATAACGGTGATGGATCAAGCCCTGATCTTTGGACTGGGTAAGAGTGGTCTGTTTAACTCAGACACTCTGTTCATCACCACCCCCTTTTCTAAATCGTCTATAGTCATAGTGCATCTAGGGGGCAATGATTTGGTCACCACCGGTAGACGACTTCTCCTGGAGGCAATGCTTTCCACTGTAAGTTGGTTGGCGAGGAGAGTTCCGGGGTGCACAATTGCGTGGTCCCATATGATCCCACGAAAGGTATGGCGGGGGGCTATTTCTATTCCTGCTTTGAATCACTCTGTTAGGAAGCTTAATAACAAAGTGAGTAGGTTGTTCCGTTCCGGGACATTGCATTCTATTTCGCATGGATGTATTAATGATGACAGTGTGTATTTGGGGGATGGTGTGCATTTGTCTCGGGTGGGAAATGAGTTACTCATAGGAGACTTCTTAGCATGGTTAAAAACGTTGAAGCATGACCTTTAGGTAGGAGCTTTGTGGGGGGTCCGGATAGCCGGTCAACTATCCGGACCTGTGGCGGTAAGGTCATGATCGGTGAGCAGTAATTGGAAGATCCCTATGAGTGGGCGTCACCCAACACGGATGGGAGCGCTCGGGAGAGGTGGCCATTGGCCCCTCAACGGGGAGGCGGTCCTGTCTAAGGAGAGGCCGCCGGAAGGAAAGGAAAGGCGGTCAAGGCCCCTTCCTGTGTAGGAGGGGTTACAGCCCCCTCCTGGGGAATTTCCCGGGGCCAGTGACGTCTGCGACGGCAGATGTGGTAAGTTGTGTGGGGTTTGGGGGGAGGTCTACGCTACCTTCTAGATACTCACACGAGTCCTCGAACGACCTTTAAGTGGCGTCGAGTTTATTGGGGCCCCCGACAAGTCAAAGGGAAATTGGTAGTTGCACGTGGGGTACTCCTCAGTGCTGTCGCCCCTCCCAAGTGGGGGGGGTATTTCTGGTTAGGGATCTTGACACCGGTTACGACCTTGCCGTTGGCCCTTAAACGTTAGGATGTACAATTTCATTATTTCAAGAAAATGTTTTGCAGGTTGGTAGTTCGGCTAGGAGAACCTCTGTATTAGAGAAATCTGTTAAGGTTAGCCAAACATCGCAATGTGGTTATGAAATTGTACATTAATATGAACTGTTTAACGTTTAATTTTTTGTTTTAATAAATACGGCCGGGGAGGGTCACTCCCTCCCTCTTCCAAAAACTTCAAGAACTGTTTCCGGTTTCCCTCCTTTTGGGGATTGTGTTGAGAGGGGGTGGCGGGTATCTCAGCCATATGGAAAGGGGCGACCACTCGGTCCCCCCGAACTTATGGCAGAGTGCCTCGATCCCCCCGGGAAGCCATTTTGGGCGGGAGGCGCGTCTCGGCTGGTATGCCCGAAGCGGCGTAGCCGGGGCGCGCTCTTTCCCGCCCTGGAGTGGGCTGGCCTAGACACTGACGCAGCTGGCCACGCCCTCGGGGCAGGCAGGGGCGGGTTTACGCCCGCCCTGAAGACGGATAAAAAGGGACGCAAGACCGGAAGACATCCTCTTGTTCCTGTGCTCTGAAGCTGCACCTCCTCGCTGCACGTGAGCTCGAGACGGAACGAAGAGCCAATTTTGACCCACCCACCAGCCCCTGAGGACAGCTAGTTGTTTTAAGATGGTTCGATACTTCTAATTTTTCGTTTACAGGTTGTGGCATTATCATGTTGATATTGAGTGTGTAATAAAGTTGGCCGTTTATGTATGTTCTGTGATTAAAGATATTCTGTTTTTGTGTCCGTTGGTATTATCATGTTGATATTGAGTGTGTAATAAAGTTGGACGAATTTTTGTATGTTCTGTGATTAAAGATATTCTGTTTTTGTGTCCGTTATAAGCATGCTTATTCGGGTCATAGTGGCCAATGGATTGTTGGTTTAGGTAGCATTGTCGTATTTATTTGGTAGGCGGTAAGGTCATGATCGGTGAGCAGTAATTGGAAGATCCCTATGAGTGGGCGTCACCCAACACGGATGGGAGCGCTCGGGAGAGGTGGCCATTGGCCCCTCAACGGGGAGGCGGTCCTGTCTAAGGAGAGGCCGCCGGAAGGAAAGGAAAGGCGGTCAAGGCCCCTTCCTGTGTAGGAGGGGTTACAGCCCCCTCCTGGGGAATTTCCCGGGGCCAGTGACGTCTGCGACGGCAGATGTGGTAAGTTGTGTGGGGTTTGGGGGGAGGTCTACGCTACCTTCTAGATACTCACACGAGTCCTCGAACGACCTTTAAGTGGCGTCGAGTTTATTGGGGCCCCGACAAGTCAAAGGGAAATTGGTAGTTGCACGTGAGGTACGCCTCAGTGCTGTCGCCCCTCCCAAGTGGGGGGGGTATTTCTGGTTAGGGATCTTGACACCGGTTACGACCTTGCCGTTGGCCCTTAAACGTTAGGATGTACAATTTCATTATTTCAAGAAAATGTTTTGCAGGTTGGTAGTTCGGCTAGGAGAACCTCTGTATTAGAGAAATCTGTTAAGGTTAGCCAAACATCGCAATGTGGTTATGAAATTGTACATTAATATGAACTGTTTAACGTTTAATTTTTTGTTTTAATAAATACGGCCGGGGAGGGTCACTCCCTCCCTCTTCCAAAAACTTCAAGAACTGTTTCCGGTTTCCCTCCTTTTGGGGATTGTGTTGAGAGGGGGTGGCGGGTATCTCAGCCATATGGTCTGCTGTGAGGCCTTCATTTTGGTGAAGGGATACGGAGGGGCCGGAATCTACAATTCTCTTGGGCATACCCGTACCATCATCCAGCCATTCCGTTTTTTTTTCATCAGGATGGGAATACCGGCACACACTGGATTCACTGAGTCCTATACAGGACAGTTTTTCCCTCTTTCTGCAAAGAAAATCTGAAAGATTGATTACACAGTGGTGGTCAACACTGTGTAATTATATTTTGGTCAAGGTTGTCATAGGATGAGTAATGTATGCTTCCTTTATAACTTTGGCTCTGTTTTATGAATCGTCAACAATTTCCCCCCCAAAAAGATATTCACCTCAGCTCCTTCCTGGAAAGTACTACAGAAATCCATCAAGCAGAGGCCAATAGAAATGGGGGTCCCCCAACATTGATTTCCCATGCTAATCCACATAGAATTTTGGAAAGTGACACAGAACAAAAACAGCTAAACAGAATAACACCAAATTTGGTGGAAAGTTAGAACTTCACTCAAAAAGCGTGTTGAGAATCGTAATGTATTTGCTTCAATGTCAAAAATCAATAAAACAAAGTTAAACGTAAAAAGCGTGTTTGTCATTATTTGGCGTTAATCTTTTCATCCATTTTAAAGAAATTTGAGATTAAGGAGGTGCTTGGGATGGTCATGAAGGGCTTAAAAAGACTGTTGGTGTTCAGATAGGCCCTGATTGCTCACTTTAAAGGGGGTAGTGATTACCAATTGGCTGGCCCCACTCTAACCATTATGTTGTAGCTGCTATTACAGGACACATGAACACAGTTCTTTCCTCACAAATTTGAATGAAAAATAAATATAGCGGGGTAAGGTGAGAGCACCCTGATCCCTTGGGTCATGTGGGGTGTGGGCCCCAAAGGGACCCCCCTTTATTGGCTCACCACATCATGGACAACATGTTGGGGCACCCATTGGCAGACTCTGGGACATGGTCCCTTTTTAAATGCATTTTAGTGAATTCCAGATTTGGAAGACACAAAAGAAGCAAAAATAAAAGGGTTCTAACAGATTTTAGTCACAATATAAATTATTTGTTGGCAGTACAATACTCATTTTAGGAACTGTGCTGTGTTCTATGGTGCTTTGACCCTGTGAAAAATGCTGCCTCACTAATGGGATTGATGAACCATACTTGAAAGCAAACAGTTTTCTCTTATTATGTCTCATACAAATTAAGTAAGTTGCACCAGAAGCTAAAATGAAAGCACATTTTCTCAAAGTTCATACTATCTTCCTGAACAAATTCTGATATTCTGACTAAAATGTATACTTCCACCAGTAGCAGCAGCCTATCAGTTGATTCCCCAGTATTTTAGTGCAGCTTCCCTCAAATCTCTAATGAACAACTAGAGTGCTAAAATTCTGTATTGATGTTGAATATATCAGTGAGGGGACAAGTCGTGCTCTCTCCTCCATCGCCTATGTCAACGGGCGACTCACCCACCAACAATACCAGGTATTTTGGGTGAGGATGGTCAAACGATGACTGACCGAACCCAGATTGTGTCCAGCTTTGCGACATATTACGCCAAGTTATATACCCCTAAGGATGTGTTATCTGAATCTGTGATTACTTGCTTTATAGAGGATCTACCCCCCAGAGCTCTATCGGATGCGTCACAGGCAGACCTGGATGCCCCCCAAACAGTTGAGGAGCTGAGTGCAGCTCTCACAGACTTTGCCGCAGACAAGGCTCCAGGTCCTAACGGCTACCCTTGCAAGTTTTACAAACTCTTTCAGTCCCAGGCGAACATGGCCCTTGAGAAGGGAGACTCCCGTCAGACTAGCGACATGACAAAATTATCCTATTTCTTAAACCCGGCCGACCCCCAGATCAACACTCAACATATCATCCCATATCACTGCTAAATGTGGAGGCTAAACTTTTGGCCAAAGCCTTTGCCAATCGTATCCTCCCCTTTATGCCCGACCGGGTTCATCCGGCCCAGGCAGGTTTTATGCCCAGCTGGGCCAGCCGCCACAATATCCGATGGGCACTTACCGCAGTGGCAGCGATCGACTGTCTGGAAGGCCCAGCTGCGTTGCTGCTGGAGGATATTGATAGGGCATTTGATTCCCTGTGGTGGACGCACCTGTTTGCTCTCCTGCAGCATCCTAATATCTTTGGCACCATTTGAAAAATCTTCATGAAATGTTCCCCAAAAAGTGTCATAGTGAGTCTTGCTGTGTGTGGGATGTTTTGGGGTGATCCGTCAAGTGGGTGCCAAGAAAAAGGGTAGTAAAAAAAATATGTCCCATGTTAATCCCCTTAGGAGCTTTGAACACAACTACAGCCCGAACCGCTGGACCAAAATACTCCACATTTGGCAGGAAGGTAGATTTTGGTTTGCGTATCACACTTTCAATCATCCAGTGTAATTCAATTGTTGAAATATTTAAGGGAAAATATAAGGATATTTGCAATCAAAGTGACTTCACAAATAATAACAAGCTGAAGCAGGGAAATGCAGATCTCTAATTGACTGCCAACAGTTCAACCAGGAAGTGTTGCCAGACACTTTGTGTCTTGTCTTCAGCTTAGACACATGCATCCAATCACAGACCCAATCAGAGGCTCATGTACCCACTCAGAGACTCACTCAGAGACTCATGCAGCCATTCACAGACCTACTTAGACACTCACACACTCACTTACAGACCCACTTAGACACTCATGCATCCATTCAAAGACACACTCAGAGACTCATGCACCCACTCACAGACCCACTCAGAAAATCACACACCCACTCAAACATCCAGTGAGCTACTCATACACTTAGTCAAACACCTACTGAGACACTCTGCTACTCAATGACACACTCATTTTCAAAGGTTACAGGTTGCAGTTAGGAAATATAATTTAAAAAACCTTAGAAATTCACTGAAAATACAAAAGGATACAGTGACATTATAGCTAAAAAATTGAATTAAAAAAACCTTATCAATTCAGTGAAAAAACAAAGGTAACAGGGACCTTATATTTAATCTCACATGTCACTAATGCAAAGCAGGAGAAATGCAGCTATAGTTTCCTAAGCTAACTATAACTTATGGCCCCACAATGCACTGCTCATCACCTCACATATTTCATTAATCATGACATGGTCAGTGACATCACTGATGACATCTCATTTGATATCTCTGGTGCCAACATCCACAGAACCACTCACACATCCATTCACACCCCATTCAACCTCTCATACACCCCCACACACACCCAATCAACCACTCACATATCCAGTTACAGACCCATACAAGTACTCACATAGCCAATCACTCTTCCATAGAGCCATCCACATACCCACTCATTCAGGCTCTCACACAACCACTCACTCATCCATACAGTTACTCATACAACCAGTCACTTACCCATACAGCCCCTCACACTGCCACACATTCACCCATACAGCTTCTCACACGCCCATGTATTCACCAAACAGCCACTCACACACCCAGTCACTCACTCATTCAACCTTTCAACAGGATCACTCACTCAATAATGACCCGCTACCCTCTGCGCCAACAAGAGGATTATCCCTGACACAGGAGTGCGGAGGTGAGAAAGGGATACAAGAGGTGGGGAATCCCTCTCCTCTCGAATTTCTGGACACTTTGCAATATACAAGAAATGTTCTTGACAGCATTAATAAAGTCTAGGCTTGAAAAACACTATGGGGCCCATTAGGACGGCGGACGGACTTTGACCGCCCGCCATCCCCGTGTAAAACGGGACCGCCCGGCATAGGAGCGGCGGTCCCGCCTTGGCAATTTGGATGCACCCGCCATACTGGCGGGCGCATCCTGTATGTTTACCATTGTGGCGGGCAGTGCTGAAAGCGCCAAACGGCGCAATGGAAAAACTGCATGTTGTGCATTTCAAAGCACAACATGACAGGCACCGCGCGGTGCCTGCCATGTTGCACTTTAAAATGCTGGGGGGTACCATAGGTACCCCCCATATGCACCCCCCCCCCGCCCCCCCCCCCCCCCGGAGTCCCTGGAGTTCCTTGATATATTTTGTGAAAGTTTCTCACTACTGGGTGTGTTTTTAAGAATGCGTTTGTGCATCTGCAATTTAGTGCTGCCATTTTGAGCATGGGTACAATAATGCATATATTGCATATTCTGTTTTACATGTGAATGTTTTCTTTATCTTTATTATTTTACCTGGAGGAGTGATTAACTCAGATGCATTATTTCCATCTGCACATACTTTACACCTAGTATTTTTTTTTAAACCTGGGCTTGGTCGTAACCATATTTGGCAGCTTGTTGTGGCATTACTGTTGACTAAAAAGTCTATCATTGAGCAGGACCTTCTAAATGTGATTTGTGGTCTGGTTGTCATGGATTTTCCCTTTAGGGGAGCTTTTCTAACAAGGTGCCAGTGCTTATTTAATACCTTTCTCAACTGTAGATGCTCAGTGTGAAATGTAGTGATAAACTACACTGCTCTTTTTCTGTATCTTTTGATGATTGTTTTCTTGTCAAACAGAAAATCCTCTGTTTTGACCATTCTTGTTTGTGCCTTCTCTAACCTGTCCTCTGTGTACCCCATTTCTTTCAGTCTAGATATTATGTTAGTTTGCATTTGCTTAAAATGATCTTCCTCACTGCAAATATCTTTTGCTCTTAAAAGTTCTCCGAATGTTATATTGTTTTGGATTGATTGCGGGTTTTAACTGTCCACATGCAGTATACTGTTATCTGCTGTAGGTTTTCTAAAAACTGTGGTAGTAAGTTTTGACTTTTTTTGTCTCAATCTTTACATCTAGAATGTCAATTTGTTGTTTGCTTATTACACTTGTGAAATTCAAGTTGAGACAGTTCGGATTAAGTTCTTCCACAAATTGTCTTGCTGTCTCTTCATCACCTGTGCAAAGATATTGATTTGCAAAGCTGGGGGAGAAGCAGGTGGCCATTAAAGCCACTCTTAACTGTTGAAGCAGTTCACAGTTGAACAAGAAAATATTTTCAGTAAAATATTTTCAGTCAAACACCATTCCATCATTTTCAAAATGATGTTGTTATGTTTTTGGTTAATAAACCATCCCTCTGTCTAATACTCATGTAAAGCAATGTTACATCTAGTGTCATCGTTACCATCCTTTCTTCCCATGTGATAGCAAAAATTCTCTTGAGGA
This sequence comes from Lissotriton vulgaris, assembly GCF_964263255.1. NCBI lineage: Eukaryota > Metazoa > Chordata > Amphibia > Caudata > Salamandridae > Lissotriton > Lissotriton vulgaris. The sequence goes on from NC_141698.1 coordinate 990,157,896, forward strand.
AATCTGTTGTATCTTTAATATGTGTGGGAAGATTTTGTACTAGTGGTTGCAAAAACTGATCAACATATATTGAGGCATTTTCAAAAGGCTATTAATAGCTGCCAGTATTGGCCTCCCTGGTGATTTCATTCTGTCATTGTGGATCTTAGGGATCAAATAGAACATGGGTGTTTTTGGGTCAGTGTTTTTAATTGAGCTACATTCATTACACTATAGTAACCCTGCATCTCTCAATTCATCTCATTGTCTGTGGAAACCCGTTTCTCCTTGTGTCAATTTGACCTGCCCAATTCTGACATTGTATTGTCTATCATTTAACTGAGAGTAGGCTTCCTCCATCTACATGTTTTTATCCCACAGGACAACATTGCCCCTTTTATCTGATTCTCTCACTATACAACTCGCATTCTCACTCCCCATTCTCACTACTTGTGTGAACCCTTCATTGCGTTTAAACATTTTCCTTATTTTTGTTTCATTGACACATTGCATTATTTTCAGCTCTACTCTCATTAAGTCTGAGAACACTTCAATATTGTCATCAATGGTGGGTGGGATGAATTTTGATATTTCCTTAAATTTCGTATACCCCAGTTAATATATATTTATATCAGCCAAATCAAGTACTTGGGTGTTACCCAGTTCCGAATTAGTCTCTATTTCTTCAAGAGTCACTGAATCCCTTAAAAAATCAACATAGCAAACTTGTAATATTTCAAGGTTGCCACTCTCATTTCTTCTTGCAGGTCTTGGGCTTGATCTATTGTAGTAAAACATTTTAAGTCTGAATCTGCATACAAATTTGAACATGTCTACCCTGGCTTGGGCATAATCGTAATGTGACTCAGGACAAAAGGAGAGGTCAAGTGCAAGGATTTCTTCATCTGTCTTTGTTACGGGATTATTCTTAAGGTTAATTACTGTATTCCGTTGGTGTATTATTTCTTGGTGCTGCGTGTTGATCTTCCTTTTTTTCCATTCCTTTTCCATTGGACCCCTCACCTGATTTTCCTGCTCCTTTTTGTTGGTGTTCTTGTGTCTGGGGTTTGTGGTTTGTCCTCCTATCCTTGCATAAAAAAGGAACTCCTCTTGAAGAGATGTGCCTGCCTTATCACTTACTTTCATGCCAGACCTATCTTATTCCCATTCCGAACCTGTGTCCAAATTTAAATCACTTTGGGAGGCTTCCTTCCTTATCTGATTCATTTCATTGTAGCATTGTCTCTGCATTGTTTCAAAACAGCTTGCAAATTTAAATATCTGTCCCCTTTGTGTGACTTCCTTTGCTTCACTCCCTCTTCTTGTTTTTTCATTCGCACTTTCATGTCTTATTTAAATGTATTTATTTTTCCTTGTTTTCTTCTTTCTCAATTGATTCATTCAGTTCCTTTATCTGGTCTAGTAGCATTGTACTTTCTAATTCTGCATACTTGATTAGTATCTTCATCCTGTTGTGAGTGCTTTGATTATCAGATTCGACCCATTCTTTTATTAGATCTGTGTGAGAATGCTCATAGCTCAGGATTATCATAATCATTACATTTCTGGGGATTCTTCCCACTTCAATATATTTTTTCAAGGATATTTCTTCCAGGCATTTTGAAATTTCCACTTTTGTTAGTTTTTCAAGTTTATACAATTTGCTTTGTAGGTTTCCTTCATCTTTCTGATTTCCAGTGTTGCTCCCAAATAGACTCCCACCGAAAGAAAATGCTTTCTTGCCCTGCGGGCAAGGTTAAGGTTAAGAAAACACACAGGAAAACAATCGATTATAGGTGAAAAGTTCAGACTGGACACATAATGTCATGAAAAAGCCTGCTGCCTTATTTTTTATTTTTTACACTACTAAGGGACCTAATATGATAATGGATCTAATACGTCCGCCCTACACTGTCTTAGAAACAGGACCGACTGACCTCTGGTCGGCAGTCCCAATCCCCTTATTATGATGCAACCGCAAATGGTGCAGTCACATTCAGACATTCCCCTATAGGAGAATGTGTTACAGCCGTAAACCGGCTGTAGTACATGCTCCCATAGGGAAATGTGAGGTGGTGTTAATCGCTGCACCCCATGACAGGCACTACAAGGTGGTATTGGGAAGGAGGATACTAACATACTTGGAATGGAATGGAATGGAATTGGATTAGAGCGCGTGGCTACCCGTGGGCGTCCCAGCGCTATGAGTAGAGATTTCAGCAGAGGGAACGGAAGCTTTAGGGAAAGAGGAAAGTTTTCAGAAGCTTGCGGAATTTCAGAAGACTGGGTTCTATGCGAATATTAAGGCGGAGGGAGTTCCAAAGTCTTGCGGCGTTGACGGAGAAGAGACATCCACCTGTTAATGCCTTCTTTATTCTGGGGAGGTTTGTGAAGGAAAGGTGATCAGATCTAAGTGCCCTGTTGGCTTTGTAGGGGTGATCAGATCTCTCAGGATGGGGGGCCCTTGCCCTGGAGAGATTTGTGCATAATACACATGGACTGGAATTTTATTCTTTCCCATATTGGCAGCCAATAAAGGGATCTAAGGGCGGGTTTAGCTGAGTGTCTATGTGATGTTCATGTCAACAGCCTCGCTGCAAAATTCTGGATGAGTTGTAGTTTGTTTATGGTGTTTTCTGGGGCACCTAGATATAGGGCATTGCTATAATCGATCCTAGAGAGGATGAGGCCCTGAATGAGGAGTTTTCTGGAGTGGGGAGGTAAGAGAGGGAGGATTTTCCGTGCAGTGCGGAATAGGCCAAAACACACGCCAGCGGTTTTCTTTGCTTGGGTTCTGAGAGAAAGGTCTTGGTCGAGCCATACACCAAGCCTTTTAATTTCACTTTTTGGGAGGGGGATTGCTCCCATGCATGTGGGCCACATGGGGTTAAGGATAGGTGTGGTTTTGTGGCCCAGAAGCATAAGCTCTGTTTTATCTCCGTTCAGTTTAAGGAGGGATTTGTTCATCCAGCTAAAGATTTCTGAAAGACAGGATCGAAGGTTCCCGGAGGAATGGTCTGACTGGTTAAGTGAGACGACCAATTGTATGTCGTCTGCGTATGTGATCAGTTTAATCCCAAAAGGGGTGACAATGTCTTCCAGTTGGGGCATGTAAGCGTTAAAAAGTGTCGGGCTCAGGGACGAGCCCTGTGGCAACCCACACTGGAGAGGGATAGTTTTAGAACGCATGCTGCCTTCAGACACCTGGAAGGATCTGTTGTCTATAAAGGATTTTAGCCATGCCAGGGCTTAGCCCGAGACTTCTAAACTGCTGAGGCATTGGATAAGGATACGGTGATCAACCATATCAAAGGCAGCACTTAAGTCCAGGAGGATCACCGCTGCTGATCCTCCTAAGTCCAAGATCTGCCTAGCCTCTTCAACCACCGCTATCAGGGCTGTGTCTGAGCCCTGGGCAGGGCGGAAGCCTGTCTGGGAGCTACGAAGCAGTTCACCTGCTTCTAAGAAGGCGGACAGTTGTTGATTAGTGAATTTTTCCGCGACCTTACTAATCCCTGGTAGTAGAGAGATGGGTCGGTAGTTGGACATCTCTAAGCGGTCTAACTGTGGCTTTTTTAGTAGGGCTCTTACTATTGCTCTTTTCCAACTTGGCGGGACAATGACTTGGGATAAAGAGGAGTTAATTAGGTCAATGGCTAATGGGGTGATGGTTGACGTCACTAATTTCAGGATGTTAATTGGTGCAGGGTCGGCTGGGGACCCACTTTTTACTGATCCGAGCTTTGTGAGGAATCCCTCCCTGGTGATTGGCGAGAAGGAATCAAAGTGTGGCAAGACCTTTAGGGCACTGGGAGACCTGGGTTCTGGTGGCTGGTCTGAGGTAGGGATACTTTTTGGGATGTTTTGAATTTTTGTTGAGAAAATTCTGCGAGTTGGTTGCATCTAAGTCCTGAGGTGTCAGTGGTGGGGGGCGGGTCTGGGACTTTAAGGAGTTCCTTCACAATACGGAAGGTCTCTCTCGATGAGTTTGTGGAGGCTCGAATTTTCTTCTCATAAAAGGAAGCCTGGGTAGCTTTAAGGGAGGCTCTGTAGGACCTAATGGCTGTTCTATATTCAGATTTCTTGTTATTGGCCCAATCTTTCCTCCATGCACGCTCTAGTTTTTTTGCATGGCTTTCTCCGATCCCTAAGTTCAGAGGTGAACCAGGGAGATTTGAAAGGTCTGCTTTTTTTTCTACTCTTTTCCTGGGTAGAACGTGATCAAGTGAGTTTTCAATCCAAAGTGTGAATTTTTTATCCGCCACTAACGGGCCCGAATCATGTGTAGGGGCTGATAGCTCTAATAGGCTTTTCCAGCTATCCAGCAGGAGTTTGGACCAAGGTCTTTCTTGATTGCGTGTCAACAGGGCTTGGGGAGTTACGGTGGAGGTTTGCCAGGTGAACAGGATTAGAAAATGGTCGGACCATGGGATAGGTAATGGTTCCTCGGGTTAAAAAACGGTAATATGGAGAATATGGGGTCAAGAAGATGCCCTTTTCCGTTTGTGGCGTGGGGGCTTTAAGGAGGCGCTCGTAGGACTTTAGATCGAGTATTAGCTCGCCTGCCACTTGGTCTAAAGGGTCGTCAAAGTGGAGGTTTAGATCTCCCAGTAGTGTGAAATTGGAGGAAATACTGGCTCGGGAGATGACTGTCTCAAGTAGCGAGCTGCAACATTGCCCTAAAGCGCCGGGAAGGCGGTACAGGAGGTGACCTGAGATAGTTCTTGTGGGGGAGATCTGGATAGTAAAGTGAGCTTTCTCACAGTCTAGGATGCAGCTGTCAACTAGCCTGCAGGAGAGATTGTTTTTATAGATAATAGGGATCCCACCCCCTTTGCCACTGGGTCTGTTATGGTGCTGAATGAAGTATCCTGAGGGGAGAGCCTGGACTATGTCCGGATTGGAGTAGGTGGGCAACCAAGTTTTTGTTAAAAACAGTATGTCTAATTTTGGTCCTGTAGCAGTGAGTAGATTTCTAGGGAGTGCTTAGACAGGGACCTGCAGTTTAGAAAGGGCATACTTATGCAAATTTCGAGATAAGGAGGGGTCTTTTTAGTCGAAAAGGAGTATTGGCAGGAGGTGCAGGGGCTGTGGGGTCTCTCTGGATTAAGTGAGTTAAGGCACGTGGGGTTTATGTCCGGTCTCCATTGCAGGAGTGAATTGTGCGAGTAGGTGATAGTGGAGGTGGGGGAGAGGGCAGAAGTTCCTGTACCTGGGCCCGGTCTGGCGCAGACGGGCGCAGATGGGCTTGCCTCTCGGTGCGCCCGCTGCGCGCGTCCACGTTGTGTGGTTCATTTTGTAGTCTATGGCCAGTGTAGCCCGCAGCACTAGCCCGCCGACCTCCACTCCCCCAAAGATGGCGCCCGTAGAAATGCGCCCGAGTAAGAGATCCCGCGTCCCAAGTCAGCCCTAAATCGGCCGCCTGGAAATGCGGAAACCCCCGGGGAGAGCAAGTGCAGCAGGTAAGAAGATAAGTGGATTTTTAAAATCAAGCACAATAAAGAAAACGTTCTCACACAGTTAAAAGAAATTGGTCCTCTGATTCCCGGCTTCTGCCTCAAGAATCTCTGTCAATGAGTGGTGGTGTTTTCAGGCACTATAAGTAGTCTATGGCCAGTGTAGCCCGCAGCACTAGCCCGCCGACCTCCACGCCCCCAAAGATGGCGCCCGTGGAAATGCGCCCGAGTAATAGATCCCGCGTCCCAAGTCAGCCCTAAATCGGCCGCCTGGAAATGCGGAAACCCCTAGGGAGAGCCAGTGCAGCAGGTAAGAAGATAAGTGGATTTTTAAAATCAAACACAATAAAGAAAACGTTCTCACACAGTTAAAAGAAATCGGTCCTCTGATTCTCGGCTTCCGCCTCAGGAATCTCTGTCAAGGGTGAAGAGATTGGCGCAGAAGAAAAACTGTTTAATATTAACACACCGCTAAAGATATTTTTGCATGTTGGGTAAATAAATGAGGAATAATGCGCACTTTACACTGCTTCACCTGAACACGCGATTCTGTGGATTAAATTAATGAATTATGCGAGTTTGTGTGTAAAAGAGCAAATGGATAATTGTTGGTTTAATTATTATTGTTTATAGTGACCCCTGACGAAGGGCGCATTAATGCCCGAAATGCATTGGGATTTTGACAAATAAAGCTGTTTGTGATGAACCCTGCATCATTCGTATTTTGCATGAGGTGGGGATGGGCACTGTTTAAATATTAGAAGCTTGGAAAAAAGGCATACCACTCTGGTTGTGGATTCGCGTTCAAAAAATGAAGAACAGGATAGCTTAAAGTGGAGAATATGGCTTAAATGGATTACATGGATGAAAATGGATAATGTACATTAACGCCTAAGGTTGGCATACTGCAGTGCGTTTGGAGGGGGCAAGATGGTGTCCCCAATTTCACAATTTGTTCATTTCAGTGGGATTTGGCCATGCAAGCACACCATTCAGCACGCATCAAGGAGTACCGGGATTACATTTGGAAAAATTGGAGTAACTAGGTGTGCATCCCCACCCCCACGATTGTTACTACAAGGTGCCTGCAACAGGTGCAGGGATTAACAGGGGGACACCGTAGGTGCACCCTCGGCCACTAGCTGGAGGCCACAAACTGTTTCCATGTCAGTAAGGCCGGCTTGGAAACCCTGCCAGAAACATGTATCGTTATCTGGACGGTGTAAACCGCCGTCCATTTGGCTTAAGGACCTCTTCCGACTGGCTGAATCAAAATCAGCCGGTCGGAATTAAAACCAACGATGTTGGTTGTAAGACCTCCGACCTCATGTATGAGGCCTTATGGCCGACATCGTAATAGGCCCCTTAGTGTGCAGCTTGTTGATGTCCTGTCTGCAGGCCTTCTGAGATGGTGAGCTTGTCTGCAAGATAGGCGTAGGTGCTGGCCTTGATTGTTTTGTGACTGATACAGCTGGTTTTGAAGATGGTTCTGGTTAGCAAGGGGAACCAATGGAGCAGGAAGGGTAGTGCTGTGATTAATACGTCTACTGATTTAAGCATTTCGTTTTTCCTTTCTCTTTAGTGGAAGCAGCTCACGTCTAAAAACGGAGAACAATTTTACTCATCTTCAAATTACCATGAAGCTGAGAGAAAGTGCAACATGTGCAGTTAACTTTCTTAGAGAAAGTTTCTCCCACGTACCGCTATTCATCAGATAAATGGTATATGAATAAAACAAAAGAAACTGCAATATTACATTTTCATTATTTATAAAGAAGCTGTAAACGAGAATAACAAATATCATAATGAAAAGAATGATTAACATGATGTGGTATCCTAATCTGAAAGAATCTCTAAGTAATAAATCATCGCCTAATTACATGATTTTGCTGTCACCATCGAAAGATTCAAAGGGTTTTCTAAAACGAGAAATGAAAGTAACATTTCCAAAGCCCTAACTGTTCTAAGTCTGGAAGGTTTCAACTAGGAACAATACCAACTTAATAAAACTGCATTTAATTACAAGTCTTTTCACTCTACATTAAAATTAATCACTGCTTCTTTTGTGTTTCTCTTCTTCTGCAAACCATGCGGGTCCAGATGGCGCAGAAAGACTGTAATTTCTTGGGATTTTAAGCAACACATTCTTATTCTGTAATATGGTGGCATTTGATCCTTCATTTGATTTTAGTTCCAGCAAAATCCCCACCTTTAAAAATTCATGAGAGGATTTGGGTGGTAATCTCAACAGCTGGTCATTTTCCTGCTCAGTTCATTTAAATCCAGAAAAAAAGGATTCCGGCGGGGTTAAGGCTTTGCGCTCCTAATGAAGATAACAGTGTGCAGCTCTGTTTGCAGAGCTTCCTGACATCTTTTGGAGTAGATAATAAAATAATCTATTGAATCACAGCAACATCGCATAGGAAGAAATAGGCATTTCACAGAATATTTATACGGGACATTGGTAAACATAGTGTTACATACATTGAGTGAGAAGTTACGCATGTTTTATGTATGTGTGTTGATTTATATAACGTGAACCCAGCTGTAACGCGACCAAATTCTGTGGAAGGGAGGGAGGCATCATTGACGTGGATCGCGGGAACGTGCAAGTAAGAAGGGAGGAAAGGTCAAAGACAGGGTGAGCAGTGAGTGGAGGGATAGGGGGCAGATTGACAAGCGACAATGCAGAGTTGTGATAAATTCATTGGTGATAAAATGGCCAAAAAGTGCAGTGGTACTGACTTGCACATTAGTGAGGCATTACTTGAAGATAAGCTCTTTTCTCAAGAGGAGCAAGAATGAGTCCTGGTAATTTTAGACCTTGATCATATACATTGAAAAAGCGCCAGTGAGGAGCAACACAAGACGCCAAATAGAAGCACCAAAATAAAAGATGAGGGGGCATATTACCAAGGGGGGGCGATAGGCTATTATCGCCGATTTAGCGGCCGTTTTCGTCCGCTAAGCGGCGATAATTCTATCACCCTATTAGTAAGCTGTCGGTAACTGATGTTAGCGACAGCTTTTAGGTGATAGCGAGCAGTTTGGGGCCCGCTTTGCATGTCAGCGATGTTTATCGCTAATGACATGCAAAGTTGGCGTACCCAACCAGTTAGCGACTGAAAGCAGTCGCTAACGTCGCTATCGCCTATTAGCAAGGCAGGCCCAGACCAGTTCTTAGCCATGTTATCCAATGGGAGGTGGCTAACATGGCTAAGAGCATTTCGTCGCTATGCGTGAATATCGCTGTATTCTCAGTGATATTCACGCATTTCGCTGCTATCGCTGGATATTTTAGCACAATTGAGAAAAACGTTGCTAATAGCATGTTTTCTCTGCTAACATACCCAGCGATAGGCAGCGATAAAAAAATTGTCGCTAAGCCTATTTAGCGATAAATATCGCTACTTGTTGGTAATATGCCCCGAGGTTATGAGGATTTATTAAAGCGTTATGAGACACATTTCACATTCGACGTCGAGTGACCACGCATTACCAGTGGAAATCAATTTATTTTTTATGGACAACTCGGCAAAGAAGGGATCCGGTTGACTTGAACCTGGGCTGCCTGTTTTGAGGCACCAATGCTTAGCTGTGCACAAAGTTCTAAAACACCGTTGGAAAGTGTCACGCCATACAAATTTAACTGCACCAGTAAATCTGAATCTGTTGGACCGCATTAGCAGCTGTTTATCTGTCAGTTTGGTATATCGTGTGAATTGCGTGATTAGCACAGTACTCAATTTGGTGTCTGACACTCTTGAATGAACTGTCACTGGCTCAAACAAAGTGCCCTTCCATACAATTCTAGAAAATCACAAGCCACTCACATCTTCTCCATATTCCAGACATCATACAACTGACTTGCCCCTCCTGAGGAGTTTATCCCAACACTTCCCTCTCACCTACTCTTATCTATTTCAGTGATGTTTAGTGATCTTTCAAGATGCTTGTTCCGCCTGCCCGTACTAGTCAAAATCTATATGGGGCCTTTTGCTGAGATAATCACCTCATTTGGGCTAAAATTCCGAATGTATTTTGGTGGAACACCAAACTGAGATTGACCTCCTTGAAGACAGTTGTGACAGTTTAATCATCAGTGTATGCCTGCTTAGGACACAAAACCTGAAAAAAAACTAAATCCTATAGTTCCGAACACAAATCCGGCATTGATTCCTTTTAATTGACCAAGTGACATCACATCTCCTCCAGTCTCAAAGAAAAAATCATTGTACTGTCAGTGATTTCTTTGACTCTAATCTCACATTCACATGACATGCTAAAACAATGACAAAAAATTCACATCACTCCTTATACAACAACTCTACAATCTGCTCCTTACTCGGCATTCGGGTACAAATCCTCCACATTAAAGCTCATTGTCCTATCTAAACTGCTCAACTGTTTTCCTCAATGCCCCATTAAAGACTTTTACAAAGCTGCAGTTGGTATAAAATAATGCCATCAGCATCATCTTTGGCTTGAAAACAATTATCACATCTCAGGCAACCTTTCCAATTTGATCTGACTGTCAAAGCAACACACTGAAAAACCTCCCATGTACCTCTCATACTTATTTGCCCAGTTTAAACCTCCAAGGAAACTTTGCCCCAACAAGGCTGTAGATTATCCAGTGCCAATTGGACAAGAAAAATGCTATGAAGGAAACTCATTACAGCAGGAAGGACTTTTATTCTGGTTATTGTGATTGACTTTCTCTTTCATGCTTGTATTTGACACAGTTGTTCTACCCACACAAACAATGACCAGAGCATCACCTGTAGGTGAAGTAGTGTGGCTCACTGGTTAGAGGCGGCAGACCAGAGAGCAGAGGACGGCCCGGGACCAGGGTTCGATTCCCGGCGCGGCAGGTTTCTGGACCAGGGTCAGCGGACTCGATAATTCTCTCGCCTCGGTGCCCACTCTGATCAGCGATCACACTCGGCAACTCTGGGCATTAGCTTGCCTCATCTTTACTAACGGCCCCACCAGACCGCCGGGGATGCCTGGTCTCACCCTGGAGATACCCATTAAGGGACCATCTCTCAGGGAAGCCAGGAAGGGTATCGCAGCAGTCGAAGCGCCTTGGGACCCTACGGGTAAGTAGTGCGCTATATAAATGCCTATACATACATACATACTTAGTGGTCTGTAAGCCATTACTTTGTTTTCATGTCTTTACTGAATATGTTTGTGAGCATCTATGTTTAAAGGTTGGCACATTTTTTGAACATTTCACAGTTCAGGTCAGTTTTCATTAACGATAATACAAGACAGTTGACTGATACATCTGAATTATTTGCTAGCTTTCTAAAAGCATGCACAGGGAACATTGTTGTTAATATGGATATCAATGTGTTTGTCGATAAAAATGAACTATCATAGAATCACCAATTCGGAACTCCATATCTACCTCGACACGCAAGTACATGGTCAGGCCGAACCTATGACCTAGGCCTGGGACTACTGATTTATGGTTCACAGGTGGGAGGGTGTATAGCTGGCAGGCAAACACTTTGTAGGAAACTCTTGATCAATTCCACAGAGAGGCCCAGCAACATTACAATGGTCAGGGGAGATTGCCCCGATAAAGCAAACAAGGCCAGTGGGGGTAAGCGCTCCTACAGACACCATAAAGTCAGCTGCCACCTGAGTTGGGAGCACTTAGCCAATCAGGGACTAGTGCAAGTTGTAAACACCTTGTCCCCATGCCGGACATCTGGACACTCATGATTGGCCACACTGTGTCCACGCAGGTCAAGACCCACCTGTAGTAATATTTGGCCATTAATGTATGACCCTAAAGGCAGCAACCAACATTCCTCACCTCATATCGTATCCTGGAAACCTGTATGTGGCTGTTGGAATATTGTATTTGAAGAATCCTCAAATTCAAAGTAAAATGATACAGTCCTCAGACCAAGTAGCTGTAACTATTCTCCTCTTTAATTAAACAAACTGTTCCTGTTTTGTCAAACGCCTCTTGTTTTCTGTTTGTTAAGGAAATCTGATTTGAACAACATTTTGGCGAGCCACCTTAGGAGGTTTGGGACCTTGTGTCCAACTGCTGCAGAAGGAAGATGACCCCGCTTGGACGGATTCATGTTGCGTGATGAGAAAGGTGAGCAGACTCAGCAATTGATTAGAAGTTCTGCTGAATCCTCTGGCAGAGGTCCACCCTGAAGCAGCGGGCACAGAGGGTAAGAGACAACATATGAACCTGGCATAGTCTAAAAGTATTTGGCATATGGCAAACTAGGGTGAATGGATAACCTGAGTTCCCTGCCACTGATGGGGCCTGGAATATTAACTATTTTAGATGTCCCAACTGTATCAGTCATAAGGTGGCCTCGGAGGCCTACCAGAGGAAGTCCCTTTGTAAGACAGCTGGCCACTAGCTTAAGTGAAAATACTGTGTATAGCCCTTGATAAGTCTAGGTACAATGGTTTTTGTGACATAGCTAATGCTGAATTGGGCAGAGTTGACACCTCAGTCTCATGGGTTTTATGTCTAATGGTTTACCAATGCTAAAGTGCAGCATTTACACATGAAAGGCACATAGCCTAAGGAGGGAACATTTGACACAAAGACAAATTAGCACAAATGGGCACACTAAAACATATAAAAACCAGATATACAGGTCAGAAGAGACCTTAGGGAGGCATTGTTAGATTTGTGGGCTATCTTTGAAGTAGTTCAATCCGATAACCCTACAATAGCAAGCAAGGAATCAGCACCTCTCCCACCACATGCAGGAATAGACATGCTCACACCCTCTCCCCCTGGCCTAGAATATGTAGTAAACATGTGCTCCCCATTCTGGACATCTGGACACTTTCCGCACTGTGTCCACGCAGGTCAAGACCAACCTGTAATAACCATTGACCATTCATGTATTAACCTAAAACCTGCAACCAACATTCCTCACCATAGATGGTAAGTTAGAGACCTTTATTGGCTGTTGTAATATTGTATTTAAAGAAGCCTTAAACTCAATGTAAATTGAGACAGTTCTCAGATTTAGTCCCTGTAACTATTCTCCTTGTCGAAGTGTTTTATTAACCAAACTGTTCCTGTTTTGCAAAACACCTCTTGTCTACTGTTTGTTAAGGAAATCTGATTTGAACAACATTGTAATTGCTTGCTTGATCTCATAGACGGAAGACCGGAGCTCAAGTGCTTTAATACAGTAATGGATTCAAAAGTGACTTGCACAGCTGATTTTAATTTACAATCGCAATATATGATAGACATCTTTATGTAAAAGCTTAATAATTGACCAAGAAAAGTTATGCACAATTAAAGCAATTTTTCTATTTTTGATATACTCACTTGTAGTTTCTTTACAAAATAAAATTAGAGTTATGAGCTCCAGAATACAAATAAATATCTGGAAAGAATGTGCTAATTTCACCCTCCTTTCCTGAAAACCTTTATTTATTTATTTATTTATTTTTTGCACTTATAATGCGCACAGATACCCACAAAGGGTTTCCCGGCGCAAAGGGGGTGAGAGCTGAGAGAAACACCGACAGCGCAGAAAACAACCTGTTTGAAGCCTGCAATTATTTATCAAAGAGCCAAGTTTTTACCCCTTTCTTAAAACTGGCAAGGTTTACCTCCTTACGCAGGGCTAAGGGCAAAGAGTTCCAGAGAACTGGTCCCAAATGGGAGAAAGACTTTCCCCCCATACGGGCCAGTTTGAATCTGGGAACCACAAAGTTGGCTCCATTTGAGGAGCGGAGGTTACGTTCAGGAACATAGGGCCTAACCAGATTCTGAAGGTACTTTGGGGCGGTCCCTGCCTTGATCCTAAACATATAGGTCAATGCTTTGAACCGGACACGGTTCTCAACCCTGAGCCAGTGAAGGTCCTTAAGGTGTTTTGATATTCTGGCAGTCCTAGGGATCTTACAAAGCAGCCTGGCGGCGGAATTTTGGACCAGTTGGAGCCGCCTAATCACAGCTAGATTGGAGCCCAGGTATAAGATGTTACCGTAGTCAAGCCTAGATGTAATCAGTGCATTGACTACGGTCTTCTGGGTATCCATGGGTAGCATCCAAATGATCTTCCGTAACCACTTCAAGATGGTGAAGCACATACCAGCTACTTTGTTTGCCTGCTGTTTCATAGATAACGAGTCATCAATGCATACCCCTAGGTTTCTGACTTGAGTGGCCGGGCGGGGGAAAGCACCCAGGGAGGATGGCCAATGGATATCCTGCCATAGATCTCTCTTTTTCCCTAGGATAAGAATCTCCGTCTTCTCCCCGTTAAGCTTCAGCTGATTAGTAGACATCCAGCTGAAGACTTCCTGAAGGCCTGATTTCAACGCAGAGGGGGATGAAGGCTCTGTGTTGGTAAGGGAAAAAATAATCTGCGAATCATCCGCATAAGACATGAGTTCTAAACCGACTCGCTCAGCTAGATCGGCGAGTGGGCGGAGATACAGATTAAAAAACAGCGGGCTCAGAATTGAGCCTTGAGGCACGCCATGTGGAGACTGGAAGGTGTCAGACTGAGCTTGCGAGGACGAGATCTGAAACGTCCGGTTGCTCAGATAGGACGCGATCCAGTCAAGCGCTTTCCCTCCGACACCATCATCACTCAGCCTAGCAAGTAGTCTGTTATGTGAGATGGTGTCGAAGGCCGCACTAAGATCAAGTAGGACAAGAGCAACTGTTTGCCCCTCATCCAAAAGTCCCCTAATCTTTTCGGTGACTCCCAAGAGGGCGGACTCGGTGGAGTGGCCGGCCCTAAAACCTGACTGAGTAAAATGGAGAAGATTGTTGTTCTCCGTGTACATTGAGAGTACACCGTGAATGTGCTTCTCTAAAATCTTAGAGAACGCAGGTAGCAGGGAAATTGGGCGGTAGTTGGCCAGCACCTCAGGATCAGCCGCCGGCTTTTTCAGTAGAGGGCTGACCATGGCATGCTTCCAGGCCGCTGGAACAGTTGCCAGATGGATAGAGGCATTTAGTGTATCAACAATAATCCCTAGAGCTGGGTCGTCCAGCTGCCTCAGGACGTTGATGGGGAGAGGATCGCAGGGAGAGCCTGATTTAATGGACGCAGCTAAAGATTTCAAGATGTCCAAAGAAATGAGTGGCCAAGAGTCAAGCCGTGGTCCTGTTTGGTTTGCCAAAGGTGGGGACGGAACTTCCCCGTCGTCCCTCATCAGAGGATTAATGTTGGCAATTATCTTCTCTATCTTTTCCACAAAATATGTGGCAAGATTTTGACATTTTTGAGGGGTCAGGGGAGGTGGGGCAGCCATAGAATTTGCTCCGGCCAGTTCCTTAACAGTGTCAAAAAGAGTCCGTGCTTTGTTTGCGGCTGTGTTAATCGTCTCAGTTATGTAACAAGCCTTGGCTCTCGTGCAGGCTCTATGATAGAGATTTCTGGCACTACGATAAATTTCCTTTTTTAAAGGATCGTAGTGTTTGCGCCACTTTCGCTCTAAGGCCTTACACTTGGTTTTTTCTAATTGTAATTCATCATTATACCAAGGGGCTGGCGGACGGTGGACGTTGCCCCTGCACTTAGTAGCGGGCAAACAGATATCGACTGCTCTCTCCAGCCAGGTATGGGCTTCACGCGCAATCGTTTCCATGTCGGTGCCCAAAATGGGGGGGTGAATCTTTAGTGCACTCTGCAGCTCGGATAGGTCTAACCTTTTCCAATTTCTCATAAGAATTGGGGGCCGAGTAGAGAGTGATGGCTTAGGGTCAGTAGGGGTAATGCTAAAAAGGGTTAAAAAATGGTCCGACCAACAGATGGGGTCGGTTTTCAGCCATTTTAGTTCCTGTAGGTTGGATATTATGGGGTCCAGCAAATGGCCAGCTTGGTGGGTGGGACCCTCATTCCGCAGTGTCATGCTAAGAGTATTCAAATCTTCCAGAAGGTTGACAGCCATGCTATTTGATGTGTCCTCCAAGTGGAGATTTAAATCACCCAGTATGGTCAGATTTTGGGCATTCAGAAAGTAAGGTGAAATGACGTTGGCCAAATTCGTAGCCCAAACGTTACTGCCTCCAGGAGGACGATAAATTAAAAAACCAGAGAAGGTAAAATTAGGGTTCAGAGCAATTTTAAAAAAAGCTGCTTCGCATCCTGGGATATTAACCATTTGGAAATCACAAATAAATTCCCTATTAAAAATCACAGCAATCCCCCCTCCAACCTGTCTTTCCCTGTCAACTCTAGCGATAGCATAATTAGAGGGTAGTGCGGCCGCTACATCGGGACCAGCACCATCATGCAACCAGGTCTCTGTAAGGAAAATCGCACATGGTTTTTCCTCTATTAAGAGATGGTAAATATCTGCTTTATGTTGTGGCAGTGATCTGCAATTAACAGAGTAGAAAGTGAAGGAACGAGTGAAACCTTCCTGTCACCTTCAATGTTTTTGTACAGTTCTGAAGAATGGGCAGTAGCTTTATCCATGGAATGAGGTGGCTCCACCCCCTACATACAGGAAGAGATATAGATGGCTAGCTCATGACCTTACTTTTCTACTTGTGTGCTGTGTATTTAGTGGTATGCGACCTCAGGATATTTCCCTGACTGCACTTAAATGAAGGACAAAACAGCGCTTTTGAACCAAGAAGGTAGTTTAAAAAGGATATGGGTTGGGTGTGACCTCCACTAAAAAATAAACATCAAAAAAAGGAACACATGGTCCCTCGTAACCAAACAGAAAAAAAGAGAAGGCCCCCGCAGAGTTGAAGGAAAACAAAACTCTCCTCGAAAGGTTCCAGGGAAGGGAAGATCAAAAAGAAAACAAAACCCCCTAACAAGCGAAGGCCACAAAAGAAACTCACTGAGGAAATTCAGAGATGGAAAGAGGGTGTCACATTTCCTACAGCCAGGACACAGTGTCCAGTCTGTTTAAAAGATATTGAAGGCCTGAGCTGGCGATGGAGCAGAAGTGTAAGTGTGTTGGCTGACAGCTGGTGCCGGATAACACACTGTTTCTCCTGCGGATGAAGAATTGCAGCTGCTGGAAAATGCCACAGAGACCCCTTGTGCCATGATACATTCAGAAAACAAGGAGAGGGGTGCTCAGAAACCAGCAGCACCAACTCACATCACTATTCACTTATACATTATATACTATCAGCTTCTGATATTAAAAGAGCAACCCATATATACCTACTCTCCCTCAACCACGATGGCGCCACATTCATCTTATGGCAGATAATGTTACACCACATATAGCTCATATTCAGTTTCCTAACAGTTGTTCAAAAATAGCAAAATAGCTTTACAATTTTTGGATTCATTGGCTTTTTATCCTTTACCGTTCTTTAAAATGTAAATGCTCAAAATAATATTTACATACCAGTTTGTATGAAAAGCAAATCTGTCTTTTAGCAGCAAGACCTCCATCCGTGACCGTTTAGTATTGTCTCACACCTATTCTTTCTATGTCGGCATTCTAAATGTTTACAATGATAAACTATAATTAGTTAGCACAACAAGAAAGCTATAACTATAACAGCCTCACTGTTATTTTTGCTTTTCTAGGAGGTCTTCATAACAAGTACATCTTGTGTGAAGATTAGACCAGCCAAAGAAGTCAAATGACAAATATTTCTTTCACGTTTCATGTATCCTTGCCCTCCTGCCCCATAGAATGCAGGAATTCCATAGTTTCACATTTGCATTTAATTTAATTAGGCATTCTAGAGCCTACTAGACTGTTTTCTACATCAGTGTATGTTGTATGAGGTACTATGGAAGTTCTACTGCCAGACTGTAAGGAGAGAGGCCAACATCTTAGTTGAGCTACTACTTTGAACCAACAGTGGATTCTCTAAATGTAAGCAGGTACCAGTAAGGAAAGATTTTGCATACCTTTCGAAGTTGGCCTAAGCAGCAAGTGAGATCCAGATGAGAAGCTTGGTAAAGTATTGCAATATAAAATATAAAATGTCATGTTTTCTTGTTTTCTCCATCAGCATCATATAATTTCTTTTGGAAGATCTCTTCCAGTATTTGCTCAAATATTTGAGAAGGTTTCTTGTTTTTCACCATCTATTTGCACTTATGCCTTATCTATCTTATAGTAATGTTAACTTGTAAACTAATTTCGAAAACTGTTGGAACTAATTGTGAATACCCTCCTTTATACTTTGTGGATTTTTAACACTTTTCTACTGACCCACACTCCCTGTCAATTTTGTACACTGATTTTCCAACCCTATGCATGAAATTTGTTTCAGCATACTGGATATTCACATAGGAATTGTGATATAAAGTCAGAAGCATCCACAAAGCCTAGTTCCGTAAATCAGATTCTGATTAAATTGATGCTTTTTATAATGACAGAGAAAATCATTATGACTAATCCTGGGCGTAGTTTGCGTAGTAGCGTTATGCGTAGCTACGCAAAGTGCACTTTGCACTACGCTCGCTACGCGTAGCTACGCGAACTGCACAGTGCGGTAGGGAAATGCTGTTTGCACTGAATGCACAGTGCCCGATGCTTGTCCGCACTGTGCAATCATTGCAAACAGCATCTTGCACAGTGCAAGCGGTCGTTTTCTGCCACTCCAGTAGATTTTTACTCTAGCGGCAGCTTTCCCAACACCAACTGGTAGTTTCTCATCGCGAGCATACGCGACCACTCGAAATGAGAAACCTGATCTCCCCGCATTGAGAATCTCGCCGGGAGGTTTATTTTCTACGCTTGCAATCGGCAACTTGATGATGCTGATTGCGAACTAGAAAAAAGTCTCGCCGGGATGTTGATTTTGATCGATCGAGTTCGCCAACTTGATGTTGAGGACCGCAAGCAAGCAAAAAATGTCTGCTATGCTACGTGTTTTTGCACTGTTCTATGTGCAATTTGTGTAGTGCATAGTAGCGCAAACTACGCATGCTCCGCAAGTGGAGCGTAGTACTATGCCCAGGGTTAATTATGACCACATTGCAAATTGGAAAAACAGTTTATATGCACCCTTCTTTTCACTTGCACAGATAAGCATTATTGTTGCACCCTCAAATCATTCATTGGGTACTATGTAGACCATAGACATGGATGCAACAAAATGCCAGTGGCAGTGGAAGTGACAGAAAATACCCTTTTACTCCCTGAGGACATCACAGGTAGTGCATTCATATAACCAGTGACCTGACTCTCCTGAATAATTGATATCTCATGACTTTAATCACATTGCAATACGGTAATTAACATTTCTGAAATTCCATAGTAATTGCATGATTAGTATAACATGAAAGAGGGAAATGTCTATTTTGGATGCCATTTACAGGTGCTTTGAAAGTGGTGAGGCAAAATACTATCCATGGACTGTAGAAAATGAGTGAAGCGAGTGAACCTCTTTTGGGTGGACTTTGCCATCGAGGGGGAGTGTCTTCCTAAAGAACATTAAAAAATGGGATTAAATAGTGCATTGTATATCACAGTTCTGACTTAAATCTGGGAACAAAAAAACTGTGAAAGGGCATCTTTTATATCTGCCAAGCCAATGCAACTAAATTCTCTCATTGAGTTGATCCAATTTTTTCAAAATGTTGTATGGATGCTCCCATATGTCAAAAATTACCTCCACTGTGATTGTGCGAAGTCCAGCATGTACTTATGGGTCCCAGGAATATGTTATTGATGTTACCTAAAGCCATAAATGAAATACATTGTGCCAGTGCTAGAATTTTGCTACAAACTGTGTTCATATATCATGAGTACCCTTGATTCAAACATTGTCTCTAGTATGTCAGGACTAGCATTTTGCCAACTCTTTGTATCATGGCCTACCGAAATATCTACTTTATAGGCTGCTAGTCGTGCAGAACCAGGCGGCCCAACTAGCCTATAAGACCCCGAAGTGGCAGTCTGCAAAACCACTGCTTCTCAAACTCCACTGGCTGCCGGTCGAACAGAGAGCCGCATTGAAGATCGGCTGCCTAACCTACAAAGATGTGAATGGTACGTCTCCCGTCTTTCTAAGATCCTTAGTGACCCCTTGCTGTCCAGCCCGTAACTTATGGTCCTCCCATCATAAACTCCTGACTGCAGTCCCAATTAAACTCAAAAAATATGGTGGCTGTAGATTTGCTCATCTAGCTCCCAAACTTTGGAACCAGTTGCCGTTATTGCTCAAATCTTCCTTGTCTCTGCTGGAATTCAGAAAACGTCTTAAAACCAACCTCTTCACACAGTCTGGCTAGCTCCCCTCCTCTACATCTCTCAGTACCACACAGCGCCAGGAAACTTATGGTGACAGAGCGCTATACAAGTCTCCCTTAAGATAAGATAAGATAAGCTAGTGGTCCCTGTCCATATGTCAAAGCTGTCCTCTCTTATGACAAGAAGTATCTCCAATGTGTTACCAACATTTTGCTACGGTCACCTTAATGCCAGAATTGTCCTCAGGTCTTCAAGCTGAAGCATATATTTATAAGTGCCTCATTTTCCAAAATCGCCTCTAGTATATCAGTATAAGCCAAAATAAATGTATTAAGGCAATCTTGGAGGTCTCCCTAAAGCATGCCTCTTAACTCCACCACCACTTTGCATAATATTTGTACAAAGAGCATCAACATTAGGTGTAACAAATGTCTTATAACAATACCAATAATCTTTATTTAGATATAGCACAGATATCTTTAAAAGAAAGTTACAAAGTTCACATTATATAAAAGCTAATAAAATTTGGGAGAAAGCAAGCGAACGCTTCGGTGGCTGTTATAAAAATAGAAATCTTCCTCGTCCTGAACCTCCTAATTCTGTAACATTTTAAAAAGGAACAAGCAAGAATTTAAAAAGTTATATAAAAAGCTGTTCACCCCTTTTTAGTTACACTGACTGTCAAAATACAGCATGTATATCAAAGACAACTGGGATTCCTAGAGAAACACTCGATGTATTAGACTGTCAGGTTGCAAAATATAATATCATTTTGTGTCTCTTCCCTTAAGTTTTATTAGCGGGCCTCTTTTGAGTAAGGGAATGGTATGCTTGTAGGATAAAAGTTGTTAATCCTAAATTTAAAACTGTGTTTTCAGGGTTCAGAGCCACGATAATGGCTTGCCTACATGTCCGCAGACCCAACCTATTCCATTCTGCTTTGAGTTTAAGCTTACGCTGGGAATTAAAGGCTGGGCAGAGGCAAACCACATGTAACAAAGTTTCAGCTACCTTACTACACCCTCTACAGGTTAAGTCATCCGCCGATCGTCGCCAAGAAGGCAGATCTTGCAGGAAGCGCCAGTCACCCAATCTAATTGCCATTAGACTTCGTTTTATGTACAATGAATATGTGCAAGGCAGATAGGTGGCCGGCGCTCGTAAGAATTTACAAGGGCCCAAGCATGCCTACGTTTGGAAAAAAGTGCTTTGTCTGTTACGAGGGAACTAATTCTCACACATTTTTTAATAACGGTTTTGAATGCAGTCCGACTGGGGTTGAGAGCCCAAAGGTCGCTCGCCGACAATTGATTAATATAGTCCTTGAAAAGTCGACCAAACGTACCTCCTGGATTTTTCTGGGTGATTTCTAGCCAGACTAAGGATTCTAGTGTGCCAAGGTACGCTTGTCACAGTTTATGACATAGGTTTAGGTATGAGCCGATGTTAGAGGCCTCATCATTTAATAACCCTAGCTCTAGTCTTACCTGAGCTGCAGATGCGGAGTTTGGGAGATGGAGTACCTTTTTATAGATTTTTGTTGTCTGTCGATTTAAAGCAGTGTTTAATTTGCCCCTAAATATCTCAATCCCATATGATAAAGTAGGGCCAATTTTTTGCTCTCAGGACTTCTAAGAGTGGCAGGAGAGTTGGGCCAGAAAGATTTTTTGAGATCTTGGCTAATGAGACCGCAAGGGTCGTAGCTTTGACTGCTATCTCATTCCGATGTTTGATGAGGTTACCCCTAGAGTCCAGATGAACACCTAGGTACTTATATGATTGACCTATGGCAAGGCGTATGTTGTTATATGACCATCCTCCGCCCGCCTGATGTTTCCTTCCAAAGGGGACAACTTGGGTTTTCTTTAAATTAACCTCTAGTTGATTTATGGTCGTATAAATGAGCAATTTATCGAGGAGCCTTTGCAGTCCAACCCTCGTAAGACTGAAAAGTGCCAGGTCATCAGCATATAAAAGATTGCTTAATGCCGTGCCTCCTATTTTTGGGGAATGACTGTTGGTTTCGTCCAATGTAGTTGACAGATCTGCTATAAACAGATTATCAGTATAAGCTTTTTACCATGGGTACCAATAATGCCAAAAAGTGCCTCCAGTATGCAGGTGCAGTTTTTCCTCGCATGGCCTGTAATGTTAAGAATTACCTCCAGTTTGCTAGTGCCAGTATTTTGCCAGAGATGCCTCTGTAAGCCGAGAATTACCTTCAGAATACCAGGAACAATGGAAACTTGCAAGCATGACACAACATTCTTGCCCACTCTTACTTATATTTACTCACACTCATTCTCATCAATGTTCACTATTCTGTTTGTATTTACCTGCACTAATTAATTCTCACTCTCTTGCTCATTAATCTGAATCAATCATGTTTCCTCCTTACGTCCTTACTTACACTCACTCTTGATTTCGGTAAACTATTCTCTCTCTCACTTAGGGGGCCATTGGGATGGCGGGCGGATTGCCCCCACCAGGCTGGCGGCAGCCACTGCCGGCCTGGCGGGGGCAATCCGCCCGCCATCCTTGCCCTAAAATCCCCCCCTCCAGATTAGGATGGCGGGGGGAGTCTATGGCGGACGGAAAGATGGTCCGCCGCTTTTCCGTCCCGGTCGCCTTGTGGGCGGGGCGGAAAAGGCCTAAAATGGTGGCAGTGTCTATTAGACACCGCCAGCCATATTAGGATGGCCAAAAACCGATGCCTTTCCGTGGCGGCCTGCGGGCCCCCGAATCGAAGGACGGGTGGGGGGTGCACACAGGGTTTACCCGTGGTACCCCCCAGCATTTGCATTAACAAAGCGGCAGGCACTGCGCGGTGCCTGCGACTTTGTTAATGCAAATGCATTAATGCATTTTTAGCATTGTGGCAAGCGGTGCTGAGAGCACCGCCCGCCACAATGCTAAACATGCATGATGCACCCACCACTGTTGAGGGCGCATCCTAATTCCCCCGCCTGGACCCCCACCCTTATGCCGGGCGGTCCTTAAGACCGATATGATGGCGGGCGGATTATAATGACCCCCTTGGTGTCACTCACTCTGACTCACTCAATCATTCGAACTCACTCACATACACTATTATACTCACTTGTTCATGTTTTCACTCACACTCACTTGTACTCAAAATTATTCACTCATACTGACTCAACCTGATTCAATCATTCCCACTCAGTTACACTTACATTCACTCATTTTCACTCACTCTCTAACACTCCTCATTCTCATTCTACTTCATTTTAACTCACCCACTCTTACTCACTTGCAGTCATCCTACTGTCATTCGCACGCACATGCTAATACAGAAACATACAAAAGGTCACACATATGTACACGGTGTCTCACACAAACACACTCTTGCACAATTGTACATGCATCATACATTGAAAAGCATTGTGTTTAATTACCTCAGCTGCCAATGAAGGTCTCCTCTTGTTCCTGGTGCTCCATTTTGCAATATACTAATAGTGAATACTACTCGATTGTTCATTATATTTATAATAAAAAATCATGCATTAACCCCTTTGCGGCGGCAGCGATTTCGCGGCAGTGCAGCACTTCCGCAAAATGGGTGGGGCCACGTGGGCCATTGGCCGACTGCAACACTAGCGAGGTAGTGCTCCCGTCGGCCAACGGCCGACAGGAGCACGCAAGGGGTTAAACAAGGAGAGTGGACCTCCGATGATCAAAACAGAAAGCTTACTCCGTGTTATTGCACTGGTTTTGCCACCTCTCAGGCTTTGGGTTGCAAAAGCATTGTCAGGTTCTCAAAGGGCAAGTCAGTGCCCATACCTGCATCTCCTGGTAACTGCTAAGGGCGAGTTTGGTGGTGCGACGACTGTTCCACCCACCGCCCCAAAGTCAAACCTGTGGCATGGCCGCCCACCAGATTTCCAGTGTTTCTCATGTCTGGCAGGATTTATTTTTAAGTTCCCATGACAGTGCTTCAGAAAATGGGTACAGCAATTGGAACACCAAGCATCCTGTGACACTGAGGCACAAGGGGGACCTGTAGACCCCCATTTCATTTCTCTCCGCCATGGTTTCAGGGAGCAGGAACCCTCTTCAAAACTGCGGCAGAGAGAAAACTTGTATTATGCTTAGCGGCCCGAGGCAGTCCTTCCAAACGTTTTGCAGCCCTAAGACTGCTGAAACTCTTCCAGGTAACAGTGGTTCCCTGATGGCCACATTGGAGCAATGGGGGTCCAACCGCCTTAATTGTAATAGGCCGGTCGTAGGACTGCCACTGCAGCACCCCCGTGATTCTGGCAGTCCGTGGACCACTAGACTCGTAATTGAGTCCATGCTGTAGTAAATGAGTAAATTGTAGGTATGTGAAAAGCACAAACTCTTTACTGTATGCAATAGCCTCATTACTGAATGGAAACCTCAAGAACTCAGCTGTGCCCAAAAGCTGCTGTAGATCGTTCGATTCTACCTCTGGAAATCATCACGCTTTAATGCCATGTTTGATGTTTAATGTTTAATGTTTAAAGATTCCTAGAGTGCATGGCTGCCCGTAAGCATCCCAGCGCTGACAGTAGAAACAGGCGGGATCAAGAGAAGGGAAGTTACGGGTACAGCCAAGTCTCAAAGAGTTTCCGAAAGGGAAGGAGGTTGAGTTGGGCACGTAGGTCAAGAGGGAGTGAGTTCCATAATTTAGAAGCGTTGTATGAAAAACGCCGGCTACAGAGAGCGTCCTCTTGATCCTGGGCGGCAAGGTCAGATGGAGGTTCGTGGATCGAAGGGTTCTGGAAGTAGTATATGGGACGATGAGGTCTGAGGATAGGTGGAGCTTTCCCATGGAGTATTTTGTGGGTTAGGCAGAGGGCCTTGAAATGCACTCTTTCCAGTACGGGCAGCCAATGCAGTGCTCTGATGGCCGGTTTGGCCGAGCAACGATTCTTGGTGTCAGTCAGAATCCGGGCAGCAGCGTTTTGCACTACCTGGAGCCTGGTTGTCACTTTCTTTGGTGCTCCAAGGTAGAGGGCATTTCCGTAGTCCAGTCTGGACAATATAAGGCCCTGGATTAGGAGCTTCCTTGACTGAAAGGGGAGCAAAGGAAGGATCTTGCGGGAGGTACGGAGGAGACCATAACAGGCTCCAGCCGTTTTCCTTGCTTGGGTGTTCAAGGTGAGGTCCTGGTCCAGCCAGATCCCGAGGCTTTTGATATCAGATTTGGGGGTTGGGGGCAAGCCCATGCAAGGGGGCCACAGGGACTCAGGGTGGAATGAGACTGGTTGCCCATTGCCATTATCTCCGTTTTGTCACTGTTAAGTTTCAAATGGGACCTGTCCATCCAGCTGACTATATCTCCTAGACAGGAATACAAATCGATGGTGGGATTTTCCTGATGGCTGAGAGATACCACGAGTTGAGTGTCATCTGCGTATGTCAGAAGTTTAATTCCATACAGGGTGACAATTTTTTCGAGGGGAGACATATACACGTTGAAGAGCGTAGGGCTCAAAGAAGAGCCCTGCGGCACTCCGCAGTGTATAGGGGTCTCTTTGGAGATGTAATTGCCCTCCGCCACCTGGAAGGAGCAACTGTGTAGAAAAGATTTCAGCCAGGATAGGGCAGGCCCTGAGATACCAAGGTCTCTGAGCCGCTGAACCAATGTATGGTGGTTGACGGTGTCGAAGGCCGCACTTAGATCCAGGAGGACTAAGACTCCTAGACTTTTAAGAATCAAAGGCTGAAAAGAGTAAGCAAGCATGGAAGCCATCTGTCCCTCACAAACCTTTCCGCAACGCTTGATACTGTGCTACTGAGGCACACATATACATTTTTCACACAATCATTCATAAGGTGGCCTGGGCCACAGAGTGTAACCTCCATGCACTGCGTTTTATCAGTAAAAACGAGAGCAGGGTAAAGAATATGCTTGTTTTCAAGCCAGCTGCTCAAAAAGGCCCCTGTGTTTTAAGAAGGCGAGTTGATATCTCTAGCAGATTGTGCCATTAAACTAAAAACAATAGAGAACAGATTTGTTTTAAGTTTAATCTCATTTAAGTTATTTTCTGATTACACATCTTTTGTTAAGGCAAAATTAAAACAACATAGGCCCATTCTACGCTGGCCGGAAATCTAATATTGAATGTTTCACATTCCTGAAAAGGCAAGCGGTATTGATAAGTTTAAGATGAGGGAAAATCACAGTATTCCAAGATTCTATTTTGACATGTTGCACCAACTTATAACTGGATTAAACTTCTGATTCTTTAGAAGAAAATATGTCTCCAGCGTGAGCATTTGGGGGCGACAATTGTGATTAGAAATATTTTGCAGCTGATATATGTGTGTGAAAACGGACTAATCAACCTATGTTCTATAAATATATACTTTCGAACTTGATCTAATACTTAACCAGTCGTTCATATGAAGGAATCTTTCACTTGTAATTACGCAACTAAATAAACAAGGTTAAAAATCTTTCAGCGGCAGGAAGCAGCTGCAAGGTTATCTGCAAAACTAGGATGACAGATATTAGGGGGAGGAAAAATGTCTTCTGCCAGACAAAGGGGTTGTACAAGCTATTGGAACTGCCGGCTTGGCACAGTGATATTTTTGTCAATGGTTTACCTATAATTAATATCGATTTCTTGATCTACCTGATGTTTGTCGTTCCTTCCTAC
Source organism: Lissotriton vulgaris (assembly GCF_964263255.1). Classification (NCBI taxonomy): domain Eukaryota; kingdom Metazoa; phylum Chordata; class Amphibia; order Caudata; family Salamandridae; genus Lissotriton; species Lissotriton vulgaris. The sequence continues at coordinate 990,184,135 of NC_141698.1, forward strand.
GCAAATGGTAGTAGATGTGTGTGAAGTGCATGTGCGCTGTCGAATTATGCCCCTTTACAGCTGTACACAGGTATTGTAGCTAGTCTGCAGGCCTGAATGATATGACCCCTGAATAACACAACAGTTTACTGCTGTACCCCCTTTCTGTCACCGTAGCCCACTTATAGGGCCAAGTCTGATTCTCGTGGCCCCGCTGCTAGTGTTCCCTGGTCCCTTGATAGTAAGTAACTGCAGGCCTCATGGCCCTCACATTTAGAGGTGATTCCTAAAATGCTAAAGAGTTTTTTTTAATGCATCACACCTTGCATGGTGGAATTTCACTGAAGTATGTCTGCAAGTAATGGACGATCAGTAACTGGTTTTTGGCTATGCCAGGGCGGTAAATTCCATTCCGCTCGTTGAATTTGTGGAATTTGGGTAATTTCACAGTCTGCGGAGAATGCAAAATTGTCCAAAATTCTGCGTTCTGCGACTGCGTGAAATTTTTGCTTGTTCCCGTTCTCAAATGCGTGTTTGTGAGATATTTCCCCCCGAGCACGAAAACAGCGATTGTGAACAGTAAAAAAGCGTCGCGAACACGCAATTCCGTGTATTAGCGGAATTTCTGCATGTTCGCAGAGATTTTTCACCATTTCGCAGAGATTTGCGTAACGCGATTACGCAAATTCCGCCCACACCTATTTTTGGCTAGTTTGAAATCCATATGCAAATTGGTGCAAGTGGACTATGGCGCTGGATACATTTCTTTCCGCAGAATATGTAGCAAACTAAAACAAGTTTGGACAAACTACCAGAGGTGCTAGAAAGTATGTAGGCCACTTTTAGCTGATTTTCCATAGCCGCCATCCTCTGTCTCATTCCCTTGAGCTGAAATATTTTGACTCCAGCAGCATCTTTACGCACAGAGTACCCTGACATCTTGTAACGCTGTGAAAGAGTAAAATAAATAATGTTAAAACCATCCTCAGCTATATGGTAGAAATAAAATGCTGCACCTGTAATTTGATAAACATCCTGTAATAAAGTATGCTGGGGATTTGTGACTGTTCTGGTGAAGAGAAGCTGCTCTCTGGGGAGAAGATAATTGCAATGTTTGAGGAATGGCTGTGTTCAGTCGCTCAGCCACATCTTGATCATTTAGAGTGAGGCTGAAGTCATTCTTTGCTCCTATCCTCTCAGGAAACAGTAAAACGGAGTTGCAGAAAGTAAGTACATATGGTTTCTGCAAAGCTATTTAAATAGAAAACATTATGTGTTGATAAATATGGGCTATAAAAATTAAGTTCCTAGATGTAATGTCTACTATTCACACTGAACTGAATTCGCGCAGTGTTTCTTAAACACAGGAAAGAATGTTGTAAATGCATGGCTTGCACTTTCTCTGTGTCCTACAGTATAAATCATCGCAGCCACAATGCTCACTTCTTATCTATGTCTCTCTATTTGCTATTCAGCAAGCACTTCCTGTCTGCTCCACGGGGTAAGATAACCGTCTCTAGTTTGGAGTGTTAGGACAATAGGATTCTTAAGGAAGTTTATTCTTTTATTCTAGATTTGGTGTCATTGGATGCAATGTAAAGGGTAATTCTGTTTGAGGCTGCTACCATTCCAGGTGAAAACAGGAAATGTTAAAAAATATGCTGATTATCATTGTTTTGCGCACTTGTTCTTTTAATAGTGCATGCTAATAAATAAAAAGGTTAGCTGACTAGAAATGTAGGCATATATTTGTGATTTTGAGCCTTGGTTACGTCACATGGCACATTTAATTTACTTGTAAGTCCCACGTTAATGGTAATATCTGTGACCAGGGCCAGTAAATTAGATACCACTAGTGGGCCGGCAGCACTGATTGTGCCAACGACAAAGGTAACCCTTTAAAACATACCTCAGGCCTGCTACTGCAGCCTGTAGAGCAGATTTAAACTGCCATTTCGACCTGGCAAAATAAACCTCGCATTTCCTCCCGTATTTCGCTCATTTTGCACACTCTGGTTACTCATTTTTTACTTGCTTTAAAAATACTGAAAATTAACTGTTAGGCCTTGTTAAAGAATTATTTTAGCACAATTGTTGTGTTACTGTGTTTACTGTTTTGTGTCGAATTTGATCCTGACTCAAATTGTGGGCTTCTACTTGACTTCCTGGTTCCCTGGTCAGCCAGTGAGAGATGCCATTTTAGGGCAGTGCGCTCTCTAGTTTTTCTGGCTGCCAGGATTATAAATATGCACGCAGCGCTGACGCGCAGCGGACGTGCCGCTGATGCGCAAAGGGTGCGTCTAAGGCAAGCCCGTCTGTGCCAGTGAGCATCTCGGAAAAGGCCAGGGCCAGTCACTCTGCCCGTCACCCTACTGCTCCAATGGATAGGTTGTGTTACAAGTCACTACGGTCACTTCGTCCATCTGCATGTAACTCCCCTGGCTTTCTAGACCTGCTTATCGGTAGGATCACTACTTGTGCTGTGTGTGGCTTTAGGATGTGCTTAGACTCTTATATTTCTGGTCAAATTATTCATTCCTTTATCAGGCCAGCCAGGCCTCCTCCTATCTTTGTGGCTCTCATCAATGCTTGATCCCTAAAGAAACACCATTTAGATGTTTTGATCTCCTCCTAGATAAACCAGTGGACTTATTGTTCATTATAGAGATGTGGCTGGAGGACACATCTGACCAGATCGTCACGCTGGCCACTCCTGAGGGCTATAAGATCTCTAAAGCAGACCACACTGGGGGAGAGGGGGGGGGGGGAGTGGCTATTATGTACAGGGACAAGTAGGACCTCCACAGGGGAAATACCAACTAGTTGGGTGACTGCGAAGCCTTGGACTTTAGTACCTGGTTTTCTGCCCATTTTATGTTGGGCAGTTCTCTAATATATAGACCACCCAGCTCGGCCAGGGCCTTTCTTCAATCCTGGGGTGATGCAATGACCTCACTGGGGCTTCGCTTCTCCCAGTATATGGTTCTGGGAGATTTGAACATTCATATCGACTAGTCCGACTCCAGGGACCAACCTTTGCGCCTGGAACCCAATCACCACGGAAGACACCATCCGCCTGATGAATTCCATCCACTCAGGATCGCCAACCGACCCTTGCCCCCACCACATCTTCAACAAAGCAGACTCCATCATCGCAACCCTTCTCCGAGACGTCATCAACTTCTCCCTCAACACTGCTACCTTACCGGAAAACTGGAAACATTCCGAACTCACCGCCCTTCTGAAGAAACCCACGGCTGACCCAACTGAACTTAAGAACTACCGCCCTATCTCGCTCCTCCCTTTCCCCGCCAAAGTCATCGAGAAAGCCATCAACAGTCAGCTCGCCACCTTCCTCGAATCCAACAAATCCCTTGACTCCTCTCAATCAGGCTTCCGAGCTAAACACAGCACCGAGACCGCCCTCATCGCAGCTACAGACGGCATCCGAACACTACTGGACAACGGAGAAACAGTTGCTCTCATCTTACTTGACCTCTCCGCAGCCTTCGTCACAGTCTGCCATAGCACCCTCATACAACGCCTCAGCAACATCGGTGTACAAGGAAAGGCATTGGACTGGATCACGTCGTTCCTCACCGGAAGAACCCAGAGAGGCTGCCTCCCCCCTTTCAAATCAGAGGCCACCGAATTAATTTGCGGCGTACCACAAGGATCATCACTCAGCCCCACCCTCTTCAACGTATACATGAGTCCCCTCGCATCCATCGCGCGCCAACACAACCTCAACATCATCTCCTATGCAGACGACACCGAGCTGATCCTCCCCCTCACCAAAGACCCAAACACCGCCAAAACCAACTTACACGCAGGAATGAAAGAAGTAGCGAATGGATGAAGAACAGCCGTCTAAAACTAAACTCGGACAAAACAGAAGTCCTCATCTTAGGATCTTCCCCCTCTGCCTGGGACGACTCATGATGGCCACCGGCCCTCGGAACCGCACCCACACCTACAGACCACGCACGTAACCTGGGCTTCATCCTGGACTCCTTCCTCTCGATGACCAGACAAGTCAGCGCCGTCTCATCATCCTGCTTCAACATCTTACGAATGCTCAAAAAGATCTTCTGTTGGATCCCCACCGAAACAAGAAAGACAGTCACCCACGCACTGGTCACAAGCCGATTGGATTACGGCAACACCCTTTACGCCGGAACCACAGCCAAACTACAGAAAAAACTCCAACGCATCCAAAATGCCTCTGCCAGACTCATTTTAAACATCCCTCGGCAAGCCCACATCTCCGACCACCTGAAAGACTTCCATTGGCTCCCTGTCAACAGGAGAATAACGTTCTGTCTCCTCACCCACGCACACAAAGCCCTCTACGACCTGGGACCGGAATGCCTCAACACACGCCTATCCTTCTACACCCCCTCCCGCCAACTACGATCATCCAATCAAGCCCTCGCCACTATTCCGCGCATCCACAGATCCACCATGGGGGAAGATCCTTCTCCTACTTAGCGGCTAAAACCTGGAATTCTCTCCCCGCCCACCTCTGCCTCACTCAGAACCACCTCTCTTTCAGAAAGCAACTAAAAACCTGGATATTCGATAAGTAAATCACCACCCTCCCTCAAGCGCCTTGAGACCCTCTGGGTGAGTAGTGCGCTATACAAATTTTGGAACTTGAACTTGCTTTTTGCGACATTCTTCAGCTTGCCCAACTCTCTTAATGGCTCAATCTCCCTAAGCACCAAGGGGGTCATATTCTTGACCCAATCTGCTCCAAGTTTCCTGTCATGGTCAAAGATCCCCTCCCATTTTCATGGTTGGACCACTGTCTTACCTACTTCTCGTGGGAGGTTGCCTTGGCCAGCCCTTCTGGCCACTGCTATTGCAAACCAGCATTCAAAAAAATTGAATCCTCTAAACTCTCCTCTGCCTTGGTGGCTTCTAGACCCAGTCCCCCCACCAGATCTGGATGGGAGTCTGGCGGGGTTCTCAGATTGGGTATCCAATTCCATGAATATATTAGCAACATCCACTTCTTCTAGGTTCTCTAGGGAACCCCCTTCCAAGCACCTGGTTTACTCCGTATTTGTTGACTCCTAGGAATGAGTGCAAAAAACAGCCTCAGTGAGTATAGCCCCTTGGCTAAGGGTAATCTCAGACGTAGACAAAAAGCTTACTACGCTGCGAACATACAGGCTAAGAAGCAATATTATGCAGTCCCCATTGAGCAGGCGCAAAACAACTCTAAGGAGATCTTTGCAATAGTTCAGAGCTTTACCTCTCTCATGGCACAGTCGAGCTCACTCCCCGCCACAGAGGACTGGCGTGACACACTGTCCAATTTCTTTTTGGATAAAATCCTCATGATTCACGTGGCTTTTTCACGGTGCCCTGGACCTTTACCTGACCCCTTGTTGTGTGCTTTATGCCTGCTAATACTAGCCACTATCTACACGCGTTCTCTCTCGTGGATCTGCCTAGCTCCCTTAAAATCTTGAAAGGTCTGAAATCGGGCTCGCCCGCCGACCCTTGCTCAGCCAGACTACTAGCTGCAGTCGTTGAGATCATTAACCCCAAAGTTAATATGATCATAAACTCTTCGCTTCTTGAGGCTCGGGTGCCAGAGGCCTGGAACCAGGCTAAAATCCCCCCCTTCTAAAAAAGCACACTCTTGCACCCCATATCTCAGGGAATTTCAGCCCCATCTCCCTCCTGCCCAGCCTAGCCCAAATTTGTGAAAAGGTGGTAACCAGATAACTAACGAAGTTTGTCGCATGGTCGGATATTTTGCATCCAGCCCAGTCAGGGTTTCGATCCTGCTACAGCACAGAGTCAGCTTTGGTGGAGGTTTCCGAGGCCATTCGTGAGTGTCTGGATGCCGGTGGGAGAGCAGCCTTAGTAATGCTCGAACTATCGGCAGCATTTGACACGGTCCCACACTCACTGATGCTTACCTAGCTCACTGAGGTTGGCGTCTCAGACTCTGCCTGGGGCTGGCTTAGGTCCTTCCTGGAAGGGAGGGTGCAGCAAATCTGGCTGCCGCCAGCCGTGTCTGCCCCGCAACCAGTCGCCACAGTGGTGCCGCAAGGGTCTTCCCATAGCCCCTTTCTTTTTCACATCTGTGTCACTCCTCTAGTCTACTTGGACGAGGACTTAGGGGGATAAGGTGATTGCTTACGCAGATGACACTCAACTCCTCTTTACCTGGGAAAAGGATGCAGATTCTGGATCATCTGTCCAGCACTGCTTGTCTTCAGTTTTCAAGTGGCTTGCCACCGCGCAACTCTACGGCAATTTACCACCTGGTTTCAGGGATACGATCTGGCCTTCTGGGTTTCCAATGCCGACTTCTATTGGGAAATTCGCTAAGAATCTGGGAGTGTGGTTAGAGGAAAATGTATCCTTTTCCGCACAGGTAAATAAGCTCTCAGGCAGCTGCTTTGGCCTCATCAAAACTTTAAGAAGATTCCTCCCCCTTCTTCCTAGACCAGCCAAGAAGATGGTCATCCACACTTTGATTCTTTCCTGCTTGGATTACGCCAATGCTATGTATGTGGGCATCCCGGGTTATGCTTTGAATAAACTTCAGGTCATCTAGAATGCAGCCGCCAGGCTTCTCCTTGGAATTTCCAACAGGAGCAGTGTGCAAGAACATTTACGCTCACTGCACTGGATTCCCGTAGTCGAACCGGTCAAATTTAAATCCCTTGTGATTGCCCATTGTGTCCTCTGTGGTCATGGCCCGCATATTTACGAAAGCGGTTTTCCTTCTATATCCCGTTAAGACAATTAAGCTCCTCAGCACTTCTTTTAGCTTAAGTGCCCCGCTTCATTCACCATAGGCTGGTTGGCTGTTCCCTTGCTGTGAAAGCCAACCAGGCTTGAAATGCCATCCCTTTTACACTTCATGACACCCAAGACCTTCTGGCTTCAAGAAACATCTTTAAACCTACCTCTTCGCTTAGTGTTAGTCTGGTGACTCCACTTGGTTTCCCGCCGGGACACTCCTCGGAGTAGCTGCGCGCGTTATAAAACTGTATACCATAACATAACCGAAGATGGTTGCTTGACCCGGGAGCTCCACCGCACCTCGGGGCCTTCGTCACATTTTCTGCAGCATCTTCAAATATGGGACATTGATTTCCTTGTTGCAGGATTGGCAGGAGTATGGACTAGGAGCAGCAATTGCGCAAAATAAGCTACTTCCTTATTTTTCTTCAGGTCAGTGCTCCATCAGCATGCTAGCATCCTCCATCTTGTCCCTACTGTGCGTGTTACCAGCATGAGCAAAACATTTCTTCCATCAAAATTCAACATTGATTTCTGACTTTCTCTGTTACTGGGGCATTAGGTTCACAGTTTTAACACTAAATACCCAGTTGAAGCACTTCATTTACTACCCAGCACATAGATGCTGCAGCTTATCACTCGTGGTCACAATCTTGGTTTGCAGCTCGCCTCTCTGGCTTTAATATTCCTATGTAATGTGCAGTTATCAGTGAGTAAATACCTCAGGAGGGTCTTCGGTTCCATATAATCATTCAGCACCTCAGTAACATCATCATATTCATTAAGCAAAGTACTTTTCTATGACAATTTTGTCTTCAGTTGTGAGACTCTTAAAAGCTCTTTTGTTTGCAGCTCCATCTATGTTTAATGCCCACATAGACCTGTGCTTCATTCGCCCATGATACAGTTTATTAGTGCCATTCCTCTGAGAAATAGATATTTTGGTATTAGTTTGAAGGGTTTTTGTAAACTCTTTACATTATTTATAAAACAGTATCTAGGCCTGTGCAAAGTTTGTGGATTTTCGCATACCGGAACATTTGTTGCCATGTTTGTCCCTCTATCTAATGTTCCGTTCCGATGGTATGGTGAATGATCTCCTGTCGGATATTCCTTCATCATCTATGTTGTCACCAACTATTTTCCTTTTTTTATCAGTTATTCAGCTAAGTGCTATCAATCATCTTTTTTGATATGTACTGTCTCTTCTTGGTTTCTATTTCAATTCTCCTCTCCCCACCCTTTTCTCACCCCATTCCGTCCTGTATCCAGCATCATTTCCTATATTCCTTCTTATGTCTCTCTCTTCTACCTATTTTACTATATACTTGTTCTGCAGTTGTTAGTTTTATAATAGCCCTCATAGTTTACCCTTTCACTCACTGTTATAAAAGTTAGAGGAGTTTTCCGGAATGTAAAAGGAGCCAGTAGATCTATTAAATGATATAGCGTATTATCCCACTTCGCAAAATCAGATAGAAATGTAGTTTTACTCCAAAAATTGAATCGAACTGATTCTGAAGGTCTCAATCTCAAATTTGTTTGGGTGGGTCATGCGATTGTTTCCCCAACAATTAAAGTTATCATTTTGTGTAAAATAACCTTAAATCTTGTTGTACTGTCCAAAGGCAGGGTGACAAAGGCAATTGGAATATATTGAAACATTTCATAAATTATCTTTTTGGCCTTAAATTTGCTCAAAACTGTATCTAGCATGATGATGAAATTTTATTCTAGGGGGTATTGTAACCAAGTTATGGACCCATTCCTAGTTAGATAATCAATGATCCAGTTCTCCCGCCATAAAATGCACAAGCAGTTCCATTCCACTATTTCAAATGGTTCATTTATTGACTTGTACAGATTTTCCAATCCCACCCCCGTGAATATATTTTTTATTCTGCTACACATGGTCCCTAACGTGATTGGACCATATTTGTCTTTCTAAGCTGTTGGCACAGCATTTATCACATTCTTTTGTTATTCCCATTGTGCTTTCAGATCGATCATGCCATAGTGGTTACAGATTTGTATTTGGTTTCTCCTCTACCTGACTCTGCTACGTGGAGATGTAACAACTCATTATTAGAAAATTCTCTGTTTACTATGTCTTTAACCTCATTTACTAATGGGTTTTTCTTAACTAATGACTCTCCCAACACCCTTCCTCCTCTGGTTTGAGATTAGTTTAAGGCCTCGACTCAAGATTTATCATAAACTACATATCAAGGAAAAAAATTCTCGGAATAAAGGATGTACATCTTTGCCTTCTTGTATTAAGAACTTTGAACAAAAATATTTATCTTTTAAGTTACAGCCTCATCTTCAAAATGTACTCAATGCCAAATCAAATTGTAATACTCTCTTCACTAATGAAGCATCTTCTGATTTAGGAAGCAGTAATGCTCCTTCTTACGGTGGGAAATAAAGTAGGACAAATGTTGGCTAATTATCTCAAAGTGAAAGACAGTGTACTAAGATACAGTCACTGATCGATTCACATGGTGCTCTCTTAACTACAAATAATGCTATTTTAAATAAATTTGTTAAATACCACAAAACGTTATATAGTCCTGAAACTTCATCACAACATTTTATTATTGATGAATATCTTTGTCAACTCCACATTCTATTTCTTCTCTATCAAATTTTACTTCCGCAATATGACCTTACCACAAATGAGATTTCCCAAGCTCTGCATTTGATTAAAAAAGGCAAAACCTATGGTGCAGATGGTTTTACAGTAGAATTTTTCCTACATTTCTCCAGCCTTTTAATTCCTTCCTTTCTATATGTATGTAAACATTTCTTTTCCTCAAGCTCTACCTCTGGTACTTTTCAGGAAGCCATAATGTCTCTACTACATAAACAAGGAAAAGTCCCCACACTATGTAAACACTACAGTCCTATCAGTAAAAGTAGATTATAAGATTTTCACAAAAATCTTTAAGAAACTTGTCTTACACATCTTATTGGGAAGGAACAAGGTTCATAACAGTTATATTAGCGTCTGACAATACTAGATCATTTCTTAATGTTCTTAGTAAGGCCCTTTGTTTGAGACTCCACTTGCAGCAATAACAATAGATGCAGAAAAAGCATTTCATTGGATCGATTGGATGGTAATATTGAAATCTTAAGCCAGGCATGGTTTTTGTCCTAAAATAGCTGCTCTTGTCTCCTTCTTGTTAATGCGACAGCATCTTCATACTTTGCAGTTCAATGTGATCTTCATGTCATGAATCCCTTTTCTAGGCGATGTCTGGGGTTTGGTTCATGAGGAAAACCCACCCCTTTCCCGTGCACCAGCACTACCTGTGTGTATGTGTTTTTATGATAACTTGATATTTACTGACTGTTGACATGATTATAGTATGTTAAAGGCTATTACTGGAAAGTTACTTGCAGATATAATGACACTCGTTTTTCTTCCTAGGTGGTCTGCTAAAGTAGATTACATTTGCATTTCTCTCGTGCTGAAATAATGATTTGAGCATTTCATTCTGAAGTTAAACTGTTTGCCAGCGTTACGATGTTATTTTTATGAAGAGCGCTTCTTAGAAAGCTGCGCGCAGGACGCGCTGAAGGTTAAAGCCGCTCAGAGCACTCTCTCCCGCGGCGGCTTTAACGTTACGTGCGCACGTAATCTCCTGGGTGCGGTTTGCTATTAAAACCGCACCCAGGCTCCAGAATTTGCTTTGCCTCGAGTTTCCTGCACATGTGAGGTCGCGTAGGAGATCGGCTCTTTGGACCCAACTGCTGAACCTGCACCTGGAAACCTCCGAAGACTCTGCAAGAACAAAAGACTAAATCAAAGTTAAGTGTCAAGTTTAATTTATAGGCGCCCATCGCAAGAAAGGAAGAGACTGTTTTACCATTTGTCTCTCAAGACTAGAGAGAATATAACTACTGAAAAAACAAGAGACTTTAGAGAGCAAACGTTTTCTAGTGGCGCAGAACAAGAATATACATTGCAATATTAATATGTAATGTGATTGTTATATTGTTTCATTTCTTTTAAGTCCTCAGACAAGAGGTAATTAATGTTTTTAGTTTGGGAAGTGTTTTCTTGTTTTTTCTTTTGGTGTTGCACAAACAGGTTTTGAAACACAGAAAGAATTCACAGAACCCACATATAAATACCTATTTAAAAACATTTGCAAGTAAGTCCCACTGTCAAAGGAGGTTTTCTATTTCACAGTTTATAGAAACATTCTCTAAGGTAAATTTCTGCATTTTTTTTTAGAATTCAACACAAGAAATCAAGACCCAAAAACTAGCGCCTGACCTGATTAACAGACGACAATCCCTCTAGTGCAAGACAAAGAAATACTGGACGAGGACCGAATAATTCTGATCGCAGGTAGGAGCAACTTAGTTACTAACTCTAAAGCCTACCAGAGAGTAGGATAGTAGAGAAGGGATAGGTACAAGGATCTGATTTAACAAACCCTTCCCACTTGTTGTTCGCAGGTCGACAGCAAGATAAAACCAATACATCAACGTCCAGTACCGTCCCTCCTCCCATATTTCTAGTTTTATACTTAGCTGTGATTTAATTGTCAGCAAGTTTATAGTTAGGAAATTGGGAAGTTGGTCAATTGCGTCTCTGCGGAATCCACTGCGTTGTCTTCAACTATTCCACTACATAAGGTAAGAGACAACGTAGTGAGAACTTGACAGAAGGCAAAGCCCACGAGTAACATTTCGCCCAGACGCAATGGACCAAGTTACCTTACAAGATATAGCAGCAGTACTTAAGGATTTCAGAGATGAAAATGCATCTCTTCGTAGAGATATGACAGCTTTACAGACAGCTATACAACAAAAACCAATCCTAAAACCAGCAACCTTTATAGGTTCAACCTCCGAGTCAGTGGCTCAGTCTCAGATTCAAGTTGTAACGCCTGTTCCTACGCCTTTAGCACAACCAGAAAGATTTTACGGAGATGTCAACAAGTTCTCAATTTTTATGCAACAGTGTCATTTACACTTTCTAGCAAAAAAATCTGCTTTTCCCGATGATTCTTCTAAGGTGGCTTTTATGTTATCTTATTTTGGAGGAGATGCAGCGCTTTGGTCAGTTCCTTTGGTAGAAAGCGATGATCCTATTTTATATAATTTTAACAATTTTGAGCGAGCTTTAAAGAAAATCTTTTCGAAACATGTCTTCGTTCAATCTTCTGATAACGAGTTGCTCAATTTAAAGCAAGGGTCTTCTGATTTGCTTCATTACATCTCTCAATTTAATCGCCTGGTCCTAGAAGCAAGATGGCCTTACGATAAAAGAGTCTCCATATTTTACAGAGGCTTAAAAAATTAATTAAAAGACATGGTTACGCAAATTTTAGAGCCACCTGAAGACATAAAGGAATTTATAGACTTAGTGGTAAAATTGAATCATCGTCTAGGTGAAAGAAAAGGAGAAAAAGGAAAGAGTGATTACAAGTTCCTTATTGTAAAAGAGAAAAGTTTTTCTTCCTGAGAAATAGCCCCCAAATTAGATCCTGTGGAACCCATGCAGATAGGTTCTATAAGAGGTCCCTTATCAAAGGAAGAAAAGGACAAGAGACGTAAGTTGAATCAATGTCTTTATTGTGGTAAGACAGGACATTTTGTTAAAGATTGTCCTGCAAAACCCATGAAGGAAGATCTAAAACTTCTGATGTGGCCTTGATCCAAGAGCATTCGGAAAACTAGAAAACTCGGTGAAGGTTGAGGTCAGTTCATCGAGTGCAATTCCCATTTTGGCCTCTACTGTTCCCCCTATGGGATGTAAACATTTCTGTACTTTAGTGGAATTAAAGAGTTTACTTCCTTCCTCTCCATCTAAAAGAGTTGAAGCAGTAATAGATTCTGGCGCTACCGGCAATTTTGTTGACACTCATTACTTCTCCCAATTAGGTTTTAAATCCATTCAAAAGGATCATCCTGAAATAGTAAGAGCAGTAGATGGTAAAGAACTGACTTCCAGACCTATCAACAGACAATCAGAGTTATTGGAAATGGACTGTTCACCTATTCACAGAGAAAAAATTCATTTTGACATAATTGATGCCCCTCAGTTCAAACTAATATTAGGTATACCTTGGCTAATCCAACACAATCCGTTAATTGATTGGGTTTCTAAGACTGTGACTTTTAGTTCCACTCATTGTGTCAATAAATGTTTTCTTTTAAATAGGACTAATGATACAATTCAAGGATTTGACTTTAGTTCAGATTCTACTAGTGTTTTGGCTCTAGAGGGGGTCCCTTCAGTTTACTCAGATCTATTTGACGTATTTGACAAAAAGAAGGCCAATACCCTTCCACCACACAGGAATTTTGACTGTCGAATAGATTTAGTTCCCGGAGCAACTCTACCCTGTAGTAGAATTTACACCTTAACTGAAAAAGAAAACATGCATCTTAGGGAATATCTGGATGAATATCTTGCAAATGGTTTCATTAGGCATTCCAGATCACCTGTGTCATCTTCTCTTTTTTTTATTCCAAAAAAGGGAGGTGAATTGCACACGTGTATAGATTATAGAGCTTTGAATAATGTGACAATTAAAAACAGGTACCCATTGCCTTTGATTCCAACTCTGTTGGATCAGGTTAAGAAGGCAACCATTTACACCAAGTTGGACCTACGCGGAGCTTATCATCTTGTAAGAGTCCGGGAAGGTGATGAATGGAAGACGGATTTCCGCACAAAATTCGGCCTTTTTGAATATCAGGTCATGCCTTTCGGACTCTGCAATGCTCCAGCTGCGTTCCAATTTTTCATTAACGAGGTATTACATGAATTCATAGATGTTTGCTGTGTGGTTCACATCGATGACATTCTGATATTTTCTAATTCTGAAGAAGAACATGTACAGCAAGTTTGTGCCATTCTTCAAAAACTACTTGCGAATTCACTTTTTGTCAAATTGGAGAAAAGTCAATTTCATGTCACAAAAGTGGAGTTCCTTGGGTATGTCGTCAGTCCAAAGGGAATTGAAATGGACCCAAAAAAGGTAGAAGCAGTAGATTCCTGGACCAGTCCCACAACAGTAAAACAAGTGCAGAGTTTCTTAGGATTTGCTAATTTTTACCGCCGTTTTATTCAAGATTTTTCCCAAATAATCACTCCTATTACAAAACTTCTTCAAAAGGGAGTAAAATTCATTTGGTCAGATCTGGCAGAAAAAGCCTTCCAGGAATTAAAGAAAAGATTAATTTCAGCCCCGATACTGAGTCATCCTGATCCCAGTCAACCCTTTATTGTAGAAGCAGATGCTTCTCAGTTTGCTTTAGGAGGGATTTTATCCCAAAGGGATAAAAACAGAGGTCAAATGCATCCTATAGCTTTTTATTCCAGGAAATTGTCTCAAGCTGAATTGAATTATGCTATAGCCGACAAAGAACTTTTGGCAATAAAAGCAGTTTTCGAAGAATGGCGCCATTACTTGCTAGGGGCTCGTCATCCAATAACAATTTACACTGATCATAGAAATCTTCAAGTGTTAAAATCTGTAAGAGCATTAACTGCTAGGCAACTCAGATGGTCAATGTTTTTTAATGACTACAATTTTGTAATCACATACCGACCCGGAAAGGAAAACTTAAAGGCTGATGCTTTATCCAGAACGGGTTACAATCCCCCAGAGTCTTCAAAAGAAAGTCAACCAATCTTGCCTGTTTCTCGATTTCACGCTTGCTTAATCTCTAGTGATATCATAGTTGAAATCAAGAAGGAGTTAGACAAAAAAGGTTTTGATCTTTGGAAAAAAGAGCTACCCTTTTTACAAGAAAGAGATGAGTTGATGTTCATGCATGATTTAATATTTGTGCCTACTGAGTCTATTAGAAAGGATATCCTTCATTGCCATCATGACACTTCTCTTTCTGCTCATCCTAGCATAATTAAAACTTATGAGCTCATAAAGAGAACCTTTTGGTGGCCATCTATGTTCAAGGAAGTTCAGTTCTTTGTGGAGACTTGTGGTGTTTGCATTCAAAATAAACCTTCCCATCAAGCACCAAGTGATTTATTGACTCCCCTTCCTATTCCTCCTCATCCATGGCACACTATTTCTCTGGATTTCATAGTTGAACTTCCAGAAACCAAGAAAGGCTATTCGACTATTTTAACAATAGTTGATCAATTTTCTCGTATGGCTCATTTTATTCCTCTAAAGAAATTACCAACAGCATTGGAATTAGCACAACTGTTAATGGTTAATATCATTCGTTTACATGGAATCCCTTCAGTGGTAATTTCTGATAGAGAATCTCAATTTATTTCTCGTGTTTGGAAGAGTTTGAGCTCTCTGTTAAATATGGAAGTACGATTATCCTCAAGCTATCACCCTTAAACGGATGGTCTAACTGAACGTACCAACCAGACTATAGAACAGTTTATTCGTTGTATGTTAACCTCAGAGGAAGGGGATTGGTCAGATTTGTTAAGTCAATTGGAGTTTGCTTACAACAACGTAGACCATACTTCCCTAGGAATGTCTCCATTCTTTTGTAATTTTGGTTACCATCCTAAAAGCTTTCCTAGTATCTTAAAGAAGGATTGCTCAGTGCCTACTATTTCAGAGTATGTTTCCAAATTGTCCTCTATTCAAGATCAGGCTGCCTTCAATTTGGCTCAAGCCAAAGAAAACCAAAAGAAATCTGCAGACAAACATAGGACAAGACAACCAGACTATGTTCCTGGAGATAAAGTTTGGTTAAGTACAAAGAACTTAAGACTTAAGGGCCAACGTAAATTTAATCCAAGATTTATAGGTCCTTTTCTTATCGAAAAAATAGTGAATCCTGTCTGCATAAAGTTAACTCTTCCCAGAAAATACCAAATTCATCCTGTGTTTCACGTATCTTTAGTAAAACCTTTTAACCCTCAAACTCGTTTCACCAAACCACCTGCATCAGTTATAATTGATGGGAACCCAGAATTTGAGGTAAAATCAATCCTGGATTCAAAAAGAGTCAGAGGGAAATTTTTTTATCTTGTTGATTGGAAAGGTTTTGGTCCAGAAGAAAGGTCGTGGGAACCTTTGGAACACTTAAAGAATGCTCCTAGATTGGTAAAATCATTTCATGTAAAACACCCGAACAAACCCAAACCTATTTTACTGGTTTTGGGGGGGATCTTGAGGAGGGAGTACTGTCATGAATCCCTTTTCTAGGCGATGCCTGGGGTTTGGTTCATGAGGAAAACCCACCCCTTTCCCGTGCACCAGCACTACCTGTGTGTGTGTGTTTTTATGATAACTTGATATTTACTGACTGTTGACATGATTATAGTATGTTAAAGGCTATTACTGGAAAGTTACTTGCAGATATAATGACACTCGTTTTTCTTCCTAGGTGGTCTGCTAAAGTAGATTACATTCGCATTTCTCTCTTGTGCTGAAATAATGAGTTGAGCATTTCATTCTGAAGTTAAACTGTTTGCCAGCGTTACGATGTTATTTTTATGAAGAGCGCTTCTTAGAAAGCTGCGCGCAGGACGCGCTGAAGGTTAAAGCCGCTCAGAGCACTCTCTCCCACGGCGGCTTTAACGTTACGTGCGCACGTAATCTCCTGGGTGCGGTTTGCTATTAAAACCGCACCCAGGCTCCAGAATTTGCTTTGCCTCGAGTTTCCTGCACATGTGAGGTCGCGTAGGAGATCGACTCTTTGGACCCAACTGCTGGACGCTCTGTTTTTTGGAACCTGCACCTGGAAACCTCCGAAGACTCTGCAAGAACAAAAGACTAAATCAAAGTTAAGTGTCAAGTTTAATTTATAGGCGCCCATCGCAAGAAAGGAAGAGACTGTTTTACCATTTGTCTCTCAAGACTAGAGAGAATATAACTACTGAAAAAACAAGAGACTTTAGAGAGCGAACGTTTTCTAGTGGCGCAGAACAAGAATATACATTGCAATATTATTATGTAATGTGATTGTTATATTGTTTGAATTCTTTTAAGTCCTCAGACAAGAGGTAATTAATGTTTTTAGTTTGGGAAGTGTTTTCTTGTTTTTTCTTTTGGTGTTGCACAAACAGGTTTTGAAACACAGAAAGAATTCACAGAACCCACATATAAATACTTATTTGAAAACATTTGCAAGTAAGTCCCACTGTCAAAGGAGGTTTTTTATTTCACAGTTTATAGAAACATTCTCTAAGGTAAATTTCTGCATTTTTTTTTAGAAATCAACACAAGAAATCAAGACCCAAAAACTAACGCCTGACCTGATTAACAGACGACAATCCCTCTAGTGCAAGACAAAGAAATACTGGACGAGGACCGAATAATTCTGATCGCAGGTAGGAGCAACTTAGTTACTAACTCTAAAGCCTACCAGAGAGTAGGATAGTAGAGAAGGGATAGGTACAAGGATCTGATTTAACAAACCCTTCCCACTTGTTGTTCGCAGGTCAACAGCAAGATAAAACCAACACATCAACGTCCAGTACCGGCCCTCCTCCCATATTTCTAGTTTTATACTTAGCTGTGATTTAATTGTCAGCAAGTTTACAGTTAGGAAATTGGGAAGTTGGTCAATTGAGTCTCTGCGGAATCCGCTGCATTGTCTTCAACTATTCCACTACATAAGGTAAGAGACAACGTAGTGAGAACTTGACAGAAGGCAAAGCCCACGAGTAACATTTCGCCCAGACGCAATGGACCAAGTTACCTTACAAGATATAGCAGCAGTACTTAAGGATTTAAGAGATGAAAATGCATCTCTTCGTAGAGATATGACAGCTTTACAGACAGCTATACAACAAAAACCAATCCTAAAACCAGCAACCTTTATAGGTTCAACCTCCGAGTCAGGAGCTCAGTCTCAGATTCAAGTTGTAACGCCTGTTCCTACGCCTTTAGCACAACCAGAAAGATTTTACGGAGATGTCAACAAGTTCTCCATTTTTATGCAACAGTGTCATTTACACTTTCTAGCAAAAAAATCTGCTTTTCCCGATGATTCTTCTAAGGTGGCTTTTATGTTATCTTATTTTGGAGGAGATGCAGCTCTTTGGTCAGTTCCTTTGGTAGAAAGCGATGATCCTATTTTATATAATTTTAACAATTTTGAGCGAGCTTTAAAGAAAATCTTTTCGAAACATGTCTTCGTTCAATCTTCTGATAACGAGTTGCTCAATTTAAAGCAAGGGTCTTCTGATTTGCTTCATTACATCTCTCAATTTAATCGCCTGGTCTTAGAAGCAAGATGGCCTTACGATAAAAGAGTCTCCATATTTTACAGAGGCTTAAAAGATGAATTAAAAGACATGGTTACGCACATTTTAGAGCCACCTGAAGACATAAAGGATTTTATAGACTTAGTGGTAAAATTGAATCATTGTCTAGGTGAAAGAAAAGGAGAAAAAGGAAAGAGTGATCACAAGTTCCTTATTGTAAAAGAGAAAAGTTTTTCTTCCTGAGAAATAGCCCCCAAATTAGATCCTGTGGAACCCATGCAGATAGGTTCTATAAGAGGTCCCTTATCAAAGGAAGAAAAGGACAAGAGACGTAAGTTGAATCAATGTCTTTATTGTGGTAAGACAGGACATTTTGTTAAAGATTGTCCTGCAAAACCCATAAAGGAAGATCTAAAACTTCTGATGTGGCCTTGATCCAAGAGCATTCGGAAAACTAGAAAACTCGGTGAAGGTTGAGGTCAGTTCATCGAGTGCAATTCCCAGTTTGGCCTCTACTGTTCCCCCTATGGGATGTAAACATTTCTGTATTTTAGTGGAATTAAAGAGTTTACTTCCTTCCTCTCCATCTAAAAGAGTTGAAGCAGTAATAGATTCTGGCGCTACCAGCAATTTTGTTGACACTCATTACTTCTCCCAATTAGGTTTTAAATCCATTCAAAAGGATCATCCTGAAATAGTAAGAGCAGTAGATGGTAAAGAACTGACTTCCGGACCTATCAACAGACAATCAGAGTTATTGGAAATGGACTGTTCACCTATTCACAGAGAAAAAATTCATTTTGACATAATTGATGCCCCTCAGTTCAAACTAATATTAGGTATACCTTGGCTAATCCAACACAATCCGTTAATTGATTGGGTTTCTAAGACTGTGACTTTTAGTTCCACTCATTGTGTCAATAAATGTTTCTTTTAAATAGGACTAATGATACAATTCAAGGATTTGACTTTAGTTCAGATTCTACTAGTGTTTTGGCTCTAGAGGGGGTCCCTTCAGTTTACTCAGATCTATTTGACGTATTTGACAAAAAGAAGGCCAATACCCTTCCACCACACAGGGATTTTGACTGTCGAATAGATTTAGTTCCCGGAGCAAATCTACCCTGTAGTAGAATTTACGCCTTAACTGAAAAAGAAAATATGCATCTTAGGGAATATCTGGATGAATATCTTGCAAATGGTTTCATTAGGCATTCCAGATCACCTGTGTCATCTTCTCTTTTTTTTATTCCGAAAAAGGGAGGTGAATTGCACACGTGTATAGATTATAGAGCTTTGAATAATGTGACAATTAAAAACAGGTACCCATTGCCTTTGATTCCAACTCTGTTGGATCAGGTCAAGAAGGCAACCATTTACACCAAGTTGGACCTACGCGGAGCTTATCATCTTGTAAGAGTCCGGGAAGGCGATGAATGGAAGACGGCTTTCCGCACAAAATTCGGCCTTTTTGAATATCAGGTCATGCCTTTTGGACTCTGCAATGCTCCAGCTGCGTTCCAATTTTTCATTAACGAGGTATTACATGAATTCATAGATGTTTGCTGTGTGGTTCACATCGATGACATTCTGATATTTTCTAATTCTGAAGAAGAACATGTACAGCAAGTTCGTGCCATTCTTCAAAAACTACTTGCGAATTCACTTTTTGTCAAAGTGGAGAAAAGTCAATTTCATGTCACAAAAGTGGAATTCCTTGGTTATGTCATCAGTCCAAAGGGAATTGAAATGGACCCAAAAAAGGTAGAAGCAGTAGATTCCTGGACCAGTCCCACAACAGTAAAACAAGTGCAGAGTTTCTTAGGATTTGCTAATTTTTACTGCCGTTTTATTCAAGATTTTTCCCAAATAATCACTCCTATTACAAAACTTCTTCAAAAGGGAGTAAAATTAATTTGGTCAGATCTGGCAGAAAAAGCCTTCCAGGAATTAAAGAAAAGATTCATTTCAGCCCCGATACTGAGTCATCCTGATCCCAGTCAACCCTTTATTGTAGAAGCAGATGCTTCTCAGTTTGCTTTAGGAGGGATTTTATCCCAAAGGGATAAAAACAGAGGTCAAATGCATCCTATAGCTTTTTATTCCAGGAAATTGTCTCAAGCTGAATTGAATTATGCTATAGCCGACAAAGAACTTTTGGCAATAAAAGCAGTTTTCGAAGAATGGCGCCATTACTTGCTAGGGGCTCGTCATCCAATAACAATTTACACTGATCATAGAAATCTTCAAGTGTTAAAATCTGTAAGAGCATTAACTGCTAGGCAACTCAGATGGTCAATGTTTTTTAATGACTACAATTTTGTAATCACATACCGACCCGGAAAGGAAAACTTAAAGGCTGATGCTTTATCCAGAATGGGTTACAATCCCCCAGAGTCTTCAAAAGAAAGTCAACCAATCTTGCCTGTGTCTCGATTTCAAGCTTGCTTAACCTCTAGTGATATCATAGTTGAAATCAAGAAGGAGTTAGACAAAAAAGGTTTTGATCTTTGGAAAAAAGAGCTACCCTTTTTACAAGAAAGAGATGAGTTGATGTTCATGCATGATTTCATATTTGTGCCTACTGAGTCTATTAGAAAGGATATCCTTCATTGCCATCATGACACTTCTCTTTCTGCTCATCCTAGCATAATTAAAACTTATGAGCTCATAAAGAGAACCTTTTGGTGGCCATCTATGTTTAAGGAAGTTCAGTTCTTTGTGGAGACTTGTGGTGTTTGCATTCAAAATAAACCTTTTTATCAAGCACCAAGTGATTTAATGACTCCCCTTCCTATTCCTCCTCATCCATGGCACACTATTTCTCTAGATTTCATAGTTGAACTTCCAGAAACCAAAAAAGGCTATTCGACTATTTTAACAATAGTTGATCAATTTTCTCGTATGGCCCATTTTATTCCTCTATAGAAATTACCAACAGCATTGGAATTAGCACAACTGTTAATGGTTAATATCATTTGTTTACATGGAATCCCTTCAGTGGTAATTTCTGATAGAGGATCTCAATTTATTTCTCGTGTTTGGAAGAGTTTGAGCTCTCTGTTAAATATGGAAGTACGATTATCCTCAAGCTATCACCCTCAAACGGATCGTCTAACTGAACGTACCAACCAGACTATAGAACAGTTTATTCGTTGTATGTTAACCTCAGAGGAAGGGGATTGGTCAGATTTGTTAAGTCAATTGGAGTTTGCTTACAACAACGTAGACCATACTTCCCTAGGAATGTCTCCATTCTTTTGTAATTTTGGTTACCATCCTAAAAGCTTTCCTAGTATCTTAAAGAAGGATTGCTCAGTGCCTACTATTTCAGAGTATGTTTTCAAATTGTCCTCTATTCAAGATCAGGCTGCCTTCAATTTGGCTCAAGCCAAAGAAAACCAAAAGAAATCTGCAGACAAACATAGGACAAGACAACCAGACAATGTTCCTGGAGATAAAGTTTGGTTAAGTACAAAGAACTTAAGACTTAAGGGCCAACGTAAATTTAATCCAAGATTTATAGGTCCTTTTCTTATCGAAATAATAGTGAATCCTGTCTGCATAAAGTTAACTCTACCAAAATATCAAATTCATCCTGTGTTTCATGTATCTTTAGTAAAATCTTTTAACCCTCAAACTCGTTTCACCAAACAACCTGCATCAGTTATAATTGATGGGAACCCAGAATTTGAGGTAAAATCAATCCTGGATTCAAAAAGAGTCAGAGGGAATTTTTTTATCTTGTTGATTGGAAAGGTTTTGGTCCAGAAGAAAGGTCGTGGGAACCTTTGGAACACTTAAAGAATGCTCCTAGATTGGTAAAATCATTTCATGTAAAACACCCGAACAAACCCAAACCTATTTTACTGGTTTTGGGGGGGATCTTGAGGAGGGAGTACTGTCATGAATCCCTTTTCTAGGCGATGCCTGGGGTTTGGTTCATGAGAAAAACCCACCCCTTTCCCGTGCACCAGCACTACCTGTGTGTGTGTGTTTTTATGATAACTTCATATTTACTGACTGTTGACATGATTATAGTATGTTAAAGGCTATTACTGGAAAGTTACTTGCAGATATAATGACACTCGTTTTTCTTCCTAAGTGGTCTGCTAAAGTAGATGACATTCGCATTTCTCTCTTGTGCTGAAATAATGATTTGAGCATTTCATTCTGAAGTTAAACTGTTTGCCAGCGTTACGATGTTATTTTTATGAAGAGCGCTTCTTAGAAAGCTGCGTGAAGGACGCGCTGAAGGTTAAAGCCGCTCAGAGCACTCTCTCCCGCGGCGGCTTTAACGTTACGTGCGCACGTAATCTCCTGGGTGCGGTTTGCTATTTAAACCGCACCCAGGCTCCAGAATTTGCTTTGCCTCGAGTTTCCTGCATATGTGAGGTTGCGTAGGAGATCGGCTCTTTGGACCCAACTGCTGGACGCTCTGTTTTTTGGATCCTGCACCTGGAAACCTCCGAAGACTCTGCAAGAACAAAAGACTAAATCAAAGTAAGTGTCAATTTTAGTTTATAGGCGCCCATCGCAAGAAAGGAAGAGACTGTTTTACCATTTGTCTCTCAAGACTAGAGAGAATATAACTACTGAAAAAACAAGAGACTTTAGAGAGCAAACGTTTTCTAGTGGCGCAGAACAAGAATATACATTGCAATATTAATATGTAATGTGATTGTTATATTGTTTCATTTCTTTTAAGTCCTCAGACAAGTGGTAATTAATGTTTTCAGTTTGGGAAGGGTTTTCTTGTTTTTTCTTTTGGTGTTGCACAAACAGGTTTTGAAACACAGAAAGAATTCACAGAACCGACATATAAATACCTAATTGAAAACATTTGCAAGTAAGTCCCACTGTCAAAGGAGGTTTTTTATTTCACAGTTTATAGAAACATTCTCTAAGGTAAATTTCTTCATTTTTTTTAGAATTCAAGACAAGAAATCAAGACCCAAAAACTAGCGCCTAACCTGATTAACAGACGACAAACCCTCTAGTGCAAGACAAAGAAATACTGGACGAGGACCAAATAATTCTGATCGCTGGTAGGAGCAACTTAGTTACTAACTCTAAAGCCTACCAGAGAGTAGGATAGTAGAGAAGGGATAGGTATAAGGATCTGATTTAACAAACCCTTCCCACTTGTTGTTCGCAGGTCGACAGCAAGATAAAACCAACACATCAATGTCCAGTACCGGCCCTCCTCCCATATTTCTAGTTTTATACTTAGCTGTGATTTAATTGTCAGCATGTTTATAGTTAGGAAATTGGGAAGTTGGTCAATTGCGTCTCTGCGGAATCCACTGCGTTGTCTTCAACTATTCCACTACATAAGGTAAGAGACAACGTAGTGAGAACTTGACACTTCATCATAGCTTTTCTCTTACCCCTTTATTATTTATGCTTGCCCTTGAACCCTTCTTTTCTCATATCTGTCTTAATACATTCACCTCTGGTTCCTTTATGGAGAGCACCGGTAAACATAGCAGCGTAAAATGTAAATGCCAGCATTTGTAAAGCGCACAGCTACCTCCAACAGAAGTGTCCCGGTGCTGTTCGTATACCGCTTAGGAACCCTTCTTGGCTTTTTCCCTGTGAAATATCCTCTCCTGGGCACCCCCAAGGTGAAGCCAGGCATCCCAGCGCTGTTGGGGCTGTTGTGGAGATTAAGCAAGCTATTGCCCAGAGTTGCGGAGTGGGACCCATGATTAGAATAGGCACCGTGGCGAGAATCATCAGGTCCGAGGAAATTGAACCCAAGACCCGCCGAGGCGGGGTATTGAACCCTGGTCCCGGGCCAGACCTCTGCATCAGGGTCTGCCGCTCTAACCATTGAGCCACACTTCTCCACCGAGCGTATGCAGATGATATTCTTCTTTTTCTATTGTCTCCTGGAAAAATTCTTACCTGCATTGCTTAATGAAATAGAGCTTTTCCCTAAGGTTTCATGTTATAAAATTAACGAAGATGAAAGAGAAGTTCTTCCATTAATTATGCACACTTTTACACAATCCTTCATTGATGCTGTTTTTGAATGGGCGCCTTCATCAAAAATTACATATTTAGGTATTTTATTTACTAATTCAGTGCAAGACTTGGTTACTATTAATGTTAAAGAACTCTTGTAAAATAACTCTCCCCATGGAATCTTTTATGTTTATCTTGGTGGGGTTGTCAGGTTTTCGTAAAAATTATGATTTCTTCTCTTTTCCTATTTACTATTTGTATGTCACCGGTTTCTATTCCCAAAGCCAATTTTAAAAAACTGAATTCTCTGCTTTCTAAAGTCTTCTAGAATAACAAAAATACAAGGGCTTCCTTGTCCCTTCTACAATATTCAAAATTTGAAAGTGGTATACATTTTTCAAATGTCAGTATTTATCATACAGCTTTTGGCTTACGTCAAGCTTCCTATCAGATCTCCTAACTCACCTTTCTCCCCTTTGTGGTTTGATGTAGAGAAAACTCTTCTTCACACCTTTTCTTCAAAAGAAACTTTCTTTTTCATCTAATTCTTCTATTCCTTCTACTCCCCCTGTCAAGTGTACTAGTTTGTTGACAAAATATACTTTTACTTTCATTTTTTTTACCCCTTCTATTTTTCTTAAAATGTGCATATGGTATAATAAACCTGTTAAGATTCATAATAGATAGATCTTTTGGCAGACATGCAAAATAAGGTAATTATATGGATATAGCGGTTATTTGAGAATGATATATCCTTCTCTTTTCTCCAATTTTGACAAATGTTCAAATGTTCCCCATTGTTTCATTCCCATTTTTCTTTGCTTAACAATGCTATCTTGGATACTCTTTTCACAATACAGAATAGTTCTATAACTTTTCCACAAAGAAGTGACCTAACTAATCTTTCTCTAAAGCTGCTATTACTTAGGAAACTCTTTTATCCTCAAACTCTTATCAAACCAAATCCAAAACTAAACTTCTTTGGGAAATAGAACTTGGTGTGAACTGGCATATTACTTTTTGGAGTAAGATATGGTCATGTTTCTATAAAGTTTCCTTAAGAGCTAATATTACTCAAACCCTATTTCCTATTTACCATAGGATTTAATATACCCCTACACAGACTCAAAATTCTCTTCAAATTCTTGCTCTCAATATTGGCCTTACCGATCTCCCAAAAGTGATATTATGTGCATGTTATTTTGGTGCCCTAATACTATTTCCTCTTGGCATAAGGTTTGGGCCCAAATCAAACTAATACTCAAATTACAACTACACTTTAACACTATAGATCTTTTTTTAAAAACCTTAACCAGTGACTTTTTACCTATTTTCCCAGATTGCATACTACTAATCATTTTGGTAGCAATTGCGTTCCAATAAATTGTTTTCAATTGGAAATGGTCCTCTAAGTTATTATATAAGATTTGGTGGGATTGTGCTTGTTTCCCATCATAAATTAGATACTATTTATACGTCTGAATTTGCTAAATCTACTAATGCTTAAATCTCTTGGTTAAACCTGACTACATTTCTGAACGATACAATTATGGTCATGTAACGTACAAGTTATATGAACAACTTCCAACCACCAATACATTTTCGATCTTGTTCTTTATGCTTGTAAATTACAGTTTTATTTTTTATACTATATATTATTCCATTATTGTAATCTTTCTAGACTTGATTGTTTATTGCATTTGATTTTATGTTACAAGGACTTATTCTGATGTTCACAGATGCCCATTCATATTGTTTCTTCTTATTTCCCCTTTCCTTCCTTCCTCCCCTCACTTCCCTCATGAAAATATACAAAGATTTTATTTGTTTTACTGAATTCTACTTTCTATTGGTATAGTGTATCGATGGGTGAGGTGGCTTAGTGGACTAATGCATCCACTGGAGGGTTTTGTGTTTGAACACATGGGCACAGGTTCAAATTCCAATGAGTCCACTCACCCTTTCATCCTTCTGAGGATGATACAATGAGTATCATCTGATATTCAATGCCAAGATGCCCACAGGTGAATGTGTACTTTACAAATTCACATTTTGGGGTCGATTCTGAGTCGGGAATAACCGCTAGGAATAGCCGTTCAGAGTGTTTTTTCCGTATGAATCGTACCCTGCAACGTCCCCCGTATGTACGACGAAGTACGATTCGTACCAGGTGCTGGACTCCATACGAATCGTACAGAGACCGAACAAATTAATTCCCCGTACGACTCTCCCTCGGAACCCGCTGTACACGACATCTGTACGGTTCGCGGCTGCTTTTTCTGACCCGGCAACTATGATTTGTGTCGGGTACACACCGTATGACCCTTTTTCTACGGGAGCTGAAAACAGCCGTAAAAGCAGAGTTCACCCCGAAAGAGGTACAGAACGGCCCTGACCGGGTATGGTGCGTACACCCCATGATCGCAGGGGTACGGTGCGTACCCCTGCAATCACGGGGTGTACGTACTGTACCCCGCGATCTTGGGGTGTACGCACTGTACCCCATGTTTGCTAGGTGTACGGTGCGCCCACCCTGCGGACGCAGGGTACAGTGCGTACACCCCAAGATCGCAGTGGTAAGCACTGTACCCCTGCTATCATGGGGTGTACGCACAGTATGGTGTGTAAGTGATTGGGTGCTTTTCCGTACAAATCGCCCTTTACCTAACATGGACCGAACGAATCGTGTCCTCATACCCCGGTCCGGATCGTATGCGCCGGGTCGTACGGCATGTGTACGAGTTGTAGGGTTCACTGTTTCAGCCTTGCAATGCGTACGGATCGCGACGATTCGGACGGATTGACGGAATATGGATCGCACTACGCGACACGGACGGATGGGTACGAATCGTACGGCGATGGCTCCGGAAGAAAATCGTACGGATGTTTTTTTTCCCAAATCGAAATCGACCCCTTTATGTTAAAATATCTTATTGTTAATTCCTTTATTCACCTGAATATTTAAATAAAGTCTTTTAAACACAAAATATATGACACCCCTAGAGTAGGCAATAACAGCTCTTAGAGCAGGGTGTATGCTATTTAAAACGGAGGACATATAGATTAGTTTTACATGCGCTAACTGAGAAAAACTCATGAAGTTAATTCACAGTTGCCATCATTGACTATCACTGGGTTACTCAACTAAATCTATTAAAGTAGAACTTTAGAATGGCATCATGTATTAAAATCATTCTTAGATGATTTTCAATTGAATTGTATAATTCTCTTGAATGGTAAACTAGGTTTTAAGTCACAAAATATAGTTAGTCAGGATATCGAATTTGGGGTAGGAAAGGGAGGGACGGTGGCAGAGTCTCCCCGACCCGCTTGTGCTATCTGCTGTGACTGTGACAGCGCTCCGCGCTCCCCACTAGCCGGTACCTGTTTGTGTGCTCCTGCTCTCAGCTGTATTTTAATTTGTTAAATTTGAACTTGTGATTGATACATTTTAAAAACTATTGCACACTCACCGCTAAGACTGCGCTGACTTCCTGGGCCTGTGCTCGATTCTTCCCCTGCCCCGCCCCGGTCCGACACGGCAACCAGTGCCGCTTGAGCGGAGGGCGGGACAGGAAGAGCCAGTGACCCCACCCACACTCTCGCGCTGTTAGCGCTCTAGCAGATCACTTCAGGCAGGGCATTTAAGGCGGCGAGGAGCTGCGGCAGCTTGCGGAAGGGAGGGACGGTGGCAGAGTCTCCCCGACCCGCTTGTGCTATCTGCTGTGACTGTGACAGCGCTCCGCGCTCCCCACTAGCCGGTACCTGTTTGTGTGCTCCTGCTCTCAGCTGTATTTTAATTTGTTAAATTTGAACTTGTGATTGATACATTTTAAAAACTATTGCACACTCACCGCTAAGACTGCGCTGACTTCCTGGGCCTGTGCTCGATTCTTCCCCTGCCCCGCCCCGGTCCGACACGGCAACCATTGCCGCTTGAGCGGAGGGCGGGACAGGAAGAGCCAGTGACCCCACCCACACTCTCGCGCTGTTAGCGCTCTAGCAGATCACTTCAGGCAGGGCATTTAAGCCCTCTCGTCGCCCAAGCGCGCAGCGGTTGCGCGCAGGGGGCGCCTTAGTCGCGCCTGAGACGAGCCAGAGAGGAGCCCGTCTGTGCCCGTCCGTGACCGCACGGGGCCAGGGGCCATGACCCCTACTTCTGTTGCCTCCACCTGCAGAGTAGTGGACAGAGTAAGGTATTCTTCCAGTGACTTACGCTACCTGTGGCTCCCACCTCCTAAAGGCTGCGTGCAGGATGCCGGCCCATGTCCCGGGGGCCCGTTTTCCTGCAAATATTGTCACTTTCAGTCATATCCTGGTCTCCCCCTTGTAGATACTCCAACCCCTGAAGACTTCAGCCCCTTGCCCCCCAGGGGTAACAGCATACTATGTAATGTCAGATCTCTCCCGAAGCATCATTCGGAGGTTTGGGACTTAATACACTCAACCCGCCCCGATTACTGCTTCTGCACCGAGACCTGGCTTAAACCCCACCTGGTCCCTGCTATCACCTTGGGGGTCCCTTCGGGGTATAAGATTCTCAGGCTAGACCGCCCTGTTAAAACCGGTGGCGGGGTCGCGGTAATCTACAAAGACACTTTTACGGTCACTCTTCTTGACCAATGCTGTACTAGCGACATTGAGATTCTGGTTTTTAAAATTGGTTCCTCGCCCCTAGCTTACTGGAAGGGAGCATTGGTGTACCGCCCTCCGGGTCCCTACACTGAGGCCTCGACCATCCTCCTGGAGACTCTAGCCCCCCATATCAGATCAGGGACTAATTTCGTACTCCTGGGGGACTTCAATGTCCACAGCGAATTATCTGACAACGCTGAGGCTTGCAAACTGCTGACTGATCTATCTGCCCTAGGCTTCAAACAGTGCAACCGGGGTCCGACTCATCAGGCCGGTCATACCCTCGACATAATTCTATCTAACTCTCACTCCCTGACCTGTTACCCCCCAACACAGGTGGAATGGACCGACCACTTTATAATCAGCTTCTCCCTCCCCACTCTCTCGAAGGAACGCCCCCACCCTGTCCCCCTGCCGCTATGGCGCAGGCAGTGGCATAAGGTGTCCGCTGATACTTTTAGAACGGCCTTTATACCTCCTGACTTTCTCCCCTCTGAGTCCCCCAATTTGGCTTTGTCCAAATTCAATAATGCCGTGAGTACGGCGGTCAACCTTATCGCCCCCCTAAGACGCTGCAATCAGCGGTCGGACCGCAAGCAAGAACTATGGTACTCGGACTTACTGCGTGCAGAGAAAAGGACCTGCAGAAAGCTGGAGAAATCCTGGAGATTCTCGTGCAGCACTGTCGATAGAGACAGGTATAGCTCAGCAATGAGACTCTATCATAAAAACATCAGAGCTGCCCGCATTATCTCCCAACTCTCTGGGGCCGGCAACGACCCCAAATTGTTGTACCAGGTGCTCTGCACATTCACCAAGCCTGTCGCTTGTGACAGTGCAGAAGTGCTAACCCAAAAACTGTGCGATGACACGGCCGGTTTTTTTTCGGATAAAATTGATGTTATTTACCGAAATATCTCCCAATCAAGCCCATCCACGGATGAAAATGTCCCCTCTCCCAGTCTCCAGCCTGGAACAGCCGACGCTGCTCCAGCCACACTATCGTTCATCCCTGAGATAACCTTAGACCAGGTCAACTCCCTGATTGCGACCATTAAGTCTGGTAGCCCAGTAGATCCTGTACCTGCCCGTGTCATGCACCTCATTGGGAGTGTCCTTAGCCCCTGCATTCGGACGGTGATCAATCGCTCCCTGTCTGAGGGACTGGTCCCCCGGGTGTGGAAGGAGGCCATGGTCAAGCCTATCAGGAAAAACTCCGCCATCCCCTGGTCAGAAATGACCAATCTGAGGCCAATTTCCCTTCTGCCGTTCATCGGCAAACTGACGGAGAAGCACGTCAATCACCATCTTTCCACCTTCATTGAGCAGACCGGCAGCCTAGACCATTCTCAGTCCGGGTTCAGGCCTAGGCATAGTACAGAGACTGCCCTCCTCTCCGTCACGGATGCCATACGCCTATCTCTGGACAGAGGGCTGTCTGTGGTGTTGGTGCTGTTGGACTTGTCCGCAGCATTCAACACCATATCCCACGCCATTCTCCTTACCAGATTAAAGGAGATAGGCATTGACAGATCTGCCTTGGCGTGGTTTACCAGCTTTCTTTCAGAGCACACCCAGAAGGTGAATATGGGCTCCTTTAGTTCCACCTCGGCTAATATCATCAGAGGAGTCCCGCAGGGCTCTTGTCTTAGCCCTACGTTGTTCAACGTATATGTCTCCTCTCTGGCCAACTTGACGAGGTCCTTTGGGTTTATGCCTATCTCCTACGCTGACGACACGCAGCTGCTGTTTACTTTTAAGACCTTTACCCCGGAGATAAGACAAGCTTTCTCCAACGGCATGACTGCAATTGCCAGCTGGATGGCCAAGAACTTTCTACAGTGCAATGTGGGAAAGTCTGAGGTCATGTTATTTGGGGAGGCGAGAATCCTCTGGACCCCAGATTGGTGGCCTTCCAGCCTGGGTCAGGCCCCGCTCCCTAAACAGGTAGTAAAAAACCTGGGGGTTCGTCTAGACCATGACCTTACCCTTTTTCATCATGCCAGCACCACTGCAGGGTCCTGCTTCCATATTATTGGCCTCCTTCGGAAGGTGTTTCCCCTTCTACCTGATGACACTCGGAAGACCTTGGTCCAGGCCCTCCTTTTGAGCCGCCTGGACTATTGTAATGGCCTACTTTTAGCTGCCAATGAGGGAGTGCTCAATAAACTACAGGTGGTGCAGAACACCGCGGCTCGGTTGGTGACCAACACCCCCCCCAGAACACCGTCCCTCCCCCTCCTTAGGGCCCTTCACTGGCTTCCTATCCGGAAACGGGTAGAATTCAAGATTTGCTGTGTGATACACAAGAGTTTACACAATCTGGGACCCTATTACTTGGCTGATAAATTTGTTTATCACCGTCCATCACGCATCCTTAGGTCCACCAACCAACTGTTACTTCAGGTTCCTAGACATTACAAGACCAGACAGGGAGGCCGCGCCCTCTCCATCATGGGTCCACGTCTATGGAACAACCTCCCCCTCTCCCTTAGAGAATGCCCGAGTCACTCAGCTTTCAGGAAATGCCTAAAGACAGCACTATTCTAGGAGGAGTTCTCCCGACCTGCTCACCTCACAGCTCCGCGCGGAGATACACCTTCGGGTGTGATGCCGGCGCGTAATAAGCCTATAAATAAATAAATAAAATAAATAAATAAATTTCGATTTCCAGAATATCGAATATAAAATAGAGATTTCCATAATTTCAAATTTTTTTAGTGTTCTGTATGGAGTTTATGTGTTAAAATTATGTCTTAATTTTGTAATGTATGTTTAAGCTTTTTTAAAGTAATGAATGTTATGTAAATTCATTTTTGAGTAATTTAATTCCGTAGTGGGTTTTGGGTTTATAGGGGAATAGGGTGGGAAGTAATTTAATTACAGTAAATTAAATATTCATTTTTATTTAAATGTATTGATAATTAATTGATTGATAATTAATTATTAATCAGTAATTACCTTTTATTAGTTGGTAATTCATTTTTAATAATTGGTAATAACTTTTTATTAATTGGTAGTTATTTTTTATTAATTGGTATTTAATTTATATCAATTGAGTAATTGATAATTATGTTAAATGTATTATTTATTATTTGGAGCGGGTGGTTCGTTTATAGGGGAATAGGGTGGGAAGTAATTTAATTATAATAAAGTAAATATTTATTTGTATTTATATGTATTGATAATTAATTGATAATAAATTATTAATTGGTAATGAATTTTTTTAATTGGTAATCATTTTGGGGTCGATTCCGATTCGGGAAACAAATCCGTATGACGATTCGAATTCGTAGCCGTTTCCATATGAATCGTACAAATCCTCCAAATCGTTGGGAATGGTACAATAAGCAAGGGAAAATCCGTATGATACGGACCCTGAAAGTGAACCGTACAAATCGTAAACATGCCGTACGACCCCTCAAGTACGATCCAGACTGAAGAATGGGTACGCGATTTGTACGGCAAACGTCGCGTATGAGCAATTCGTATGGCGAGCCACACAATCACATAGGGTACGGTTCGTACACCCCATGATCATAGGGGTACGAACCGTACCCCTACGATCATGGGGTGTACGAACCGAACCCCATGACTTTAGTTGTACGAACCTTACCCCTACGATCATGGGGTGTACGAACCATACCGGGGGTCCGTTTTGCACACATTTCGAGTCGAATTCTGCTTTTCCGGACGTTTTGAGCTCTCGTAAAAAAAGAGTCGTACGGAGTGTAAACTGGATGAATCGTACTTGCTGGGTCGGAAAATGATGCTTCGATCCATACGGACATCGCGTACTGCGCGTTCTGAATGCTATTCATACAGATTATTGAGTCGTATGGGCTTTGGTACGATTTGAATGGAGAACTGCTTTGGGTACTCATCGCACTACATCATACGTACGGGGACGTTCAAGGATACGATTTGTACGGGAAAAATGCTCCATACGGTTATAAGTATGGGATTTTACCAAATCCGAATCAGCCCCTTTAATTCATGTTTTATTGGCATTGATAACAAATTTAATTTAATTTTTAATATTTAATCATTACTTTCCCTACTGTTGCACTCTCTGGAGTGGGAATAGTAAGTTTTACTCCTACGCTATCTAACGTTTTCCCTTCTGTTGCACTCACTTAAGTGGGAATAGAAATGTTTACCCCCCCCCCCGCTAGCCAACGCTTTCCTTATTGTTGCACTCTTTGAAGTGGGAAAAGTAATTTTCACCCTCCCACTATCCAACGCTTTCCCTACTGTTGCACTCTCTGGAGTGGGAATAGTAATTTTTACCCCTACGCTATCCAACGCTTTCTCTACTGTTGACCTCACTGGAGTAGGAATAGTAATTTTTATTCCTACGCTATCCAACACTTTCCCTACTGTTGCACTCACTGGAGTAGGAATAGTAATTTTTACTCCTACGCTATCCAACGCCTTCCTTACTGTTGCACTCTCTGGAGTGGGAATAGTAATTTTTACCCCCCGCAATCCAACGCTTTCCCTACTGTTGCATTCTTTGGAGTGGGAATAGTAATTATTACCACTACGTTATCCAACGCTTTCCCTACTATTGCACTCACTGGAGTGGGAATAGTAATTTTTACCCACCACTGTCCAATGCTTTCCCTACTGTTGCACTCTCTGGAGTGGGAATAGTAATTTTTACCCCACGGCTATCCAACGCTTTCACTACTGTTGCACTCTTTGGAGTGGGAATAGTAATTTTTACCCCTACGCTATCTAAAGTTTTCCCTACTTTTGCAGTCACTGGAGTGGTAATTGTAATTTTTACCTCTACGCTACCCAACGCTTTCACTACTGTTGCACTCACTGGAGTGGGAATAGTAATTTTTATCCCTACGCTTTCCAATGCTTTCCCTAATGTTGGACTCTCTGGAGTGGGCATAGTAATTCTTACCACTACGCTAACCAATGCTTTTCCTACTATTGCACTCAGTGGAGTGTGAATAGTAATTTTTTTCCCTCTCACTATCCACTATTTTTACATTACAATTATTATTTTTACATTTTAAGCTTTTTATATTATGTTAAGTATGTTTTATTTAA
The DNA here is from genome assembly GCF_964263255.1 of Lissotriton vulgaris. Taxonomy (NCBI): domain Eukaryota; kingdom Metazoa; phylum Chordata; class Amphibia; order Caudata; family Salamandridae; genus Lissotriton; species Lissotriton vulgaris. Next base: position 990,217,733 of record NC_141698.1, read on the forward strand.
TTGTTTTTAATATTTAATTAATTTTATATCATTTTTAATACATTTAAAAATTCGATATTTTCGTTAAATATATTTTAACATTCTATATTTTGGATTCAGTATTTTAGTACTTAACTGTTTCTAGATAGGGATTCTATATTCTGTACTTTGATATTTTGGATTTGATATTTTGGGCATTCTATATTATGTTGCTCACTGAAACCCTCCCAGACTGTGACACAAAAGTAGTTTTAACAAGATAGCATGCTGCCCGGATGGCTGGTAGCAGAGCTGTGCCCAGCCCCACATAATCTTCAAAGGGTTTTGCCTTCTGCACACCAAAACTGCCTAACACTATCCTTTTGCCTCCCAAGATATTTGGTAGCCACTCCCAGGAAGGGCAGGGTAGTGGGCCAGGTGTTGCCCCTCAGACAAAGGCTTGCATTGAAGATAAAGGGTGGAACTCTGAGATCCAAAATTAGTTCACATCTGGGGCTTTTGGAAGACTCTTAAAAAGTGCTGCCCTGCTGCACTTTAATGCTGAAAGGACCACCCTACTAAGGAAGGAAGACTGGACCTGCTCTCTTGAGCACAGAACTACAAGGGTGAACACCCAGGACTAGCTAAATGGCCTCTTGTGTGTGCTACAGGGACACAACAAGCTCCAGAGACCCTGCAACCTACCTATCAGCTATTGCTGGTCCTTGCTGTAGTAAGTTCTGACCTACAAGTGGTCCCCCCCAGGTCTTAGACCCTCCGGTGTTGTATTAAAGTGCCCTCCTCCTACCGAGCTCCCACACCTGGGACAAAAAAATATTTGCTCTGAGAACCAATAGGAGACTGAGACCCACCTGCATGGTGACCCAGCAAAAGTGCAGCGCAGGTTCATATTGCCCCAGCTCCCATTACTTTGTGTTCTCCAGCACAAAATCCTCTTTACAATGATGGAATCTTGCCTCATAGAGCCCTCTTCGGCTATAGCATGCATCAGTGTCCCTCTTAGTGATTCTGAGCTCAAGAAAAAGTCTAAGTCTGAATGTAGGAATCTTCACAGGGTTCGACGACAATCAGCACCACATAAAGGACAACAACCTTTTTTGCTTCAAAATCCATCTGTTTCCACCCAGAGCATTTCACTGCCATCATCAACTGCATCACTTGTCAGTCGCTCCGCATTGTTGACAATCTCCTCTCAGCTATAGACTACTGCCGAGCCCACCGAGAACTCTACTGTTTCCTGGAAATCTTCAGAATGTCTTCTAAGTTTCCACTAAAATAAATTAAAAAAACATGTTTCTGATTCGATTTAATTACATTTGACACCATTTCATTTATTAACAATTACTAAATGTTTAAAATTTATTTAGGATTTGACTTTTGTGAAATACAGGTTTAGTGACTTTTTGTAGTGTACCCTTCCAAGAATTGTATTAAATATTTGAGTTGGGCTTCTGCCCCCTTCAAATTGAATCCTAATTTCTTACATTCATGCACTATGGCGCAAGGGTGCGTGCGCTAGTGCATGGCTGCTGAAAGTGCATCATAACAGGGACACAGCAAAACTGCACCACTTTTTCGCAAATATGGCACAGTTGTGCTCTTTACAGTTTATGCAACACGTTGCTGCTCTTCGTTGGATGACCTCTGACATCTAGCCCAAAGTGTGCAATGCTGTTAATGTATACCGTGGTATATTAGTTTCCCAGCTAGCCTCTTTAATTCTGTACTATACAGCTATTTTTGATGTTTATAGCTCCCACATCATATATGTTTATGTTCTAGTTTGCAATGTTCCTAATCAGCAATGCCGCGTGGTATTACCTAGCTGCTTCCCCTCGGACCGCAGGGTCCGAGGGGAAGCAGCTAGGTAATACCAATTACGAACATTGTTTCCATCGAGGCGATACCGCCCCCCTTAAGAGACCATGATATGCCATTGAGCACCTACAAATGTATATCATTGAGCAATACATCCGCCTAAAAAGCCAAGCGTATGTACTCTGAACCACGCATGTACCAAGTAGGAACAGCGTCATCCACTGTAAATATTTCTGCACTAACAAATTCCTTGATCCTAACTCTAGGTTTTTAGGAGTGGTATTATACAGGACTGGTCCCTGTATGGTGCTGACGAAACGCTAGGGGTAGCGTGAAACATGTTGACCATATACTGAACCCACCAACATTACTGGTTGGTACACAGTATAAACCCCACTTTTAAAATACCGGTCTAGGAGCAGAATAAAACATTGAGGCCCACTAGCACGGTATTTTTAACACTCACACACCCATCCACTCCACCCTCTCCACACCACACATAGTCCTCCAGTTTAACAGTGCTCCTACGTAGTTCGCAAGTCGCAGCACGCCCCTTTTCGTAGAGAACTGGGATGACCCCAATGATGAAGCATGTCACCGTGAGGAAACTCCGGTGAGTGAGGGGAAAACAAGAAAGAACATTTTTCTTTCTTTTAAAGCTACACTTAAACATTATTTGAAGGTAGCAACATTACAAGACAGGTCTCTGAACACAGACACTGGTTTCTTTTTCTACATAGACTGTGATCAGTTGCATTCAGAAATTTCCCTATGGAAGCATGAGTTATGGTGGTAAACCGACAATAGTACATTCTCCCATAGGGAAATGGGAGGTAGTGTTAATCCCCGGGCCCCATGGCAGGCACTTCCAGGTGACTGCCATGGGGTCCAGGGATTAACAGGGAGGCACCATAGGTGCTCCTTCACACATCAACATGTTGGAAAGGCTAGCATGGAAACCCTGCCGGAAACCGTGCATCATAATCCGGACTGCGTAAACCACCGTCTATTTGGATTACGTGCCAGTTCCGACTGGCAGACAGGCTCAATAAGCCCATCGGATGCCAGCCAGTGACTGGCCAGTTTAAATTCTGACAAGCTGAATCGAAAATTCAGCTGGTCGGAATTGAAACCAATGATTTTGGTGCGAGGTCTTACGACAAACATCATAATAGGCCCCTAAATAATTACACAATAATCAAAAATACTTAGGGGCATATTTACAATGCCCTTGTAGCACTTTTACACCACCGGAGCAGAACTTTTGTGACTCTCTGGAGGCGCAGTGTGCAACTACAAATTTACAAAGCCACAAAAAACCACCATCTGAAACTTTTCATGGCCTTGTAAATATGGAGTAGGGCAATACCTTACCCTGCATGTAAGGGGCATTCCAAGGGTGTTGCTATGGGTGTTCCAATGCAACACCTATGGTTTTTGACCCTGCCCCAGATTTACAACATGGTATAAATCTGGGGATGCACTAAAACTAATGCCTTCCCAAATCAGGCATAGTGAGGAGAAATGTTTTCAACTAATTTTTTCCTCTTTCCACATGTCCTGCATTCAGCATCATCCATAGAATGAGGACAATGCCCCTTCCTGCTCAAAATAATCATGCCAACAATGCAGATACCCTTGCACCGTGGTGAAAGGGTGATTGCTTTGGTGTTAGCCTTCAGCTGGTGTATATTGAACCTTTTCTTTTGGCATAGGGCTGTACAGCTAGAAGGTCTAGTAGTCGGGTACTGCACCTCACCAGAGTAGGATCTAGGTAACCACCTGCACCTGATCGGGAAACCTGAACAATTCCAGGAAACCTGTGGTGTGAAGATGATAGTATTCCAATATTTTCAGAAGTGAAGTAGATGGAAATCATTCTTGCAACATGACAGTGGAGTCCTCTTCTTGAGTGTTCTGTGGTAGTTCCTGAGTGCCAATCGACCACATAGGAACTCTTAAGAAAAGTAACTAGCATCTCATTGGTTGTTGTCTCAAACCTAACCTCCAGATACTTTCCTCAGATGCCCTCTACCACTTTTACTCCAAATTGATGCTGTTTCTGTGCCAAGGAGTTCCATCTTTCTCCTAATGTTATTTATTCTGGTAGGTTCAGGGTGACTCTAAAATCCAGCTCTGCTAGCTCAAACCCAGCTTAGCACAGGGTAAGCATTTCCGATAAAACCCTCCAAAGCGTCTGCCTTTGGCCTCTACTTGAAAAGATGAAAGGATGTCCTGTAGGATTCACTTTAAAAATTCCTATTAGCATTACTTCCTATCACAACTTCTTCATCATGGAATTTGTGAGAGCACACATTGATGGAAAGCAGCATAGTCCTTCTTAGGAAAATAGTCCAAAAAGGTATCAGGTAAAACTAGCCCTTGGATAGAAGGATACAGAAGGTGCCAAGGTTACCATTTAGAGCAGCAGTAGATCACAGTATTTGGTTTAATATTTAGGGTGGATATATGTATGTAAATTAAGGTATTATGTGCGACTTTGTTTTACCTAAGTCATTTGGAAGAGATTAGAGTTCTCTGGGGTGTTTGGAATGTATTTTACCTGAGGTGGGTTGAAAGGTATGTAATTCTTTAGGTTGAATGCAATGTCATATTTTAATTGCCACTCTTGTTATTTGTATGCACTAACCATGGCTGAAAGAATTCTTAGTTTTCTGTTTTGACAGAAAAAATTGTTAAGCTTGAGGTAGTGTACTAATCTGGCAGATGTAAATCATGCGCCTCTGTGCTAGTAAGAAGAGCGAACTTGATGCTGTACAGGATTTCAAATAAAAGAGATGTAGGTTCTTTGGATAGGCTGGAAGAGTGTACATGTATGAGAACTAGCTTTGAAGATTTCTGTTAGATCCCGGGAGGTTGATGGAATTATTGTGGGATTGGCTGTGTTTTAAGTGTGCAATTACCTGTTTTTGTATTATCTATTTGTTTGCCTTCATCATCTCTAGATGTTATGAGTTTTCACCTATGTTACGTTTTTTTAAAGGATGGTCAAAATGTTATTGACTGAAATCTGTTCCAAGAGTATATATCTGGCCATGGATTTTTTGACATTGAGTAAGACCAGTAAAGAAGTAGATTTGCAATTATTTCGGCACAATTCTTTTGTTTCTTGAAAGGTTAAAATTTGTCTAACATTATTAGAAAGGTCTTACACAGAATGGGGTGAGCGGAAACCTTGAAGTGTCAGAGCTGCCAAATAGAAGTGGGAGATTACTTTTATATGCTATGGGGTTTCCCAATCATACAGAAATACTGGTATGCAATAATTTGAGGATTAAGCATGGTGTTGGAAATACACATCCCTACAGACCCAAGATTATACATCTGGGCAATCCGTGTGATTTTGATGTTAACAGACCCCAGTTGCTCTTCAGTGCCCTGGGTCTAGTGGTATCAACGTGGGTAGTGGCAAGTCACTGTGACTGAAAGTGGTATGTGCAAGAGTAGGGGTGCCCAAGAAAAGTTCATAAGATATGGGGTTGCTGGATGAAGCATTATGGTTTGGGGGTACAGCATTTGCAGCGGTCACTTGAAATTAGTGAGAGACGACCTGATGGTGCCATGGAGAGACCCTGTCTCTGTTTGCAACTTGGTGAGTGTGTACCACAGTAGTATTTGATGTTCTCTGGTGCTGTATGTAACCATTGTGGCTGTAACACTTGGTTCTTTTTTATGATTACCTTATGTGTGACCACCGTTATAGTTTTAAAGTTTTTATGTTTCTCATGAAACTTGAAACTAAATAAAAATATTTATTAAGAATTTATCTTCGGAGGGTCTATCACATTATTTTAAATTCTGTCAATGATACAAAAAAATAGAAGGGGCCTGATTTACAAACTGCATTTTTTAGTATGTAAAGTATTATTACTGTAATACTACTTATTTACTACAAAATGCAATTCACAATGTAAATTTCCAACTCCACCTCTCCTCCTCAAGGATTTAAGCTTACTACTTTAAAGCAGATGTGAGAGGGTCCAGGAAGAGCAGCTAAAAAAGAGGGCACACGTATCACTAAATGGGGTGAGTTTAGGGAGGATTAGAGAGGAGTTTAGAGAGGACCGGGATATATTTAGAGGGGGCGTGAAACCACCCACAAAAAAGTAACCCACTTCCATTTACAAATCGTACTTCCATCCGCCAAAATGGACCCAAGACAGAGCGGGAGTATGTTTAGCACCACACATGGCCAATCTTTTTTTCTGCACCACCCTCCTCTAGACATCAATTTAGGTATGGACTTCAAATAAATCCCAGTAGGAATAAATGTTAAATTAAATTCACCTACTGTCAATAGTTACAAATATAGGTAAATGCAATTCAATGGAAAATATAATCGAAAATAAAACATGGTTTATATTTTATTATAAAATAGTTCTTTTTAATTCTTTGAATTTAAAAATGTATGTTACAGAAAATTCAAATACAATTCAGATTAAAGTACCTCTTTAATTTTACACATTACTTGTAATAATTATGAATGTTATTTTAAAACAAGAACATTTCCTTCTTCATTTGCCATTTTTCCTCAATTTAAACTTTAGATAAATAATTTTTATTTAATTTAGTATATTAAAAAACGATGTTTCATGATTTCTTTGAAATTTAATAAAGCTTGTTTTTACTTTACCAGTACTCAACCACTGGGTTGGAGCTCTCCCTATGATAAAGTATGGAACAAGTTAAAGTACATTAAACTTCTGGCTCAGAAACGGGACTGACCGCCTCATCATGATGTGACCAAACACTGTTCGGTTGCATACTCCCTTTCCGCTATGGGAGCTCATGTTACGGCTGTAAACCGGCTGTAACAGAAGCTCCCATAGAAGAAAGGGAGTCTGTTTTTATCCCTGCACCATGTGTTAGGCACATCAGAGTGCCTGCCACACGGTGCAGGGATGACTGACAGTCGTGACTTTATGGGCCACATCGGTAATCGGCCCCTTTATGAAAATAAACAATGTGAATTAATGCTCTATATTTATTTAAATGTAGAGCAAATTAAAAAGTGCCACAGCACTACAAACTGGCAGGCCATCTGTGACCTGATTGATGGTCAGACAATGCGCTGAAGAGCACATTTGTCAGATTAACATTGTTATTCCCTCCAGTCTTCCATTTGCAGGCACATAACCCTGCCAAGATTTAACCCTCAACTGTGTCCCTTTGGATCTACTGCGCATAGTGGTACTGAACATGTATGGTTGTTGTAAGGGTTCAAGTTGGCCACAGGTGACAAACAGAATGTAGTGCATTTTGGTAATTTGGAAAGCAGCTGCAAGTGAATTCCAGTTTTGGTTTAGACTCTTTTGGACACCAATGTCACTGCTGAACTTCATGGAAACAAGCCACAGCCATGTATGTTCGACTTCTACACATCCTGAGGTTTCTATGACTGGGTGTCAAACCTCCATTATCCTAATTGACTTGACAAATTGTGCTGAAAATGATATTTGTCAACTCTTTAGCATTTTTTTAGCCACAGTATGGTAATCCCCTCAAGTCTCCCTTGCGGTCATATCCCTGCCAAGGCTTGACCCCTATCAGTTTCCCATCGGAGTTTTAGTGGATGATTTTATCAGACGTGGGTTTCAGCAGGGATCCACACTCAAGACATCATGAAATTATTTAATGCTGATATTCTACTGGGAATGTCTGCAGTGTTTGGCCACAGGGGTGGTCAGCACATAGGGAAACCCACCATCCTCAGACATTTCTGAAAAACTAGAGACAAAGGAGAATCCATGGTGATGTGGCTTCCATGAACCCCATACTGCTGTTTAACGTGAAAACCTTGAGCTCCTGAAACCCACAGTGATGGAGCATGCTTTGCTAAAACCAGTACAGGGCTTGAGAGTTATGTCTTCCTCATTACTAGTGCTAGCGACAGGATTTTGGTGGTCTGATTTAGGTTTAATCAGCTTTACCATCTTCTGGCTACTCCATCTGTTATATCCACTCAAAGGAGAGAGGGCCCTATGGCTGCGACTCTAGGTTTCCACAGAGCACCCTTCACTGAGTACTTTTATGTAAATATTTTAGGTACCCATGGAACCAGTTTCACTGTCCTCTCTTAAAAACTCTGAAGTTCAGACAAGCCAGTGTGGCGCTTTTGTAACTCCGGCTCCTGTATAACAAACAAACCCTTTTATTAGTTATACATTTTTTGCAGGCTGCCGAAACTAGACCCGATTTATTGTTGCAGATTATATTTTTTCCTCATTTGTATCTTAAATAGATAGACTTCAGGCATTTTAATATTTTTAACTGTTTATGGAACTATAATGAATGTGATGTGTATCAGGATTTAATTTATATGGCTTTGTTTGTACCCGCATAAAATCTTTAGAAAGAAAGCTAAAATCCAACCTGCAATCTCCTTCTGTAGAATCGTCTCCACAAACCCTGCCACATTTAAAATTCTTCTGTAAGTTACAGGATGATTTTAGGATATCTTTCATATTACTGATTCTTAAAAGCCAGGACTTCAATCGAATATAGATCTGTCCTTTACCATTTGTGGTTGATTTTAAACTATTTTGCGTCCCATTCTGCACCTACTTATAAAATGCACTTTACTTACGCAATTTGTTTGCTTTTTTAGTAAACACGCGTTGATGACAAGAGCCTATTTTAACTTGTTTCTGATAATTTTAAACATATTTGATTATGCTTTCATCTATTTCAATGTAATTTCTTTTCATCTAATAATTTTACTTGAATGTTGATTACTGTAACATTAGATTTTAAAGTATTTGTTTGAACTTTTATAAATATATTTTATAATCGAAACAAGTATTTTGACTAAACTCCAGCACATTTTACAATACAGAAACATCAGCACATTTCAAAATAAAGGTAAAAATATCACAGTTTCATAAATATTCTCCAACCGAAAACGACATAATCTCCGGCCAATGGCAATAGTCCAATGATCTAATGTCCACACACTTCTCCTGATAAAAAAGCATCCCACATCAGTGACTGGGCAGTTGCACAGTTGCACAGGACAGCAATAGGCCGAAAATGTGATCATGTGAGGATTAGAGCACATTGATGCTATATCAGCTTCACACAGTCACATCTCTGCACCACAACAAGAGGCCAGGCAAAGTTCGATTTTTTTCCTGAAGCTAAGAAAAATGTTAGTGTCTACTCTCCTTGCTAGTGCACCACCATGTGTGTGTGTGTGTGTGTGTGCATGTGTGCCTTAAAATTCACTTGCTAATACATTGCTTTTATCTTTTGTGTCCATTCTGATTCAAAACTTTCACACATTCTTATTCATATTCTTACCATGTCATATTATAAGATTTGGTCAAAGCCTTGCAATATTGTTAAAATGTTGTCATTATCTAAGCCACAGCACAGGGTAATATGGCACGTTACTGTTCCAGGCTACCTGCCCCTCCCATCAGCCCTTCAGTATATTTTCAGCTATTTCAAGCTAGGGGTGTTCTTACGATTGTTTTTGAGCCTCCAATTCTTTAAAATCCAGTCTTTCACATTGCCTTATTTCCCAAACATTATGGTTATTCCTTCCCTTTAGTGGGGATAATTACAGACTTATCACAGTGCACCTAATGGGAGAGGGAAATCTTTCTTAACTGGCATGCTTGGGTGGTTAGTTGTCAAAAAGCTGGATCTTGTGTATGGGTATCTGGCATTTTTTATGGAATGATCCCATCTGCTGTCCTCTAAAACAGGTTCCTACAAAAGATATGTTGTCAAACAGAAGCATGCAAAATATCTAAATTCACCAAAATTCCAGGGGACATCATATGGAAGAGGGCCTATATTTATCATTGTGTCTACTGCTCAAGAATGTATCATATTGTTATCTCATCAATGAGATTATATAAATATCAGATCATTTTATTGTTGTAATATTTTTTATTGTTCTTTGTTCCAGTGCTAGTTGGATGAACTGAGATCTCTGGGCTGGCAGGGATCCTAATTGGATTTGCTTGATATTTAAAAGTAAAGAACTCAAAGGGACAAAAACATTTAGAGCATAAGGTAAAAAAAGTGAAAATGAAAATCTAATTTGATAGGATGGCTCTTACTTTTATTAGAAAGATATTTTATTTATAAATATATTAGAAAATAGTAAAAACAGCTGGCACTTATTTTATGGCAATTGATGTATTTGACTCAATGGTGTAATATTTCAATGAAATAAGATGTTGTTTTTTATATCCAAGTTCAAGTTCTAAAATGATACCTAATTGATAGTGTGTTATGGTTCAAAATCTGGGTTTGCAAGTTTAACATATTTTATCTATTTGACATACATTTTTGTTACTTTGATCCTCTTTGATTTGATACAGTTTGTGTAGTTTTAGATAGATAATTCACTAAGGGCCAAATGTATCAACATTGCATTTTGTGATTCTATAACAGTGAATTTTACGGATTTGCTATTATAGAATCGCAAAATGAAATTTATAAAGGTTTTACAAAAGAAATAGTGATTCCTACATATTCCGTAATAGCGAATCGCAAATTGCGATTTGCTATCAAGGAATGCCTAGAGGCCCATAGGAATGATTGGGAAGGCATTCACAATTTGTGATTACCAAATTGGTAATCGCAAATTGCAAATTCAATTTCAAGTGTGATAGGGGGCCAAAAGACCACCCTGATGCTCCCCAAAAATTTTGTGTGTGCACATATGACACATACCCCGCATGGCACTTAGAAAAATGCTATTTTGTGCCTTTTACTAAGGATTTTCAAATTACAACCAACTTAAAGGTGGTGGTAATTTGTGATTCCTCAATGCAAAGTCGCATTCTGAGAATGCTTCTTGCATTGCATTTAGGGTATCGCAAATTGAGATTCCCTTACTGAATTCGCAAAATAGGTAATTGCAAAAACTGTGATTACCTATTTTGGGAATGCCTTTTGGGATGATAGATCCCAGAAGGCTTTTTATCATTTGCAAACGGGACGATTCTGTTAATCGGCATGCTTGTGACCGGTAAAAGCCGTGAACCATCTCACCCTAAGTGTATAAATCACTTGTATAAAGCACCTGCTCTCATGTTTACTGATGAATCGTAACGAAATGCAAACTTTTTGTGGTCATGCATAAAAAGGGATAATTTACTCGTTGTTAGAAGAATTGTGTTGCTGTATCTAATATAGAAAGGGAAGACAAAGAGTAGCAAGATAGCTTTGTGAATTTGACATCTGATGTTGTCTTCAAAGTGAGTGTCATTCTTTAAAAATTAGGGACTTGTGTGTAGAAGCATTTAGTACATTGATAATTGTGGCTTTACCAAAATAATCGTAAAATACTGCAAGTGAGGAGCACTTGAGGCATATAGTTGTAAGGGAAGTGGTTTTCCACAAGACATATGTAGACAGTATACTCCCATTAGGTTTTTGGGCACTTAAACAGCACATTACATTATAATATTGAAGGTAATTGATACAAATGGGTTAAGGATAAAGTGTAATTAATGGAGAAATTGAATAAGACTAACTTAACAAACATATTAAGGGGGTCTGGATGATTTCTCATTAATGCGATTTCATGCCCTCTTATGGAGGGGTGGTGATGCCGAGGCACTTGATACAGTCCCATGAAACATCTAGTCATTTCAAAAAGTCTACCAGCAGTTATTTTCAAGAGAAGCCAGTAAATAGGTTCTACATATGTTGTGGTAGGTCCCTTTGCATATGCATGGGAAAAGGTACCAGGATGAATATCAAGGGGTTACTGCAATGCAGGCCTGCAACAGTATGCAAATTGCAACTGACTCCAGAAGCAGTGCCTTATATAGTTACAAAATGGCAGTGGCTTACACATGCTGCTAACATATCTTAAAATATATAAATAGACTTGCCGCTGCTATCTGCATATCTGGAGAAAGCACAGCTACTTATAACTGCTTGGTTCGTACCTGGAAATCTACACATTATTTCAAATGAAAATGGAAGCCCTAATTTAACTACTAGGTACGCATTGGCTGCGCAGGCAGACCAGGGTAGATGCCATGCTGACTCTCACTGCCGTGAAATTGTCAGGTGATGTGTTAGTGGTATGTTATATGGATGTGAGTCAATTTTTCCAGGTGCTGGATGACAGTCACATAGGCTTTTTGAGCAGAAGGCAGGTATATGAATTTATGGGCCTGTTTTACATTTTTAGGAGGAAGCAATAGATGCATCCAACCGACAAACTCCAAATCAGACCTAAAGTTGGTTACTCGATTAGCACGAGTGCACAAAAACAAGATGGCTGCCATTGTGTGAGCTCCGCATTAAGGAGCCCGTTTTTTATCGACAAACTGCCTATTTCCAGTCACAATTTACTGAATATTCTGCTAGAAGCCCTGTGAAGCTTTATCTGTTGCTGTGGTGCTGAGGATATCGGTAAGAGTGTTTTTTTTTCTCCTGAATCAACTTAGAGCTCTTCCTAAGGTACTGCCCAGATTTCCAGTCAGGGGGCTGGAGCAAGTATTCAGAAAAGGGCCTGGCTTTGGCCTAACCACACCCACAGTCTGTTTTAGAAGCCGCACCAGCTTTTTCTTTGCTGCATTTTTCTACATTTATCTTTTCTCCTTTTGCTTTGCATTTATTTACTCCCTTGTTTTTATAATATGAAAATGGAGGATAAAAATGCGCAAAATCCCAATATTAAAAGGAAACAACAGATTTTTCCTCCTCCTGTCAAATCTAAAGTGGTGGAATCTAGTGAGCCTTCTTTGACAATAATTTGTGACGGACTTCATGCGCTACGTGCCAACACTGATGCTATTGCGTCAGAAATTGAAAAACTACGTAAAGATATTGCTAATATGTGAATGAAACTTTCTGGTAGTTCCATTAAAGTACAGAATAACAAAGATAAAATGAACACCTTTACACCACAAGTGGCAAAAACCTCTCCTATGTCTGCTCATTTGTTGGATATCAAAAATCGCAATAGGCAATACAATCTATATATTTTTAATTTACCAGAGGATGTTGAAGGCTCCAATATCAATCTATATCTGGACAATATGATTCCTGGTCTTTTAAATATTACATTTCCAGAGAAATTTGAAATTGATAAAGCGCATGGGAATCCATCCCATCGCAATCCTCATCATACTAAGTCACGACAAATGATTTTTCAAGTTCGACGGAAAGCGGCACGAGAAATTCCATCCTTAATTGTTAATGGCAATAAACATTTATTCTCCAAGAATTTGCCAAAGAGACTGTTAAGATTCGCAAAGAATTCACTGACATGCATCCTCAACTGAGAAGTTTTTGATTTAAATATGGCTTATTTCATCCTTCAACGATGCAAATCAGGAAGTCCTTCCAACGTCCGGATGATTAAAAATTGTTCCTGGAATAGCATTCACAGCACTCACAGCATTCTATGGATATGCATGACTCTGCTACTTGAATAGTATTCTAGTTTGTATTTATGACTAATTTTGCAATTCGCTTTGCGCTGGGCTCTAATGGATTGGTCATGCTTGTTAGGCGTGTGTGCATATATGTTATTAATGTCTCTTTGTGGTTGTGGATTCTATGTCTGTTTGCCTTTTTTCTTTTCCCATCTCTTCCTCACACATTGTTCTAGAACTACTATACTCTATATTTTTCCCCATCTTTTTCTCCTCTTCCTAAATCTCTCTTTTTTCTCCCTACTTTATTATTGCTAACGCTCATAATGTTAAAATAATCTCTTTAAATGTTAAGGGTTTACGACATCCAGTAAAACGCACTAAGATTTTGGATTATTTAGGAAGTTGTAAAGCTGATATTTGTTGTATTCAGGAAACACATATTGAAGATTAAATATTAGACTATATGAAAAAAAGTGGGTTGATACTATTGTCTCTTCTCCTGGTAAAAGTAGGAAAAATGGTGTTGCTATTCTGTTTGCTAAAAGACTTCATGGTCAAATTTTAAGTAAATAATCTGATTCAGAAGGCAGATATGTCATAGTTAAAATGAAAATGTATGATTCTGTTATGTTTTTAATTAATGTTTATGGTCTAACTGCTGATGATCCTTTGTTTTGGTCAAATTTAACAAGTGAAGTACTCAAGTTAGGTAATGTTCCTCATATAGTTGGAGGAGACTTTAACCTTATATCTGATCCTATATTGGATAGAACTTCTCTCACTAAATTCCATCCTCCCAAATCTTTTTTTACTTTTAAAGCTTTCCTTAGAACTACAAAATTAATTGATATTTTGCAATTACATTTTCCTAAGGAAAAAATGTTTACCTTTTTGTTTAATCCACATAATTCACATTCAAGATTTGATTATTTACTAATTTCCAGACAATTAATTCATTCAGTGGTTACTCCTACAATTGGTAATATTGACATATCGGAACATGATTTCATTTCTTTTGTTTTGCAATTTAATTTACATTTTAACCACATCCGCGCTAGTGGAATTCTCCTTCTATGCTGGGATTTACTAAATCCCATGCTTCATGGCGAGCTGGGCTCGTCATCAGTGTGCAAGGAGGCTACACCATGACGAGCCCAGCTCGTCATGAGCCTGGAAGGGGTTAAATCACAATCCAGATGGAGAATGAATACGGATATTATTCTTCACAAACAAAATAAATGGAACATTTTAGATACTATTCAGGATTACTTTCATCTTAACCCGGAAGGTTCTACATCCCTGGTAAATAGATGGGATGCTTTTAGAACTTATATTAGAGGTGCTTCCATTTCTCTCATAGCACATGAAAATAAAACTTTTAATGTAAGAATTAAGTAATTGGAAAAACAATTTGCTAAATTTGAAAGGATGTTTATTACTTCCAATGCTCCTTAATATAGGTTGAAATTACAAATACTTAGATATGAATTTAATTCCATTCTTAGTAGAAGAGCTGGTATTCAACTCTCCAAATCTAAAGCCAAATTCTGTTTTAATGCTAACAGATCTGGACGGCTTCTAGCTAAATACCTGCGTATTAAAAAAGACAAATCCTAATTAAATTCGATTCATGGTCCCAATGGAAAAATTGCCATATCACAAAATGATATTGTTAATGAATTTCTGAATTATTACACTACCTTATATAACCAACCTAATTTTGATGATACTTCTTTAATGGATTCCTTTTTATCTACATGTGGCTTACCCAAAATGTCCCCTTCAACTAAAGATTAATTAGTTCTGCCCATTACTGAAGATGAAATTTGATTAGCTATTAAGTCTCTTAAACAAAAAAATCTCCAGGACCAGATGGCATTCAAGCAGAATTTTATGAGGAATTTCAAATACAACTTATTCCTCATTTATTTAAATTATTTACCTTCTTTTGTTCCACAGGGACTTCTTCAGGTTATTTTACTGAAGCATTAACAGTTGTGTTACCTAAACCTAATAAAGACTCTACACTTGTTTCAAACTACCGTCCCATTTCCTTATTAAATCAAGATTGTAAGCTTTATGCCAAAATAGGTTAACTTCTGTTTTAGATTCTATCATTCATTCAGACCAATCTGGGTTTATGAAAAATAGATATTCCGCTAATAATACAGGAACGTTATTGCATGTTATAGAACAAGGGTCTAATGTTAGCATTGGATGCTGAAAAAGCCTCTGATAAAGTGAATTGGCAGTTTTTATCTCATACTTCATATGCATTTAATTTTGGTGATATATTTACTCATATGATATCTGCTCTTTATTGTACCCCTACCGCTCATTTATTTATTAATGGCCAAACTTCTAACCAATTTTCTCTTTTCAGCTCCTTTTTCGTCTTGTAATTGAACCTATGCTTGTTTCAATTAGGAAATGTAATGATATTTATGGTATTAAAATTAAGGAGGTTACTGTTAAAACGTTATCATATGCATATGATGTGGTTTAAAAAAAAAAATCTTTTTATTAACTACCAACAGTGAAAAACATCAGGTGACATTAATCGCTTTCATAATTGCCATAATTACAATTCCATATCATTCAAGATAGTAAGCATAATATATAGATAATGGATCATGGGGACTCATGTACTTCCACTCCATCCACACGCATCGGGGCGCACAAATATTTCCACTGTATTGATTCCAGTTCCCCCAGACATTTCCCCACTTCTCGGGACAACCTTGTGTCACGTACACCAACCTCTCCCTAAACATACACCAGTCTAAATCTTCCACCCAATTTCTGATCTGGGGCGGCTGGCTAGCTCCCCACGGTTGAGCAATATTACGCTTCGCTAACATACATGCCAACGTAACCCATTGTCTCCTATGCGTGTTCAAATCTGTGGGCTCCCAAATGTTTAAAAGACATCTGTCGGCTTCCGGTCCCATCTCCATCCCAGGACTTCTCGCTGTGTGTTATGGATTCTTACCCAGTACTCCTGCACCACCGTACAATGCCACAGCATATGCATGAAAGTTCCCATCTCCCTGCACCCTCTCCGACACTCTTTGCTCTCTGCTTGACCCATATGAACCAGGCGAGGACGGTGACATATGTTGCATGAAGAATCTTTAATTGCACTAATCTAAGCCTCATCTGGACCGCCACCACTCCCGGGGACCACCTCACGTAAATCTTCTTCCTCCATCTTGACCCCATCTGCAGTCCAGTGAGTCCTGACGAGTACTAGTGGGTCCTCCATGCAATATATAAGCTTTTTGTTGATTATTGAGACAGTCTTCTCTGGGAGGTGGCCGTCCAGCACTCGATCTTTAAGCGGGAGGCCTCAGGAGGCGTCGTGTCTCTAGGAATATGCGTGAGAAGCGCATGTCTAACCCGAAGGTAGCGATATTGCTCATTGTCATGAAGACAATACTGTTCCTTAAGAGAGCTAAAAGCATGTACTGTGCCCTTTCCCCAAATATCTCTGATCTGCGTAATTCAATCAGGTCCCATTTGTCAAATCCCTTGGACTTTCATATGTTCGCCATCTTATCCGAGTTCCACAATGGCATTGCTTGGGTAAGCTTCCCCTCCCACTTGAGATGCCTATTTACCGCATGCCACACTTGGAAAGCATGCGCCATGGGTCCCGCAAGGGGGAACCGGCGGGGTCTTGCGGAAAGTGCCCTGGTGAAATCGCCCCTCAGCACCTGCCAACGATCCATGGCATACACGGGATCCCTAGGGGGCCCATATATACCATGGTTCACCGCTGCTAATTGAGAAGCCCAGTAGTATTTCCGCAGGTCCGACAATCCTATTCCCCCCTCATACCAGGGGAGAGTGAGTTTAGAGAAGGCAATACGGGGTGCACCGTTCCAGAGAAGCTGTTCTGGATGGCTTCTATTCCCTTAAAGTAGGAAGCCGGTACCTTGTCCATTGTGTTCTGGAGCGCATAGAGAAACCGGCGAAGGGCCATCATCTTGAGCAGTACCGCCCTACCCAGGAGCGAAAGAGGAAGCGCCTTCCAACGCACCACATCTCCTCTAAACTGAGCCAGGAAAGGGCCTAGGTTATTAGCGTATCTTAACTTCGTTTCAAGCGTGACATAAATACGAGATATCTAAATCCTGTCGGCTCGATTTGTTTCGAGCAGGTCTCCGGGATGAACGGTGGGTCTCCTCTGAGTACAAACAACACTGATTTTGCCCAGTTTGTGGCAAAACCGGAGTATCTCCCAAATATGGCAAGCACATCAAGAAAACATATCAGGGATCCCAGCGGATTGGTGAGGTAAATCAGGATGTTGTCACGTACAATGACATTTTACCCTCCCATTCCAACATCCATCGCAAGCCTCAAATAGATTTATCCCACCTAACCCATGCCGCCAAGGGCTCCATGGCCATGGCGAATAGGAGCGGGGACAACAGACATCCCTGTCTTGTGCCCCTGGTAAGGAGAAAATCAGCTGATTTTCAATTATTCACAGCCTCTCTAGCTAGGGGATTTGCGCATGGAAGGCGTACCCATGCAATAAACTCCAGTCCAAAACCCATCTTCCCCAGAACTGCGAACAGGTAGGGCCACTCGACCCTATCGAAAGCCATGGTGGCGTCCAATTACACCAGTACTGCCAGCTCCTGTATCGTCGGTGTCTTACCCAATATCCTGTGCAACCTGCACAAATTAAGGGCCGCATTCCGACTGGGCATGAAGCCGGACTGGTCTGGGTGTATCAATGTGGTAATGACTTTGACTAACCTCGTCGCTAGCAACTTCGCCAACACCTAAGGCTCAGCATTCAGCATCAAAATGGGCCTGTAGGAGGAACAGATCATCCTGGGCTTCTCCACTTTGTGGATGACCACTATGTTGGCCAAGCGTTGATCGTAGGGGAGCTGACCCTTCTCCCTACTCTCCGCAAACATGGATCGGGCAAACAGAGGTAATTGATTGGCACTCATTTTATATAGCTCGATTGGAATTCCGTTCGGGCCCGTGGCCTTCCCCAAATGCACACCTCTGATAGCCATTGCCACCTCGTAATTAGTGAACGGAGAGTCCAGGTATTCCCGGTTGTCATCCAACAGCATGGGCATCTGGATATCTTTAATCATGTCACTGTTTTCCGCCTCAGAGTATACTCCAGTCGATGATGTATCTACCCCATCATAGTATTTCATGAATTTGTCTGCTGCAGCTTGTGGGTCTATGACAGTACTGGTGTTTTCTCCCTGCAATTCTGGCAATAGCCTCAAGGCCCATTCCCCCTTTTCGATCCACTCTATCAGTTTACCGGGTTTATCCTAGTGCTCGTATACTCTGCTTTGAGTCTCTGCAGTCCTCGCCCTGTCCTTGTCCCTAGCTAGGCTTCTATATTCATCCTGCCTCAATTTTAACCGATGTACGCCCTCAGTAGTTGTTTCCCTGGACACCTCCTCCTCCAACCTTGCCACCTCTGCCTCTGCCTTCTCTATGTCTGCCTGTCTGTGTCTCTTTTTCTCCGCTACCTGAGATAAAACCTCCCCCCGAATAACTGTTTTATATGCCTCCCAAAGAGTCCTTCTTGGTGGTGGGGTCTTTCAAGTGCCATGTGCTGTTTGGGGCTACTCTGCCTACGTCCGTCTGTCCCACTTCCAGCCGAAGGCAAATTGGAGAGTGGTCAGAGATTCCCCTTCCCAGATGTTGCACTTTTCGAACCGTAGCGACCTGTGCCGCAGGCACCAGCACATAATCTATTCTAGAAAGGCTATGATGAGCCACAGACATGTGCATGTATTGATTCCCATACGGATTGCACACTTTCCACCCATCTACCAACCTCGTTGTTTCTAAACATTTGGAAAGCCAACTCTGCGCCGGCTGCAGGGCTCGGGCTGGGTGTCTGTTCACTTCTCCATCAATCACTGCATTAAAGTCTCCTCCTAGAACAAGGAAGCCCAGCTGCAACATCAGGAAGATTGCGCGAAGATCCCCGAAGGTGTCAGATTGAAGGCCGGGCGGGACATATATAGAGACAAAAGTAACCGTCTTCCCTTCCCACTGCACCGACACCCCAACATATCAACCCCGTTGGTCATTCCAAGCAGCTTGAATATGCAGGGGGAAAGAGTTCCTCACCAGTACCCCAAATCCCCTAGACCCCGTGGTAAACCCATTGTGTGCAGCCAGCTTATAACCCCCTTTATGTAGGGCCATGCAACAGTTGCCAACAAGATGAGTTTCTTGTAGTAGCACTATGTCTGGGGAATTACTTCTTATGAATTGGCCAACCATTCCTCTCTTAATTTTATCATGAGGCCGTTCACATTCCAGCTAAACATAGTTATCCCCAATCCTCGTCTAACTTTCGACATTGTGTTGGTATGGAATCCATATTGTCATAAAAAAGAAGAAAAAAACACATTCAATCAATCAATCAATCATCGCATTTATATAGCGCACTACTTACCCAGAGGGTCTCAAGGCGCTGGGGGAGGGGGATCCGCTACTTCTCGAACAGCCAGGTCTTGAGTTGCTTCCTGAAGGCGAGGTGGTCCTGGGTCAGGTGGAGGTGGGTGGGGAGGGAGTTCCATGTCTTGGCGGTGAGGTAGGAGAAGGACCGTCCCCCTGTGGTGGCTCTTCGGATGCGGGGGACGGCGGTGAGGGCGTGGCTGGTCGATCGAAGCTGGCGTTTGGGAGCGTAGAAGTTGAGGCGGCTGTTGAGGTATCCTGGGCCTTGGCTGTGTAGGGCTTTGTGTGCGTGGGTGATGAGACGGAAGGTGATTCTCTTGTTGACCGGGAGCCAGTGCAGGTCTCTCAGGTGTCCGGAGATGTGGCTGCGACGGGGGATGTCCAGGATGAGTCGTGCTGAGGCGTTCTGGATCCGCTGGAGTCTCTTCTGGAGTTTGGCGGTGGTTCCGGCATAGAGGGTGTTGCCGTAGTCCAGACGGCTGGTGACGAGGGCCTGGGTGACCGTCTTCCTGGTCTCGGTGGGGATCCACCGGAAGATCTTACGTAGCATGCGAAGGATGTTGAAGCACGACGAGGAGACGGCGTTGACTTGTCTGGTCATGGAGAGGGAGGAGTCCAGGATGAAGCCCAGGTTGCGTGCATGGTCTGTTGGTTTGGGTGCGCTGCTTAGGGTGGGGGGCCACCAGGAGTCATCCCAAGCGGTGGGTGAGGATCCCAGGATGAGGACTTCCGTCTTATCTGAGTTCAGTTTCAGGCGGCTGTTCTTCATCCATTCGGCTACCTCTTTCATCCCTTCGTGAAGGTTGGCTCTGGCGGTGGCGGGGTCGTTGGTAAGGGAGAGGATCAGCTGGGTGTCATCGGCGTAGGAGATGATGTTGAGGTTGTGCTGGCGTGCGATGTCGGCGAGGGGGCTCATGTAGATGTTGAAGAGGGTTGGACTGAGCGAGGAGCCTTGAGGGACGCCGCAGATGACTTCGGTGGCTTCAGATCTGAACGGAGGGAGGCGGACTCTCTGTGTCCTTCCGGCGAGGACGGAGATGATCCACTCCAGTGCCTTCTCCTGGACTCCGACGTTGCTGAGGCATTGTACTAGGGTACGGTGGCAGACAATGTCGAAGGCCGCGGAGAGGTCGAGGAGGATGAGGGCCGCTGTTTCTCCGTTGTCGAGCAGCGCTCGGATGTCATCGGTGACTGCGATCAGGCGGTCTCGGTGCTGTGGTTGGCCCGGAAGCCAGACTGCGAGGGGTCGAGGGATCCGTTCGTCTCGAGGAAGGCGGCCAGCTGCTTGTTGACGGTCTTCTCGATGACTTTTGCAGGAAACGGGAGCAGCGAGATGGGGCGGTAGTTTTTGAGGTCGGTGGGGTCAGCCGATGGCTTCTTGAGTAGGGCGCTGAGTTCGGCGTGCTTCCAGCTCTCCGGGAAGGTAGCGGTGTCGAAGGAGGTGTTGATGACGTCCCGCAGGTGGGGTGTGATGACAGCGTCGGCCTTGTTGAAGACGTGGTGAGGGCAGGGATCGGTCGGAGATCCGGAGTGGATGGAGTTCATCGTGTGGACGGTGTCCTCGGTGCTGATCGGAGTCAAGGCGCGGAGGGTGGTGGTGGGGGGCGGTGGTTCGGTGGTGGTGTTCGTCGGTTGAGTGCTGAAGCTGTTGTGTATGTCCGCGATCTTGTTGTGGAAGTAGGAGGCGAGGGAGTTGCAGAGGTCTTGCAAAGGGGTGATGTTGTTGTTTCCGGCGTTGGGGTTGGAGAGCTCTTTGACGATGTTGAAGAGTTCCTTGCTGTTGTGTGCGTTGTTGTCCAGTCGTTCCTTGAATGCAGTTTTCTTGGTGGCGTGGATGAGTTGGTGGTGTTTTCGGGTGGCGAGCTTGAGGGCAGTCATGTTGTCCGGTGTTGGGTCTCTGCGCCAGGTTCTCTCGAGGGCTCGGCAGTTCTTCTTGGAGCTCTTGAGTTCGTCGGTGAACCATGGGGCTTTCTTGCTACCGGGTCTGCTGGGCGGGGTCCTCAGGGGGGCGAGCTCATCTGCGCAGTCGCTGATCCACTTCGTGAAGTTGGTGGCCGCCTGGCTAGGGTTCGTTGTGCTGGTGGGAGGGTTCATGCTCAGGGAGGTCGCGAGCTGGTCGGCTGTGATCTTGTTCCAGCTCCTGCGTGCAACCTGTTGCTGGTGGATCGTGGTCCTTCCGAAGCTGAAGTGGATGCAGCTGTGGTCCGTCCAGTGGAGTCCGGAGGCATAGCTGAAGGCGATGTCCTTGCTGGAAGAGAAGACGGGGTCGAGTGTGTGTCAGGCATAGTGGGTGGGGGTGGTCACCAGCTGCTTGAGTCCCAGGTTGGCGAGGTTGTCCAGCAGGGTGGTGGTGTTTCGGTCGTTGTTGTTCTCCACGTGGAAGTTGAGGTCCCCGAGGAGGATGTAGTCAGCGGAGCAGAGGGCGTGCGGGCTGATGAAGTCGGCGATGTCTTCGCTGAATTGTGTGCGTTTTCCCGGGGGTCTGTAGATGAGGGTGCCTCTGAGGGTGGTCTTGGGGTTGATGTGGACCTGAAAGTGCAGGTGCTCGGCGGTTGCGAGGGTGTCGTCGGTGTTGGTCGTGATGCGGATGGTGTTCCTGTGGACGATGGCGATGCCTCCTCCGGTTTGGTTGATGCGGTCCCTTCGGATGATCTTGTAGCCGTCTGGGATGGCGATGGCGATGTCGGGCACTGAAGAGGCGTTCATCCAGGTTTCTGTGAGGAAGCCGACGTCTGGTGACGTTGTGTCGAGCAGGTTCCAGAGCTCGACGGCGTGTCTGTGGACGGAGCGGGTGTTGAGCAGGATGCACTTCAGGTGGTTGCTGCAGTTGCTTGTCGAGGTCTTGAGCACTGCTGGAGTGGTGCAGGTCCGGATGCAGGTGAACTTGCAGGCGTTGCAGCAGAAGGGTCCGTGGGTCCTTCGCGGGGCGGCTCGGTAGCAGCCCGGGAGTCGGCCGGCGTTGAGTGCGTTGAGTTCGGTGGCATCGTAGGTCTGGCGGGTGGGCTGGTGACGGCGGGGACCAGGGGTCCTGGCACTGGGCGCGGTCCAGGCACTGACGGGCGCAGACGGGCTTACCTTCGGCGCTCAGTCGGTGCTCCCGCTGCCCGGTCGCTCCAGGGGCGTCATAAGAAGGGATCCGGGAGGGAGGATCCGCTGGGAGGCGGGGAGCGCGTGGGCCAATCGGCAGGTGGGGGGGCGGGGTTGCGGCAAGAACTGGTGCGAAAACCTATGCGGGCGGCCCTGCGGCGGCTGGGGCGCCGGAGATCCAAGGTCAAGCGGCCCTGCGGCGGCTGGGGATCCGGATCGGCGTCAGCAGGCAGGCAGCAGGTAAGGAGGCAGGCAGAGCAGGCGGGGAGCGTGGGGGCAACCAGCCTGAGGAGGGCACAGTGGTCGCTCCTGAGCCGAGGTCAGGGTCCCCTTAAGAAGGGAGCCGGGAGGGAGGGTCCGCTGGGAGGCGGAGAGCGGTGGGCCAATCGGCAGGCAGGGGGCGGGGTCGCGGCAAGAACCGGCGCGAAAACCTATGCGGGCGGCCCTGCGGCAGCTGGGGCGCCGGGGATCCGAGGTCGAGCGGCCCTGCGGCGGCTGGAGCTCCTGATCGGCATCAGCAGGCAGGCAGCAGGTAAGGAGGCTGGCAGAGCAGGCGGGGAGCGTGGGGGCAACCAGGCCGAGGAGGGCGCAGTGGTCGCTCCTGAGCCGAGGTCAGGGTCCCCTTAAGAAGGGAGCCGGGAGGGAGGGTCCGCTGGAAGGCGGGGAGCGCGTGGGCCAATCGGCAGGCGGGGGGCGGGGTCGCGGCAAGAACCGGTGCGAAAACCTATGCGGGCGGCCCTGCGGCGGCTGGGGCACCGGGGATCCGAGGTCGAGCGGCCCTGTGGAGGCTGGGGCTCCGGATCGGCGTCAGCAGGCAGGCAGCAGGTAAGGAGGCAGGCAGAGCAGGCGGGGAGCGTGGGGGCAACCAGGCCGAGGAGGGCGCAGTGGTCGCTCCTGAGCCGAGGTCAGGGTCCCCTTAAGAAGGGAGCCGGGAGGGAGGGTCCGCTGGGAGGCGGGGAGCGCGTGGGCCAATCGGCAGGTGGGGGGCGGGGTCGCGGCAAGAACCAGCGTGAAAACCTATGCGGGCGGCCCTGCGGCGGCTGGGGCGCCGGGGATCTGAGGTCGAGCGGCCCTGCGGCGGCTGGGGCTCCGGATCGGCGTCAGCAGGCAGGCAGCAGGTAAGGAGGCAGGCAGAGCAGGCGGGGAGCGTGGGGGCAACCAGGCCGAGGAGGGCGCTGACAGTTCTGCATGCTGACAGTTCTGCATGCAAGAAAACCTCAATACTAGGAGACCCCATCAGTTCTGACTCCCATCCCCCACCCTGCACCCCTGCATACGGCTGATGCCCATCCCCAACTAGCAGTGTGCCTGTCGGCCAATAACTAACCTACTAACTAACTAAAGGTAGTAAAGGGGAGGAGAACCAAAACCTCCGCCCCCCCTCCAACCCAAAAACCACAATCCTCAAACCAGGGGCAGTCCACAACCATCTTACAGTCACTAAAATGAAGCTAATAAACCAGCTGCGGAGCCACCCCACCACCCGACCATCCGAACAGCAAAAATGTTCCAATGGCCTCCATCACTCCTGCTGCTCCTCTCCTTCGGCTCAGTCCTGTCTCTCCCGATCACTCGAGTGTCTGCTGTCAACCTATTCTGATGCCACCTCAGGTTATCGAAGAACCAGGCTTTACCTTCAGTTTCCACAAGTAGACGAGCCAGGTACATCCTGGTGAATTTAAGTCCCTTGTCACTAATTTCCTCTTCACCTGAAGAAAACTCTGCCATTGTTTCTGCACCATCTGAGTGTAGTCTGGGAAGAAGGAAAGCATGGCGTTCTCGTATTGCAGGCCCCCCCCCCCACATGCCGCCTGCAGGATCACATCCCTGTCGCGAAAATTCAGTAATCTTGCAATCATCGGGAGAGGGGGAGCTCCAGGCCTGGACCTCCCCTGGCAACCTATGGGCCCGCTCGATCGTAAAAACGTTGCTTAGCCCCTTAGGCCTGAGATAGTTGAGGATAATATCTTCCACGAATAGATCTGGCGCCGGGATCTCTGCTTTCTCGGGCACCCCAAGGATGCGTATATTGTTGCGCCTGGCCCCTCCTTCCTATTCGTCGAGCTTTCGGTCTGTCAGGTCCCTGGAAGCTATAAGATCATGCACCTCCTGCTGCAACAAAGACACATCGTCAATTAAGCTGGCAGTCTTGATGTCGAGCGATTTAACTTTTTCACTTTCTTTTGTAAGATCTGCTCGTATCAAGTTGACCTCAATCGTGACGGTTTCAAGTTTGTTGTCCAACACTTCCATTTTTTAACCCAGGGATGATTGGACAACGTTTATGGTCGCCATGACGTCAGTGAGTGTGGGTTCCACAGGAGAGCCCAAGGAAGATCCTCTTGCCGATGGGGTCCAACTCGAGTCTGTAGGGGAGCCCTTAGGCATCGTGTATCAGTCCAGTTTGTTAGACTGAACACTTTTCGGGCCCCTAGAGGATCTGGGCTAGGCCTTGTCCGCGTCAGGCTTAGTCGCTATCAGGGCATAGGTTACTCCACCGTCCCGGCCCTCACTTTACGAAAACTCCACCAAAGTCGGGAATTCCAAGTCCCCCCTCGAGTCTCCAAGCCGTTCCGTGACCACAATCAATTCCGCCTAAGACAGATACCGGATGGCAGTGGAGACCGTCACTTCTCAGGGAGCAAGTAGGAACATCACCATTCATTCCAACTCCAATGGCAACGATGGATTTTCCATGGGGCGGCCGCCGCCTCTTACCACAAAGACTCCTGATCCCAACCACATCGCCTCTCCATCAGTGAGCAGCGCGGGGGGCCAACGCCGGCAATCACCAAGCAGTCAGTCACTGCGAAGGTTGCACGGCTGCTCCCCTGTTCTTGGATGACGCCCATGGCGTCCCGCAGGCCAAATCTGTGATGCAGTGTGCGGGGGCCAAATTACAGTTTAGCAGGCACCATTAAGCCACAGATAGTGTGCCCCACCGCTGCTGCCTCCTCTCATTGGGCCCCAGTATTACACTTGGCCTCCTCCCCAGGGGCAATCACATCCAGGCCGGTTTCCTCCCGGGGCCCCTGCACCCAAGTGCATCACCAGCCTCGCTCCACGTTCAGGCTCCCCAGACGCCGCCAGCCACCCTTCCTGGCAAATCCAGTTAGGTCCTCATGGACTCTGACTCTCCGGTTCCTGCCGGCCACAAGTTTATGAGCTCGGCCCCTTTGCAGACGTGAGGCCACATAGCTCACAATCGTTAGGTCCCAGTGTCTTTGCAGCCAGCTGTGTACACAGCGGCCCCCCCGCAGGCCGGAAACCGGAGCGCTGCTATTCTCTGATGGAAGGGGCCCGCTTGTACACCTTCGCAACACCGCGCAGAGCAGACCTCCTCCTCTGTGCCTCCTGATGTCCAGCCAGTTCTGGCCCCTCATACGGGGCCGGAGACCTCACTGGTGCAGGCAGGTTCCTTCAGAGCCTCAGGGTCTGCGGCTTCGACCGCTCATTTCCGGCACCGCGGTCGCGGGCCTGGACCGGCAACTTCCGGTTTTACAACCCCGGTGTTTACCTATTAAGGGTCAGCCACAGTAGCCATGCAAGTCCCCGGCTCGGGGAGTGGGAAGGCCGCAGACTGCCGGCCGGCATAGCACCAGACCTCGCAGTAGACCCAGGAGCCCAACAAATTGCGTCGCTTTGATCCGGCCGTCAGTTGGTGGGGTCCGGGGAGAGGATATGTTGCAGTGTAGTGAAGTCCGAAGAAGGGATCGGCGGAGCTGAACCCTCACACAGCCATCTTGGTCTCGTGCGTGGCACCTCCTCATATGATGTGTTTTTATTTATTAGTAATCCTATTTCCTACTTCCTCTATTATTTGAGGTTATTTCTTCTTATTACATACTTTCTGGGTATAAATTAAATACTAGTAAAACTGAATTCTTTCCTATAGTCACTGTAGCCCAGATATATTACCCATGAAAGATATAATTTGGAAAAGAGAAAAACTTAAATACCTAGGCATTTTGTTTTCATCTTCTTTGAAAACTACAATTTCATTAAATTGTGAATCTATTTTAAGTTATATCAAGGATAAAATATCTAAATGGTCTCCACTTCATCTTTCGTGGTGGGGGGAGAATAGAATCCATAAAAATGACTATAGCACCAAAAAACAATTTACTCCCTTAACATAATTCCTACCCAATTTCCTATGAAGTTTAATGAAGATATAGATTGGCTTCTTACTAAATTTCTTTGGAGCAATAAAGCACCTCGTATTAGTTATAAAAAAAATTCACTA
Source organism: Lissotriton vulgaris (assembly GCF_964263255.1). Taxonomy (NCBI): domain Eukaryota; kingdom Metazoa; phylum Chordata; class Amphibia; order Caudata; family Salamandridae; genus Lissotriton; species Lissotriton vulgaris. The sequence continues at coordinate 990,244,703 of NC_141698.1, forward strand.
CCTAAAAATATTGGAGGTTTCGTTATACCAGATTTGTTTTGTTATCACAAAACTTTTATATTAAAGTTGTTTTTGGTTTAATCATTCTAATTTGAGTAATCCTCCTACATGCCTTTCGATAGAAAAGTGTTTACTAGATCCGTTTCCCCTACCTTCTTTGTTTACTATGTCCATATTTTTTCAAAAATCTGCTATTTTGAAATCCACTTAGTTAATATTACATGATTTTGATTATATTTTTCAATCACATATGTCCATTACTGAAGATATGTCGTTATGGTATAATCCAAATCTAAAACTTACAAAAAATGTTAGATGTTGGCATTCATGGATTAAAACTGGTATCTTTTATCTCAAAGCTATTTTTTATAATAAGGCTTTTATCTCTTTTGATGTTCTAAAAGAAAAACATAATTTACCTTCCTCTGATTTACTTAAATATGAAGTGGTATGCAATTCTATTTTAGATTAATATCCTATTTTTATACCTTTTAGTGCTAAATCTGATTCATCAATTTATATTCTAACTCTTTTCAATTCTATATAAAAAAAAGATTACATTTAAAGGTGACAATATCAACATGCTTGTAGCATTTTGGAATAATGAGCTTTCTTTATCTTTATCTTACGAATGTTGGAAGACTATTTGGCTTAATAGCATTTCAGGATGTTTACCTGTTTTGCTTTATCAGACAAACTCATATATTTTATATGATTGTGTATGGTCCCCATTGAAATTGTTTAATACCAAACTCCTTCCGACTTCCAATTGCTGGCATTGTAACTCAAACGCTGGTTTGTAAAGCATATGCTTTTTGAACGTCCTTTCATTTTTACATTTTGGACTGAAGTTTGGGATGTTATAAAAGAAATATTTATTATTCATGATTACTTATCATTTAATTTGCTCATTTGTAAATCTGTCGTTGATTGACACTTTTTAATTTCTTATTATCAGCAGCTTTAAAATCCATGTCCTCATGTTGGAACATTTTCTGTTAATGTTTGGTTTTCATGGGTCATTTATACTAGAAGAGGAGCTCATTTATCATTGAATGGTGTTAAATAATTGTAATTCTTTTTATTGATTCTGGAAACTTATTGAAAACTATTTTATCTTCTTAAAAGGCATTTATCGCTATGTTAAAATGTTATTGATATTTGTGCACAGTTTCTATTAATAGTTTTTCTTTCCTATGATTATTATTAGTAGTTGTATAATTGTTTCTTCCCCTTCCCTTTTTAAATTTTGTGTAATAAAATATTATATTATATTGCACATTATACATTTATTGATGTTGATAATTGTCATATCTTCCTTTAGGGGATTTTATTGTAATATTTTTTGCATTGTCTATCTGTTAACTAAAATGTAATAAACTATTCTGAACACCTAAGTGGTTACCCACTTCTGTAATTGCTTCTCTGTTTTGACGCCACTAACACTTTTCCGGTGTGCTTTAGCATAAAGCCCTACTTATTTAGGCATCTGATTCCCACCACATCAATGAAGCCATTTGCATTGTTAGATGTGCAACTATGTGCAGGAAAAGGTTATATGTGCTGTTTGTATGGCCTTGCGTTGCACAAAGTTGCACATTTAGCAATGGGCCTGGTTCAAATTTTTTGGGTACGTTCTCCATCACAAATGTGATGGATCTAATAAAGTCTATGAATTTCCTTGGCTACTGATTTGTGCTTAGGGACGTTCAGCAGAAGTCTTGCAGCTGCATTTTGAACTGTCTGGAGCTTTTTTTATATTGCTTCTGCATACTCAGGTAGAGCCCATTACAGTAATCTAATTTTGACGGAATTAGTGTGGTTACAACCGTCTTTCTAGAGTCAGTCGCGATGTAAGGTAAGATCTTCTTGAGTTTCTTTATCAGAAAGTGGGAGGCTGAGACAATAACATTTGTCTGGTAAGATAGTGGTAGTTTATTATCAATCAAAACTCCCCGATGTTATGCGTTCTGAGCTGGTTTTGGCGGTTCACCCATCTCCACTGTCCACCAGAGGTTGTCCCATCTGGGTTGCAGGTTACCAAAGACTTCTACATCAGTCTTCTCAGAATTAGGCCTAAGACTGTTTTCTCATCCATCTATTGATTTCGCTCATACAGTTCAGAAACTATAGAGTGGGGAGGCTTGATTTTTGTACGCTGCCACCACTATTTGGGTGTCACTGGCATAAGACGTAAGACTAAAACCGAACTCTTGGATCAAAGGGGTGAGTTTAGATACATACAGGTTAAAAAGGGATAGACTCAGAGATGATCCCTGTGGAACTCCGTATGGGAGGGCATAAGGATCTCATTTATACTTGACTGTTTGTCACCTTTCCTTCAGAAGGGATGAAAGCAAGGCCAGTGCTGCTCACTTGACTCCCAGAATTTCCAGGCGCTGCTGCATAAGATTGTGATCAACAGTATAAAAGGCAGCTGGCAAATCAAGGAGAACAAGGGCAGCCGTGCCTCCTCTGTCCAACACAGTCCTAATCTACTCTGTGGCCTTCATTAATGCTGTTTCAGTACTGTGCTCATGTCAAAAACCAAACTGGGATTGATCAAGTTATTTGCTTTCCTGGATGTGTTGGGATAACAGTTTGTTCATGATTGTTGCTACTATTTTGGCTGGAAGTGGCAGCCAATCTATAGGGCAGTAATTATTAGGAGTAGACACATCCAGATTGGTTTTTTTTAACAGTGGAAGTATGTAGGAGTATTTCCATAGAGATGGAAAATTGCCAGAGATTAACATATTGTTGAAAATTTCTGTAAGCTTAGGACTCACCACCTCCGCTATATCTTTCAGAAATGGGGTCAAGTGGGGACCCAGATTTAATTTTTCTGTTGTGTTTTTCCACTACCTGAGCGGAAATCTGTGAGAAGTATTGAAATCAATTTCCCTTAGGTTCGACGGTTTAAAGGTGATTTGGTGGGGCTGCAAGAGGAGGTGGCTTCAAAAGCGGCATATATCTTCTCTTGACCTTGTTTTTGAAAGCTACTGCAATCATATCACAGAAATTTTGATCACTCTTGATTCCTTTATTCTTAGATAGAGACAACATTTTCTCTATGACCACAAACCAATATTTTGAGGTATTTTTGACTCTCTCAATCTGGTTACCAAAAAGTCCCTTTTTCTTGACATCAGCAGATTTATATATTGAGTTAGAGCAGATGTATATATCTTTTTGTCTGCTATGTCTTATTGTGCACTATTATCAAGCGCATCAGCTCCAATTTCGTCTGGTGCGCGTGATGACAGTTTACTGGAATCCAGAATTCAACAAATGATGTACATGGTATTGAAGGGCATGGTAATGACTCTTAGAATTAAAGAGACATTCCATATGGTGATGGCTCATGGTGGGGGGCGGGAGCAGTTTCAATTGCAGCTAAATGAAGGGCGAGTCAATATGAAAAATACACTCTAGTCATGCGCTGCTCGAGTGTGCGGGGTAATAATAAATAAAAAGAAAATGGCAACATTAAAGGAGTGCTTAGAGGTGCAAGAGCGAGTTCTGAATATCTTTACAGTCAAAAGCACATGATTCAGAAGTACATGACTGCTGTGCTTAGAACTTTAGTGCAAAACAGGGCCTGTTAATAATTTGATTTTACACTGCAGGTGTGTGCATGGGACTGGTGTGTTTTTACAAATTTGATGAATATCATGTTTTTTGTTATGTATACCAAACTTTGACCAAAGGCATTCGAGTGCTTTGATATGAGCACCAGGTTACATTTCAGGCCATATTTTCTTGGCCACGGGGTGATTGCTACATTTGCCCAGAATTGTCTGCTGAATTTGGTCACAAACCAGATTCTGGAGTTCCAAAGTCAGCTGCTCAGACCATTGAAGCATATCCCAGTACACAGCGTTATTACAAGTGCACTATATCCTAATAAATTAGTAGTAAGGCATTTGTGACGGAGTATCCGTCCATAAATCTCTAAATCAAGCCTAAAGTGCGTTAACCACTTCTGGAATTGCATCTCCATTTTTGCTGCTGCTGCCATTTTTCTGGTGCACTTTAGTATACATCCTCACCTATTTCAGCAGTTGTTTTCAACCAGATCTATACAGGCCTTTGTATTGCTATAAGTACAATTATGTGCAAGGTAAGAGCAAAAGTACTCTGTTCAGAAGGAAGACACTTTGAGGCCGATTCCGATTCGGGAAAAAAAGCATCTGTCCGAATCGTATCTGGAGCCCTCTCCGTAGGAATCGTACACGTCCGTCCGAATCGCCTAGTATGATCCGTATCTGGTCAACCCGTCCGAATCATTGCGAACAATACGAATTGCAAGGGTGAAACCGTAGGACACGGACCCTCACAGTGAACCATACGATTCGTAAACATGCCGTACGACCCGACGAATACGATTCGGATTGGGGTATGAGGACACAATTTGTACGGTCCACGTCAGGTAAGGGCGATTTGTACGGACAACCACACAATCACATACACACCGTACGGTGCGTACACCCCATATCTGCAGTGAATGGGCAGTAGGCAGTCATGGGGGCGGGGCCGCAGGGAATGCAGCGGAGAGGGCAGTGAGAGACAATTAAGGTAACAGAAGGAAAAGGGGCACAACATTGAGGGAAAAACAAGTGGAACAGAGGGTAGAAAGACCCAAAAAATGATGGAAAAACGAGTGGAAGAGAGGGCAGAATGGCACAAAAACCGAGGGAAAAAACGAGTGGCACAGAGGGCAGAAAGTCACAAAAAATGATGGAAAAACTAGTGGAACAGAGGGCAGAAAGGCACAAAAAACGAGAAAAAAATGAGTGACACAAGGCAGAAGGGCACAAAAAACAAGTGGAACAGAGACAGAAGGGCACAAAAAACAAGGGAAAAACAGGTGGCACAGAGGGCAGAAGGGCACAAAAAACTTAGTGGATAAGAGGGCAGAAAGGCACAAAAAACAAGGGAAGAACGAGTGGAGCAGATGGTGGAACGGCACAAAAAATGAGGGAAAACACAAGTGGAACAGAGGGCAGAAAGGCACAAAAAACAAGGGAAAAGTAAGTGGCACAGTGGCCAGAAGGGCACAAAAAAATTAGTGTAACAGAGGCAGAATACAGAATACAGAAATAGAGGGCAGAAGGGCACAAAAAACAAGGGAAAAACAAGTGGCACAGAGGGCAGAAGGGAACAAAGAAATGAGTGGAACAGAGGGCAGAAGAGCACACAAACGAGGGAAATATTAGTGGAACAGAGGGCAGAAAGGCACAAAAAACAAGGGACCACTGAGGGGAACAGAGGGCAGAAAGGCACAGAAAAGATGGAAAAACGAGTGGCACAGAGGGCAGAAGGGCACAGAAAAACAAGTGGAACAGAGAGCAAAAGGGCACAAAAAATGAGGAAAAAATGAGTGGAACTGAGGGCAGAAGGGCACAAAAAACAAGGGGACAAACGAGTGTAACAGAGGGCAGAAAGGCACAAAAACTCAGGGAAAACGAATGGAACAGAGGGCAGAAAGGCACAAAAAAACGAGGGGAAAACGAGTGGAACAGAGTGCAGAAAGGCACAAAAAACGAGGGAAAATCAAGTGGCACAGAAAGCAGATGGGTACAAAAAAACTAGTGGAACAGAGGCAGAATACAGAGTACAGAAATACAGGGGCAGCTAAGAACAGAAGGCAGAACGGGCAGAGAGGCACGGGGGCAGCGAGGGGAACAGAGGCAGAAAAAGGGACAGGGACCACATACAAGCAGCAGGGGAAGACAGACAACAGCAGTCACAGACAAAGCAATGAAAATACAGGCAATACAATAAAATCAATAAAGCGGAGGATGAACAAACCTACCTATGGCCTACCACTGGCCACCAGGGATGAGGCGCAGTTGGTAGCCTGCAGGTGGTGGAGAGCTTTGAACTTCCTCAGCAGCGGCAGCTGGGGCAGGGAGACACAGGCAGTGCTGTGCGGAGGGGAAGCGACCTACCTGGTGGGGTCAATTTGGTTTCTTTATAAATTGTCATCATTTGCTTAAGTTTCAATCTAAAAAAATATGCACGATGAAAAAGGGCGTGAGCTTAATAATAAAAAAAAATACATCAGGAATAGCATTATATATATTTTTATAAAATACCAAATCATAACTAACAATAAATGTAAATGCTTGCTATCATGCTACAAGCCAACGCATCCTACGTTAGAAGACCGCAATTGATACATCCTTGCAAATATTTCTAAAACATCAAGAACAGTACCGAAAGCACCCAGCGCGATGACATTAGAGCGGAAATCTGCCACTCTGAAAATTGTTCTCTTGCTAATATTAGAACAGTAAACAATGATTATTCACACTTACAGCAGATGGCGAATGAAACGTTTCCAACAAAGACAGAGAGGCTTTGCTTCAGTCCAGGCTCACTCTAGTGTTTACTTCAAGGCACCCTTCATGTTTAATCTTCCTGCTACAGGCAACAGACTACTGAAAAAAATCACCAACAACACTACACAAACTATACAAACACAGTAAAACTGTGTTTGCAAGCATAAAGGAGAAGTGGAATATATTAAAATGTACATTACCATTTAACTATTTGGAGTTTTGTTGCTTGATCTTTGCTGTGATGCGTCCACTTTTGAAGCATGAAATAAATTACACTTTGCTGCATTATTTTAGCTCAAGACATTAATATACTCTAAATGTATCACCCTATTTTATCTAATGATTCATGTGTCGTTTCTACCATTTCTAAGTGCTGTCAATAACATATTTTACTATTATCTAGTTCAATATATGCGAGTGATCTTCCTCAAAAGGATGGACGCCTGAATATAAGGTGACAACAGTATGGAAGAATTAAGTTGAATTAACTGAATTGAAACTGCCGTAGAACAATAAAATTAGGAAGTTATGTCTTCAATCAGAAGATGGGGTGCAACTAGTATTACTTTCACAATGCATGCTTTTACATAGCATACCACCACACAATGCAAGTACAATTACAACGCACTGCTTTCACAATGCCATTTTAATGCATATGCTTTTACCACTCTAAACAAATTTCGTTGTAAAAGCATGAATGGTAAAGGCATATTTTGCATGTATGCATAAAGTATGTATATATATACATAAATATATATACAGCCGTGGTCGGTAGTGGGAGTACCTGGCGGGCGGTGTTGTGTGGAGGGGCAGGGTGGGGGGTAGTAATCTATGGATTACAGAGGTTTACAAGTAAGTAAACATGGATAGGTAGGCTTCGCCACCAGCAGCGAATTTCGTTACGCGCACTGCTTCGCATTTTGGGATGCCGTGCACGCAATGAAATTTGTTTTAATTATTTATATGTTTACTTACCTATAAACCTCCATAATCCATAGATTACTACCCCCCAGCCTGCCCCTCCCCCTCCCCACGTCACTGCTCTGCAGGTACTTCCACTACTGACCGCGGCTGTATATATATAAGAGAATTACAAACAGTTTTCCCAACGCTGTACACCTGCCTGTTGCTGCCCGTGCCTGCCGTGGCGGCACATCGAGGACATCGACAGCAGGATTTAATGTGCAAGAAGTAGAACAACACGTTTCAGCCTTGCGGCCTTCGTCAAGTTTAAAGGTTATAGCTCAGAGTGCTGTTAAAATACAACATATGTCACAATAGACATAGAAGACATTCTGATCAGAAATAAACACATTAGTTAATTTTTGAAAAAACCGAACCGTCACCAAGATAACACAAAGTTCATCAAATGCATTACCGTTGTTACTACACACTGAATTGCAATTGCAAAATAATAATGACAGAGAGTTTGGTAAGCAAGATTTCATGGTATAGTTGTAGTTATCTGAGCTAACTATAACTTGCGCCCCCGCATTGCCTCACATATTACGTCACTTAAGACATGGTCAGTGGCATCACTGATGATATCTCAAATAACACCACTGATGACATATTACACATGGGTAAAACCAAGGCCATGGGATTATGAGCACAGCTGTCCATTTGGTCAGAGCTCTGGTGGCCTGAGTCATTTGGCCCCATACCCAGTCCTGTGGAGTCAGTCAAGAACCCTGGGGTTCTCTTTGATAACTCCCTTAACTTCAACATGCTTTTCAATCGTGTCTCCAGCACCTCTTTTTGCAATTCAATAATCATCATTGCATCTTACCAGGTATTTTACACATTACAAGATACGCAATATTAAAAAGGAAAAACAAGAAATTTTCAAAATAATTAAAAAACACATTAAAACATGTTAGAAACATACCACAATATGATACCTTTCTTAAAATGCTTTAGCATAAAAAATGCAATACTACATTAATCAATTGAGGCCAGGTACAATAAAAAGCAAGACTTAAAGTGCAATAGTGAAGAATATGAAATCAATTAATCAATGTTAAAAAGGATGAGCAAGAAATATACAAAATAATTGAAAAACATATTAAAACATGTTAGAAACATAGCACAATATGATACGTTTCTTAAAATGCTTTACCATAAAAAATGCAATATTATATTATTCAATTGAGGCGAGGTACAGTAAAAATCAAGACTTAAAGTGCAATAGTGAACAATATACCATCAGTTACAATAAAATGTTCTTCCTCAGGGCTAGGACACATAACAAAATAGCAACTGAGTGGCAAGCATCATATTAACCAAGTTGCTGGAGAAAGAGCAGAGCAGCTTTATATTTAGTAAACTTGTACATATACAGCAAAGGAAATAACAATATCCTACTATAGGGTAGATAGTAAAAACAGAAGAAAAACAAGTGCAATAAGGAATGAGTTGATTACTCATCACAAGAGCAAATACACATATCTGCATAAGAGTATTGCCCATGTGGGAAACATAGCAACCAACGGATCGTACCTAATCTAAAATGAGACACTGGTGTTAGTTCATACACATTCTGCACAAAAAGTAGGCAGGGTGCAATCCCGGCTGCCATGTAAATTACACAATAATCTCTCATGGCTGGTTCTAGTGGCCAGCCTATGCTTAGTGAAGCAGTCCTGGAACCAGATGTTGTCTTTTTTGAGAATGTATCTGAAATCTCAAACAGATATACACAACCCAAGGCCAAAGTAGTGTCTCTAATATACTGTAATATGTGTTTCATGATTACAAGAGAGGAAATCTCTAATAGCAGCCCGATTGAGATCATGTTCCTTGTTCATCCATATTGGGCACAAGACAGCCAGGGGAGCTAAACTAATAGGATTGTGGACATTCTCTGTTGGACCCGGCCCGTTGGGCAGGTTCACTCCTAGACTTTTTGCTTTTTCCTAGCCTGTTTATGGAACCTGGTGTTGGTGATTTTAGGCCTCTGCGCACTTTTTCACTGTGGTACAGTGTAAAGTGCTTGAGCTCTCTGTATGTGTGGTGAGTGACCTGCCCTCCCATAGGAATGAATGGGGAATATGTATGCCCATGGTAGTTCCTGATGTGTGGGGAGTGCAGGGGCGAGTTTGGTATGTATGAACTCGTGAGAGTGAATGCTGCAAAATGATGTATGCGGAATGACTGTGTCTAGTCTAGAAGTACTACTTTTGGAAGTTGGCATATTTGTGTAAGTTGGTGCTAGCGTGTGATTGGCTGGTGAGCCTGGCCCAGAGTGCCTGGGCCTGCTTGTGGATTGACTGTCTGGTTTGAGGATGACAGGGGCTAGAGAGCCCAGGAGGTTGTCTGAAGTCAGCCCATGGATGAAAGGCAGCATCTGCTGCCAGGGACGTGGGAGGAGATGGCACCTGATAGTGAAGGGCTGTGCCTGCCTGACTACAAAGCTGGCTCCACCTCCCGCTGGGCCACTGACACCTCTGTCCCTGATACTGAAGGGACTTCCCTGTAACCAGTTCTGGCTGGTTCTCACACTGCCTGCTTCAAAGGACTTCCAAGGACTTCAAAGGCTTTTCTGTGTATAAGAAGGGGCTGTGTCTCCTTCCAAAATGTTCTTGTTTCTAACTTTAATCTGCCAGGGGCATGCTGCTGCTGGGGCTCAGGGGAATCCCTGGGCCCTGCCCATCCCCTGGACCTCTGATGGACTTTCCATGTCTGGGAGCTGCTGTGCTCCACCTTATGTCCTGGACTGCTGAGGTCCTGGACTCCTGAAGGAAGTGGTTGCTTTATTTTGGCATCTAGCGCTTTGGAGCGCCTTATTTCCCCCCCAGCGCTTGGGAGCGCTTTATTTTTGGACCTTCTGTCATTGCCTCCTGAAGCTGCTGTATACCGCTGGGATCGTGGGCTGCTTGTGTGCCCCTGGGACAGAGCCTCAGCGGTTTGGCCTATGTGGCGCGCTGGCTGCTCGCTGGCCGGATCGAGAGTGCGTGTTCGTGGATGCCACCAGTCCGGGGAGCCTGATGGGGGCCGAGGGCTCTGCTCCAGCCACGAAGGAGCTGCGTCCGGATTGGTCGGCGGAGACGAGCCCCCTCAGCAGTACCGAGGCTGGGCCCGTCAGAGCCGCGCTGCGATTGGTCCGCAGGCCGGCGCGTCATCAGCCATCTAGCCCGCTGATTGGAGGCCGCGGCGCCGCGTCATTGGCAGCTCGCGCCCTGATAGGCGGGTGGGCCGACTCGAGCACTGATTGGCTGGGGCAGCGTGAGCCCCCACGAAGGATCGCCAGAGCGGGACAGCGGACAGGGAAGCTATTGCCGGTGGCCGGTCCCCCGCGCTGGGAGGGAGACCAGAGAAGAATCATGGCGGCGGGCGACAGGGCTCCCGTGAGCTGAGGGAGCCCTGCAGCACGAGCGGAGGGGGCGCGGGCCACATTGTCGGTGCCCGCCCCCGCAGCCGGTGAAGCCGGGCTCCTGTGTGTCCCGAGGAGCCCCGCGTGTGCAAGTGCTGCCGCCCAGGATCGGAGCCGACCGCGGACGCCAGGTGAGCAGAGCTCGGGTCCGGGGGTTCCTGGCAGATGCCGTGTCCATGTCCTTTTAATGCTGAGTCCACCGAGACGGGCTCCAACAGTTGGGCATATTCGGGGGGCGCCGGGACACATTGTCGGTGTCCGCCCCCCCCCTCCAGGAGAGGGATATCGTGCTTGTTGCCTTAGAGTCCAGAGGGACTCCAACGATGGGCCAAGTTGCTTTAGGGCCTGTTAGGCTCTGGGGGCACTGTAGCGATTTCGAGCCCCCCCAGAGAGGGGCTCCCACGACCCCCCATTTGCTGAAGAGCCTGTTAGGTTCAGGGGGGACATTCTGCTGAGGAGCCAGAGGGCTTCGGAGAGATATTTGTTTCAGAGCCTGTGTGGCTCAATGTGGCGCAGTTTGTACTCAAGGGGCACCCCTTCATTTCAGAGCCCCTGCCACAGTTTCTGTGATGTTCCCAGTTGCCCAGCACTTTGTGGGCAGCTGCCACGTTTAGGCTTTTTGTACTTTTGAAACTGGCGCTGCATGGCAGCGCACCCTGACTTTGGGCCCAGGGCATCTTTGCCCCACAAGGCCAGTTGGCCTAGGGACTGCCACAGGTGGTGGCTTATGTAAGTCATGCGCAATGTGATTTCTATGCTTTTTTGATAGTAATTGCCTACTCTGTGTTTTGTTTGCTCTATTGACTTCTGTTCTGGCACCTCTGAATGTGTAGGTTTATGCATTATGTGTCTTTCTTTTCATGCGCTGCACCTCTGAATGTTTAGTCATCATGTGTCTTCTTGCACAGCACCTCTGAATGTATTTTATTGCATCATGTGCTTTATTCTTAACACCTCTGAATGCTTTAGTCATCATGTGTTTCATTTTATTACTCCTCTGAATGTAGGTTATTGCATCATGGGTAATGTGTCCTTTTCCTAGACCCCTAAACGCTGAGTGATACTTAGGTGGTTGTCTTTTCTACTCCTCTGAATGTAGGTTTATTGCATCATGAGTAATGTATTCTTTCTTAGACCCCTAAATGCTGTGTGATACTTAGGTGGTTCTTCTTTTTTTAGTACAGGTAGTCCTAGTAAGGTCCTGGTTCCTGTTACCAGTGGTTACTGGGTGTTATCTTTGATTATTATTTTATGTTACATTTATTCTTTATCTAGAAGTGCTATATCTGAATATGACAGTGGCCCTTGTGGCCCTGTCTTGTGTACATAATCCCTGTGAATATTGCCCGTGCCAGTTGGCACAATGTATATGTGTGATTTTACCTGATATGTTTTTACAATACAAAAGTTATTTTTATAATAACCTTGTGTGGAGTCTCTTTTGTGGTGTGCCTAGTATGTTGTTGCTGTTGTGCGCTGGCGCAAATGCTTTACACATTGCCTCCGAGTTTAGCCTTACTGCTTGAGCCAAGCTACCAAGGGGGTGAGCAGAGGTTATCTTGGCGTGTGACTTCCTTGCCCTGACTAGAATGGTGGTTTCTGCCTGGCTTTGGCGTCAGCCTTAGCCTACCAGAAATAGCCAGTTCTAACATACTCCAAACCTAATTCCTGGTACAGAGGCGAAATGTGGAGGCAAGGGTGGACCCCCCAGCAGGTGTCTATTCTCCTTCACTTGAAGAACCTCAAAATCTCCATAGCCCAAGATTCCAATACCATGGGGTCGCTTTCGAATCGGGAAAAACCACTCTGAATAGCCGTACGAGGCGTTTTTCCCGTACAAATTGTACCCTGCACGTACGATGAAGTACGATTTGTACCAGGAGCAGGACTCCGTACAAATCGTACAAAGACCGTACGACTCTAATCTCTGTACGATTCCCCCTAGGAAACCGCTGAACGCGACATCCGTACGGTTTGAAGCAGGTTTTCCCGACCCAGCAAGTACGATTCGTGTCGGGTACGCACCGTACAACGCTTTTTTTTACGGCAGCCTCGAAACAGTTACCGAACAGTCCCCCCCGGGTACAGTGCATATACCCTATGTCTGCAGGGGTACGGTGCGTACCCCTGCCATCATGAGGTGTACGCACCGTACCCCATGTTCGCTGGGTATACGCACTGTACCCCATGACCGCAGGGTGTACGGTGCGTACACCCTGCGATCATGGGGTACGGTGCGTACACCCCATGACTGTAGGGTGTGTATGTGATTGTGTGGTTGTCAGTACAAATCGCCCTTACCTGACGTGGTCCGTACAAATCGCGTCCTCATACCCCGGTCCAGATCGTACTCGGCGGGTCGTACAGCATATTTACAAACTGTGAGGGTCCGTGTCATACGGTTTCTCCCTTGCAATTCATACGGTTCGATTCGGGCAGATTGACGACATACGGATCGTACTACGCGATTCGGACGGACGTGTACGGAGAGGGCTCCGGATACGTTTCAGACAGACGCTTTCTTTCCCGATTCTGAATCGACCCCCATATGTCACAGTTGGAAGACATTTTCATTTACAGATTTACAGATTTCCCGGATTGAGGAAGGGGAAAAGGGGTTCCAACAGCACAAGAGAGGTGAATCAATTTTCTTCTAAGGCAAGTGACAAGTTTCAAAAGTGATCAAAATCAAAACCAAGATATGGATAAGAACTCACCTTGTTAAATTTTCATATGTATAAAACACAGGTATAGATACTTCTAGGGCCACACACCATTATATATGTATTTAGGCTCCAGATAAAACCACTTGATTAATGGCACAACGTTTAAGATCAAGATCTTTAGGCCATTAGCCATCCTTGTGTGAATGACCACATCATCCCCGTATAATAAAGCGGGTACAGCCTTTCTCCCACCATGTAGTATATCTACCCCGGCGGACACTAATGTACTTTCCAGATCATTGATATAAAGTAAAAAGAGAAGGATTGATTGATTAATTGATTGATTGAATGGGGGCAAGTACACAACCTTGGCATACTCCTAGATTAACTTTAAAAGGTGAAACAGAAGCTTAGAGGTCCTGGTGAAGGAGTCTTAAAAAGGAAACCAAACCTACCTCAAGGCCCATAGACACAAGTGTGACCCAAAATTTGGACTGGGTGACACAATTGAAGGCACTTAATAAGTCCATAAATGCAAGATGAATGGCCTTTCCATATTTATATTCAGCCGCAACGAGATGAACATTAAGGGATTGTCCCAAGACTCTTCCTGAATCGATATTGTACCTGAGGGAGAAAATTACTCTCACTTAACCAGGGGAGGAGTTGTTCCAGGATAACTCTGCCAATGATTTTAGTTATGGAATAAAGCAGGGATATTGGGTGATAGCACCTTGGATAATGGGCATTTCCTTCCTCAAAGATAGAAACAACTAATGAAATACACCAGGAAGGTTGGACCCTAAACCAACTGACAGAGTTGAGACACTAGTAAGCACAGGAGACCAAAACCATGGGTTCTGTATAAATAAGTCAGAGGAACTCTGCTCGAGCCTGGAGCCTAATTGCAAGGACTATTGTGAAATGGTTTAAAGAACTTCTTGCCTGAAAGAAAGACTGCCACATGGTGGGCAATAAACCTGTCCCTCTATTGGGATCACTACATTAGATGAGTAAACAGCAGAAAAATGTTCTATCCAGGCCTCAGAAGTAATATCTACAGTCACTTTATTTGGGGATGGCACAGGTGATAAACATGCCTGAACCACCTTCCAGAATGCGTGGGTATCTTTACTCCGGCAGGCAACAACAATAGCCTCCCATGTCTAGTCCTTGACAGAGGACTTCCTATTTTTCTGTGCCAGGGCATAAGCCTTTCCACTGGCTAAGATTTCACTGTGTTCTCCAGAAATGTATTATAGGGCCCTACACAGGAAATCATTTTCTGCTCTGCAGTCTTTGCCAAATCAGGATTTAACATGGGGAGAACCCTACCCAAGAGTTTAGTCAACACACCTGGTATACGTAGTTGAATTTTGGCAAAGTAGATTAGTACAGCAATAGGGCCTTGATCATCCGCAGTACAAGAGTTCACCAGGGCCATGCTCTTGCTGATAACCTGTTCATAACTAGCTTCATGTCAGCAAAGTGCAGAAACAACCTGTGCCAGCATCCTTAAAGGTTGACACCTGACTACTCCCTACAATTTCAAACTGAGGCTACAAAGGGGCCACAATCTGCACTGCTATGGAGTTGTAATCATCTTATAGTAATGCAAGGGCCTCCCCCGCCGCCAACGAAAGGGGACAGACTCTGGGAGGTAGAAACATAATCAATCCTAGTCTTGTTTCCCCTCCCAGTAAAAGTTGGTATTACTGATGAGGTGAAAATAGGTATTACATCTTCTAAATCAAAGACCACCAGTGTAGAATATAAGTGATGTTGCCTAGCATCCATAGCATTAAGGTCACCTTCCATTGCAAGACGTTACAAAATTGCTGGTGATAGAGAAGGCACAATTCCCAGCTTAGCATTAAAGTCAAAAGACAAAAGGATATTAAGTGGTCTACCAGCCTGCGCCTCTTTCACAGCTAAGGAACCAATCAAAGAAAAATATTCTTGGGTGAGAACAAATGTATATGATCTTTGGTAAACCACCCCACCAGCTCCCCACTCCAGCCATTGTGACTGGATCTGGGCCGAAGGTCCACTGCCCATAAAGCCCTATCTAACCCTGTGATGTACTGGTGGTGGCTATAAACCTCAGGAGACCTAGCTATGTTTTGGGAGGTTTTGGATGAGCTCACCGGCAGCTCGAGGCCTATAGGATCCCCTGGCTAGGATATATGAAGATCCTACTGGTTAAGACAGGGTGTGATCACCTGTGGACTAACCCAGTATCTTGGACCTATACGACAAAGGCTTCACTCAAGGAGATGTACTGAAGGTATGCAGAAGGAGAATGGAGTAGGATAAGAAGTCTGGGCACTTTGACACTAGCTTTTTTTAAATTCATGGAGTACTTCTGTATGGAAGAGTATATGAGTTCCATTGAAGCTCTATTGGCAAATACCATGTAGAACAAATTTCAGCTTGACATTCTGCTATTATGCACCTTCTTGGTCAACTGGAGGCCTCGTGGCAGCGAATCATATTTGGCCTGCCCTTTTTGTCCTCAGGCGGAGGAATGTATCACCATACATTACTTTTTCTGCCAGCGATATTCAAACAAAAAAATTGATATTTCCACTTTGTCGGAGTATGGGGATCAGGAACTATAGGGTTGCCTCCCGAATTTTTAGATCTGCCACAACACCCTTGATTGTTTTTCTTTTGCACCGTTTTTTAATGGGGTATGGAGAATCAGCGAGAGTAGTGTTGGTCTCTGAGATCAAAATTGTATTGTCTATTGCTGCTAGTTACGTGTTTTGTACAAGTTTGTATCCTGACCCTCTAATTTATTGATCCTACTTAATGAGATGTTACTGGATTTGAGTCAATAGCTTTGACCAGTCTGTAAAATACTATGACCCATGACGATTCTTTGAGTTATTAAAGGAGTAATGATCCAATGGTTTCAACAAAGTTTTAAGGTTTTTTAAGGATTTTACTGGTGGTAATTTTTATTATGTGAATTGTATCCACATATAAAGAATACGATTAATAATAACATGGTGAATAGGTGAAAGTTTAACTCGTAGCAACTGCGTTTAAAAATTAAGCACTGAAACCTTGAATCAATCACTAGCGATAGTGGCATTTTTTACATGCATGGTAGTCGGTTGCACAAACACAAGCATTAACCTTTAAGAGCACACCGCTTATAATTGATATGCCGGAAGAACGATCGATCCAACCCTTGACACTTTAGTGGTTTTCAATTGGTGTTCATCTCGATCAGTTTACATATTAATGGTGCACTTTTCAGTGCATATTCATAAAAATGTTGGTTGAGTAATCATTAGAGTTTCGATAACTTTTCCAGATTTTCATATTGACTGTCTGGTAAATGGACAAAATATCAAATTTTATATATTGAATTGTAGTAATATCTACATTTTTATATCGATATTACCATAATATTGAGGTAAGTAATATCAATGTAAAAAATATTGGGTTTTTTTGTAAAAAAATATCAAAGTGCAAAATATCAAATCAAAAATATCATAAGTAGACAATATCGAATCATTAGTGTAAAACATTTTGAATGTGTAAAATATCGTTTTTTATATATCAACATAATATTTATTGATAATATTATTTTTAAGTTTAATAGTATTTATATTTGTATGAAATTGTATTAAAATATTTTTTGTATGATATATTTTAGGAGCAGGATGTTGGGTTATTAGGAAATAAGGGTGGGGAGTGTTTTAAAAATATTAGTATAAAATTCCACATATATTAGAATTTTAAAATTTTAAATAAGAAATTTTAAATTAAAATCGAAATTCTATTTTTGTTTTAGGAGCGGGATGTTTTTTTATTAGGGGATAAGGGTGGGGAGTGTTTTAAAAATAATATTATAAAATTACACATATATTATACTTTCGAAATTTGGAAATATTTTAAAATAAGAAATTTAATTTTAAAATCAAAATAATATTTTTGTTTTAGGAGCGGGATGCTGGGTTAATAGGGGATAAGGGTGGGGAGTGTTTTAAAAATATTTGTATACAAATTACACATAAATTATCATTTAAAAATTGGGAAATATTTAAAATAAGAATTTTAAAATTAAAATTAAAATTATACTTTTGTTGTAGGAGTGGGATGTTGGGTTATTAGAGGATAATTGTTTTA
Organism: Lissotriton vulgaris; assembly: GCF_964263255.1. Taxonomy (NCBI): domain Eukaryota; kingdom Metazoa; phylum Chordata; class Amphibia; order Caudata; family Salamandridae; genus Lissotriton; species Lissotriton vulgaris. Next base: position 990,262,231 of record NC_141698.1, read on the forward strand.
GGAATATTAGTATAAAATTACATATTTGAAAAAAACAATTACATTGGAAACATTTTGAACGATCGAAATTTCTTTTAAATTTAGAAAATATATTGTTTTTTAGAAGTGGGATAATGTGTTATTAGAGGATAAGGGTGGGAGTTGTTGTACAAATAATAATATTATTTGGTAAAAAAAATGAAATTGAGAACATAATGTAGAATTAGAATTTGAATTCATAAACTGCAGAAAAAGAAAAATTATGATTGGGATGTTTAATTCTTAGGGTATAACAGTGGTTATTCATTTTGGAAACTAATTTACATTAATAATTGTAAAATTGACATTAATATTTTATTGAGAGTAGTGGAATGATGAGTACATATAGGGAAATGGTGAGGCAGTTAAAATATTACATACATTTTTTTTAGTGTCCAACATTTTTCAGACTTAATGATTATTGGAGTTTGAATAGTTATTTATATATGTTTAGTGTCCAGCACCGTTCCTGACTTAATCCAAACTGGAGTGGGAATAGTAAATTATATGTGGTTATTGTCCAGCACCTTCCCTGAATTAATATTAACTGGAGTGGGAATAGTAAATTATATAAGGTAATTGTCCAGCACCTTCCCTGACTTAATCCTAACTGGATTGGGTATAGTACATCATATATGGTTAATGTCCAGCACCTTCCCTGACTTAATCCTAACTAGAGTGGGAATAGTAAATTATGTATGGTTAATGTCCAGCATCTTCCCTGACTTAATCCTAACTGGAGTGGGAATATCACATTGTATATGGTAAAATGTCCAACACCTTCCATGACGTAATCCTAACTGGGGTGGGAATAGTAAATTATATGTGGTTAAGGTCCAGCACCTTCCCTGACTGAATCCTAACTGGAATTGGAATAGTAAATTAAATATGGTTAATGTCCAGCTCCTTCCCTGACTTAATCCTAATTGGAGTGGGAATGATACATTATATATATGGTTAATGTCCAGCACCTTCCCTGACTTAATCCTAACTGGAGTGGGAAGAGTAAATTATATATGGTTATTGTCAAGCACCTTCCCTGACTTAATACTAACTGGAGTGGGAATAGTAAATTATATATGGATAATGTCCAGCACAATCCCTGACTTAATCCTAACTGGTTTGGGAATACTAATTTATATATAGTTATTGTCCAGCACCTTCCCTGTCTTGATCTTTACTGGAGTGGGAATAGTAAATTATATATGGTTAATAAACAGCACCTTCCCTGACTTAATCCTAACTGGAGTTGGAATGGTAAATTATATATGGTTAATGTCAAGCACCTTCCCTGGCCTAATCCTAACTGGAGGGGGAATAAAAAATTATATATGGTTAATGTCCAGGACCTTTCTTTAGTACAATATAACGGCAGTGGGAATAGTAAATAAAACATGTTTAGTGTACAGCACCATCCTTGACTATTGTTTAACTGGATGGGGAATAGTAAAGGATATATGTTTATGACCAAAAACTTTCTGTATTTAATTTGTCATTGATCTAAGATTTTTAAATTACATATATGTTATTTATTTATTTATTTTCTGGTATTTATAGAGCGCGACACTCATCCCAAGGGATATCACGGCGCTAAAAAGGAAAAGGGGACTGCTGAGATTATGCGGGGGGAGTTAGTTTTTAGGGAAAAGGTGGGTTGTGAGTTTTTGCCGGAATTGAAGGAGGTTTGTAGTGCGTCTAAGATCCATAGGTAATTCATTCCATCGTTTGGCCACCAGGTGTGAAAAGGCTCGTCCACCTGTCCTCGTTTTGTAGATGCGCTTGGGTTTTCCTAGGGCTGAGTTATTGGATCTTAGGTTCCTGTTTGGAATATAAAACTTGATTTTCCCTTGCAGGATTGTAGGGCCTGTTTTGTGGAGGGCTTTGTGCGCGTGACAATGTAGTTTGAAGGTGGCTCGCTGACGCATTGGCAGCCAGTGAAGTTTTTTCAGGCATGCTGATGCCGAGTCTCGTTTGCCTTTGTTGCATACCAGTTTGGCTGCCTGGTTTTGAAGGACCTGTAAGCGGGAGAACAGTTGCTCGTTCATCCCTTCGAATAGGGCATTGCCATAATCCAGGCGGCTGACCAGGAGGGCATGGGTAATTGTACGCCGACAGTCCAGTGGGATCCAAGAGAAGATTTTGGCTAGGAGTTTCAAAATTGCAAATCCTTTACCCCAGAGTATGCGTACGTGGTCGTTCATGGACAGTGCGTCGTCCATCATGATGCCAAGGTTTCTGGCATACTGTTTCGGGGTGGGGGCTGTTCCCAGTGGCCACCACGTATCATTCCATGATAGTTTGGCTCCTCCGAACAGTAATATTTCAGATTTTCCGGCATTGAGTTTAATTTTTATTTGCTGTGTATTTATTAATTTAATATAGCTGTGGGAATGTACATTATGGGCCTGATTCAGATGCGGTAAGGAAAGCATTCCCACCTAGAGCTTGATTCCGATGCGGTTAGGAAGGCCTCCTAACAGCATCTGCACCTTCCAAATCGTATCAGGAACATGTCCTACAAACCAAAGGCCCAATTATAATGTAGTTAGGAACATATGATCCCATTGAAGTCAATGGGAGTCTAACCAAATCATATCGGGAAGCATCCGGATGCATCCTACTCTGTCCGTCGGACTCTCCCGATCCGAGTGGGTCGAAAACCACTGAAAAACCGATTAGATTGGGAAGCTTTCCAACCCGCATCAGAATCAGCCCCTCTGTGTTTTAATATGTGACCAAATATAAGAGATTTTTTTATGTGCACTGGTAATTTGTTTGTATTGTGTATTGATGTATATTTATCAGTTTAATAATTTTAAGATAACATTTGATTATATTAATTAAAAACAGTACTTTGATCAAAATAATACATTCAAGTAATGATACATACATATGAACATAATTAGACATTTTTAAATTCCAAACAAGCTTTAATTTTGGTAAAAATTATTTAGAGCATGGAATAGATTTTAACAATAACACATATAATATGTACATTTTTATTTCAGGGATATAAAATAATTTCCATACATTTATTAGTTAATGCAATATTTTTGGGATAAGGAAAATGTTATGATACTGTCAATTTTTATAACAAAGGTATTAATATTTTGAGATACAAAACATATATTTTATAATTTTAGAACACTTTTTGGAAAATAATAATAATATGTGTATACAATTAATAAAAATATTTTTTGAACACATGTACATAACATAAAGGATTGTATATTTTATAATTAATCAATATTGTAATATAATAATGCTGTAGTAAACATCCTTTCACATTTTGACAAAATCATAATTTTATTACATGTATATATACTTTTAATTAATATTATTAATATATAAAATATGAATAATATTATTTATTACAAGGTTGCTTTGTATAACAATATTTTTTTTAAACAGGTAAGTTTTCATTTTATTTGTTCATAATTAGGGCCCCATTTGTTCATAATTAGGGCCCCATTAGGATAGCGGGCAGAAACCACCCTGACCGCCATGGAGGCGGGAAACAACCGACTGCCGGTTCCGCGGATGAACCGGCGGTCAAGTTAGGATTATCCACCAAAAAAGACCAACTGCGGCGGTAGCAGGCTAACAAAAAACGCTCGATGCTGGCTCAGATGTCCAAAAACCAGCCGCGGCGGTCGGAAATGCAGCGGAAAACATACAACCCGCCACAAGCAAAGCGGAGACACTTCACAGGAAATTTGTATATCCCCGATGGTCCAACGGTACGATCCGCTGTTTCCTACCACCGCGGTCGCAAACAGGAGTGAATGGGAGAGACAGCGGAAGAGCTGCAGCATAGCTACCGCAGCAGATCAAACATGAAAATCATGGCGGACGATGCTAAAACACTGCAAAGATGCCAAAACTGGCACAAAGTAAAGTAGCCATGCCCCACAAATACACAAATCACATAACAACTAAAAATCAGATCACCAAAAACATAATACAAATCCATGTACTACACCCACACCACACCTGACATCAAAATACCATTTGGACACACCCACACAGCTGAGCATTAAAACCAGCCCATTCACTGACCACAATCCTTTGCAACACTCCAGAAGAGAAGGCCATACACCACATCTGACAGGAGAGGCAAAATAGCACAGCACACACACCACCACCACCACCACTACCACCATCACAACCACCATCACACCAGCACCAACAATCCCCCACCACACAACACATCTCACACCTCAACACCACACCCACCACACACACCCCTGCACCCACAAACACTTCATACACCACGTACCATGGCAGCACAGAAAATGCCAAAATTCACAGAGAGTGAGTTGACAGTCATGGTCAATGAGATAGTGAGAGTGGATCCACAACTGGTAGCCTGGGCCAACAGACACCATTAGCCACAAGAACACAAATGTGGGAAAGGATAGTTCAGAGGGTCAATGCAGTAGGGACCACCCAGCGATCCAAGAAGGAGATCATGAAGCAGTTGCATGATCTCAAGAGGGTTGTTAAAGAGAGGAGAAGCAAGAACCGGGAGCTGGCTGGGAGGACTGGCGGTGGCCCTCCCATTACACCAAAACATTCACACCATGGGAGGAGAAGGTGCTTGCCATACTGCATCCTGAGAGTGTCACAGGAGTAGCCGGGGAAATGGAGGCTGGTAAGTACAAATTAATGTCAACCAACACACTGATAAGTACTTCCTTACACAAACCAAACACCATTGCATTGTCCACCCTCACCTAACAGGTAGCTAGGCATCTTTTTTTGGGGGCCTGTTTGGGGGAGGGAGGCCTCTACTACTACTCCCTCCATGCCCCCTGTCTCACAGCCTATCAAGATGGAGCATTTCCCCACCCAGGAGCATGTGGCAGCCATTGCAGCACACCAAACAAACTAAGAGGTATATATCCACCTTGCCTAGGAGGTCTGTGTGGGGGAGGGAGGCCTGTACCACAACTCCCACTATACCCCCTGTCCCACAGCCTACCAAGATGGAGCCCTCCCCCATCCAGGAGCATGTGGCAGCCGTTGCAGCACACCAAACAAACTAACAGGTAGGTATCTATCTTGCCTGGGAGGTTTGTGTGGGGGAGGGAGGCCTGTACCACAACTCCCACCATGTCCCCTGTCCCACTGCATTGACCACCCTCACCTAACAGGTATGTATGCCTCTTGCATGAGAGTTTTGTTTGGGGGAGGGAGGCCTGTACTACTACTCCCACCATGCCCCCTGTCCCACAGCCTACCAAGATGGAGCCCGCCCCCACCCAGGAGCATGTGGCAGCCATTGCAGCACACCAAACAAACCAACAGGTAGATATCCATCTTGCCTGGGAGGTCTGTGTGGAGGAGGGATGCCTGCACTACTACTCCCACCATGCCCCCTGTCCCACACACCAGCAGCATGGAGGCCTCAGAATCCTGTGTCAGCCATTGCATTGTCCACCCTCACCTAACAGGTACGTATCCATCTTGCATGAGAGTTCTGTTTGGGGGAGGGAAGCCTATACTACTACTCCCACCTTGCCCCCTGTCCCACAGCCTACCAAGATGGAGCCCTCCCCCACCCAGGAGCATGTAGCAGCCATTGCAGCACACCAAACAATTAATCTTGCCTGGGAGGTCTGTGTGGAGGAGGGATGCCTGCACTACTACTTCCACCATGCCCCCTGTCCCACACACCAGCAGCATGGAGGCCTCCCCCACCCAGTAGCGTGTGTCAGTCATTGCATTGTCCACCCTCACCTAACAGGTATGTATCCATCTTGCATGACAGTTCTGTTTGGGGGAGGGAGGTCTGTACCACAAATCCCACCATGTCTCCAGTCCCACAGCCTACCAAGATGGATCCCTCCGCCCACACCACCCAGGAGCATGTGTCAGCCATTGCATTGTCCACCCTCACCTGACAGGTAGGTATCCATCTTGCCTGGGAGGTCTGTGTGGGGGAGGGAGGCCTATACCACAACACACAGCAGCAGTTGCATGCAATGCATCGATACATTACATGTACCAGTTATTGATGATCCTCTCCACCATATAATTACCGCCAGTAATGTAATTACTAATAATAGTGAAGATCTCTCAATTGTGTAGGTTACAGACAGTTAATTACATGCAGCTAACAGAATCTCGGATGTTGACTCCCAGGATAGTTTGGACGATGAGCTCCAGGCCAACCCATCTGGTGTGCCAAGGCCCAACAGGTCCCAGGACCCCATCCTCCCCACCATCACATCTGCTGCACCAACAACTGCACAGCAGACCCCTGCAATCACGGCCTGTGCCTCCACCGCTGCCACTTCGGCCACCACCACCACCAGCACCCTCCCTGTCCCAGGGGACGACCAGGACACAACATCAACTGTGGAGGGGAGGAAGAGTGTGCGAGGACCCACCGTGGCGAGGCAACGGTGGTGGGGCAGCAGGGCAGGTGGGAGGGCCAGGGTCCACCCCAGACCTCAGGAGGTTGGCACACCATCCCAGGGCCACTTCACCAGAGTCATGAGTGCATATGAACAGGTCCAGGGACAAAGTGGCCAGTCAGACGAACTTTTACGTGAGCTTATCCTGCTGATGAGGTCCATTGACACACGCATTGGTCAAATGGTGGACTTCATGGCCCAGCAAGTGGCTTTGCTGAGGGACAGGCCTGCATCACAACCAACACCTCCGCCCCCTTCAGTTGTGCCACAGGATGACAGTGCACCATCCTCCCCTGCGCAAACAGAGAGGGGCGAGTCCTCCGACGAGGCTGGCCATTCAGCATGCCCCCACCTCCAAAATGATCAAGGGGGCGTCCAAAGACGAGCCTGGGGGTCTCCGGAGGCAAAGCACCAGCCACACGCCCGTCACAGAGCCAACCCTGATGGCAACCCTCTTCCCCACTGCATTGACTGTTTGGACTGTCCTTCCCCACACTGCCTTGGCAATGGCACTTGTCTGTTGGACTGGGTCACCACATCCATGTGATGTCTACTCTTGCATCTCATCTACACAGACTACACAGACTATCAAATCACTGCCCATTCACCACCTTCATGTAAATATTCCCGCACCCCTCACATGTCCACTTTGCAAATAAAAAACCTGACACACCAGATCTTGTGCTGTATCGTTTTTAGTGGAATATTTACAGTTTTGAAAATGTCCATGATATGTCCAAATGATGTACAGTCTGTAGGGCAGGATTATTCTGAAGCACCTAGGAAGACAGAACAGAACAACCGTCACTGATGTCATTGTGGCATCACAGACATAATACTACACAAAACATATACATGAGACTACAGGCATACAAGACTATGTGCAACAGGTGTTAACAAATAGAGTCCAGCATACGTCCACATATTGAATGTCAATGCCACCTTTCCTACACACAGGTGACTCAACATGTGCCTGTCTGTACCATCCGCAGATAGCCCTGCACAACAACAACAACCTCAACAGACAATGTACAAATCGTACATCGTTACACACCTTTAAGTGAAGTAGTGGTTGATGAGCCGTTGACACATGTCAACTCCTTCCTCCTCTCCATTGTCCTCATCACTGAACTCATGGCCCTGAACAGGTGGGGGTCTTGGGTCCTCATCATCATCCAGGAGCAGGGGGATACACATGTGAATGACTAGGTTGTGCAGCATACAGCATGCCACCACGATCTTGCAGACCTTCCCAGGCGAGTATGCCAGTGCTCCTCCTGTCCTGTCAAGGCAGCGGAATCATGACTTGAGTAGGCCAAAAGTCCGCTCAATGACACGTGAGGTCCTGCCATGGGCCTCATTGTACCTGATGTCAGCCGGGGTCCTGGGATTCCGTAGTGGGCTTAGCAGCCATGGCTGACTGGGATATGCAGAGTCACCTAGGACAGACACACATTGCAATGTTGCACTGGCAGAGAGCAGCAGGTCACACACACAGCACGCCATACCAAGAGGCATACTCACCCACAATCCAAGCACGCTCGGGTACCAGATTTGCCATCATCGGGGGCACAATGCTGTTCCTCAGGATGCAAGAATCATGGGCCAAGATGGGGAATCTTGCACACACATGTGATATGGTCATGTCTGCAAGGCACACCACCTGCACATTGATCGAATGATAATGTTTTCGATTTCTGAAAATGTGCTCACTCGCCTGTGGTGGCACCAGACCTACATGGGTTCAATCAATGGCACCAACAACATTTGGGATGTGCCCAAGGGGATAGAAGTCACCCTTCAAACTGGCCAATTGTGCTCCCCTAAGGAAATGTATGTATCTATCCTTAAATAACATCATGGCTGCAAGTAGATCCCTCAGCACCAGGCTGAACATGGGTTGCGACATCCCTGCAGCGTTGGCCACAGTCTCCTGGAAGGAAACAGTTGCAAAAAAGTGGAGGGCTGCCATCACTTTGTATGTGGGTGTGAATGCTTTGGGTAGTGGCGACGAGGCTGTAGGTGGGGCTCCAACAGATCACAAAGGATCTTCAGTGTCGGTCTGTCGAGACGAAACATGCGAATGATCGCTACACCCTTCATCTCCTTACAGCACTGTCAGGTGAGGTATGAGATCAGGCCTCCTCCTAGTTGAGATGTAAATGGAAACATTTCACTGACAGCCATCCTGAGATGGACACTGCACATACATGTAAGGATGTGAAGGTAAAGCAAAGACTGCCATGAGATATGCGTGGCACACAATGTCACTTGGGTGGACATATAAGACTCACCAAGGGCCCACCTATCCATTAGCAATACGCAAGTGCCACAAACAGCACATTGGTCAATGTGAATGCACATATACAGAAACACACATTACACATTAGTATGCCTTGTACTGTACCATCCAACAACGTGTGTAAAATGATCATGACTGTCTCATTCCCATCTGCTGTACCTGTCACATATCAATACATCTATGTAACTTGGCACACATCCAAAACACAATGATCAAGTAGCTGTAAAAATGTCCCTAGTGTGCATGAGCTGAAATTAAAGCACAAGTAAGTGACAACACCATACAGTGGGACAAGCATAGCCAAGGCCAGCACTGACACACAACACATTGATTCCTAACACATTATTCACACCAGCTTAACACTGTGTAGCATCAGCAACCATCAAATGCCTAAGTGACATGGGAGGGACCACATACCAATGTGCCTCACCCATAACGTGCGTCCACCTGTGTATCATATGTCATAATGCCATTGTGTGCCCTATCATGTGCCCTTACCCAGGTTGCTGCTGTCTACTGATGCAATGTTTACGATGGATGTTGCCATTGCATGTGCCTCAAATCGTGGTAGCTATCGCCTGGCCCCAGTGGTGCAACACCAGCACCACCCCTTTCACATGTGCAGTAGCCATTGGCATATGGACATGTGTAGATGGCGGTGGGCATGCTCCGCCGCCCAAATCGCAGTAGCTACCGCTAAGCATGGGCGGATTTTGCGGATCCACGATCCGGGAATTTGGGGATTTGCGTATTCGTGGATCCGCAAAATCCGCGAATTTGCGGATTCACGGATTTTGCGGGCTTTTTAAATGGGGGGGGTCTTCTGTGCGAGTTCAAGTGCCTCTTGTGTGTATAAATGGTCAGAGACCGATCAGAGCAGCAGATGAAGAGAAAGAAGCTCCTGGTCACAGGAACAGCACAGCTGATTTTCGACTGTAGATTTGGGAAGAAGGCACACCTGCCCCGCCTCGACGACGCTCACGATTGTTTTTGGGCTGATGAATGAGTCACTGAATTTGAGCTTCAACTAGTTCCAGCGGCCATGTGTGTGTTACTATGCACACCAATGTGCGCAGGGGTCCCTTGAGTGAGCTGTCCATCCATCATCCTGTAACTATTTTAGGATGGCGCCGGCAAGCTGCCAGCGCCATCCTAAAATAGTTACTAAATTAGTTTCATCAGGAAGCACTAGAAGCACTAATAGATAAAATAAAGCAGGTGCACGAGCACCTGCTTTATTTTATCTGTTAGTGCTTCTTGTTGAAGCTAACTTAGTAACTATTTTAGGATGGCGCTGGCAGCTTGCCGACGCCATCCTAAAATAGTTACAACTTCAAGCTTGAAGGCTTGAACTTTTGTCCCCCGAATCCGCCGCTCACGGATTCACGGGTTTTCAGTAAATTTGACTGACTTAATACTAACTGGAGTGGGAATAGTAAATTATATATGGATAATGTCCAGCACAATCCCTGACTTAATCCTAACTGGGTTGGGAATAGTAATTTATATATAGTTATTGTCCAGCACCTTCCCTGTCTTAATCTTTACTGGAGTGGGAATAGTAAATTATATATGGTTAATAAACAGCACCTTCCCTGACTTAATCCTAACTGGAGTTGGAATGGTAAATTATATATGGTTAATGTCTAGCACCTTCCCTGGCTTAATCCTAACTGGAGGGGGAATAAAAAATTATATATGGTTAATGTCCAGGACCTTTCTTTAGTACAATATAACGGCAGTGGGAATAGTAAATAAAAAATGTTTAGTGTACAGCACCATCCTTGACTATTGTTTAACTGGATTGGGAATAGTAAAGGATATATGTTTATGACCAAAAACTTGCTGTATTTAATTTGTCATTGATCTAAGATTTTTAAATTACATATATGTTATTTATTTATTTATTTTCTGGTATTTATAGAGCGCGACACTCATCCCAAGGGATATCACGGCGCTAAAAAGGAAAAGGGGACTGCTGAGATTATGCGGGGGAGTTAGTTTTTAGGGAAAAGGTGGGTTTTGAGTTTTTGCCGGAATTGAAGGAGGTTTGTAGTGTGTCTAAGATCCATAGGTAATTCATTCCATCGTTTGGCCGCCAGGTGTGAAAAGGCTCGTCCACCTGTCCTCGTTTTGTAGATGCGCTTGGGTTTTCCTAGGGCTGAGTTATTGGATCTTAGGTTCCTGTTTGGAATATAAAACTCGATTTTCCCTTGCAGGATTGTAGGGCCTGTTTTGTGGAGGGCTTTGTGCGCGTGACAAAGTAGTTTGAAGGTGGCTCGCTGACGCATTGGCAGCCAGTGGAGTTTTTTCAGGCATGCTGATGCCGAGTCTCGTTTGCCTTTGTTGCATACCAGTTTGGCTGCCTGGTTTTGAAGGACCTGTAAGCGGGAGAACAGTTGCTCATTCATCCCTTCGAATAGGGCATTGCCATAATCCAGGCGGCTGACCAGGAGGGCATGGGTAATTGTACGCCGACAGTCCAGTGGGATCTAAGAGAAGATTTTGGCTAGGAGTTTCAAAATTGCAAATCCTTTACCCCAGAGTATGCGTACGTGGTCTTTCATGGACAGTGCGTCGTCCATCATGATGCCAAGGTTTCTGGCGTACTGTTTTGGGGTGGGGGCTGTTCCCAGTGACGGTGGCCACCACGTATCATTCCATGATAGTTTGGCTCCTCCGAACAGTAATATTTCAGATTTTCCGGCATTGAGTTTAATTTTTATTTGCTGTGTATTTATTAATTTAATATAGCTGTGGGAATGTACATTATGGGCCTGATTCTGATGCGGTAAGGAAAGCATTCCCACCTAGAGCTTGATTCCGATGAGGTTAGGAAGGCCTCCTAACAGCATCTGCACCTTCCAAATCGTATCAGGAACATGTCCTACCAACCAAGGGCCCAATTATAATGTAGTTAGGAACATATGCTCCCATTGAAGTCAATGGGAGTCTAACCAAATCATATCGGGAAGCATCCGGATGCATCCTACTCTGTCCGTCGGACTCTCCCGATCCGAGTGGGTCGAAAACCACTGAAAAACCGATCAGATTGAGAAGCTTTCCAACCCGCATCAGAATCAGCCCCTCTGTGTTTTAATATGTGACCAAATATAAGAGATTTTTTTATGTGCACTGGTAATTTGTTTGTATTGTGTATTGATGTATATTTATCAGTTTAATTATTTTAAGATAACATTTGATTATATTAATTAAAAACAGTACATTGATCAAAATAATACATTCAAGTAATGATACATACATATGAACATAATTAGACATTTTTAAATTCCAAACAAGCTTTAATTTTGGTAAAAATTATTTAGAGCATGGAATAGATTTTAACAATAACACATATAATATGTACATTTTTATTTCAGGCATATAAAATAATTTCCATACATTTATTAGTTAATGCAATATTTTTGGGATAAGGAAAATGTTATGATACTGTCAATTTTTATAACAAAGGTATTAATATTTTGAGATACAAAACATATATTTTATAATTTTGAAACACTTTTTGGAAAATAATAATAATATATGTATACAATTAATAAAAATATTTTTTGAACACATGTACATAATATAAAGGATTGTATATTTTATAATTAATCAATATTGTAATATAATAATGCTGTAGTAAACATCCTTTCACATTTTGACAAAATCCTAATTTTATTACATGTATATATACTTTTAATTAATATTATTAATATATAAAATATTAATAATATTATTTATTACAAGGTTGCTTTGTATAACAATATTTTTTTTAAACAGGTAAGTTTTCATTTTATTTGTTCATAATTAGGGCCCCATTTGTTCATAATTAGGGCCCCATTAGGATAGCGGGCGGAAACCACCCCGACCGCCATGGAGGCGGGAAACAACCGACTGCCGGTTCTGCGGATGAACCGTCGGTCAAGTTAGGATTATCCACCAAAAAAGACCAACTGCGGCGGTAGCGGGCTAACAAAAAACGCTCGATGCGGGCTCAGATGTCAAAAAACCAACCGCGGCGTTCGGAAATGCAGCGGAAAACATACAACCCGCCGCAAGCAAAGCGAAGACACTTCACAGGAAATTTGTATATCCCCGATGGTCCAACGGTACGATCCGCTGTTTCCTACCACCACGGTCGCAAACAGGAGTGAATGGGAGAGACAGCGGAAGAGCTGCAGCATAGCTACCGCAGCAGATCAAACATGAAAATCATGACGGACGATGCTAAAACACTGCAAAGATGCCAAAACTGGCACAACGTAAAGTAGCCATGCCCCACAAATACACAAATCACATAACAACTAAAAATCAGATCACCAAAAACATAATACAAATCCATGTACTACACCCACACCACACCTGACATCAAAATACCATTTGGACACACCCACACAGCTGAGCATTAAAATCAGCCCATTCACTGACCACAATCCTTTGCAACACTCCAGAAGAGAAGGCCATACACCACATCTGACAGGAGAGGCAAAATAGCACAGCACACACACCACCACCACCACCACCACTGCCACCATCACAACCACCATCACACCAGCACCAACAATCCCCCACCACACAACACATCTCACACCTCAACACCACACCCACCACACACACCCCTGCACCCACAAACACTTCATACACCACGTACCATGGCAGCACAGAAAATGCCAAAATTCACAGAGAGTGAGTTGACAGTCATGGTCAATGAGATAGTGAGAGTGGATCCACAACTGGTAGCCTGGTCCAACAGACACCATTAGCCACAAGAACACAAATGTGGGAAAGGATAGTTCAGAGGGTCAATGCAGTAGGGACCACCCAGCGATCCAAGAAGGAGATCATGAAGCAGTTGCATGATCTCAAGAGGGTTGTTAAAGAGAGGAGTAGCAAGAACCGGGAGCTGGCTGGGAGGACTGGCGGTGGCCCTCCCATTACACCAAAACATTCACACCATGGGAGGAGAAGGTGCTTGCCATACTGCATCCTGAGAGTGTGACAGGAGTAGCCGGGGAAATGGAGGCTGGTAAGTACAAATTAATGTCAACCAACACATTGATAAGTACTTCCTTACACAACCCAAACACCATTGCATTGTCCACCCTCACCTAACAGGTAGCTAGGCATCTTTTTTTGGGGGCCTGTTTGGGGGAGGGAGGCCTCTACTACTACTCCCTCCATGCCCCCTGTCTCACAGCCTATCAAGATGGAGCATTTCCCCACCCAGGAGCATGTGGCAGCCATTGCAGCACACCAAACAAACTAAGAGGTATATATCCACCTTGCCTAGGAGGTCTGTGTGGGGGAGGGAGGCCTGTACCACAACTCCCACTATACCCCCTGTCCCACAGCCTACCAAGATGGAGCCCTCCCCCATCCAGGAGCATGTGGCAGCCGTTGCAGCACACCAAACAAACTAACAGGTAGGTATCTATCTTGCCTGGGAGGTTTGTGTGGGGGAGGGAGGCCTGTACCACAACTCCCACCATGTCCCCTGTCCCACTGCATTGACCACCCTCACCTAACAGGTATGTATGCCTCTTGCATGAGAGTTTTGTTTGGGGGAGGGAGGCCTGTACTACTACTCCCACCATGCCCCCTGTCCCACAGCCTACCAAGATGGAGCCCGCCCCCAACCAGGAGCATGTGGCAGCCATTGCAGCACACCAAACAAACCAACAGGTAGATATCCATCTTGCCTGGGAGGTCTGTGTGGAGGAGGGATGCCTGCACTACTACTCCCACCATGCCCCCTGTCCCACACACCATCAGCATGGAGGCCTCAGAATCCTGTGTCAGCCATTGCATTGTCCACCCTCACCTAACAGGTATGTATCCATCTTGCATGAGAGTTCTGTTTGGGGGAGGGAAGCCTATACTACTACTCCCACCTTGCCCCCTGTCCCACAGCCTACCAGGATGAGCCCTCCCCCACCCAGGAGCATGTAGCAGCCATTGCAGCACACCAAACAATTAATCTTGCCTGGGAGGTCTATGTGGAGGAGGGATGCCTGCACTACTACTTCCACCATGCCCCCTGTCCCACACACCAGCAGCATGGAGGCCTCCCCCACCCAGTAGCGTGTGTCAGTCATTGCATTGTCCACCCTCACCTAACAGGTATGTATCCATCTTGCATGACAGTTCTGTTTGGGGGAGGGAGGCCTGTACCACAATTCCCACCATGTCTCCGGTCCCACAGCCTACCAAGATGGATCCCTCCGCCCACACCACCCAGGAGCATGTGTCAGCCATTGCATTGTCCACCCTCACCTAACAGGTAGGTATCCATCTTGCCTGGGAGGTCTGTGTGGGGGAGGGAGGCCTATACCACAACACATAGCAGCAGTTGCATGCAATGCATCGATACATTACATGTACCAGTTATTGATGATCCTCTCCACCATATAATTACCGCCAGTAATGTAATTACTAATAATAGTGAAGATCTCTCAATTGTGTAGGTTACAGACAGTTGATTACATGCAGCTAACAGAATCTCGGATGTTGACTCCCAGGATAGTTTGGACGATGAGCTCCAGGCCAACCCATCTGGTGTGCCAAGGCCCAACAGGTCCCAGGACCCCATCCTCCCCACCATCACATCTGCTGCACCAACAACTGCACAGCAGACCCCTGCAATCACGGCCTGTGCCTCCACCGCTGCCACTTCGGCCACCACCACCACCAGCACCCTCCCTGTCCCAGGGGACGACCAGGACACAACATCAACTGTGGAGGGGAGGAAGAGTGTGCGAGGACCCACCGTGGCGAGGCAACGGTGGTGGGGCAGCAGGGCAGCAGGGCAGGTGGGAGGGCCAGGGTCCACCCCAGACCTCAGGAGGTTGGCACACCATCCCAGGGCCACTTCACCAGAGTCATGAGTGCATATGAACAGGTCCAGGGACAAAGTGGCCAGTCAGACGAACTTTTACGTGAGCTTATCCTGCTGATGAGGTCCATTGACACACGCATTGGTCAAATGGTGGACCTCATGGCCCAGCAAGTGGCTTTGCTGAGGGACAGGCCTGCATCACAACCAACACCTCCGCCCCCTTCAGTTGTGCCACAGGATGACAGTGCACCATCCTCCCCTGCGCAAACAGAGAGGGGTGAGTCCTCCGACGAGGCTGGCCATTCAGCATGCCCCCACCTCAAAAATGATCAAGGGGCGTCCAAAGAAGAGCCTGGGGGTCTCCGGAGGCAAAGCACCAGCCACACGCCCGTCACAGAGCCAACCCTGATGGCAACCCTCTTCCCCACTGCATTGACTGTTTGGACTGTCCTTCCCCACACTGCCTTGGCAATGGCACTTGTCTGTTGGACTGGGTCACCACATCCATTTGGTGTCTACTCTTGCATCTCATCTACACAGACTACACAGACTATCTAATCACTGCCCATTCACCACCTTCATGTAAATATTCCCGCACCCCTCACATGTCCACTTTGCAAATAAAAAACCTGACACACCAGATCTTGTGCTGTATCGTTTTTAGTGCAATATTTACAGTTTTGAAAATGTCCATGATATGTCCAAATGATGTACAGTCTGTAGGGCAGGATTATTCTGAAGCACCTAGGAAGACAGAACAGAACAACCGTCACTGATGTCATTGTGGCATCACAGACATAATACTACACAAAACATATACATGAGACTACAGGCATACAAGACTATGTGAAACAGGTGTTAACAAATAGAGTCCAGCATACGTCCACATATTGAATGTCAATGCCACCTTTCCTACACACAGGTGACTCAACATGTGCCTGTCTGTACCATCCGCAGATAGCCCTGCACAACAACAACAACCTCAACAGACAATGTACAAATTGTACATCGTTACACACCTTTAAGTGAAGTAGTGGTTGATGAGCTGTTGACACATGTCAACTCCTTCCTCCTCTCCATTGTCCTCATCACTGAACTCATGGCCCTGAACAGGTGGGGGTCTTGGGTCCTCATCATCATCCAGGAGCAGGGGGATACACATGTGAATGGCCAGGTTGTGCAGCATACAGCATGCCACCACGATCTTGCAGACCTTCCCAGGCGAGTATGCCAGTGCTCCTCCTGTCCTGTCAAGGCAGCGGAATCATGACTTGAGTAGGCCAAAAGTCCGCTCAATGACACGTGAGGTCCTGCCATGGGCCTCATTGTACCTGATGTCAGCCGGGGTCCTGGGATTCCGTAGTGGGCTTAGCAGCCATGGCTGATTGGGATATGCAGAGTCACCTAGGACAGACACACATTGCAATGTTGCACTGGCAGAGAGCAGCAGGTCACACACACAGCACGCCATACCAAGAGGCATACTCACCCACAATCCAAGCACGCTCGGGTACCAGATTTGCCATCATCGGGGGCACAATGCTGTTCCTCAGGATGCAAGAATCATGGGCCAAGATGGGGAATCTTGCACACACATGTGATATGGTCATGTCTGCAAGGCACACCACCTGCACATTGATCGAATGATAATGTTTTCGATTTCTGAAAATGTGCTCACTCGCCTGTGATGGCACCAGACCTACATGGGTTCAATCAATGACACCAACAACATTTGGGATGTGCCCAAGGGGATAGAAGTCAACCTTCAAACCGGCCAATTGTGCTCCCCTAAGGAAATGTATGTATCTATCCTTAAATAACATCATGGCTGCAAGTAGATCCCTCAGCACCAGGCTGAACATGGGTTGCGACATCCCTGCAGCGTTGGCCACAGTCTCCTGGAAGGAAACAGTTGCAAAAAAGTGGAGGGCTGCCATCACTTTGTATGTGGGTGTGAATGCTTTGGGTAGTGGCGACGAGGCTGTAGGTGGGGCTCCAACAGATCACAAAGGATCTTCAGTGTCGGTCTGTCGAGGCGAAACATGCGAATGATCGCTACACCCTTCATCTCCTTACAGCACTGTCAGGTGAGGTATGAGATCAGGCCTCCTCCTAGTTGAGATGTAAATGGAAACATTTCACTGACAGCCATCCTGAGATGGACACTGCACATACATGTAAGGATGTGAAGGTAAAGCAAAGACTGCCATGAGATATGCGTGGCACACCATGTCACTTGGGTGGACAAAAAAGACACACCAAGGGCACACCTATCCATTAGCAATACGCAAGTGCCACAAACAGCACATTGGTCAATGTGAATGCACATATACAGAAACACACATTACACATTAGTATGCCTTGTACTGTACCATCCAACAACGTGTGTAAAATGATCATGACTGTCTCATTCCCATGTGCTGTACCTTTCACATATTAATACATCTATGTAACTTGGTACACATCCAAAACACAATGATCAAGTAGCTGTAAAAATGTCCCTAGTGTGCATGAGCTGAAATTAAAGCACAAGTAAGTGACAACACCATACAGTGGGACAAGCATAGCCAAGGCCAGCACTGACACACAACACATTGATTCCTAACACATTATTCACACCAGCTTAACACTGTGTAGCATCAGCAACCATCAAATGCCTAAGTGACATGGGAGGAACCACATACCAATGTGCCTCACCCATAACGTGCGTCCACCTGTGTATCATATGTCATAATGCCATTGTGTGCCCTATCATGTGCCCTTACCCAGGTTGCTGCTGTCTACTGATGCAATGTTTACGATGGATGTTGCCATTGCATGTGCCTCAAATCGTGGTAGCTATCGCCTGGCCCCAGTGGTGCAACACCAGCACCACCCCTTTCACATGTGCAGTAGCCATTGGCATATGGACATGTGTAGATGGCGGTGGGCATGCTCCGCCGCCCAAATCGCAGTAGCTACCGCTAAGCATGGGCGGATTTTGCGGATCCACGATCCGGGAATTTGCGGATTTGCGTATTCGTGGATCCGCAAAATCCGCGAATTTGCGGATTCACGGATTTTGCGGGCTTTTTAAATGGGGGGGGGTCTTCTGTGCGAGTTCAAGTGCCTCTTGTGTGTATAAATGGTCAGAGACCGATCAGAGCAGCAGATGAAGAGAAAGAAGCTCCTGGTCACAGGAACAGCACAGCTGATTTTCGACTGTAGATTTGGGAAGAAGGCACACCTGCCCCGCCTCGACGACGCTCACGATTGTTTTTGGGCTGATGAATGAGTCACTGAATTTGAGCTTCAACTAGTTCCAGCGGCCATGTGTGTGTTACTATGCACACCAATGTGCGCAGGGGTCCCTTGAGTGAGCTGTCCATCCATCATCCTGTAACTATTTTAGGATGGCGCCGGCAAGCTGCCAGCGCCATCCTAAAATAGTTACTAAATTATTTTCATCAGGAAGCACTAATAGATAAAATAAAGCAGGTGCACGAGCACCTGCTTTATTTTATCTATTAGTGCTTCTTGTTGAAGCTAACTTAGTAACTATTTTAGGATGGCGCTGGCAGCTTGCCAACGCCATCCTAAAATAGTTACAACTTCAAGCTTGAAGGCTTGAAATTTTGTCCCCCGAATCCGCCGCTCACGGATTCACGGGTTTTCGGTAAATTTGCCGGAGTTCGCGGATTGCGGATTTACCGAAAATCCACGAAATCCGTGAGCGGAACGGATTTTGCGCTCACGTTTAGCTACCGCATGGCCCCGGCGGTGCATCACCCCCATGGAGCATTGCCTACAGCCAATGGGAGAGATGATCGCGGTGGCTGGATGCAGTTTTGAAAACCGCGGTATGCTTGCTCCGCCACCGCGGAGGCGGCATTGGATGATTTTGAACGATGCACCATTGCGGTAGTGCACCCCGGGACCCTGCGGTGTATCACCATCATGGAGCATTGCCTACAGCCAATAGGAGTGACGATCGCAGTGGCATGATGCACTTTTGAGAATCACGGTATGCGTGCTCTGCCACCGCAGAGACGGTCATTGGATGATTTTGAATGAGGCAGAACTACACAACCAATTTTTGCAGCTTTGCACCTTACGAACGACCCCAGGGGGCTATAAATCTGTAGGAGTTCTCGTGGCTTTTCTGCATTGATTGTATTAATTTAGGTAGGAATATATATTTTCCTTTCTGCTTTTTCCTTTCCTCTCCTCCGTCCGTTTGTAAGGCTTGGAGTACATTTTGAAGTATGGGAGTTAGGATTGTGCACCGTTGCTTTAAATTAGGGGACTGGGTGACTTGAGACTTGAGGTTGATCTACTGCAGGGGGTGTCGCCCCACGGGGGGGGGGAGATGTTTTTTTCCCCTTGCTGGTTTTGCTGTAAATAACAGAAAGATTTTTTACGAGGCTGGGCTTGGCTGTTTATTGTATTCGAGCCGAGCCTTTCTTGCGCGCTTTCTTTCCCATTTGGCGGTTTGGCAACCGCCGCTTCTGCTTTAAAAGAGTCCTCTGGAGCGTCTAAATGGGGATCTATTGAATAAGGTTGTATCTCGGTCTCTGTTTTCACTAATTCTTCATTGATGTCACTGATTCCTTCTAATATTACTTTGGCGCATTCTGTTCTTTCATCCAATTCAACACTTTTTGGGGGATTTTTATGCTGCTTCAATCAATCAATCAATCAGTGACATTTATAGAGCGCACTACTTACCCGTTGGGTCTCAAGGCGCTTAGGGGGGGGGGGTGCCGTTACTGCTCGAACAGCCAGGTCTTGAGCTTCTTCCTGAAGGAGAGGTGGTCTTGGGTCAGGCGCAGGTCGGCTGGGAGGGAGTTCCAGGTCTTGGCGGCCAGGTAGGAGAAGGACCTTCCTCCTGTTGTCGCTCTGCGGATGCGTGGGACGGTGGCGAGAGCGCGGCTGTCTGAGCGGAGGTGACGTTTGGGAGCATAGAAGTTGATTTGGGTGTTGAGGTAGCTCGGGCCTTGATCGTGTAGGGCTTTGTGTGCGTGGGTGAGGAGACGGAAGGTGATTCTTTTGTTGACGGGGAGCCAATGAAGGTCTCTCAGGTGTCCGGAGATGTGGCTGTTTCGTGGGATGTCGAGGATGAGTCTGGCTGAGGCGTTCTGGATCCGCTGGAGTCTCTTCTGGAGCTTGCCGGTGGTTCCGGCGTAGAGGGCGTTGCCGTAGTCCAGTCGGCTGGTGACGAGGGCCTGGGTGACGGTCTTCCTGGTCTCCATGGGGATCCACCAGAAGATCTTCCGTAGCATGCGCAGGATGTTGAAGCACGCTGAGGAGACGGCGTTGACTTGCCTGGTCATGGAGAGGGAGGAGTCCAGGATGAAGCCCAGGTTGCGTGCGTGGTTTGTCGGTTTGGGTGCGGTGCCCAGGGCGGGGGGCCACCAGGAGTCGTCCCAGGCGGTGGGTGTGGAGTCCAGGATGAGGACCTCCGTCTTGTCTGAGTTCAGTTTCAGGCGGCTGGCCGTCATCCACTCGGCTACCTCCTTCATCCCTTCGTGAAGGTTGGCTCTGGCGGCGGCGGGGTCGTTGGTCAGGGAGAGGATCAGCTGGGTGTCGTCGACGTAGGAGATTATGTTGAGGTTGTGTTGGCGTGCGATGGCCGCGAGGGGGCTCATGTAGACGTTGAAGAGGGTAGGGCTCAGCGAGGATCCTTGAGGGACGCCGCAGATGACTTCGGTGGCCTCTGACTTGTACGGTGGCAGGCGGACTCTCTGTGTTCTTCCGTCGAGGAAGGAGACGATCCATTCCAGTGCCTTCTCCTGGACTCCGACGTTGCTGAGGCGCTGCACTAGGGTGCGGTGGCAGACGGTGTCGAAGGCCGCGGAGAGGTCTAGGAGGATGAGGGCCGCTGTTTCTCCGTTGTCCATCAGGGCTCGGATGTCGTCGGTGGCGGCGATGAGGGCGGTCTCGGTGCTGTGGTTGGCTCGGAAGCCGGACTGCGAGGGGTCGAGGGATCCGTTCGTCTCGAGGAAGGCGGCCAGCTGTATGTTGACGGTCTTCTCGATGACTTTGGCTGGAAACGGGAGTAGCGAGATGGGGCGGTAGTTCTTGAGTTCGGTGGGGTCTGCTGTAGGTTTCTTGAGTAGAGCGCTGAGTTCGGCGTGCTTCCAGCTCTCGGGGAAGGTGGCGGTGTCGAAGGAGGTGTTGATAATGTCCCGCAGGTGGGGTGCGATGACAGTGTCGGCCTTGTTGAAGACGTGGTGAGGGCAGGGGTCAGTCGGAGATCCGGAGTGGACGGAGTTCATCATGCGGACGGTGTCATCGGTGCTGATCGCAGTCCAGGCTCGGATGGTGGTGGTGGGCGGCGTTGCTGTGGTTGTGGCGTGCGTCGGATGGGTGCTGAAGCTGTTGTGTATGTCTGCGATCTTGTTGTGGAAGTAGGAGGCGAGGGAGTTGCAGAGGTGCTGCGAAGGGGTGATGTCGTTGTTTCCGGCGTTGGGGTTGGAGAGCTCTTTCACGATGTTGAAGAGTTCCTTGCAGTTGTGTGCGTTGTTGTCCAGTCGTTCCTTGAAAGCAGTTTTCTTGGCGGTGCGGATCAGTTGGTGGTGCTTCCGGGTGGCGAGTTTGAGGGCGGTCATGTTGTCCGGTGTAGGTTCCTTTCTCCAGACTTTCTCGAGGGCGCGGCAGTTCTTCTTGGAGCTCTTGAGTTCGTCGGTGAACCATGGGGCTTTCTTGCTGCCGGGTCTGCTGGGAGGGGTCCTCAGAGGGGCGAGTTTGTCCGCGCAGTTGCTGATCCACTTTGTGAGGTTGTCGGCGGCCTGGCTGGGGTTCGCTGAGCTGGCAGGGGGGTGCTGGCTCAGGGAAGCGGCGAGCTGGTCGGCTGTGATCTTGTTCCAGTTTCTTCGGGCAACCTGTTGCTGGTGGTGGTGGATCGTCGTTCTTCTGAAGGTGAAGTGGACGAGCTGTGGTCTGTCCAGTGGAGTTCCGTGGCGTGGCTGAAGGCGATGTCTTTGCTGGATGAGAAGACGGCGTCGAGTGTGTGTCCGGCGAGGTGGGTGGGGGTGTTCACCAGTTGCTTGAGTCCAAGGTTGGCGAGGTTGTCGACCAGGGTGCTGGTGTTGCGGTCGTTGTTGTTCTCCAGGTGGAAGTTGAGGTCCCCTAGGAGGATTTAGTCAGCGGAGGGGAGGGCATGCGGGCTGACGAAGTCTGCGATGTCCTCGCTGAATTGAGTGCGTGGTCCCGGGGGTGGGTAGATCAGGGTGCCTCTGAGGGTGGTCTTCGGGTCGGTGTGGATCTGGAAGTGCAGGTGTTCGGCGGTTGTGAGGGTGTTGTCGGTGCTAGTCATGATTCGGATGGTGTTCCTGTGGATGATGGCGATGCCTCCTCCCATCTGGTTGGCGGTGCGGTCCCTCCAGGTGATCTTGTAGCCCGCTGGGATGGCGATGGCGATGTCGGGCACTGAAGAGGCGTTCATCCAGGTCTCCGTGATGAAGGCAACGTCAGGGGCTGTGGCGTCTAGGAGGTTCCAGAGTTCGATGGCGTGTCTGTGGACGGAGCGGGTGTTGAGCAGGATGCACTTGAGGTGGTTGCTGCTGGTGTTCGGCTTGGCGGGTGCTGGTGCCGGGCAGGTCCGGTTGCAGGTGAACTTGCAGGCGTGGCAGCAGAAGGGTCCGTGGGTGCGTCTCGGGGTGGCTCGGTAGCATCCCGGGTGCTTGCTGTTGCAAGATTGTTTTACTGCCCCTAGAACATCCTTTAGAATTTCGGGGAGGGTTGCCAGTTTCTCTATTATGGGACCACAGCAGCAGGTCGATGATTGTTTGTTGTTGTCTCTTTGCTGATCCATGTTTTCCCAATTTGTTAATAGGGATTTTATTACATCTATTTTGGTGTTCACACCTGAGATGTGACTGGCAATGAGGTTTACAAGGTCTATTTGAACATCCATTTTATCCTACTGGAAGTTCAAAACCCTTATGGCTTGTTCTAGAGTGTGAATCAGGGTTTTAGCCCATTGAGTGTTGGAATGATCTTCGTTGTGCTGCACCGAGGCCTCTTGCCCAAGGTCTGTTCCACTAAAGGAGGAAATAGTTATTGGTGATGAAAGATTTAATTGCTTAACTCTTATAGAGCTATGACTGACCTCCTCTAAATTCTGAGGGGCAGATTTATGTGGGACTTGCGCCGCCGTTGCGTCACGCAACGGCGGCGTAAACGTGGCATATCCCTGTGACCCATTTACAACGGGACGCATCTAGGCAGATGCGTCACGTTGTAAAGCCCTGCGCCAGCGCAGGGTGGGCGTTCCGGGGCAGGTGCGCTTCGCAAAAGTGCCTGCGTGAAATCTACAAGATTTCACGCAGGCACTTTTAGGCCAATGCTGCGTCAAAACCCTGCACCTGCTAGAAGCAGGCATAAGCCTTGATGCAGCATTGGATAGATATGGCCCCCCAGAGCATTGCTGAAGCTGCGTCGCCCTTGCGATGCAATGCGCCGCCTTTACGGCACAGATGCGTCACGCATCTGTGCCGTTTGTGCCCCATGGTGCGCCGCATTGTAAATGCGGCGCACCATGGCTGGGGATGCGCCAGTTATTGTAAATCTGCCCCTTAGTGCTTAGGATCTTGTTTGCCTTGTAGGCTTAAAGGTGTAGATGAAACCAATTTGGATCTTTGTGATGTTCTTTTTCTTGAAACTAATTGTGGGTCCATTCCTTGACATTCGTTGTCCTAATGGTTAGATTACAATATTTATAGGATTTCCACCAAGTTTGAATCGTTTATATTAGAAAATGATTAGCTGCGCACTGCTGTGGATTTTATTACAGTTTTTTTTTCCGCCTTGGTCCATTTTGTGTTTGATTGGCCCTCTTCCTTAAGACGAGCTAATCATTTTCTGTCCTTAGAGCCCGTGGCAGTTGTTAGTCCCTCGAGGGCTATGTTGGGAGGTACGAAACTGCTGTTAGGATTTTCCCATTCTCTCTTTTCCTCCATGAGGGTCTCGGGCCTTTCCACCGATGCAACATTAGTGACTAGCTCTGTTCCAATTAGGTTAAGGGTTTTAAAAGTTACTATGGGTTTTATTGTAAGTGTTGTAGCAGGTGTTGTAGGCACTGTCTGATGCACCTGGGATGTTATTGTCACAAGTTTACTAACGCCTGAGTGATCCATATTTTTTCCCGAAGATGATTCCCTTTGTGATACATTATTAGGGTTTGCGGGAGTCTGTGGGGCGAGAGCTCGTGGTTTATCGGGAAGGATTGGGCTTGTTAGCTGGGAGGCTTCTGCTGATGGAGCGTATATTGCCGCTATTGGGTCTTTTAGGAAAAATAATTTACGGATCCCTGATTTGTATTTCGGGCTTGACGTTGTTGTTGTTGGGGTAGGTGCTGAGATCAACCTCTCCCTTGGGCCTATTCCGTTTTTTGTTAGTTCTTTTGCCTGTATTTTTGCCTGTCGCCGCTTGGCGGACTGTCCCCGATCTCATTTGTGTGGCCCTCCACTTGGCCTGGGATCTGATATTTTTCTTATTTCTTTGCACTTCTAGAAAAAAAAAGAACTCCCTAGCTCCTGGCTCCGTGCCCGGCTAGGGTCCGTGGTTGGTTGGTTTCTTGCTCCGGCTGGGGGTTTATTGGAGGTTTGCTAAGGGGTTCGTCGTTAGTAAAGATGAGGGTGTTTGTTGCCACCATCGCTTTGGATTTTTTCCCCAGTTGAAATCACGCTCGCTAAGTAGAAATTATTTTCCCCTCCAAGTTCCCCCTCCGGGTTTACTATGTGACTTTATGCCTTTTTCCTGGCAGGGGGTTTTTGGTGGTTTTTGACAGAGCCCTGATACAGGTTACTCGATGGTTCCGGGGACTCTGGGGACTCTGTGAGCAAATTGGCGGATTGGGAGGTTCGCATTCCGCCCCTACCTGGGCTGTCGCTGCCGTGGAGACCACTTCGGGAGCGGGCTGGAGTGCGGCGGTGCTTACGCGGCAGACCAAGGGGCCCTCGCACCGCCACTGAACCCCTCCGCCTCGCTCCTCTTCCAGCCTGCACTTCATTGCGCTTGGCATTGACTGATGTGCATCCCCTGATGTCCTGTGGTGTTTGTAGGTTTTTGCTTTTGTGTGCATGTGTGGTTGGTTTGATGTGGCAGTGTGGGTCTGTGCAGGCGCCTTTCTTGTGTGATTTGTGTTATGTTGTGTGTGTTTTGTTCTTGGGAGATGATGTTGTGCAGTCATGTTGTGTTTGTGCTCCCATTGCCCTTCCACAGTTTGGCTGTCAGGGTATGTCTGTTTCTGATGTGATTCTGTGTGTGTTCCTGTGGTGTTTGTGTGTTGTCTGTAAGAAGGCATCATTTCAGGAGTCCCTGTGTGTGTGTTCTGTTTGTACCTACACCCAGGGTGTGTGTTTGTTTGTATGTGTTTGTGCTGGTAGGTGTTGGCAGCCTTCAGTGTGATTGGCACTGGTGATGTGTCGTTCCTTGTCAGCCACTCCTGCAGTGGCTGTTTCCCTGGTTGTGTGGTGCAGGGTATGTATTGTGCTTGCTTGTTGCTGTGCTTGTTGCTTGTTGGTGTGCATGGGGGTGCACAGGATGGGCACCTGGCCTGTGACCTGATGGGGTGTGTTGCTGTGTGGATTGGGGTGGTGTTACCCTGTGGTCTTTGTGCCCTGCAAATGCCTTGGAGTGGCCCTGCCTTCTGCTTTTGTGCGCATGTGTTGACCGCGGCATTGACGTGAGCTGGAACGAAACGTTGCTGCTAGTTGGCGGTCGATGTGTGTCCCAGATGCAGAGGGGTGACTTTGTGCCAGGTGGGTAATGTGTGGGTGCACTTGTGGATGTGTTGTGAACCCCAGCAGGGTGTTTGTAGTGAAATTGTACCCTGTGTTGGCCTGTGTGTTGTGTTTGTGTAGTTGCATACCTGCGGCGGCGTCCGCAGCGGCCCATTTGATGATAGTACTGTATTAGATACATCACCGGATGCATATGTAGGGCTGGGTCCATGGCGTTCATGACCGCTGCTCTGCTATTACGCTCCGCTGTCGAATTTCCTCCGTGTCAGATTATGCGGCGTCTCCGCTGCGGTGCGTCTGCTTGTTTTGGCCATTCTAATTTGTTGAGCGGGGCGGACGTCATTCCGCACGGCGGTGAGTCTCCATTGGCTCCCACCGCCGCGGTGCCGGGCACACTGTGATGGCGGTGCGCGTGGCTCCGCGGTGGATGAGAAATGACCTATGTTTTACTATACTAATATGGCGGAAAACGACTTTTTCCGCCCCGCCACCATCACAGTGGTGCCACCGCAAGACATCCTAATGGACCCCTATGTATGTATTTTTAATATTGATTGTAAATAAAAAAATACATATATAAGTAGAATAATAATAAATATATTTTATATTCATTATTATTAAAATTTACAAAGTAGAAAAAAATATAAAGTATTTTTTCAATATACAGTAAATATTGTACATTATAATAAAAATATATGTCATGTTTTAACATGAATGTATTGCATGTTTTAACGTAATTTATTTCCATTTACTTATTTCAGCAGCTATTTTTTTTTACAGGGACTATTTTGTAACCATGTAATGTTATTTTGGGTCATTTTGGACTGGAGAAGTTCGCAGTTTGGAGCTGCTTCGTTTCTAGCAAGGTAAGGTGAATTTTATTTATTTTAAATAAGTTAATACTTATGTTTAAGTCTAGTTAGGATCTACATAGTGTATTTACTGTTAGGTCATTGCGTTTTTGGTGTGCTGTTATATTTTAGTGAAATGTCAGGAGTTACTGATGGAGGTCTAGTGTAGATAGATGAAAATGTGATTAAATATGTGTTGTTTTGATACTATATATTATTGTTAGTGTATTTAATTAATGTATTTGGGTGTATTTGTGTGGGTGGGTATTATTTGTACATTTTTTACAGGCTAATGTTTATCGTCGTTGCGTTGGAGAGAAACTCATGTTTACAAAAAAAAAAGAGGTGTGTATTAGTTGGTTAAACTAATATTGGTATCACACTTTCTTTTATGTATTTTTCGGGTTTTTGATGGTTTCGACTACTTGGATTTATTGAGAATGGGTTTAAATTGGACCTGTTAGATTTTTAAATTTTTTTGGGGCTATTTTTAACATTAACATGGATTAATAGACAGACGTAAGGATTGTTACTGGTCGGAATACATCGTCTACAGCTACATAAACCGTAAGTATATTTTTGACTATTAATATGGGTGGGAAATGTTGTAATAATTAATTGTGATATGTAGTATATTTCATTGTAAATATATATTTTGAATATAAAAATATATATATATTAAATAATAATATTTATCAAAATATAATATTAATACATGTCTGTAAAGTGTTTGGTTTGGGAATGAGAAATATTTTAATTGCTGTGGAAATGTAGTTTATAATATGCTTTTAGCTAGATAGGATAGATAGTTGGGCCTCGTGTTGATGGGTATTTTTGGTAACCTGACTTTGTAGTAGCTCAAACATCTTTATGGTTCATTTAGTTAATTTTGGTCCTATTTGAGGTACAGATTTTTCCATTCATAATTCTTGATAGCTCTGTTCTTTTTGTATAGATTGCAGTAGTTTGTGTAGGGTAGGCTTATTGTTGCTTGGAAGGCATTATGCCATCCTTCAACACTATTATTTGTTTTGGCTTCTTTGTTTAAGGTACTTAGGTACACATTCCACCAAGGAATGTGGAACTTAGGTTGCCTCCCATTCCCTGATCTATGCAGTCTCCCCTCCCAGGTGTCCTAGTCTAGGAGTGGGGTTAATTTGTCTTCATATCTTTTGTAGTAGGGGCTCTCTATTAGGATATAGTAGTGGTCTGCTACATCAGTTACAGGTACATATGCTAAAGCTATTATTTTTTAATTTGGTAGGTAAAAGTACTGTCTGTAGCATATTGTACACTTAGGGGTCGATTCCGATTCGGGAAATAAAACTGTCTGATGATTCGTATTCGTAGCCGTTTCCATATGAATCGTACAAATCCGTCCGAATCGCGTAGTACGATCCGTTGCCTAATACGTCCGAATGTTTGCAGACCGTACGAAAAAAAAGCAAAAATCTGTACGATACGGACTCGCAAAGTGAACCCCGTAAAAACGTTGCGTATGAGCGAGCCACACAATTGAAAACGAAACAAACCCCCCCTAAACGAAGCGCAGGAGAACCTGGTAAAAACGTTGCGTATGAGCGAGCCACACAAACAAATACGAAACAAACCCCCCTAAACGAATGAATGTAAATGTAAATGTAAATGTAAATGTATTTGAGCTTATATAGCGCACAGCTACCCGCAGTGGGGGTGAAGCGCACGCAAACCTGATAATAGTGTTGCGTATGAGCGAGCCACACAAACAAATATGAAACAAACCCCCCCTTAACGAAGCACACGCGAAACCCTAATAACAGCACAAGGAGGGTGTAAACGACTCGCACAACACCCCAAAAAATGTCTCCTGTATACAAACCATTGGAAATGAATGTCCTGGCCAGATCCAAACAGGCAAACAGAGGTCCCAACTCAGACCCACCCCTTATAACACATCCACCAAAATT
This sequence comes from Lissotriton vulgaris, assembly GCF_964263255.1. Lineage (NCBI taxonomy): Eukaryota > Metazoa > Chordata > Amphibia > Caudata > Salamandridae > Lissotriton > Lissotriton vulgaris. The sequence goes on from NC_141698.1 coordinate 990,291,335, forward strand.
TTCAAAATAAGCCCCACCCACAAATGGACCAATAAAAATGGCACACACATACAAACCATCATTCTTTGCAACATAGCCATTTAGCTACAGACACACAGACAACACACCAACAACTGCACACATCCACCTTCACACATACCCACCCTATCATATTCAGACCCACACACCCCATTCACATTCAGACCCACACACCCACATCCATACACACCATCACCCCTCCATTCACATTCACCCCACACCATGTCCGCACAAAAGAATCCAAAGTTCACAAAGGAGGAGATGGAGATCCTTGTAGATTAAGTCATCAGAGTTGACCCACAGCTGTTTGGCGCATTGGTCAGACAGACCAGCATAGCTGAGAAAACATGCCTGTGGGTGAGGATCGTCAATAGGGTCAATGCTGTTGCATCCATCAGGTGCACCAGGAAGGACTGCCAGGCCAGGTGGTACGATCTGTGGAGGATGGTGAAGCTGAAGATGTATGATTACTACACCAATGGCCAGCACACTGGAGTTGGTGGTCCCCGCAGACCAGTACCGTACCAGCCCTGGGAGGAGAAGGTCATGGCCCTGCTACCACCAGTGGGAGTACATGGCATTGAAGGAGTCGTGGAGCCTGGTGAGTATACAAACAACTCAAGTAGCATGGGGGTAATGGCATCCACACTCCAAGTACAAAAAATGCCCGCAACAAGTGGCAAGCACCCGCCGCCCATAACTACAGGCCAAAATTACGCTAATGCCACTAACATGTGTATGCCCCATAAACAAACCAAGGCAATGCTATGTCCCATGCTACAGGAAGCACAATCCCAAGAATGGACGTCCGGCATCCTTGGAGGGTGACTGTCTCAAAATGTATCATGGCACTCCAAATAAGACCCAATTGCATGGGCGTCCACGGGGGGCAAGGCTGGCTCTTGGCCCCCTGGATTACCAGTGTGACTGGTGTGGGCCTAGTCCATCATGCTCCTGAAATGGTGCCATTGTCCCAGGTGGCAGCACCCTCCGTTGGGTGGGAAGTGTGGAAGGGGGTTGCCGAGAATTGTGCAAGGCAGAGGGGAGGAGGGTGCAAGGCGGAGGGTGAGAAGGGTGTAAGGCAGAGGGGATGAGGGAGCAAGGCCGAGGGGAGGAGGGTGCAAGGGGGAGGGTCAGGAGGGTGCAAGAAAGAGGGACCGAAGGGTGCAAGGGGGATGGGGATGAAGCAAATAATTTGGCCACCCCTATCAACATTTCTGTGTACGCCCATGGCCAATTGCACTCATCCCATATGGCCCATGTACACACCCATGCACAATCCTCAATGCACAGGGAGTGTGAAAGTACTGACAAGAAAGCTGACACTGGGCCCAGGTGTAGGCAGCACAAGGCCCTCCTGTGACCAGTGCAAACACTAACACCAGGACAACAAGGTCAGATATCTTTGGCAGGAACTCAAAGACACTGTCATGGCAGCATGCCCCATGGGGGGACAGCCACACCACGAGGGATACCCAGTTCCAAATCAGACTCCAACTACCAGCACGGCCTGTTACACACACCCCTTAAATAAACATAGGCAATGGAGTGCCCCACTGTCACAATTGTCAGGTAACGCAACAAAACAAATACAGATCAGATAAAGCATCCAAGCAAAAACAATGCACGGTACTGAATCACAAGTCTATACAGGACACTGATCCCACCAACAGCAACACCTCTCACCACTCCATGGATGACCCCGACCAACCTGGCACCTCTGGAGCCCAAACCCATTCAGCAGCTGGATCAGGGACATCTGCGCAAACCACCACACCCATTCATGCCACATCCCAGCAGACAGCTCGGAACCCTTCCACACTCCACAACTGAGCCAGTCTGACAATGAGGGACAAGGTTCGCCGGGCACCAGGAGGTGGCAAACAACCCCACCACTGCCATCCCTCAGGGGTCCATTCGACCCGATGTGCCCACAACCTCAGGCCAGGCTCGTATGGGCAGGGGTGGTGGGAGTGGCACCAGGCGGAGACAGGAACCTGACCAGCCAGCTGCAGGGCCCGGTATGTCTGAACTATGAAACATCATGGAGGCATATCGGCGGGACACCATGGAGTTCAGCCAGGTAGTGGGGGCCCTCACAGAAATAAAAAACCCGCAGGCCGTGCAACACGCCAGTCAACGACAACACCAAGGGCGGATGGAGGCAAGACTGGATGAGCTCTTGGCGGTGCACAGGGACATAAGCCATTCATTCCGTCAGATCGCTGAGAACATGCCGCACCCTCTCTGTGTCACCAGACAAGAAACATTGAGGCGAAGACCGCCAACAGGCACAGGGAGGGAGAAGGAGGAGGAATCGTCCGACGGAGCATTCCATGCATCGTCAAGGCCTGCATATGAGGGTCCCCCAAGGAAGGTAGGTCGTCCACGCAAAAGACAGTGAGAGGCAGTGGGCCATGCGCATCTCCCAGGTCACCTGGTCTGGCATCTTGCTGTTGTGTGCAACAGCATCACCTTATCAATCAATCAATCAATCAATCAAAGACACTTATAGAGCGCGCTACATACCCGTAGGGTCTCAAGGCGCTGGGGGAGGGGGGGTGCCGCTACTGCTCGAACAGCCAGGTCTTCAGCTTCTTCCTGAAGGAGAGGTGGTCTTGGGTCAGGCGCAGGTCGGCCGGGAGGGAGTTCCAGGTCTTGGCGGCCAGGTAGGAGAAGGACCTTCTTCCTGTAGTCGCTCTTCGGATGCGGGGGACGGCGGCGAGGGCGTGGTTGGCTGATCGGAGGTGGCGTTTGGGAGCGTAGAAGTTGATGCGGCTGTTGAGGTAGCTCGGGCCTTGGTCGTGTAGGGCTTTGTGTGCGTGGGTGAGGAGGCGGAAGGTGATTCTTTTGTTGATGGGGAGCCAGTGAAGGTCTCTCAGATGTCCGGAAATGTGGCTGGTTCGTGGGATGTCGAGGATGAGTCTGGCTGAGGCGTTCTGGATCCGCTGGAGTCTCTTCTGGAGCTTGGCGGTGGTACCGGCGTAGAGGGCGTTGCCGTAGTCCAGTCGGCTGGCGACGAGGGCCTGGGTGACGGTCTTCCTGGTCTCGGTGGGGATCCACCAGAAGATCTTCCGTAGCATGCGTAGGATGTTGAAGCACGCCGAGGAGACGTTGTTGACTTGCCTGGTCATGGAGAGGGAGGACTCCAGGATGAAGCCCAGGTTGCGTGCATGGTCTGTCGGTTTGGGTGCGGTGCCCAGGGCGGGAGGCCACCAGGAGTCGTCCCAGGCGGAGGGTGAAGAGCCCAGGATGAGGACCTCCGTCTTGTCAGAGTTCAGTTTCAGGCGGCTGGTCGTCATCCACTCGGCTACCTCTTTCATCCCTTCGTGTAGGTTGGCTCTGGCGGTGGCGGGGTCGTTGGTCAGGGAGAGGATCAGCTGGGTGTCGTCGGCGTAGGAGATTATGCTGAGGTTGTGTTGGCATGCGATGGCCGCGAGGGGGCTCATGTAGACGTTGAAGAGGGTGGGGCTCAGAGAGGATCCTTGAGGGACGCCGCAGATGACTTCGGAGGCCTCTGACTTGTACGGTGGTAGGCGGACTCTCTGAGTTCTTCCGTCGAGGAAGGAGATGATCCATTCCAGCGCCTTGTCCTGGATTCCGACGTTGCTGAGGCGCTGTACTAGGGTGCGGTGGCAGACAGTGTCGAATGCCGCGGAGAGGTCTAGGAGGATGAGGGCCGCTGTTTCTCCGTTGTCCATCAGGGCTCGGATGTCATCGGTGGCGGCGATGAGGGCGGTCTCGGTGCTGTGATTGGCTCGGAAGCCGGACTGTGAAGGGTCGAGGGATCCATTCGTCTCGAGGAAGGCGGCCATCTGCTTGTTGACGGTCTTCTCGATGACTTTAGCTGGAAACGGGAGGAGCGAGATGGGGCGGTAGTTCTTGAGTTCGGTGGGGTCTGCTGTTGGTTTTTTGAGTAGAGCGCTGAGTTCGGCGTGCTTCCAGCTCTCAGGGAAGGTGGCGGTGTTGAAGGATGTGTTGATGATGTCTCGCAGGTGGGGTGCGATGACAGCGTCGGCCTTGTTGAAGACGTGGTGAGGGCAGGGGTCGGTTGGTGATCCGGAGTGGATGGAGTTCATCGTGCGGATGGTGTCTTCGGTGCTGATCGGGGTCCAGGCATGGAGGGTGGTGGTGGGGGGTGGTTGTTCAGTCATGGTGTGCGTTGGTTGGTTGTTGAAGCTGTTGTGTATGTCCGCGATCTTGTTGTGGAAGTATGAAGCGAGGGAGTTGCAGAGGTCTTGCGATGGGGTGATGTCGTTGTTTCCTGCGCTGGGGTTGGATAGCTCTTTCACGATGTTGAAGAGTTCCTTGCTGTTGTGTGCGTTGTTGTCCAGCCGGTCCTTGAATGCAGTTTTCTTGGCGGCGCGGATCAGCTGGTGGTGCTTCCGAGTGGCCTGCTTGAGGGTGGTCCTGTTGTCCGGTGTAGGTTCCCTTCTCCAGACTTTCTCGAGGGCTCTGCAGTTCTTCTTGGAGCTCTTGAGTTCGTCGGTGAACCACGGGGCTTTCTTGCTGCCGGGTCTGCTGGGCGGGGTCCTCAGCGGGGCGAGCTCGTCCGCGCAGTTGCTGATCCACTTCGTGAGGTTGTCGGCGGCCTGGCTGGGGTTCGCTGAGCTGGCAGGAGGGTGCTGGCTCAGGGAGGTGGCGAGCTGGTCTGCTGAGATCTTGTTCCAGCTTCTGCGGGCGGCCTGTTGCTGGTGGTGGTGGGTCGTCGTTCTTTTGAAGGTGAAGTGGACGCAGCTGTGGTCCGTCCATTGAAGCTCTGTGGCGTGGCTGAAGTTGATGTCTGTGCTGGAGGAGAAGACTGCGTCGAGTGTGTGTCCGGCGAGGTGGGTGGGGGTGGACACCAGCTGATTGAGTCCAAGATTCGCGAGGTTGTCGAGCAGGGTGCTGGTGTTGCGGTCGTTGTTGTTCTCCAGATGGAAGTTGAGGTCTCCCAGGAGGATGTAGTCAGCGGAGGGGAGGGCATGCGGGCTGACGAAGTCGGCGATGTCCTCGCTGAATGGGGTGCGTGGTCCCGGGGGTCGGTAGATCAGGGAGCCTCTGAGGGTGGTGTTCGGGTTGGTGTGGATCTGGAAGTGCAGGTGTTCGGCGCTGGTCAGGGTGTTGTCGGTGCTGGTCGTGAGACGGATGGTGTTCCTGTGGATGATGGCGATGCCTCCTCCCATCTGGTTGGCGTTGCGGTCCCTCCGGACGATCTTGTAGCCCTCTGGGATGGCGATGGCGATGTCGGGAGCTGAAGAGGCGTTCATCCAGGTCTCCGTGAGGAAGGCAACGTCAGGGGCTGTGGCATCTAGGAGGTCCCAGAGTTTGATGGCGTGTCTGTGGACGGAGCGGGTGTTGAGCAGGATGCACTTGAGGTGGGTGCTGCCGGTGTTTGACTTGTCGGGTGCTGGAGCGAGGCAGGTCCGGATGCAGGAGAATTTGCAGGCGTGGCAGTTGAAAGGTCCGTGGGTGCGTCGTGGTGTGGCTTGGTGGCAGTCTGGAAGTCGGCCGGTGTTGAGTGCGATGAGGGTGGCGGCGGAGTACGTCAGGCGGGTAGGTCGGGGTCTTCGTGGGCCAGGGGTCCTGGCGCTAGGCGCGGTCCGGTCGCGGACGGGCGTAGACGGGCTTACCTTTGGCGCGCCTTCGGCGCACAATCGGCGCGCCCGCTGCGCGTGACCGCTGCGCGTGACCGCTGCGCTTCGCACGGTCGCCATTTAAGGCCAAGTGCGCGGGTGGGCGGAGCAGCTGGGAGGCGGGAGCGGGGAGGGAACAGAAGAACAAAGGGGCGGGGCAAATGGCGGTGGCGGGAAGCGGGGAGGGAGAGCGGAGGGCGACGTAGGCGGGCAAGCAGGAAGGAAACTGAGACACGGCACAGGGACTACACCAAAAGAAACAGGCACAAATGGAGGGCAAAACGAATGGCAGAAACAGTGAGAGAAACGATGTCACGGCACAAATAACCACAAGCACAAATGGAGGGAAAAACAATGGCAAAAACAGTGAGAGAAACGATGTCACGGCACGAATAAACACAAGCACAAATGGAGGGCAAAACAATGGCAAAAACAGTGAGAGAAACGATCACACAGCACTGAAAAATGCAAGCACAAATGGAGGGCAAAACAATGGCGAAAACCAATGGGGAGCGACCAGGCGGCAGCGAGGCCGGCGGCGAGGCAGCAAGGCAGGCAAGGGGCACACGCAGCAGCTGGTGGCCGTGCGGCGCGGGGGTGTCCCATATTGACTTTCCACTCACCCACATGGACTTGCTGGCTGCAGTCTGACCAATGATGCCAAGCACTGTGGTCTGGACTCTGTTGACTCAAACTGCAAGGTATCACATTTCCCTTTGTGAACTTTGGATTCACCCTCTTTTTGTACAGCACCTAGCACTCATTCACGTTTCCCACACAAGATAGAAAAATAAACAAAAGAAACACAACAGATTTTGATGTTGCATTCTTTTCACATGAGTCAACAACATACGCGTGGGGAAATTTCAAAGTATGCCAGAGTGTGCAACAAACTCAAGCCATCAATGCACTGGGATCTGAGTGCGGTACCATCAAATACATACATGGAGCGCAATAGTCACCCGTGATGGTTTCAATCTGCTGAGGGGGGGGCTTGCCTACTGCTCTGACAGACAGTTCTGGAAGAGTTTCATTTAGATGAAGAGGTCATGGGTCATGTTGCGATGCTCAGGGAGGGAGTACCAGGTCTGTTTGGTGATGTGGGAGAACTATCTCCTGCATGCAGTTACACTGTGGATGTGCTAAATGGTGCCCAGGGCACGGGTGGCTGGACGGAGTTGGTGCAACGGGGTGCTGGATAGGAGACTTCCATGTTTCTTCTTTGGGGCAGGGGTTGTGGAGTGCCTACTTAGTGTGGCTCAGGAGTATGAAGGTGATCCTACAGTTGACAGTGAGATAATTATAGGAGTCTCAGGTGGACGGTCATGTTGCTGTGGCAGGCGATGTTGAGGCTGAGGTGTGCACATGCACCCTGGATGTGCACAAGTCCTCCTGGAGTCTGGCTCTGGTCCCTGCATAGAGGGTTTTGCCGTAGTTTAGCCAGCTGGTGTTGTGCACCTGGGTGACTGTGTGTCTTGACTAGTAGTGGATCTATCTGAAGATCATTAGCAGCATGCGGAGGGACTTGCAGCATGAGGTAGTGATGGTGTTGACTTGCATGGTCATTGTGAGCGTACGATGAGCACCTGCTTGCGTGCGTGGCCACTTGTGTGCCTGTGCGCTGCCCAGGCCGGTGTGACACAAGGAGTTGTCCCTGCTGTAAGGGGACATTTCTCAGATGATGGGCTCAGTCTTGTCCAAGTCCAGCCTCAGGTGGCTGATGTTCATTCATTTGTCAACGCACCTCATGCCTTCTTGAATGTTGGATCTGTGAGTGGCTGGGTCTTTGGTGAGGTTGAGGAGCAGCTGGGTGTCAATGGCATAGGACATGAAGATGAGGTCATTTGTGCATATGATGTTGGAGAGGGGGGTCATGGAGACATTGTAGACCGTCACGCTGAGAGATGTGGACTGGGCCATGGGACCGATGACCCCAGTGTACTATGCGACGAAGGGGTGATGCGGACTCCCTGGGCCTTGCTGGGGAGGTACTTGGTAATTTCATCCTGGGTCGTCCTGTGGATCTGAGTGTTGGAGATGTGTGATCTGACAGTGTGTTAGCACATGGGATTGAATGCCTTTGAGCAATTGATGGGGTGAGGGTAGTGGCCTCACCATTGTTGAGCTGGGTCCAAGATGTCGTTGTTGGCGGCAATGAGGGCTGTTGCAGTGGGGTGATTACTGTGGAAGATGCTCTGGGGAAGGTTGGCTGGAGATGTTTGCATGGAGGCGGGTGGTCAGTTGCTCCTTTATTGTCTTCTTGGTGACATTTGCCGGGTAGGAATGCAGGGTGATGTTCCAGGACATCCTGCGTTACTGACGTCCGTTGTCAAAGAAGGTCCTGGGTTTCGGCATGTCTCCAGCTTCCATGGAAAGTGGCATACTCAAAGGACACATTCATGACGTGCCGGATGTGGGCTTCAAGGATGGTGTATGCTGGGATTGAGATGTTGTGTGTGAAGGCTCCTGATGGGGAGCTGCAGTGGATGGTGTACATGAGCCGGGTGGTGTCTTTGCTGCTACCGGGAGTCCAGGACCTGAGGTGGGTATGTCCTGTGGAAAATAGGGCTGGCTGCCCATGTGTTGGGAGGATTTTGTGTACGTCCACGAGCTTAGAGTGGTAGTAAGTTGCAAGGGATCCCCTTGGCCTTGCATGGGTGTGATGTATTTTGGATGGAGAGCTGGGGTAATATAGTTCACTCACAATGCCGATGATGTCATTCATGTTGTGTGTGTTGGTGCCTAGGCCATACCTGAAGGTTGACCTCCTGTTCGTGCTGATGATAAGGTGATGTCTGTGTGTGGAGGATTTCAGGGCTGTAAGGTAACAGATGGTTGTTTGTTTTCCAAGGTGTGCACATGAGTCCAGCTAGACCTGTATGAGTCCAATAGGCCTGCCTCTCCCTTGTGGCTTAACTGTTGTTGTGCTTTACAGGAAAGTCAGCCAATGCAGCAAGAGTATTAGATCAGTTGCGGATCCATTGTGTGCAGTTGCAGGGTGTGGCGGTCTAGTTGGTTGGAGTGTCCTATGTGAGGGTACCTTACAGCTCATTTGTGTTGACTCTGGTTAAGCTTTCCTGGTGCATCTGAAGCAGAGTGTGGTGCAGTGTGTTGTTTTTTGGACAAGTGGATGCAAATGTTGATGTACCAATGCAGGATGGTGCTGTGGTTGTCCTCCAGCCAGGAGTTGCTGTCCCCCTGACCCATGTAGTCTGTGTAGGTGAGGGCCTACATGCTGATGTAGTTGTCCATTGTCTGAGGACCAATCACTAAAGCCGTTTCCCACCTCTGTGGTCTCAGATGTAGCCACAATTTCATAGGAAGCCTCTCTGCACGAATTGCAGATGTGTAAATCCGGTTCCCCTACTGACCCATTGGGCGCCAAGCAATACAACATCCTGTCTAAAATTCACAACTATTTAACCGCCATCTGGAACCTTTCCCTCAGGTGGCTGGAGCATGAGTCTGTTGTGTTACCTACGTCATGGAAGGACTAGAGGCTTTTGCACTGTGCACGTTGCAGGAGCTGACGGTCCTGCCTTTGGCACAGAGGTGGCCCAACAGTGGCACTGACAAGCTGCTGCCTGCAATACGAATGGGTGGAGGGAGGGAGGAGCATCTCAGAGGTGTGTGTTTTGCAGAATCAGGGCACTCGGTGGTGCGGTGCTGCAGGGGAGGCAGCAGCAGGAATGAGTGAACACATGATGGCGGAAGGGGTGAGACACCATGCAGAAAGTAGCACACAAAGACAAGGACCTTTGAAAGGCACAATGTAACAGGTGTATGGAAAGGAAGGAGTGTCTGGTTATTCATGGGTCACTGAAAGACAATGGATGATCAATCACCAAATATGACGGTCACAGGATCAGGCAACAAAAGGACAAGCTGCGGCCAGGACACACAGTGTCAGCAGGTGTTGCCTGCCCGTTGTGGTTGCAAGCTGCACAAATACATACCCAAACATGTACCTCATGCACATTATGGATAATTAGCCATGATAAACTGCATGCATGTTGCCACAGTACACATACTCCCATATGTGCAATCATCGTAAAGTATGCTACAGATGACACATGCAAACTGGCAAGAGATCTGTGGTGACAATAATGAGGCACATTGTACTGTGGGGAACACATTTACTACACAAATGGATCAAGGTTGTGTTGAGGCCATGCTGCTATAGCCAATGTCCACAGTCATCCAAACAGGTTACCTGTAATGCTGGTGAAACAATCTGCAAACGACTGCTTGGGACTGTCGGATCATTGAATCCTGAGAAACGTGTGCTGCGCAAAGTGGTCCATCTCCCGATAGCCCCTTGGTCTGAGTATGATAGACTGACTCAAAAGGGTGATCAGGCAAGGGAAGGAAAGGAAGGGAACAGCATGGAGTGAGATCTGAAACAAAGGTAAACAAGAATAAGATGCAACACTTCTTGTCACTGAATCACATAATCCCTCAGGACCTATACTGTAACAGTTACACCTGTAAAGGAAAATAACAGTCACTGTATCCTATTTGGGATCACAGTAATAGCAATGTTGTTAATCTCAGGGTTCCAAATGTTTTCGAAAAACGGCATAGCAAACGTGAAGGCTCCTCAACGTCAGGTCAAAGCTGAGATTAACAACAAAGACACTACCTGTATGAACATAACTACAGGTAAGATTTGGCGGTCTCTTAAGGCTATGAACCTTGACATTGAACAGTCACCTTCATTTTGAACTGCAGCCTCGATTTTTCATAGCTTTTTTGAATTTCACTACAAGGGTCATCCACATTGCATTAAATTCACTGTCCTTATGATGGTCTTTGGATATTACCTGTGAGACCGAAACGTCGACATACCAGTCCAAGTCTACATTCTACTTTTGACTTTCTATTTATTATTTCTAAAAGAAGTCAATTTTATATATATTTTTGTCAGACTGGATTGTTTCTTATGTACCAATGGATCGTTTTGTCACTTCCATGTACCTAAGACTTATATGCAATTAGTTTTGATTATGTACCCTTGTAATTTTGATAAATTGAATGCAAAAATATAAATAATAATTCTCTTTGAAGAACAAACTTGTTCGTGTTGCTTTACATCCTTTTCTATTTTTGAAAGTTCATTTGTTGAGCAAAACTACAATAAGTGTTGACAACTGTTTCAATTGTTTGACCTCTATAGGGCTAGTGTGGTAGTCTCTATGGAGTCTAGAAACAGACAATAACACAAAGAGCAGTGACTGCTTCACTCAGTTGACAAGTCTTCATAATATATACTGCATCACACTGCATAACTTTGGTTTTGGAATAAATTCCTTGCTGGCACTTTCCTCTTTAAACGTTACGATTGCCCAAGCCCGCAAGGGCCTATTGGGTCACCCACCCCTATAACCGGTCTCGAAAAGTGGCCAGATACGAGGTAAATACTGTACATCAACAAGAGTAAGCATTGATGATTACAACATGATGGAAAGGTTAAATGCGGTGCATATTCAGTAAAAGTTAACACAACGCAATAAAATGGAATAGATGGAGCGCGATGCTCTGTGTCTGACGATCACTGCAAAAAAACAAGGGATATAACAAAATGGTAAAACGATGAAAATAGAAATTAAAAAAATGTACTGGTAGGGAATGGGTGAGAAGGTAAAATACTGTAGGGAAAGAAGGGGAAAATAGAAAATAATGGTAAAAATGGACACGGATGCATGAGTGTCTGGGACTAGAGGGGTGAAAAAGAACAAGTGGGAGACTGGTGACCGGAACGAAGATGAAGAGGAACAGTGGGAAGGAAAGGAGAAAATGAGTGGGGAACTATGAAGAGATGAGTAAGGAAAATGAAGAAAATTAGTGTAGGACAGTGAATCGAAGTGCTCATGTGTGAGTGTAGCTGGGTGTGCAGAAAAAATGTGGCAAATGATACAATATCTAGAGGGACTGGGTGCAACCATCAGGGTGGGGAGGAATGTGAAAAAGTGAGAGTGAGGACTGGAGAAAGAGGTTAAGGGGTAAACAAGAAAAAAGAAGAAAAAAGCAGAAAGACTGCAATGAAAAAAAAATGAGTCATAGGAGAAAAGTACAAGAATGACGGGTGTGGAAAGAAAATGAAGTGCTGTCAAGAGAGAGAGCCAACATGTATGTAAACATGGTAACAAGACGTGTCACAGGAAGCTGCTATACACCAGTCTTTCATTGAGTCCTTTGGGGTGGACAGAGTCAAGTTTGTATATACAGTACAATTCTCTTTGAAGAAGAAATTTCTTTGGGTCTATGCCTTCTGGTTTGTTGACCACCTCAAGAATTGAAAAATGGATTTGACTGATGTTGTGATTCTGTTGTATGAAATGAGCTGCGGCGCAGGATTTGAGGTTTTTATTTCTTATGTTGCTGTGATGTTCAATGAGTCTAGTTTTGATCTTGTGTTCAGTCTTGCCGACGTAAGGCGGCCCACAGGGGCACTTCAGTAAGTATACTGCATTCATCGTGTCACATGTGGCATTGACTAGAAGCAGGATGGGGGTTCCCAGGAATTATGTTGTGGCAATTTGTGCACCGACTTCTCAAGACTTTTTAATCCATGGTGATATGACATGTATGTATGGTTCTACAACATGCAGAGAAACAGTTCCCACACAATCTCAAACCATACAAACCATAAACAGCCTGTTTGGATTTCTTACCCAAACTGACATTTACACATGTCCGTGCATGGAACGTTGATTCGGTCCACGTTGCAATCATCATGAGGAATAGCAGGAGGATGAAGATGACACGAACAGACAACAGGCACAGCAACCTGGGAATTACAGACACACAAGGGCTCACCGTTTAAATGAATTGATAGGGACATGACCATGTAATAGACTGGCACAACATAGTACACATGTAAATTTCTAGCTCTGTCATTGTGCATTTCAGTGTGGCATGACATCAGCAGGTGCGTGACACATCAGAACACACACATCAAAGTTACATTGCATACAGTCTACTGGACACACACATTGCAACACATGCCACTCAATGCTACAAGCCTGCACACTCATTCCTAGTTACTCACCATTATGAGAAGAAGTTGCGTATGAGCTGACTCCAGATATCATCCTCCTCATCATCAACTGCATCATGACCAAGCCCTTCACCCTCAACGGGTGGATGTTCTTGCTCCTCAGGATCCAGGATGAGTGGCACTGCCTTCTCAACTGCCATGTTGTGCAGCATGCAGCACACGATGAAGATATTACAGACCTTGGCCGGGGCATATGGGAAGGATATGTCGGTCTTATCGAGGCACCGAAATCGGCTCTTCAGGAGGCCAAACGTCCGCTCAATCGCTCGCCTGGTCTGCCCGTGTGCATTATTGTACAGCTGATCTGCAGCTGTTCTTGGGTTGCGGAGAGGTGTCATTAGCCATGGCATGTTGAGATATCCATTAATGTAATGGGGTAACCCAAAAGGTACTGGACCCGGGTATCATACGATATTAATAAACAGTGGTCCGAAACCTCTATACTTTCTCAACTGAATTAATCAGTCAGAAATCATTAGTTAAACCAATTTTGGAGCATGTACAAATCAATCAGCTGTATCCAATGTATGCACATATTCATAGAGAAACATAAGATGAAAAAAGCACCAATATAGGACCAAGAGCAATTTAATCCATTCTCTCTAGGTCAATCAAGCCACACAGTTCCTGGCTATAGATCAATGAGAATCACATTGGTTGCCCCAAAAGGAGCGTGCAAAAATAGAAAAGGGGTGCGATAAGACGTGTTTGGTGGTTAGAAAGAAAGAAGAAATTCAAAGAGTAGTGACATAAAATATTCACAATAGCTATACAAATCAGTAGGGATCCTCAATCATCCGTCCTGTGCAACCTGGCAACTAAAGAAAATACAAATATGTAGCATTAATATTTGCACATCAATATAGAAAGCAAGAAGGTACATGTTTTTTTCTTTTGAGTATGACATACTGAATTTGATTGTAGGTGTTTTATTATTAATCCATCCAGCAAAGTTCTTAAGTTCTTCCTCACTGCCTGTCCAAGTGAAAAAAATGTCATTGATATATCGACTCCAATGATTTATCCACTGCAAGTATGGATTGTTTTGATACACAAAGGTCTCCTCGTATTTAGACATAAATAAAACAGCTAATTCAGGAGCAAATGGGCAGCCCATTGCTACTCCACCAATTTGGAAGTAGAACTCTCCATCAAAGTTAAAAAAATTCTTATTCAGCGCAAACTCAGCAAGTCTGGAGATAAATTCGGTAGGAATTTGATGTGGTCTTTCTCTTTCTTCCAAAATGGATTTAAGCACATATATACCTTCATCCTGCGGGATTTGGGTATACAAGGACGTCATGTCTATAGTAACCATCCAATGTTTATCTTTCTCAAATTCAATTCCACTCAATGTATTTATTTTTCACTTGGACAGGCAGTGAGGAAGAACTTAAGAACTTTGCTGGATGGATTAAAAATAAAACACCTACAATCAAATTCAGTATGTCATACTCAAAAGAAAAAATGGCATTCCTCGATGTTGAGGTTTATCCATCTGAAGGGGGTCTAGAGACAACACTGTACAAAAAGCCGACAGACCGGAATAAAGCACTTCACTTTAAGAGCAATCACCCCAGAAGTCTTAAGGACAACCTCCCCGACATACAGTATCTACGAATTAGACGTAATTGTAAATATAAACAGGAATATCTTGGACATGCTGAGTATTTAACAAACAATTTGCTTCAATGAAGATACCCCAAGAAATTATTGCGAAAATCAAGGAAAAGGGCTTGGTGGGCACCCCTGGAATGCTTACTTGAGAGAAAACCGAAAAAGGAAAATGACAGAATGGTTTTTACATCGACGTTTTGTCCTGATTCAAATGCCCTCAAAAAAGTAGTAAAGAATAATAACTGGCATCTATTAAAAAACGTGGATGAAGCCTTGTTAAAAGAACCACTCTTTGCCTTAAAAAAAACTGCAGTATCGCAAATCAATTAGTGAGAGCAGCACTCCCAGAGACTAAGGCTATTACTTTAAGAACAATGATAGGTTTACCACCAGTCCAGGGACATCGTAAATTTGGGACATGTTCCTGCTGTAACAGCACTAAAGAAGGAACCTTGTTTGTACACAATAATATAAAGTGGAAACACGAAGCTTTCACTAATTGCAAATCACGGTCCGTTGTGTATGGTATCACATGTCCATGTGACTTGGGTTACATAGGTAAAACCAATCAAGAAGTACGTTTAGGAATACAACAACACAAATCACGAATAAAAAACAACGTACTAACAGCCCCATTAGTAAACCACTGGCGCTTAAAGAACCATACCGAAACAGATCTTACTTGGACGGTCATTTCAAAAGTAGAAAATGACAGAAGAGGAGGAGACCTCAATGCAAAACTGTCTAGACAAGAGGCAATGCTCATTGTCAAATTTAATACAGCTGTACATGGACTCAATGAACTTACGGAGATCTTTAAACTAACCTGATCCAACAAATCCACCTCTCAGTCCATTTTCCGAATTACAATGTTTTCTAGGCATCAGGCAATGTACTCATGGAGATCATTAAACCAACCCGTTCCAAATCCACCTCTCAGTTACATTTTCTGAATTACAATGGTTTCTAGGCATCAGAAAAATTACCACCTTCGATGTTATGCCACTGACTTAATCATGCACAAAATGTTTTCACCATACGTAATTGTCAATTACAATTTTAAATTGTATGGCACCGATTTTCAACAATTTATATTAAGATATTTTCACTATGCCCCAGTTCAATTTTAAGTGTGTTATCAAAACCACAGTCATGTTCGCAACATAACCAACGCTTCCATTAGTGCTCGCTGTATAAAACGGAGTCCGGAGTCATTGCCAACTACAACTCCCGAGATCCTTTGCGGACCCAGAAGCTCGTCGGAATTTGTCTGCACGCGACAACACAGGAGAAAGCGAAAACAAGACTCGGCTTGGCTACCCGGTGAAATAGGTACAAATGCTTGAATTTTTAATCGAGCCCTCTTGCCGCCGGTTACCTACCCCTCGGGGAGACTTGATAGCAACCAAACTTCGCTGACATATCCCGCTAGTAACACCTGCCCTCGCCTGTCCCTTTTGCCTACAGGCGCCTTTACCAACGCACATTGGAGCACATTTGCTAAAGGAAGCATTCGATTTGTAGCGGTTCCGTGCCCTGGATACTTTCCACTCGACCCCGTTCAAAATTAAAGTAAGTCCCTGTTGGTATGTTTGGAGCTCGAGCATGAAAGCGGAATTCCTGTTGAGCAATGGCAGCCTGTTGATTGTTTTTTTTTTTTAGAAACAGAGGTGAACTGAGCGTCGTGGATTGCCCATGCATATTAACCATACCAACTCTGAAGTTCAGAGGTAAGAGATGCGTAGCTTGTAGTGATGGAGGTCATAGCAAGAGAGAGACATTATATTGTGATGATTCTAAAGAAAGGTTATTCTTCCTTTCTTCACAGATTCTGGTCCTGATGAGAACTCTATCACCAACATTGAGTTTGAAACGCGTAGACTATTTGAGCCAGAAATTATATTGAATTGTTTTGTATAAATTGAAAAATGTATATATGGCTTTCTGTGAATATAGATATTCCAGTGTAAATTTGTATGTGTGTCTGTGGTTGCTTTAGATATAGGGTGATTGAGGTATGAATGAATTTTGATCATAAATGTATTGAATTTTTTGTGGCTTATCATGTTTGTATTGATGTAAATGTTGTGCACAAAAGGTCTTATAAATTGTAAAGTTGGTGAAATCACAAACCAAACTTATGAAAAAACTATTTGTTAAAAAATAAAAGATTAATTCTACTCACACATGTGAGATCAAGACATCTTGTTTAGTTCGGATGTGTTCAGAACATTGAGCTTTAAATCATTTACAGTATTGGCACTTCACATCTTTTGTTATTTATTGCTTATGGCTTAGCCTTGCTGTTGGGAGCCTTGACCCAGTGGTGTTTTTTTCAATAATAAACATGACATGCCCTCAAATGAGCTGCTGGGCTGATCTGAGTGAACAGCCCAAGATATCACAGGAGTGACACACGTCACGATACCTGCAGTGTAAGGTTGTCATCCCATCCAGATAGCAGACTGCAAGGCACACACACAGGTCACATGGAATGTCTAATGTATATATTGCAATTAAGGTGTGCATGTGTCAACAAAACAACACAACCATTGTCACGATGCAGACATATATACCTTGGGAAAAATTATGTCAGATGCCATCAGAGCTAAAAGTCGTGGGAATGCACATGTGGCATGGTGTGCCTACATGTGAAACCATTCCCATCTCAACACAGACCCATGTTAGATGCACCAACAGCAGATGCAGTTTACGGAACACAAACAGCAAGCTCAATCTTTAACATTACGCACACTGAACATAGTTTTATAGGGTCATGCTGAGCGTGAAATGTCAAGTGACAAAGTGCCCCGGTACCGGGCATCATGAGACAGGTGCCCATAGTGATGAATGAGCCATCCCGGTGTTGATGTGAATGACAACTTCTGCATAATGCTACATATGGGACAAGTGTAACGGTGATGTGTACCCCATCACACATGACATGTCAGATGACAGGTCATCACACAGCGATTGTGCAACAAGATCACATGCCCTGTGCTATATCACTGCCTGCCACACCTAGGGCTTGCTCATGCAATTACGCAATGACAAAAACTTGATAGACATCCTTGTTTGAAATGTACCCCTCCATCCCTGCCATGTGTGCACCTCGTATCACTATTGTAAATGTGCCATATCTGAGCATGTGAACCGTACCCCTGCATTCACTACAGCGTGTGAACCGTACCATCTGAAACGCACCATTCCCCTGTATTCACTACAGCGTTTGAACCATACCATCTGAAATGCACCGTACCCCTGCATTCACTACAGCGTGTGAACCATACCGTCTGAAATGCCCCGTACCCCTGCATTCCGTGCGTGTGTGCGCACCATCTCACTATTGTAATCGTGCCATACACAAGCCAATCGTGCTTCAACATTGCGTGCATGTGTGCGCATCGTATCACTATTGTAATAGTGCCATATGCGAGCGAACCGTACCCCTACATTGTGTGCGTGTGTGCGCATCATATCACTATTGTAATCATGCCATACGCCAGCGTACCGTACCCCTACATTGCGTGTGTGTGTGCGCATCGTATCACTATTGTAATCGTGCCAAACGAGAGCGCATGAAATGCAACGTACACATGTGTGTGTGTGTCAAAAAAGAGTTACGGGACACCTAGGGGATGAGTAGTAGGCCCTGAATGCATCCTGGTTGTCATGGATACTGAGATTTGAATGTGTGCTACAGGTGCCCAGCAAAATTCAGTTGGTCATAAATATAAAATGTTGCAAAATTATTTTGGAGCTGAAGCTCAAATTTTAAACCATGCAAATGTGTGTCAGGGCCTTATGTGTTAAGGGATTGGATAAAACGCAGGATGCAAATTAATCTGGCCTTTCACACTGTACTCCTGAAACTGAGAGCCCCTCAGCAGCACTGATTTAAGCCTGCATGTAGCCCTGAGAGAGCAGTTGCCGGCACAACATTGGAGTGGACCACACTGCTGCTGTCTCTGCATCCTCTGGCATATCATGATGGCTCATACTGTGGTTAGGGCCCCAGCCTTCAGTGAGGAGAAGAACAAGGCCCTCCTGGATGCACTTCTTCCACAGTACAGCAAGCTGTATGGGAGACCAGTGGAGTAGGTGAGTGCTGACTGCACGACCTTTGATTGTGCACCTGTTGTGTGAGTGTTACGACAGGCATTGTGTATTGGTGGTACAGACATGCAATGTGGTTGTGAGTGAGTCCCGGGGATGTCCCTCATACAGAGCATGATGTAGTTCATGTGTGTTCACTCCTCACTTGCATTGTGCTTACTGTGACCTTCACTGCATAATGAATGACACTTTCAGCCATGCCAGACCTTGGTTGCTTCATTCTCAAATGTCCTGAGGTGGAACAGTGTTGTAAATGTAAATGTAAATGTACATAAATTTATATAGCGCAAATCACCACTGGTTTCTAAGCGCTTGCTTAGGGAACTCGTCCTGGTATTCCCCTGTGAGATAACCCCGGCAGGGTATCCGCAAGGTGAAAGCCAGGCATCCCGCCCCGAGGGGCCGTTGTGGAGATTAAGCAAGCTATTGCCCAGAGTCGCAGAGTGTTAACCCATGAATCGAGTAGGCACCGGAGCAAGAATTGTCGAGTCCATGGACATTTTAGGACTCAAGACCCCGCCGAGCCGGGAATTGAACCCTGGTCCTGGGTTGACCTCTGCTTCCAGGTCTGCCTCCTCTAACCAGTGAGCCACACTTCTCCACAGAAGGAGTGACAGGTGACTGTACTCACAGATGTTTATGACTTGAGGGGATCTGTGGTGAGATTGTCCAAATGATGTGTTAGACCTCTGCACATTGATGTGTGTTAATGTTCCTTGTCATCTGGCTGAGTGTGTATGTGATGTCTTGCTCCACTGCTGCATGGCGCATGCAGCTGCTCTGCCATCTGATGTGACATATAAGCAGTGCTTTGTGCCTGAATTGCTAAGCTAGCACAACACCTGTGACACCCCATTGTCAAATGACACACGTGCAAAGTGATGGTTGGTTCCGCTGTTGTCAGTGACAGGCAAGTGATCTGTGCCAGGGTGTGTCTGTCTGGTCTGCTGAGGGTTCTCAAGTGGAGTGGGATATGTGAGTTCTTGGCACGTGCTGTCACTGACACTGCAGTTGCATGTGTTGCCCAGTGTGTGCCATGATCTGTGAGTCTGTTGCACCCGTCACGCCATCTGTAGGCTCTCAATGCCATGTAGTGCATTGTGGCTTGCACACAGGCCTAATTCACATGGACAATGATGCAAGTCCTGTCACCATCCTATGCCCTGTTCACATTATCAATGGTGTGCAAGTGTGTGTGTCAGGGACATGGAGCAGGTGTAGTGATGTTGTTTCACTTTATCTTCCTGACAGGTAACTGCCTACGAGAAGGGCGAAATATGGTTGGAGACAGTCAGGGCCATCTGCGGGGGGCCATCGTCGGCGGCTGCACAACATTCAGAAGCGGTGGCAGGACATCTGGTGCTGGACCCAACGTATCGCCCGGGTCCAGCTGGGCCTGGAGCCACCACGCCGGCATGTTGGAAGCCGTCACCTCACCCCCCACATGCTCCGGGTCCTGGCAGTCGTCTTTGCAGACCTCAATAGGCAGTTGAATGGGAGACAGCAGCAAGGACAGGGGTAGGTACATGGCTATTTGTTGTGTAGTGTGTCACATGCTTTTTGAAGTGCTCTGAAGCCTGGCTACACTCCCACAGTTGTGCTGTCTAGTCATACAGGTTATATGTACAGTGTTTTTTCAGTTCACCATAGTCACCTAGTACTCAATTTCATCTCTTCCCCTCCTTCACATGTGTCCCCTGGTCTGTGTGTAATCACATTTGCATCATACTCATCTATAGTGCAAGGAAGTAAGACTGCACATTGATCTACGCATCATGTGGGAGGGTAGTCTGTGACATGGTTTGGGACCTTGCCTGTGCCACGACCTGTGCACTGTGTTTTGGCTTCATATTTGTTTGCACTGATGATGAGTCTCAACATAGGAGTGTGAGGTTTCTACTGCACACCCTTGCAGCATGCAAGACCCATGTTGGGTTCTCAGACATGATGTACATCAGTGTGAGATATGCATAGTGTCATGACGGTTACTCATGGGACAGTCAGCTCTTTCCAGACCCACGGATCAGTGTGCCCACTACTGTCCCCTGAGACACCCTGGCCTCCTAATCATGTGTGTCATCCAACACTGTGCCCATTCTATGTGGCTGCAGCATGGGTCTGCCCCAGGGGAATTTATCCCTGGCATAGTTAGTATTTTTCCTGAGTCTGCTACACGTGTCCACTAGACATGGATACAAGATTTGGATTGTGCATACTCACACTGTGCAGTGCCTCTGCGCCTATGCACAACAATCTGTTGTTGGTTGTTTGTGAGTAACATGTATTGCCAGCCCCACGAGGTGAGCTGCTGTTACTTTTTGGATTGTTGCTGCACAGTTTTTGTTAGCCTGATTCTGAGGTCTCACTTCTTGAGCTGTGGTAGTCACATTGACTGAGGTATGGGGGTGTTGTGCAGGAGAGGACTACATGGGCCTGCCTGATTTAGCCTTGCCAGGTCTGACCTGTGGGTGTGAATTGGCCGATCAATGTTTCACCATGCACTGCCCCTGTGATGTTGGTCAGTGATTTCATTTGGGGCTTGGCAGCCGATGTCATTTAGTTCCAGACATGATTGTGCCTCATACAATTTTGGCAAATGTATGTAGTTCAGATGCTACGGAGTATTGTGTTAGTGTGCACACTTCTGCGTTGACATTTTGCCTGGGGATAATGGTGTGTCCACAATGCAGCAATGATTTTGTTCATCACAATTGCAGGCCCATTAGCTGAAGCTTTGTCCAGAGTTGGGAAATGTGTGCCACTTCACATGACAACCAGTAGGTCTTATGTGCAAGCAACTGTGTCATCAGGGAATGGATGCCCAGGTGAGGACTGTCATATTTCAAGTATTGTCACATATATGATTGTACCTTGGCACTCACAAGACTTGTCAAAAGTTGTTCATGTTTTGGATGTGTTAATATGATGAATTGTGTAAATGACACGTATGTGCCTGCATGATGGTTGTCTCACAAGGTAGTGCACACAAAACAACATTTCCACTTTTGTCAGAGAAGCAGGCAGCTTTTCAAAGAGTCCAGTGTTAGTGATTAATGGTGTGTCTTGATCTCCATATACATGTCCCCACAATGGTCTTAAGGTCTTGACACTTGTTTGTTGTCAATTGTACAAAGTAATAAGTGTCAAGACATCCAGAACTCCTCTGGACCATGTATGTGGCAAATCTGCAATGACATTTGTTGCAAACAGTGTTTTATCTTAAAGGGTGCCAGCTGTTCCAAAGAAGGTGTAAATCTTTTTTGTGTGCTTTTCATTGTGAGACATCTGTCATGCAGGCACATTCGTGTTACCTTCACAAGATGGTGATTTACCACATTCAATACATGTCGATTATGTAAAGTGTGGTGAGTCCCAAGATGCTAACATTTCTTAAAATTGATATTTTAAACAATGTACTTACAGGGCTCTGAGTGTTGTATGACATTGGTGAGAGGTGGGTTATTGTTCCCTGAGGGTCACTACTACTGTTACTTTTTTAGTGTATTTGAGGTGGCATCACTTCATTGTATTGATCAGCTCTCCTGTAATAAAACAGTAGGCTCTATGTGTAATTCTCATTCAAGTTGTGGCCTGGTGTGTTCTTTGGAAACTTGTGTCCAAGTAGCATTGTGTCCATACCAGCTGGGCAGTACCAGTCTCAAATATGTGCAGGGCTTTCTGGATGTTAGTCATGATGCAGTCCATGATTTGCAGTATGACCTACTGTTTGTGTGCTCATGTGTCAGATGTGTACAGGTGACTGATGCCTTTCTGTTTCTTCTACTTGCCCACAGCATCATCAACAGAGACAGAAGGAGACGCATGCACGGACCAAGAGGAGGGACCCAGCAACAGTGCCACCATCACTGTGGAGTCGGAGGGAGCCAGTGGCACCGAGGGTGAGGGAACTCGGAATGTGGACCTTTTGGAAGGCGACACTTCCTACCATGCAGATGGCTCCGCCTCTGACTCCCTGGAGGAGGGGGAATACGCTGCAACACCCGACTGCAGCACTGTGTCTGTCCCCGCCTCCTCCAGTACCATCTCCTCCCCCCCAGTTGCTCCAGTCCCTTATGTCCATGCTCCCCCCCTTCTCCTTCGGCCCAGGCACAGCACCCCCTGCCCCTGTCTCCCCTGCTGCCCTCAGTGCCTAGTCTGTGGACCTACTCCGGCAGATTCATGTTGGTCAGACAGTCCTCTATGGCCAGACTAAAGTACTGACCCAGTTGTTGTCGTTCATGGAGGGCATGTCAGGTATGATGTCTGACCAACGTCGGACTCTCACTTCCATGGACTACTCACTGACGGCAGCAGTTGCCCTACTGCAGCGTCCAACTCCCCCCCCTCCTTTGGACCCATCCACACTCCCCTCTCCCATACCTGTCCAAAGCACATGCAGAAAGGAACGAGCATGACCACCTATGGACACATGCAGCTCACTCCAACAAAAGTCAAAGCGCACACCTCCTGGCACGCAGAGGGTGGCAGGCACACCCACAGGGACTGGGGTCAGACCACACACACGCAGCCAAACTCACAGTCCGCAACCTGCACAGCCCTCAGCCTCCATTCCCATAGTGTCCCCGGGTGCAGAGGGTGGTCTTGACGAACTGGCAGCAGTGTGCAGCGCTGAGTACATTTCCACCTTTGGCGCTGCACAAGCCACTGAGGACGATACATCCCTCCCTGCACCCACCACACCTACTCTTCCCACAACTGACCCTTTGGTGCCTGGTCCTGAATATGATGATGCCCCCCAAGGGTCAACAAACCATTAGTCCATTCATGTGCAGTAAAGTTTGGGGTAGACCTCCTCCCCTACATCCGCCAAAGGACTTTATTATGGACTACCAATTGAACTCTTAAGAGCGTGGACTCATTTTTCAAAAAATTAGTTTTTGAAGCTGAATAAAGCCTTTTATTTTGCATTCTACACTATTGCGATTCAGGTACTTGATGTCGTTGATGAGGGCCCTGGAGTAGGTGTCATGCTAATGTTTTGGGGTTGTGAACTGTAATTTTTTGATGATGGATATGAGGTCGACCATGGGATCTGTGTGTCTTCACAATGTCTCTGCAATTAATCATTGGTTTTGTATGTTCAGTTTGGCTACAGATATTGCCCCAAAAAGTGTTTGCTCCTCTGTGACACCTGAGATCTTCACTGTCGACAGTTGCACAATTGTTGTGCTGACATGTGTGCACATTTCCTGTTTTGGTGAGGGTTCCCTTCAGCAAGGGCCATGCCTGCTCACAGATGTGTACTGCTCATTTGTCTGTCCCATCCATGCTACTCACTGTACTTGTGTTTTGAGTATGTACAAATGCCTTCTTGGACACATTCACCCTTTTTTGCACTATGCATGTGTGTTATCAAAGTCTACCCCTATGTTGGAAATTGTTCTGCAGGGATTTGGGCACATGACTCACAATTCTGAGCATTGTACCTAAGGGTTTTGAACCCTATTCCATCCATGATAGACTACATCTTGGTGGTCTGCCCACCACCTGGACATTCATATCAGCCCAGGGATGTACCTGACAATGTGTATTCCATTTCCCTCTCTTTGTTTGGTGGCTATTACATTACTGGAACTATAGTGTCATGATGGTCGGGTGTGTATTTAGCCAGCAAACTCCATGGGTGGGTATGCATGTGTAATTTGACATCACACCCACATGTGGTGTGTCATGCAGTGTGTGACTAATCCATCCTCCAGGGAGTGGGACACTGCTGTAAGTGATGTGTGGCTATTGCACTGTCATGAAAGTCACAAGTTAGGGATGTGCACATACCCCATGTAGTTGTGGTATGCTGATGATGATGAACCCCCTATATCTGAGCAGTGCTGGGAGTCCTCTGCACCCACCCCTCATCTGTCTGGACAATGCTGGGAGTCATATCCACCCACCCTTCATCTGTCTGGACACTGCTGGGATTCATTATCCACCCACCACTCATCTGTCTGGACACTGCTGGGAGTCCTCTGCACCCACCCCTCATCTGTCTGTACACTGCTGGGAGTCATATCCACCCACCCTTCATCTGTCTGGACACTGCCTGGGATTTAATTTCCACCTACCCCTCATCTGTCTGGACACTGCTGGGAGTCATATCCACCCACCCCCATACTGTTGGCCTATGCTGGGAGTCATCTGCACCCACCCCTCATCTCTCTGGACACTGCTGGGAGTCATATCCACCCACCCCTCATCTGTCTGGACCCTCGTGGGAGTCATATCCACCCACCCCTCATCTGTGTGGACACTGCTGGGAGTCATATTCACCCACCCCTCATCTGTCTGGACACTGCTGAGAGTCCTCTGCACCCACCCCTCATCTGTCTGGACACTTCTGGGAGTCATTATCACCCACTCCTCATCTCTCTGGACACTGCTGGGAGTCATATACACCCACCCCCATACTGTTGGACTATGCTGGGAGTCCTCTGCACCCCCCCTCATCTGTCTGGACACTGCTGGGAGTCCTCTGCACCCACCCCTCATCTGTCTGTACCCT
The DNA here is from genome assembly GCF_964263255.1 of Lissotriton vulgaris. Classification (NCBI taxonomy): domain Eukaryota; kingdom Metazoa; phylum Chordata; class Amphibia; order Caudata; family Salamandridae; genus Lissotriton; species Lissotriton vulgaris. Next base: position 990,316,281 of record NC_141698.1, read on the forward strand.
GCTGGGAGTCATATCCACCCACCCCTCATCTGTGTGGACACTGCTGGGAGTCATATCCACCTACCCCTCATCTGTATGGACACTGCTGGGAGTCATATTCACCCACCCTCATCTGTCTGGACACTGCTGGGAGTCCTCTGCACCCACCCCTCTGTCTGGACACTTCTGGGAGTCATTATCACCCACCCCTCATCTCTCTGGACACTGCTGGGAGTCATATACACCCACCCCCATACTTTTGGCCTATGCTGGGAGTCTTCTGCACCCCCCGCATCTGTCTGGACACTGCTGGGAGTCCTCTGCACCCACCCCTCATCTGTCTGTACCCTGCTGGGAGTCCTCTGCACCCCCCTCATCTGTCTGTACCCTGATGGGAGTCATATCCACCCACCCCCATACTGTTGGCCTATGCTGGGAGTCATCTGCACCCACCCCTCATCTCTCTGGACACTGCTGGGGGTCATATCCACCCACCCCTCATCTGTCTGGACACTGCTGGGAGTCATATCCACCCACCCCTCATCTGTCTGGACACTGCTGGGAGTCCTTTGCACCCACCCCTCATCTGTCTGGACACAGCTGGGAGTCATATCTACCCACCCCTCATCTGTCTGGACACTGGTGGGAGTCATATCCACCCACCCCCATACTGTTGCCCTATGCTGGGAGTCCTCTGCACCCACCCCTTATTTGTCTGGACACTGCTAGGAGTCCTCTGCGCACACCCCTTATCTGTCTGGACACTGCTGAGTGTCATATCCACCCACCCCTCATCTGTGTGGGCACTGCTGGGAGTCATATCCACCCACCCCCATACTGTTGGCCTATGCTGGGAGTCCTCTGCACCCACCCCTCATCTGTCTGGACCCTGCTGGGAGTCATATCCACCCACACCTCATCTGTCTGGACCCTGCTGGGAGTCATATCCACCCACCCCTCATCTGTCTGGACACTGCTGGGAGTCATATCCACCCACCCCTCATCTGTCTGGACACTGCTGGGAGTCATATCCACTCAACCCTAATCTGTATGGACACTACTGTGAGTCATATCCACCCACCCCTCATCTGTGTGGGCACTGCATGGAGTCATATCCACCCACTACTCAGATGTCACGCACCGTACCCCAACATGCATGGAGTGTGTGAGGTTCGTATCACTATTAGACTGGTGCCATTCGCGAGCCTCAAACGAACCGTACCCCAACATTGATGCCGTGTGTGCGGGTCGTATCACTATTGCAATTGTGCCATACGCGAGCGTCAAACGCACCGTACCCCAACATTCATGGCGTGTGTGCGGGTCGTATCACTATTACACTGGTGCCATACGCGAGCGTCAAACGCACCGTACCCCAACATTCATGGCGTGTGTGCGGGTCGTATCACTATTGCAATGGTGGTATAGGCGAGCGTGTATGACGCACTGTACATGTACACTTCTGTTGTTGCGCTACGTTGTACTTAGCGTCTACGCTATCGTCGGTTTCCATGCACCATGTCGTTGGCGTACAGGACTGGGATGACATGGACGATGGGGTTCATGGCGTGTATGTCGCGTACCCGGGTGCGGTTCAGGCCGGACTCTGCTTGTATGGCTGTTTTCAGCTCCCTTAGTAAAAGGGTCGTACGGAGTGTCGCCGAGACGAATCGTACTTACTGGGCCGGAAACTGCTGCGTGTTTACGTACGAACATTGCGTACTGCGTGAACCGGATACAAATTGTATGTCTTTTTTGATTGTACGGTGTTTGATACGATTCGTACCGAGATCTGCTTCAGGTTTGGATCGTACTTGATCGTACATACGGGGACGTTGATGCTGTACGAATCGCACGTGAATAACGCTACGTATGGCGAATCGTAGGGGATTTTACCGAATCAGAATTGGCCCCTTAGGGTTGATTTTTGCAGATACTCAAGAGACTCTGGTTAAAATGATAAACGCAGATTTACTTTGCAGTTGTGAAAAAAAAATGATAAACGCAACCCTTGATTGCTGTGTGTGGGTAATTTTTTTGTATTCAAAATCAATATTTTTTTTGAGGAAAATAATTATTCCTTTCTTGTTTTATTTTAGTGAGTATATCTATGTAGGTAGTTTGCTGCCTATTTGGTAATAGGGCATAGATTAATGGAATGTTTGAGTTTTGATACAGTCCATGCACTGTTTGCAGCTGGTAAAATGATTTTGGACATACTTTGAAAGTTCCATCCATCATCCAGGTGTCACATTGTTGTACTTTAGTTACATTGTTTGCAGTAGCATCATAATTATTCTTTTTTCAGTGCATTTGTTATCAAAAAAATTAAATGTTCTTTAATGTGAGCAATGGTTAATTCAGGGGGACTAACTACTTCTTCAAAAGTTTCAGGGGCATGTATGCTACTTGTAGTTGCTTTTTTCTGTCTGGCAAATGTATGTAAATGTAAATGTATAGGCATTTATATAGCGCACTACTTACCCGTAGGGTCCCAAGGCGCTTCGACCGCTGCGAAACCCTTCCTGGCTTCCCTGAGAGATGGTCCCTTAATGGGTATCTCCAGGGTGAGACCAGGCATCCCCGGCGGTCTGGTGGGGCCGTTAGTGAAGATGAGGCAAGCTAATGCCCAGAGTTGCCGAGTGTGATCGCTGATCAGAGTGGGCACCGAGGCGAGAGAATTATCGAGTCCGCTGACCCTGGTCCAGAAACCTGCCGCGCCGGGAATCAAACCCTGGTCCCGGGCCGTCCTCTGCTCTCGGGTCTGCCGCCTCTAACCAGTGAGCCACACTACCTCACTGGCAATAGTTCTTTCTAAAGAATCTATGGCAGGTAATTGGCCTGATGCATGTTGAGGTACTTTTAATAATTGCTCTTTTAGTATTTGGGTAGTGGGTTTGTCTGAACTAGTGCTTACTTCCTTAATATTTTCAAGAGCATCTCTAACCTTAATCTCTGTTATATTTGGAGGATGATTATGTTTTTTTTTACAGAAAGAACAGTCGTTTCTTCAGTAATAGCTCTTCCATAGCATTTGTTAGAGTAATATTTGCTACACTTCCAAAACACCCTTAGGCCACTTTGTTTTTCCTGTGTATACACATAACCCATTTACCATTATAACAATTTATTTTTCTGTGACATTACAAATCCTGCCCCTCCATTCATCTTGTTCTGTTTTATGCTAGGGGAATCAATTTTTTTTTGATATAATAAATTATACATATATATTAACTACATACACATTTTACTGAGTATACTTACAATCTTTAGTCTGATGTAAACAAAAAGGTCCACAAAATATTTTGAAGCTTTATTTTCTATTTCCTTGATGTTTTTTCTGTTGTTAAGTGAAAAAAAATATTTTATTAATTTGAATACATTGGGCATCATTAGTCTGCCCGCAATACCCCTGGGAAACAGGACCGTCCCCTGAGAGTGTGGCAGTTCCACACTCCCAATTAGGATGCACCCGCCACACTGGTGGGCGCATGGCGCATTTGTGACATTGCGGTGGACGGTGCTGAAAGCACCGCCTGCCGCAATGTCACAAAGACAGATTGTGCCTTTCAATGCACAACGTAAACGGCACTGCGCGGTGCCTGCCACGTTGTTCATTGAAATGCCGAGGGGTATCATAGGTACCGCCATATGCACCCCCCACACACCAGAGTTCCTAGGGGCATGCAACGGACCCCTGCAAGCAGACTCTGCATGCCTCATTGCCGCCCCGGAAAAGCATGTTCCCGCCCACATTGTAATTGTATCTGGCTGGCGGTGTCTAACAGACACCGACACCATATTGAACCCTTTTCCGCCCGGTCAACTTGTCGACTGGGTGGAAAAGCGGCAGACGGTCTTTCAGTCCACTGTGGACCCCCCCAGCCATTGTAATATGGCGGGGGGGTCTTTGCTGCAAGGATGGCGGGCTGGTAGCCTCCGCCGGTCACTGCCGGTCCGGCGGGGGCGATCCGCCCGCAATCCTAATGGGGCCCTAAACTTTTTTAGCTGATAGGGATTTTAGGGGAAAAGGGATATTTGGGTGTGTATTTAAGGGTGTTCAATAAAAGAAAATTATATACTCACTTTTTGATTGTATTTAGTTGGTGAATGTTTAGAAGTTGATTATGGATGCTTTTGCAGTTATCTGTAGAGGAGATAAATAACAAATAAAATATACATTAGTGTATAACGTTTGAAAATGATTTTTAGGTGGACAGGAAAAAAAATATACTTACATTGATTGTCATTATCTTTGCGAGGACTTTGAAAATGTTTTTCTTGGTTTAGAAGTTATCTGTAGCGGAGAAATACATGGAAGGTTAGTAAATGATGTGTAATACATAATTTAGGTTGAAGTTTAGTAGTATTGTTATATTTTAAATGCAATTTTAGTGCAGTTTTAAAGATTTCTTCAATAATGAACATTTTCTGTCAGGAATCCGTCGGGCACAGTTTCTCCTTTTTCTTTATTGGAGGTTAGAGGTGTAAAAGAGTTGCAATCATTTTATGCTTATATAGTGGTTATTTAATTGCTTGCTTTATGTGATTGGTGTATTTGAAAATGTGAGTATTTCATTCCATCTAGTTAATTGTTTTTATTGTTTTGGCTGTTTATTTCCTTAATAGGGAAACACTAATTAAGAACTTTTCAGCATAAAGTAATTATTTTACCATTGTTCTTTTATAAATGTATTACAGATTATTTTGAATATTATATGATGTAAGCATTTTTAAAGCTTTTATTCTATATTTATTATTGTTATTTTCTAAAAAAAAGTGTAAGTTTTATATGTTCATGTGGTTTGTAATTATCGTTTAATGGTATTTAAGTGTTTAGTTTTGTTTTATAATGTAAACTTATGTTTGGTGCTAAAGATATACTTAATTTCTTTGTTTTAACATAGTCGATATTGTAAAAAAATCGATATCTTTGATGTCTATATTTTTGTATTCGATACTTTACCTTTTTTGTATGTGTGTTAATATGAATCAATATTTATTTTAACGATATTTAATACTTCGATATTGTGGTGTGCGATATTTGTCATAAACGATATTGTGTATTCAATATTCTTGTATTTATTTAGGTAAGTATTGGGAGTCGATATTAATGTAGTCGGTATTATGACGACGAGATTTTGTCCATCCGATATTCTGGTTGTCGATATTATGTCAGTGATCCTGACTTTCTATATTTAGAGAGTTTGGATATTTTTTCACATTCTGGGCAGGTTGCATAAATGTTTCATGCTTGATAAATATGGAATTGATAAATTGATAAATTTGGAATTGATACACTGAAATAGAATGTGAAAAATGAAGGATCAACAAAGCAACTATTCTTAGACCATGGGTAATAGATAAATATTGACCAAAGTGGGTTATGGATATGATCCTTATGACTCGAGGGGTGGATAATATTTATATTATTATTTTTTTCTTCCGTAGAAATAAGCATGGGCGAATTTTGCGAATCTCGCGTTCGCGAATTTTGCGGATTTGCGAACTCGCAATCCGCAAAATCCGCGAATTCTTGCGAATTTGCGGATTTTTTTTTTTTGTGTTCGCAAGGATTTCTGCCAGTTCGCGAGGGTTTCGTACCAGTTCGCAATTGCGAACTTACATTTCGTCGCGCAACGGTCGCGAATTATGTTGTTTCTACGTCTGGTTCATCATCACAGGTTCCCAGCACGCTCTGTTTCACCACTGCAACCCTCTGTTACATCAATGCCACCCTCTGGTTCATAATTACTGTAGATTATGGGGGGGAAAAGCAAGCACACCAGCCCTGCTTCAACTGAGATGAATTAATTTGGGGTTAGTTTATTAATGTGTCACTGTTTTAAAATTCCAGTCTGGCACCTGCTTCCTTATCTGTAATTTTGCTTTCTGTTGCAGTGCATTTTTTTTCCCCAGGACCTTCTTTGTGGCCTACTTGTAGCTATTGTATGAGCCTGCTGTGAGGGTCAGAGCAGGGTCATACAATTGTTGCAACTAGCAACTGAATTCTGGAGGGGCCCCAGTCAGGAAGCACTACCGGGAATTGTTACTAATGATAAGTTTGAACTCTTGCCCCTGCCGAGTGCTTTCAGTTTTGAAAAACTTGTTTTTTTGCAATTTCGCGGGGTTCGCGGGGTGCGAACACGCGCGAGATCGGATTCGGAAGCCGCAAATTCGTGCGAATATGCAATTTGTTTTTTTTGCGGCGTGTTAGTTGGCAAGGTTTTGTGCGTTTTTGCGAGCCGCTCGTAGCGCAAGACGCGAAGTTACCCTCGCGGTCGTTCAAGGGCGCAGCCATCTTGTTTGCCTGACGTATTTCCGTTTCCGGACGCGAAGTGTAATCTCGCAAAGTCCGCGACTTGCCAGTACAGTCTCGCGCGTGTTCGCAAGGAAAATCTCGCGCGAACTTACCCGCGCGGTCGTGAACGGGCGCGGCCATCTTGTTTCTCATTCATTGCTATGGTTCTGGGCATGGTCTTTGTATCCTCTGTCAATCTCTGCCATCCTTTGCTTGTTTGAAGTTTTTTTTGATCTATTTTACTTATTATCTATCCCTCTATTTTTCTAGCCCTATATTTTTGTGTTTACTGCTACTTTTGGTTAATTTTAAACGACTTTTGTAAACTCTTTTCTTTTCTTCTCTTCCCTATTCTATTTTCTTTATTCCTTTCCGCCCAGACCATGGTGAAGGGAGCCGGGAAGCATCCCGAGAAGGGGAAGGGTCCCGCACCCCGTGTCCGGCTCCCGTGCGGGCGTTTGAGGGGGGAGCTAGTGATGCCACGGGAGATCTTTACCCCGGAGGAGGTGGCCCAACTCATTTTTTATGTTCAGCGCCGCCTCCCCAGGACCATCATGGGAGGCGGCAAGATCAGTGCCGGGTACGGGGCCCGGGAGCGCCGGAAGCGGTGGGAGAAGGTGTGCCAGGCCATTTACCACCACTCTCGGGTCTGGCGCACCTACAACCAGGCCACCCACCGCTGGACGGATGTCCTGACCCGTGAGCAAGATCTGCTCGACCTCCTTGGCCTTAAGATCCCCGGGCTTGGTGAGTAGTAGTAGCTATGTCTTTACTACTATGTTTTCTCCTGCTGTGTTATTATATTGCAAATTTTTGTTTTTTACCAAGAGCAATAATGCTGCTCATTACATTGTAGGTAAATTTTATTTCAAAATCTTCTGTGCATTTCAGGTACACTGCTCTCCTTCTTCTCAGTAGTGTTGCTACTATGCTTATTTGTTTTAGATTTTGTGTTCATTTCATTGGCCTGTGAAATTATGTATGAGTGTAGTTGAAAGAACTGCGTAATGCTACACACTAAGGTTCAGATTTTTAATTACCGGCGCATCCCTGCAAAGTTGCAGGGATGCGCCAGTAATTGTGCGTCACGCCACCATCACCCATGGTGCGCCGTATTTACAATGCGGCGCGCCATGGGCCCAAAACATCACCAAAGCGTTACGCATCTGTGCCGTAAAGGCGGCGCATTGCTGGAGTTGCGTCGCAACGATGGTGCAGGTCCATCAATGCTCTGGGGTGCCCTATCTCCCCAATGCTGCATCAAGCCGTACGTCTGCTTCAAGCAGGCGCAGGGTTTGAGTCACGCATCATTGTCCTCAAAGTGACTGATTGAAATCTTGTAGATTTCCCTCAGCCACTTTTAGGATGCGTTCCTGCGCAGGAACGCCCTCCCTTGCGCCGGAACACCCCTATTGGCGCAGGGCTTTACAACGTGATGCATCTCCCAGATGCGTCACGTTGTTAATATACGCCGCACCATTGCGCCTCTTTTGTGCTGTCGCTGCGTCACAAAAGTCACGCAACAATGGAGCAAAAGAGCCGCAAGGGCCTTCTAAATCAGCCCCTACAGACTCAAGTCCAGTCCTTCCTTTGTACACATGGCGATAAGAAGAAATAGTGGTGGTGGATTAATAGTTTGAGTATTTTAATGACTGGTGAATGTAGTAGGAAACTTTAGTGTTGTCGCTGATCTTCAATCACGATGGACTTTGGCTGTCACTTTGCGTGCTGCGGACTGCTGCCTGCCAATCCTAGGCAAACCTTTTTAGTACTTTGTTTAGTGAGTTACATAGGGTAGTTTCCAATTCGACGGTCCGCAAATCAAGCAATACTAAAGTAATGACGTAGTCGACCACATGAGATTGGTCAATAATATATCCCGTGGAGTCGTTCCCTATTTGCTATTTCGCAAAAATATTTTGTTACTTTGTTAGTTCTTTTTTAAATGTTTGATTTGGTTGAGAAATATCATCCATGTTTTCTGTTTTTCTTTCTTTCATGTTGTACATCAGCTTCCCCCAGGGGCAAGAGGAGGACACAGGAGGAGGAGGAGGAGGGTGGTGTTGTCGATGCAGGCCAGGACCGGGCAGTCGAGGGCTCCTTTGCTGGCCCCAGTAAGTTTTAATTTTAATATAGAGTACTTATTTTTTCCTAGCGTTCCTCATTCGATTTTTTCTAAATCGTCTTTGATCTTCTTGTAGACAGGATCTAAATTCTTATCCTGCCTCGACTATGACTCCGTGTGGTATTACTAGATTATTCTTATTAGTCTGTCTGTGTAGCTAACTAAGATTGCACATTTGGCATTTCCATTGGACTCCCATTCTAGTCAGCAATAGCTCTATGCACTGAGTGTAGTCCTCTGGGATTGTCCATAATGTCTTTTCAAGTATTCTAAATGTTTATGCTTTGACCATTGCCAACAATAAAAAGGTGAATGACCACCACCAAGAAAGAATAAGATACTACTTTACTTTTGGTTTGGATAGGAGGACAATCCATTCTACTACTGTTGCAGGGACAAATCTGCACAAACAGAACTATGGACACTAAATAATGCATCGCTTAGCTTATCAATTATAATAGGTGCTGTAACTGTTAGACTTTCCACATACCTCAGTGATAACAGACTTTGTAGTTGAACCCCCAATCTCCTTACTGACTAGATAGTGTGGCAGAGTCATTTAGCTCCCAAAGTCACCGATGGCAGAGGCACGGACTCATGCTTGCAAAAATTCGAAAACCTTTAGCTCATCCACTCTAGTCTGGAAGACCAAAAACCACAGAGTCTATTTAAGTTTAAAAGCTTTATTAAAAGTAAACACATTTATTAAATTCAAGTTTGTCATAAAAGTGAACGTGTAACTGAAAATGGAAAAGTGCTTAGTGCTGACGATTAATTGGACACATTTCTTGTGGTCGAGCCGAGCTCTCACCTGGTTTGAACTTGATCCTGCTCGTGTTCTTAGAAGTCAAGGTTCTGTCTGTTAGGAGAAAAAGTGGTGCGTGTTAAAAAGTAAAAAGCAAACATTCATCAGTTGTGCCAAAAAGTGCAGCAAGACAACAGCCTTCCCTGGAAAAAGGGACATTTTTACTCTAGAGTACACAGTCAAAAATTATTAAATTGTACACTTTTTTTCACATTTCTTTCTTCCTCCTAGACCAAATATTATATAGTAGTGAGTGGTGTATTCTAACATTATTAAATGTACTTTGTAGGTGGAACATCTGGAGACGGGGCCAGCGCGGAGGTGGTGGTGGCATTGGACGAGGAGGACAACTCTGGGGAGGAGGCGGTGCAAGTGCCGGACAAGGACATGCCTGTGAGGGTTCACACGGTGGTGGCGGGCAGAGGTAAGCTATACATTCCTTAGTCATTGAGATTGAAGACTGCAGAGTGTGCTTTCTGCACGGGTGTATTATAAAAAAAGCAGGTAGTAGCCTCCTCTAAATGTACTTCGACTTAGCTGTGAAGTTTTTGGCGAGAAGAATCCCAATCAGATCTGAGGTGAACTTGATGGATGGGATGAACGAAAAGCGAAAGAAGGGTGTAAGTAAGTGTGGAAGCACGAGAAATGTAATGATGACTGGCAAAGAAGAATGATATGTGTTTGCTTGGTCCCCGAGGTGGCTGGGAAGGTAAGAAAATGGTATGGTGCATGGCTGGGTGAATGATGAAGCAAGGATGGGTGGAAGGAGAACAGCCTGGGTGGGTGAGACAGAAACTGTATGTGTGCAATATACTTTGAATGGATGGATGCCTGGATCATTCATGGTACTATCTGACTCTTAGATAGCATATGTGAATCTAGAGAGAGTAGACGGTCACTGGATGAACTAAGTGTTACTTTGAAGAGCATGTAACACCGCACCCGCACGTCCGTTCCAGTGTAGGAAAGGCAAGGAAAAGAAGTTGTAACGTTGTCCAAAGACTACCATGAATAGTAGCAGTAGTTTGTATTGCAACTGCAAGCACAGCATATATCCAGTTATTACGGTGGACACTCCCTACCTCCCTTAATAACTTTAGTTTAGTAGTAGTACGTCATTCATGTGTGGGGGTATCACTGTTCACTCAATAATAAGCAAAGCACCTAAAGTCATCCCATATGTCATCAAATACATCCCATGTGAAGTGATAGATAATCAGATAATTTAGCTTCTTCATTTTCCTTTTCTAATACTCATTTGCACTGTAGGGTGAAAGCTAAATTAATTAAGCAGTAGCCCTTTTAACAGAGTATTCTCAGTGCCACCCGTAATAGAAAAGTAAGAGCTTCACCACCTGCATGTACTGGACCGGTACAGTAACGCAAGTCTGTCTCACTCACCATGGTGTGCGTCTGTTTTTCTCTGGTGCAAGTTCACTGCGCTGGCATTATGCCGGCTTGCATACGATAACGTACCAATTTTCCTAAACAAGAGAGAAGAAGAAGAATAAGAGTGGTGTACTGTCATAGTCGACTGTAATAGAAGTCCATAGTGCTCGTAGAATTTGTTCCTTAAACTCCCACTAATGTTAGAGCAAGGATGAAGAAGTCGGAGGTTACATAGATACTGTCCTCAATAGTTATGCACTGTGCTTTCAATTTGCTACTTGTACTGTGACAACTTTCTGCTCAATCATTTTGTGTTAATCTTAAGGAGCATTGGTTACAGACTATGTCTTTCTTTTTTCATGTAGTTGCTCCTTCCAAATCCAAGACACCATCAAGGAGGAAGGAGCTGGCTCGAATGGCCCGGCAACGGAGGCTGGATGCCACTGTTGCTGAATATCGGCGGCTGGTGGCCCTGGAGGAGGAGGAGACGCAGTCTGGTACAACAACAACGTCCACTGGGACAGCTGCATCCTCCTCCGTGCGGGCTGCCAGCCAGCGCAGTGCTCCAGCGGTACGGAGCCGGGCTACCAAAGCCAAACGCCACCGCCCAGCAGCAAAGAAAGCAGCTGCCCCTCACAGGATTTGCAAGGCACACCGGCGCCGCTTATCCCTCAGACTGTCCTACCTGGAGCAGGAGGTCCATGACTATAAGAACGTGGTGGAGGGCCTCCGCTTCGAACTTGCCACCCTCCGCAAGGAGCATGATGCCCTGGCTGCTAATTCCAACAGCACCCTGCCATAGTGTCCCTTGCCCCTTTTTTAGAGACTTTTGGGGGGTGGGAATTGGGAGTTGTGATTTTTGGGGACTTTTGAAGGACAATCGTTGGGGTTAGGGAGGGTCTTGCGGGAGATTCTTTTGTTAGGGCTATAAAAATATACTTTTTGAAACTTTATCTGGCCATACCTGTTTTTTACTGCTTTTGAGTCTGGTGGGTGGGGGTTTAACATAACAGTAAGTTTATTTTCCTGAATAGTCCTAGGACTTTAGTAGTACTACCGTCAATCAAATCTCTCGTCTCTCCTAATACTCCATTATACTACCTCCAACCAAACGCCTATCTTACCTGTAATTTCTGTTTGCAAGTAGGGCTAGGCCCAGGGCTGGCTCCACGGGAAACAGCAAATAAGGTTGGCAATCCTGGGCGGATAAAATTTCCTCATAGCGGTGGTACTAGTGGTGTGACACAGTGGCAGTTGCTTGCCTATGAAAAAAAAGAAAATGAAATCTGGTTTGTCCTCCTGAGCAATACAAAGGTACAATACAGAATATAGCAGGTGACAGAAGTACACTAGAACAGTGCCACATTGTAGCCTAACAAATGTTAAAGTATAACTAATTCGGTTGAAGTTCTTTGACATTAGCCATGGGTCTTTGTCAAGCAGAGTAAGAATATATCCTCGGATTTCTTCACCAGCCTGTTGCTATCACCTTATCCTCCCCAGCAAGTGTGTGGATTTATTGCTGTAATTTAGTCACACATCAATCAAAACCACACAGCCCGGGGGAAGAGGGTTAGGGATTGAAAAATGGATGGGTACGGGGGTTTTTGGGAAAGGTTTTGGGAGAACAGCCTGGGTGGGTGAGACAGAAACTGTATGTGTGCAATATACTTTGAATGGATGGATGCCTGGATCATTCATGGTACTATCTGACTCTTAGATAGCATATGTGAATCTAGAGAGAGTAGACGGTCACTGGATGAACTAAGTGTTACTTTGAAGAGCATGTAACACCGCACCCGCACGTCCGTTCCAGTGTAGGAAAGGCAAGGAAAAGAAGTTGTAACGTTGTCCAAAGACTACCATGAATAGTAGCAGTAGTTTGTATTGCAACTGCAAGCACAGCATATATCCAGTTATTACGGTGGACACTCCCTACCTCCCTTAATAACTTTAGTTTAGTAGTAGTACGTCATTCATGTGTGGGGGTATCACTGTTCACTCAATAATAAGCAAAGCACCTAAAGTCATCCCATATGTCATCAAATACATCCCATGTGAAGTGATAGATAATCAGATAATTTAGCTTCTTCATTTTCCTTTTCTAATACTCATTTGCACTGTAGGGTGAAAGCTAAATTAATTAAGCAGTAGCCCTTTTAACAGAGTATTCTCAGTGCCACCCGTAATAGAAAAGTAAGAGCTTCACCACCTGCATGTACTGGACCGGTACAGTAACGCAAGTCTGTCTCACTCACCATGGTGTGCATCTGTTTTTCTCGGGTGCAAGTTCACTGCGCTGGCATTATGCCGGCTTGCATAAGATAACGTACCAATTTTCCTAAACAAGAGAGAAGAAGAAGAATAAGAGTGGTGTACTGTCATAGTCGACTGTAATAGAAGTCCATAGTGCTCGTAGAATTTGTTCCTTAAACTCCCACTAATGTTAGAGCAAGGATGAAGAAGTCGGAGGTTACATAGATACTGTCCTCAATAGTTATGCACTGTGCTTTCAATTTGGTACTTGTACTGTGACAACTTTCTGCTCAATCATTTTGTGTTAATCTTAAGGAGCATTGGTTACAGACTATGTCTTTCTTTTTTCATGTAGTTGCTCCTTCCAAATCCAAGACACCATCAAGGAGGAAGGAGCTGGCTCGAATGGCCCGGCAACGGAGGCTGGATGCCACTGTTGCTGAATATCGGCGGCTGGTGGCCCTGGAGGAGGAGGAGACGCAGTCTGGTACAACAACAACGTCCACTGGGACAGCTGCATCCTCCTCCGTGCGGGCTGCCAGCCAGCGCAGTGCTCCAGCGGTACGGAGCCGGGCTACCAAAGCCAAACGCCACCGCCCAGCAGCAAAGAAAGCAGCTGCCCCTCACAGGATTTGCAAGGCACACCGGCGCCGCTTATCCCTCAGACTGTCCTACCTGGAGCAGGAGGTCCATGACTATAAGAACGTGGTGGAGGGCCTCCGCTTCGAACTTGCCACCCTCCGCAAGGAGCATGATGCCCTGGCTGCTAATTCCAACAGCACCCTGCCATAGTGTCCCTTGCCCCTTTTTTAGAGACTTTTGGGGGGTGGGAATTGGGAGTTGTGATTTTTGGGGACTTTTGAAGGACAATCGTTGGGGTTAGGGAGGGTCTTGCGGGAGATTCTTTTGTTAGGGCTATAAAAATATACTTTTTGAAACTTTATCTGACCATACCTGTTTTTTACTGCTTTTGAGTCTGGTGGGTGGGGGTTTAACATAACAGTAAGTTTGTTTTCCTGAATAGTCCTAGGACTTTAGTAGTACTACCGTCAATCAAATCTCTTGTCTCTCCTAATACTCCATTATACTACCTCCAACCAAACGCCTATCTTACCTGTAATTTCTGTTTGCAAGTAGGGCTAGGCCCAGGGCTGGCTCCACGGGAAACAGCAAATAAGGTTGGCAATCCTGGGCGGATAAAATTTCCTCATAGCGGTGGTACTAGTGGTGTGACACAGTGGCAGTTGCTTGCCTATGAAAAAAAAGAAAATGAAATCTGGTTTGTCCTCCTGAGCAATACAAAGGTACAATACAGAATATAGCAGGTGACAGAAGTACACTAGAACAGTGCCACATTGTAGCCTAACAAATGTTAAAGTATAACTAATTCGGTTGAAGTTCTTTGACATTAGCCATGGGTCTTTGTCAAGCAGAGTAAGAATATATCCTCGGATTTCTTCACCAGCCTGTTGCTATCACCTTATCCTCCCCAGCAAGTGTGTGGATTTATTGCTGTAATTTAGTCACACTTCAATCAAAACCACACAGCCCGGGGGAAGAGGGTTAGGGTTTGAAAAATGGATGGGTACGGGGGTTTTTGGGAAAGGTTTTGGGAGACAAGAAAAAGTAGCACAGCATGGACAAACAATTGTGAACATAAACAAATCTTTGGGTACAAACCTATCCATCAATCTTTGAAAGTGCATACACTACTGCATGCATGTCAGTTAAAAGTAAGTAGTACTTTCGACAACTGTGGAAGAAAGAATGCGACAGTACAGGGCGTGGGTGGAAATATTGATAACTATATTCAACATAAGGTCTCTGTAGCCAGATACCTGAGAGCCTTGCTGGTCACTATAAATCCATTCACAACAACACTCAATGGGGTTGGTCTGGAAGGTATAGTAGATAGAAAAGGAGAAATTGCTTTTTTTCTAGGTGTCCCCTCACTCACCAGGGTTGCCCCTTGGTGACATGCTTCATCATTGGGGCCATCCCAGTCCTCTACGGCCTGGGGCGTGCTGCGACTTGCGAATTACGTAGGAGCACTTACAAATGACTATGTGTGGTGCAGATGTGATAGTGGAGTGGACTAAGTGATGTGTTAAGGGATCAATTTAGAAGCAGAGAGAGATCCAAGAAATGCAGTCACAGTCAGAGAAAAAGGCAAGGGATACTGTATCTATGTGGTTGTAGTGGTCCTGTTGGAAGTGGTAAGTAAGTTGCCTGCAGAAAAAAAATCCTCCTTTTAGCGGCACTCCTCCATTGCAGCCGACGCTTCGTCCATCGATGTTGGTCACCAGAAGACACCCTGTAAAAAAAAGCACAGCATAGACAAACAATGGAACATAAACAATTCTTTGGGTACAAACCTATCCATCAATCTTTGAAAGTGCATGCACTACTGCATGCATGTCAGTGAAAAGTAAGTAGTACATTCGACAACTGTGGAAGAAAGAATGCGACAGTACAGGGCCTGTGTGGAATTATTGATAACGATATTCAACATAAGGTCTCTGTACTTAGCCAGATACCCGAGAGCCTTGCTGGTCACTATAAATCCATTCACAACAACACTCAGTGGGGTTGGTCTGGAAGGTATAGTAGATAGAAAAGGAGAAATTGCTTGTTTTCTAGGTGTCCCCTCACTCACCAGGGTTGCCCCTTGGTGACATGCTTCATCATTGGGGCCATCCCAGTCCTCTACGGCCTGGGGCGTGCTGCGACTTGCGAATTACGTAGGAGCACTTACAAATGACTATGTGTGGTGCAGATGTGATAGTGGAGTGGACTAAGTGATGTGTTAAGGGATCAATTTCGAAGCAGAGAGAGATCCAAGAAATGCAGTCACAGTCAGAGAAAAATGCAAGGGATACTGTATCTATGTGGTTGTAGTGGTCCTGTTGGAAGTGGTAAGTAAGTTGCCTCCAGAAAAAAAATCCTCCTATTAGCGGCACTCCTCCATTGCAGCCGACGCTTCGTCCATCGATGTTGGTCACCAGAAGACACCCTGTCCACTGCCTGCCTGATGCTGAATTGTGGCTCGCTACTGTGAAGCCTGACTCCATCCTTTTTTCCCCATTGCAGAGACTGAAACCCGGCCTGTAATTATTCAACGAAAAACAGGAAGTGATATAATATTACAACACCACTGATAAATAAATATAAGGTATGTAGGCTGTGGAGTGCAAAAAGTCACAATTTGATTTTCCTAGTAGACAGTACAATATTTTTGAAAGTGCGTACTCTGAGTCACCTTTTGAAGGATAAATAAGTATGGGCAAATTAATGTAGCGGATCTTGCCCCTCAAGCTAGGTGTACTGTAAACTGTGTTTTAGAACAAAATTAGATCTTCCTAGCAGTGCTCCCACCCAGACCCTTACTAAAGCCAGTCGCAAAAATGTAGAAGACCCCCAATCAAATCTCAAAAAACGAGGCCTAGCAGAAAACTGGTGACAAAACTTACTTTGAAAGTAAAAGTAGGCCGAAGTACCCCCTTCCTAATTACCCCTTACCCACCGTGGATTGCATTCAAACCACTTGCAAGCAACCAAGCAAAAGTAGCCATAGCCAGCATCGCTCCAAGACTCGAAATCCCCCCCACTCAAACACATGCAATAGAAATACTGCTAACCCTAACGAACCCTAAGTTAAGAATAGTGGCAAAGGCTTTCTTTAACTATGCCAAATCCCCCCTTTCCCACCATGGATTTTCTTCAAATGACTTGCAACCAAAATTACATATTCTCACGAGTGCTCTAAGACCCCAGAACTCAGTTGGAAAAATCTAGAACACCCCGAAACACATGCAATCCTGCTGCTAGGGCTAACCCTAACGAACCCTAAGTTACAAAAAGTGCCAAAAGGCTTTTCCGCGAGGATTTTTTCCCAACCACTTCTACCCGGTATTAGACCTTCCCAGGAATGCCCCAAGACACGCCAACCCACCCGCCAAGAAGCATAACACCCCCAAACAGGCCAAAAGCATAATCTCATACTTGCAATATTTCTCGGCCTTCGGTCCAAACACGCTGCGAAGCTAGGCCATAAGTCGGGGTTGCCACGACGGATTTCCTGAAAAGCAAATGCAATCAAGATTAGAGTGTCCCAGCAGTGCTCCCAGACCACGAAACTCACCCACAAACACCAGGAAGCCCCCCAAACAGGCCCCCGAAAACGCTACATTGAGCAAAATGTCAGAAATAGCCCCCAAAAAAATCGGCCTGGATTTTGTCCCAACCACTTCTACCCGGTATTAGACCTTCCCAGGAATGCCCCAAGACCCGCCAACCCACCCGCCAAGAGGCATAACACCCCCAAACAGGCCAAAAGCAAAATCTCATACTTGCAATATTTCTCGGCCTTCGGTCCAAACGCACTGCGTAGCTAGGCCATAAGTCGGGGTTGCCACGACGGATTTCCTGAAAAGCAAATGCAATCAAGATTAGAGTGTCCCAGCAGTGCTCCCAGACCACGAAACTCACCCACAAACAGACGGAACCCCCCCTAAGAGCACCTCAAAGGCAAGCAAGTCATCAAAAACACAAAGCATTTTCTACCTGGGATTTGGTCCAAAACACTTTTATCCGGTATTAGAGCTTCCCAGCAATGGCCCCAGAGCCGTCAACCCAGGAGAAAACGAGTAGAAGACCCCCAAACAGCCAAAGAGCAAAAGTACAAAAATGGGGACTTAGTCAATTTTTCCCAAATTTCCCAAATCACTCCGCGCGCGCTCTGCAGCTAGGCCCTAACTCCCCTCTGCCACCATGGATTTGATTCAAACCTCTTGCAAAGTAAAGTATATATAGCCAGCAGTGCTCCCAGACCACGAAACTCACCCACAAACACCAGGAAGCCCCCCAAACAGGCCCCCGAAAACGCTACATTGAGCAAAATGTCAGAAATAGCCCAAAAAAAAATCGGCCTGGATTTTGTCCCAACCACTTCTACCCGGTATTAGACCTTCCCAGGAATGCCCCAAGACCCGCCAACCCACCCGCCAAGAAGCATACAACACCCCCAAACAGGCCAAAAGCAAAATCTCATACTTGCAATATTTCTCGGCCTTCGGTCCAAACGCGCTGCGTAGCTAGGCCATAAGTCGGGGTTGCCACGACGGATTTTCTGAAAAGCAAATGCAATCAAGATTAGAGTGTCCCAGCAGTGCTCCCAGACCACGAAACTCACCCACAAACACCAGGAAGCCCCCCAAACAGGCCCCCGAAAATGCTACATTGAGCAAAATGTCAGAAATAGCCCAAAAAAAAATCGGCCTGGATTTTGTCCCAACTACTTCTACCCGGTATTAGACCTTCCCAGGAATGCCCCAAGACCCGCCAACCCACCCGCCAAGAAGCATAACACCCCCAAACAAGCCAAAAGCAAAATCTCATACTTGCAATATTTCTCGGCCTTCGGTCCAAACGCACTGCGTAGCTAGGCCATAAGTCGGGGTTGCCACGACGGATTTCCTGAAAAGCAAATGCAATCAAGATTAGAGTGTCCCAGCAGTGCTCCCAGACCACGAAACTCACCCACAAACACCAGGAAGCCCCCCAAACAGGCCCCCGAAAACGCTACATTGAGCAAAATGTCAGAAATAGCCCAAAAAAAATCGGCCTGGATTTTGTCCCAACCACTTCTACCCGGTATTAGACCTTCCCAGGAATGCCCCAAGACACGCCAACCCATCCGCCAAGAAGCATAACACCCCCAAACAGGCCTAAAGCAAAATCTCATACTTGCAATATTTCTCGGCCTTCGGTCCAAACGCGCTGCGTAGCTAGGGCATAAGTCGGGGTTGCCACGACGGATTTCCTGAAAAGCAAATGCAATCAAGATTAGAGTGTCCCAGCAGTGCTCCCAGACCACGAAACTCACCCACAAACACCAGGAACCCCCCCAAACAGGCCCCCGAAAACGCTACATAGAGCAAAATGTCAGAAATAGCCAAAAAAAAATCGGCCTGGATTTTGTCCCAACCACTTCTACCCGGTATTAGACCTTCCCAGGAATGCCAGAAGACCCGCCAACCCACCCGCCAAGAAGCATAACACCCCCAAAGAGGCCAAAAGCAAAATCTCATACTTGCAATATTTCTCGGCCTTCGGTCCAAACGCGCTGCGTAGCTAGGCCATAAGTCGGGTTGCCACGACGGATTTCCTGAAAAGCAAATGCAATCAAGATTAGAGTGTCCCAGCAGTGCTCCCATACCACGAAACTCACCCACAAACACCAGGAAGGCCCCCAAACAGGCCCCCGAAAACGCTACATAGAGCAAAATGTCAGAAATAGCCAAAAAAAAATCGGCCTGGATTTTGTCCCAACCACTTCTAGCCGGTATTAGACCTTCCCAGGAATGCCCCAAGACCTGCCAACCCACCCGCCAAGAAGCATAACTCCCCCAAACAGGCCAAAAGCAAAATCTCATACTTGCAATATTTCTCGGCCTTCGGTCCAAACGCACTGCGTAGCTAGGCCATAAGTCGGGGTTGCCACGACGGATTTCCTGAAAAGCAAATGCAATCAAGATTAGAGTGTCCCAGCAGTGCTCCCAGACCACGAAACTCACCCACAAACACCAGGAAGCCCCCCAAACAGGCCCCCGAAAATGCTACATTGAGCAAAATGTCAGAAACAGCCCAAAAAAAATCGGCCTGGATTTTGTCCCAACCACTTCTACCCGGTATTAGACCTTCCCAGGAATGCCCCAAGACCCGACAACCCACCCGCCAAGAAGCATAACACCCCCAAACAGGCCAAAAGCAAAATCTCATACTTGCAATATTTCTCGGCCTTCGGTCCAAACGCGCTGCGTAGCTAGGCCATAAGTCGGGGTTGGCACGACGGATTTCCTGAAAAGCAAATGCAATCAAGATTAGAGTGTCCCAGCAATGCTCCCAGACCACGAAACTCACCCACAAACAGACGGAACCTTCCCTAAGAGCACCTAAAAGGCAAGCAAGTCATCAAAAACACAAAAAAATTTCTTCCTGGGATTTGGTCCAAACCACTTTTATCCGGTATTAGAGCTTCCCAACAATGGTCCCAGAGCCGTCAACTCACCTGCAAAGAGGTACAACAACACCCCCACAAGTGCTGAGTCTTTCTTCATTGGGCGTAAACCAGCCCTCTGGTTTGATGGAAATAGGAGTCTGGAGGAGGAGGATAGAGGAGCATGTTCTTCTGATCTTGTGAACCTGAGGAATGCAGACTGCGGCAACTTCAAATCAATTAGCAAACCAGCGAAGACAGTTCTGCTGATGGGCTTGATTTTGTGATTATCTGATTAAAGTTTGAAATATATTAACTGTGCACAACAAAGAAAGACAGACACACAGGAATAAAAGTGAATAGGGACGAAAAAGAAAGTTATTGATTCGTTGTCTCATTTTCAGGGCTCGGTATCACGGTCCAGGAATGAGAATAAGGCTTCGTCATCATACTCTGCGAATTCAGGCAGGGTGAGCTCAGTGTCACCTGACAGAGTAGAAATTCCCTCATCTATGTTGCTGGCCACCTCCTCTTCATCCGGCACGCTCTCTCGTACTCTGAAATCTGGTGGTATGAGGTGCTGATTCATCTTGATCATTGTTAACCTCTCCACATTTTTGGGCGAGAGGCGGCTCCGTTTGGGAGTTACAATCCCACCTGCCGCACTGAAAACCCGTTCAGAAGACACGCTTGCGAGTGGGCAAGACAAGTAGTTTAAAGCCAGGTTGGTGAGCTGTGGCCACAATTCTTTTTTCCCATGCCAATACGCCAATGGGTCAGAATTAACATAGACCTCTGTTGAGTCATTCAGATAGTCCTTCACCATCGACTCAAGGTCCTCATCCAAGGTTCCTCCACTTTGCTTAGCTCTTGCTGTGCCTCTGACCTTTTGAGAACCAAACCCACGCAGAGCTAGCCAATCCTCTTCAGCCTCCAATGTTTCTGTTGTGTTTCGTGCAGATGATCCGGTTGCCGGTGTCTTTAACGGCTGAGAGGTCACTTGTGCCACAGCCACAGGTGCAGAAGTGGATTGTTTTGACTGGGGATGGCCTGCTGATGTACTGCCATTTCCTTCAATTTCCAGCCGTTCTGTTTCAAACCTCTTGGCTGACAAGGCTAGCCAACGTTTGTACTTTGGAACATGTTCATCATCAAAAGGAAAGAATGCTTGGCCTGCCAGCGCCTTTTTGTAGCGTGGATCCAGAATAGTAGCACAAATGTAATGCTGTTCTGAGTGGATCTTTTTAAGACGTTCATCACCTTGTAGGAGCTCTAATAATTGCTCAGCCAGAAGCAAAGAGTCTTGGTTTTTGTCATCTTTTTCAAACACAGAACACACCTCCTTCAGTTGGTCCTCCAGCATGTACAACAATGGGATAGCTTTTCCCAAATTAGAGTCCTCCTTGCTGACTGCACGCGTGAAGAACTCAAAAGGACGAAGCATGCGTGTCAGGCTTTCAACTATGTTCCATTGCGGCCCACCCATCCTCAGCTCCTCTGTACCCTCTTTAAGGAAATATTGATCGAGTTCCGTATACTGCTCATACAGACGCTCAAGCATGTAGAAGGTTGAGTTCCAACGTGTTACCACCTCCTGGATGAGTGCTTTCACTGGCATTTGACGTTGATATAGCAGGCTCCTTAGCTGCTTCCGGGCCTTAAAAGAATGGCTGAAATGCTTGCACATTTTTCGGCAGGTGTCCAATACACTGTACGCTGCACTGCCTTTATTACCCAAGAATTTTTGGACAACCAGGTTTATACAGTGCGCCAAACACGGCACTCTGAAATAGTAACCGTCCCTCATGGCCTTAACTATATTGGCGCCATTGCCCGTGGAAACATAACCAACCTTGCGCTTTAGTGGGGACAGCCAGTTAAGGACCTTTGTGTTAAAGACATCCAAAATGTTTTCTGCTGTGTGACGTTTCTCCAAACCAAACATGGCTAGTGTTGCATGTTTCCGAGCAGCTTTAAAAACAATGTTCGTGTCAACACCTGTGTTTAGCTTTGCTTTAGCCCCTGAAAAAGAGACCCAGTGTGCAGTGATGCACATGTAATCAGCGCCTGCGCCACTGGTCCACATGTCTGTTGTCAGATGTATAGTGTGAACAGCACTCTTCTGCAAAGCTGCCCCAATCACCTTCAGAACATCTTCATGTAGTGCTGGAACCGCAACTCGGGCAAAATAGAACCGGCTAGGAACCTTCCATTTAGGGCAGAGCGCTGCCACTAATTCTAGAAAACCAACCCCTTCTACAAAAGAAAAAGGGAGAAGGTCCAGAGCTAGCATTTTAGCCAGCTTAGTGTTATACAGACGCGTCATTGGGTGGTTGCGTTCATATTGCGCTTCTGTAAACAACATCTTTTTAATGTTGCGCTGGACCAAGGATTTACGGGATGATGATGATATCTTCGACCCAGTTACGCTCGCTGATGAACTTTTCCTCATTGATGTCTCACTCTCTCCCACACTCTTAGTGTGGCTCACATGGGTTGTGCTGCTGACAGGGGTACTGGGTGTAAGTGAAGTGTTTGAATCGTCTTCTTCCTCCTCGTCATCATCAGATGAAAAATCAACATTTTCATTGCGTGCAATTCGGGCTTCCTTGATCGCGTGTAGGTGCGCAAACCATTGGACATCGTGCGTTCTCCTAAGATGACCTCTCTGGCCTCCGGTACCATAGTTGGTACCAAACTTACCACGACTAACTCGAAGCTTACAAATGCTACAAATGGCTACGTTTTCCTTTTTTGGGCAAACACTAAAGAAGTCCCAAACTGGAGACTTGAAATGTCTTTGGGGGCCGGAGGAGGCGGCGATACTGGTGGTGGTGGTCCTGCTGCTAATGCCAGATGAAGTGTAGGATGTGGATTGCCGAACTTCAGTACGTTTTGCACTTTCACCACCACGAATTGAGGTCGAGGACGAGGTGGGTACCTTCTTGCGAGGAAGAAATATGGAAGCGGTAGGTTTTGGTGTACTACTTAACTCCAAATCTAATGATTCCATTTCCATTGCCTCCTCGCCGACATCATCATCACGCTCAGCAGCTTCTCGGGATAGGGTCAAAATGTCTCTTTGCTGCATGCCCGGTGGGGCTGCAGTGACCTTTGTGATGACTGGCTCGTCGTCATCGTGAGAGGCTTCATCACCAGCAGTATCTGTCACTTCTTGTTGAGCCTCATCACACTCCATAGGTTTGAGTTTTTGGATGACCTTCCTTTTACGCTTAGGTACCAGTGTCAGATCATGGTGTGCCTCACTGTCAGACCGCAGTTGTGGTTCCCAAGACAGATCACTTGCATCAGAACGAGGTGGGCTTGAAGAAGATGTAGACACCCCCCTTGATCTTTTCCTTGCTAGGGATGTGGAAGACAATGAATGATCATCAGGAGGAGTGGCTTCCAATGATACCTCGGCTTCATTGTCGATTTCCTGATGTGCCCCTACTTCGGGAGGAACAACTATTGTGGGCACTTGTGAACCTCCATGCACCTTTGCTTGCGCATCTCCTTTTGCTGCCTCTCCTTCCACATGTACTTGGGCGTGTACTTGCACATGGTGTTGTTGTTGCGGCTGTGGTTGTTCAACACTTGTCAGATGAGTTACAACAACCTGTGTTGATTCAGGGACATTGCTGCTACTTTCTTGCGATGAGCCAACATCACTGGTCGATGGTGATTGGAGAAGTACACTGACTGCCTCTGAAGCACTCAAGGGCTTTGACTTAAGTTGGTGTGGTGGTGGAGGCACTGAACCCAATGGAGCAGGGGTGCTGCTCCCAGCTTGGTCCCCAGCAGATCCTGCTGCTGCAGGCGTACTTTTTTTTTTTCTCCCAAAAAACGTGGCGGGTGGCACACCAGCCTCCTTGGTAACTTGCTTCTTCTGCTCCTTACTAGCAACTTTCTTGCTAGAGGAGCTACAGAGACCTTTCTTTGGGGCCATCTTCTTCAGAGCAGGTCAGACAGCAGGCCGCAGTTGCACGAATTGTAGAGTTGTCTGAGGCCAGACGTGACGTCGCGTGACGTTATGCTGCACACACACACCGCTGCAGGACTTCTTCCTGGCACTGGTGGTTCTCTTGAGTCTTGTGCACCTAAAAAAAATGGAAGACAGAGGAACATCAGTTCAGTTATAGAGCACAAAAAAATCGAAAAACACTGCAAAATCAGCACAATCCCAATCCATCCATGCCCTCCATAATGTTTAAATTCAAGACAACCCACAGAAAGACTAGGCCCATGCAAGACTCACTACCCCTGGGCATAAATAAAGGTTGAAAAGTAGGCAAAATGGTTGGAGGCCTAACAACAAAGCCTGCATTAAAAATGGCCACTTGCCTGCCAGCACATGGCCAGTGCCTGTAGCTGCACTCAAAATGGCCACCAGCCACATGGCCTGTCCCTCCCCATGAACACCCCCAAAAATCGAAAAACACTGCAAAATCAGCACAATCCCATTCCATCCATGCCCTCCATGATGTTTAAGTTCAAGACAGCCCACAGAAAGACTAGGCCCATGCTAGACTCACTACCCCTGGGCATAAATAAAGGTTGAAAAGTAGGCAAAATGGTTGGAGGCCTAACAACAAAGCCTGCATTCAAAATGGCCACTTGCCTGCCAGCACATGACCAGTGCCTGTAGCTGCATTCAAAATGGCCACCAGCCACATGGCCTGTCCCTCCCCATGAACACCCCCGAAAATCGAAAAACACTGCAAAATCAGCACAATCCCATTCCATCCATGCCCTCCATGATGTTTAAGTTCAAGACAGCCCACAGAAAGACTAGGCCCATGCTAGACTCAAATACCCCTGGTGAAAAGGCCACAAGTACAGGCCCAAAAAACGAAAATCACTGAAAAATCTGCACAATCCCATTCCATCCATGGCCTCCATGATGTTTAAATTCAAGACAACCCACAGAAAGACTAGGCCCATGCAAGACTCACTACCCCTGGGCATAAATAAAGGTTGAAAAGTAGGCAAAATGGTTGGAGGCCTAACAACAAAGCCTGCATTCAAAATGGCCACTTGCCTGCCAGCACATGGCCAGTGCCTGTAGCTGCACTCAAAAATCAAAATGGCCACCAGCCACATGGCCTGTCCCTCCCCATGAACACCCCCAAAAATCGAAAAACACTGCAAAATCAGCACAATCCCATTCCATCCATGGCCTCCATGATGTTTAAATTCAAGACAACCCACAGAAAGACTAGGCCCATGCAAGACTCACTACCCCTGGGCATAAATAAAGGTTGAAAAGTAGGCAAAATGGTTGGAGGCCTAACAACAAAGCCTGCATTAAAAATGGCCACTTGCCTGCCAGCACATGGCCAGTGCCTGTAGCTGCACTCAAAATGGCCACCAGCCACATGGCCTGTCCCTCCCCATGAACACCCCCAAAAATCGAAAAACACTGCAAAATCAGCACAATCCCATTCCATCCATGCCCTCCATGATGTTTAAGTTCAAGACAGCCCACAGAAAGACTAGGCCCATGCTAGACTCAAATACCCCTGGTGAAAAGGCCACAAGTACAGGCCCAAAAAACGAAAATCACTGAAAAATCAGCACAATCCCATTCCATCCGTGCCCTCCATGTCCATGATGTTTAAATTCAAGACAACCTACAGAAAGACTAGGCCCATGCTAGACTCAAATACCCCTGGTGAAAAGGCCACAAGTACAGCCCCAAAAAACGAAAATCACTGAAAAATCAGCACAATCCCAATCCATCCATGGCCTCCATGATGTTTAAGTTCAAGACAACCCACAGAAAGACTCAGTCCACTCACCACTGAGTACCCCTGGGCAAAAGGCCCCAAAACAGCCCAAAAATCGAAAATTCCAAAATTTTAATTGCAGCAACTGTAATGCCCCAAACAAACTTACTTGTAAAATTTCTAATCCAACAGTGATCCAAAGAAAGTCAAAAAGGCCTCAAATCCAAATATCCAGCAGCATCCACAAAAAGTAATCCTTCCAGCTCCAGACCCAAATGAAAAGTGACCAGGAGATGGACAAAGCACTGGGAGGAGCCTGCTGAACAGGAACAGGAAGTTGAAGACTGTGGGGCACTTCCTTCCTCCCACCCCCCTGCCCCCCTCCCCAAAATGGACTCCTCGCTAAAAAAGTGCAGGCAAATGTCAAACTAAGGAGTTATTCAGATAAAAATCATCATTTCTAGAAGGTTTATGCTGCTTGCTGGTGGATTTCTTGTGCAGAATTGCAGATTTTATATTTTCGCTCGCCGCATCTGAAATCTCGCAATTGCGAAGTACCGCGAGACGTGATCTCGCCGTACTCGCGTTGACAAACCATCGCTGGCAAGCCGCGATGACGTAATCGCGCTCGCCAATTCCCGCGGGATCACACAGCATGATCCAAAATGGCGCAGCACTCGCAAACTATCGAGAAAAACAACTCGGCAAACGATGATAAACGCCGCGCGCCGCAAAAATTGTATCACCAACGCCGCGCGCCGCCAAAAAAATCCGCTGCGTGCGAATTTGCGGATTTTGCGGGAAATTCGCAAATCTCGCGGATTGCGAATTTCCCAAAAATCCGCAAAATCCGCGAGCGTAACGGATTTTCCGCCCATGCTTACATAGAAAATTACCTCCTGGTGAAGGACTGAATAGTCTGAAATGCATTGAGCATTTGAATACAGTGTACTTTATTTTTGGAAGTTTTCACGTAACAGTTTGAAAAAACTTGGAATATAGCCCAATCAATAAATAGAAGATTTATGTATGATTTTATTGGGTATAACAATGATTTACATGATAAATTACTGATCTAACTCTTCAGGCAACAAAGCTGGAGTGCAAAGGGAGACATAACTCCAGGAAGGAAGGTGAGACTATTTAATTTGAAACAGAGCATGTATAGGCAAAATCACAATTTACCAAGCAAAAAATTGACAACATGTGTTACCTTCATCAACAGTTCCTTTAATATAAACTGTTGCATCTGATTATCTGGAACAAAATATTTAAAGCATGAACAAGCATGTGAGAATAAAATTGAAACGCATTGTAAGTAAACACATCAGACATCATCTACATGTTCTGGTTGAGAGGGAACTGATTGGCATGTGAACACACCTGCTTTTGGAGCCCATAGACTGTATAATTGTTTTCATCTGCACTCTGTTGGGATGGGAATGACCATTACGTGGTCTATGGACATGTTCCCTAGCCCCGAGTGCCCAACTGCATTTATATCGA
Organism: Lissotriton vulgaris; assembly: GCF_964263255.1. NCBI lineage: Eukaryota > Metazoa > Chordata > Amphibia > Caudata > Salamandridae > Lissotriton > Lissotriton vulgaris. The sequence continues at coordinate 990,343,368 of NC_141698.1, forward strand.
ACATCCTTGAGCTTCATATCATGCTAATGTGTCTGTGCATGTGCCCAGAGGCTAAGCCTGTCCATGACTAAGTGACGTTATGAATCTCTCCTGTGCCCTGGAGGGGTAAACTAAGAGTGACCTTTTTATGGGCAAAGGGCTTCCTTTGTTGTAGAACATAAAGTGGTGGTAGCAGAATACCATGTTTTAGAAAAATTGGTATTGTGAACAGACATTTTTATCTACATCACTGAGTAGTGGACCTACTAGCCTGACTTGTGAAACGTTCTGCTATGTGTATGCCCAGAGCCTTGTGCTGGCACCAGTGACTATCTCAAGTTTATGCGTGTGTCTAGTGCATGAAAAACATGTTTGGTGATAAACTGTGTGTTTATGTGAACCTTAATACATTTTTCAAATAGAATCCATTTTGGATTTCCCTGAAATGGAACCACATGAGAAAGAGAACGAGGACTGTGCTACCACACAATAGAATGTAATGCCTGGGTTCCCATAGCTGGAGGGAGGAGTGAAGTGAGGATGATAGAGACAAGGCTTCCTTTAAATGTTAATTGAGCACCTTCTAAGCAAAACGTGTCCAATTAAATGTCACTGAGCACTACTGGAAGAAAAATGGGTTACTGTTAAGAGGGTTGAAACCCTTACTAAAGTAGTACCAACAATTCTTGTCAGGGTGGGAGGCGCTAGGGGGCGCACAGCGGGATGGCTGCTTGAACGAGCAGCTCCGCGGGCAGATACATCACCAGCGATTTAAGGTTGTTAAAGTATCATCCCAAAGTGACTACAACATATGGCTATGGATGGGAGATCTTGCTGCACAACTGGAAAGGTTTAAATAACCACTGCGGCTTTTCATCAAGGACTAAACAGCTCCGGACAGCGCTCGGAGGCCCCGCGGCAACATGGCAACCTGCCGATCGCCTAGGCATTGAGGCGCCGACACCTGAAACAAGCTGCGTATGGACGAGAACAGTATAGCTGGCAGCAGCCGACCACATGGCAGATGAGGTGAGCCACTCCAACGCCGGGAATAGCGATATAGGGGGCAATGAGGAGGCCGATTTGGTAGTTCTACGGGGCATGTTTTCCAAAGCGCAAAATGGCGTCGCCCACGCTCCAATAATAACGCTATTGACCGGCATCTGTGACAGATGAAAAGACACACGAAGCTCGGTATAAACCTTCTCATCTCCATACCACTACAGTGAATGGACATGATACCGCCACAGGAGATGATTTGTATGTGGCCTTTGCATTCTTGCCTGCGTGATACACTGTGGGGAATACTGTAATCACAAGATGGCAGCGCCCATGCTTCACGAATCAACCTTGATATACGTAAATGAGTACCAACATGAGTGCCGCATACCAACGCCTCGGGAATTGATCGGACTCCACTGCTGAACCTAACAGGTCTGAGTAAGGGCTCCGGCAGGCTCATAATCCACACTTGCCTGTCACCAGAGTTTCGCGCCATAATCCTCTCCCCCAACGGACCTCTGGCGGCAACTAACAGCGAATGGTGAGCGGACGGGCTCAAAGTTAAACACCATACTGCATCTGAACGCCAAAATTGCGTGATACCCTGCTGCTCTATTGCTGGCAGCCATGGGTAAACCGGACAGACAACAATCCGAAATAAACTTTGAGACGCGCAAAACCCCAAAAGGTCAGTCCCAACCTATGGCTGAAGACACTGCCGCGAGAGGCTCGGAGGAATGCAATATGGTGGACATCCTCAAGGCCATCAAAACCAACCTTCAAGACATCAATGAAAAGCTAGACAGCCTGACGGGGCTTATGGATAGAATATCTGCCAAAATGGAGAAACATGGACGATTGGATTTCTCAGATTGGACAAAGCTGAGAAACGCATCTCCACGGTGGAAGATGGCACACACTCCATCACTACCAAATGCACGAGCATGGAAAAAGTACTGGAAGTCATCAAGGCGCAGGCGGAGGAGTTGGAAGTCGAACAATTATGCAAGGACATATTTGGTGAAGACGCCAAGTCACCTATTTTTAATATTGAATGAGCACACAGATCTCTGGCACCAAAACCTCCAGTAGGCACGACTCCTCGACCTATAGTCACCCGTGTCTTGAATTATAGAGACAGAGACACCATCCTCCGACTCGAGAGGGAAACAGGCGACATCACCTACAAAGGTAATAAATTTTACTTCTATCCAGACTACATAGGTGAGAAGGGAATTCAACAATGCCAAGGCCAAGCTCCGAGAACTACAGATACCCTATGCCATGCTCTACCCAGCACGTCTAAGAGTCACGTGGGAAGAAAAGTCGATCTTTCTAGCAACCCCTAAAGCGGCCATGGATTTCATCAAAAGAGCGACGTCCAAGGGTAGAAAGGCGAACGGCGGGGAGAGACAACAGGATTCTGAGTAACGGTAAGGTGTCAACCTGCTAATCTGAACTGTGAGGTGTGCGTCGTCCCGGATACGAGTTTCCCATCTCCTTAGTGTCAAATGGACAGACATGCAGGGTCATGTACATTCAGCAATCGCTGGCAAATAGACTATACCTGCATGGGCAGCGCTTATGTGGCTCAACACTGCACTATCACGCTTTTATGATTCCTGTTACACCACCCCTACAATGTACATTATAGACTACATATAGCCATGATTTGAGGGTGAAAATTAGGACATCCCGAGCACGTATTGCAGGGAGGTAAACTGAAACTGTCAAGAGGTGTTTCCACGTGGACAAAGTCGCATATTTTGCTATAGATAGAGAAGCGGGGATCCCATGTCGGTATGTTGTTGGATCATCTGTTCAACTTTCAAGCTACATTGTGCACTTTTGTAATAGATCTGCCCCCATCCTTTTAGTAGGGTGGTGAAAGTGTATCCCCGGCGGACCACCACCTGGGAGATCCCCACAAAGTTATGGTTTTCGAAGAAGTTTTTGGGGGAATATGGCTTCGGAATATTTGGGTTGCTGAAGTGGGTGGGTATGGGACAAGTTGGAGTTTTGTTCAACAGTCAGTGCCAGGGCATTTAAGATGCATTGCTAATTCCCAAATTGTGTACCAAGTACAGAATATGTATACACGCAGGCTTTTTGTGATGAGTTCTGTGTCAATTGATCTTTTGGCGAAGCTCGTACAGTTACATTATCTACAACCGCAAAGGTATGGCTAGCAATAGCAATTTAAACATGTTGTCTTGGAATGTACTGGGCATCAGTAATCCCCAAAAAACTGACAGATTTTCGCAGGGTTTGATAGACATCACATCGACATTGCACCACTGCAAGAAACCCATATAGCCCTGACTATGTGCAGGAAGATTGGAACGAAATGGGCCGAATCCCGTCACTCCTCCACATACTCCTCTTACTCCAGGGGGGTAATGATGTTAGTCAGAAAAGGTGTTAACTACAAAATTAACAGATCCATTCTAGACCCCAATGGTAGATATGTCATTGTCTCTGGTGTGCTGAGAGGACAATGCCTGATGCTAGTAAATGTTTATGGCCCAAACATAGATGCCCATGAATTTTTTCAAGAGATTTGGAATCATATGTTGGAATTTGCTGATACCAACATTATATGGGGGGGAGATTTTAACGTGGCATTATGTGACTCACTAGATCGGTCCGAGACCTCCCTTGAACCACATAAGCGGGCCAGAGGGAAGATATTGGACATAATGGATGGTGTCTCCCTCAAAGACATCTGGAGAGTTAGGAACCCAGCAGAAACTGTTGCCACTCACGTTAATGTGACACACAGTAGTTGGTCCAGGATAGACTACTGGTTGGGGTCTGATAATGTACTCTTGTGGACAAAAACGCTAACAACACTACCTAGGACTATATCTGACCATAACCCGATCACATTACTGTTACAGAGACCGCATTACACGCCTCCTCCATTTAGTTGGAGATATTTAATGCTAAAACAATTCTGGACCCACTATATGCAGACACAATTGCCACCGCTATCAAAGAATACTTCCAGTTATATGTAGCAATGGTAGACGACCCAGGCATACTTTGGGATGCGTTTAAAGTGACTTTGCGGGGGGGTTTGTATCAGCACCACAGTTGGGATATTGAGGAATATAAGAAACCAGATCACGAAATGCGAAGCTAAAATGAGAACAATTGAAAAGGAATATGAGGGGACATAGAATGCTACTATCCTGGGTGACCTCAGACAGGTATACACCGAATATCAAACGTATGCCACTGATGAATTAAAGTATATCACTAAACGACCTCTGGCTAAGCAGTTTGAAGAGGGTGGTAGGCCAGGTAGGGTACTTGCATCAAAAATCTCTGAGGGAAAGAAGCCACAAACTGTCACACAAATCTGAGATGCTGAGGGCACACTATTGACACACCCGGAGGACATACTCCGCTTTTTTGTAGACAATTATAGTGCATTGTATAAATCCAAGCAAACACCACCCCCCGAAGAAACATTCGAATATCTGCGCGATGTTGCCATTGCCTGGCTCTCTGATCAGCAACGAGAATATTTAGCAATGCCCATAACAGTAGAGGAAGTAACAGATATCATTCAATCACTTCCCAATGGAAAAGCGCCCGGCCCAGATGGGTATACATGTGAATTTTACAAAACATACGTAGACATTTTGGCTCTGCATCTAGTCGCCATGTATGGTAATGCCTTCGACCAGGACACGTTGCCCCCGTCACTGTGAGAGGCTATGCTGATAACACTCTTGAAGCCTAATAAAGATCTATGTGAGTCCTACCGACCCATATGACTATTGAATGTAGACTCAAAAATACTAGCCAAACTTCTAGCGGTCAGATTACAACCTCTAATGACTAACCTCATATTGCCGGACCAGGCGGGGTTCATACCCACTAGGGCAACCTCCCACAACACCAGAACACTATTTGCTGTCTCCCATTACTTAACATCTAACACCAAGGCGGTGGCTGTCATGCTTGATGCCGCCAAGGCATTCAATTCGATGGAATGGTCCTACTTGTTCACGATACTCAGGCGTATGGGTTTTCCCTCTAGATTCATAACATGGGTAACACTCCTTAACACTAACCCAGTGGCCAGAGTACTCATAAATGGATACATTTCAAACTCCTTCCACATTGAACGGGGCACTAGGCAAGGGTGCCTTCTATCACTCCTATTATTTGCCCTAGCGCTAGAACCGCTTGCATGTATCATTAGACAGACACATAATCATTCAGCGCTACATTTCCCAGATCGACCATTGCAAATATCCATGTACGCCGATGATATGCTTTTATATATTAGAGACCCAGATCAGAATATGAATCCGTTACTACGCGAATATATTAAATTCGGCAGACACTCTTGCTTACAGATTAATTGGGATAAATCATCCATAATCCCACTCACCGACACCACGTCACAACATGATACAGAATTCCCACTAGATTGGCAAACCGACTCGATCAGATATTTGGGGGTATGGTACAGTAGAGACCCTGAGGAGATTATCCGCACTAATTATGATAGAGTATTGGATAAGATGGCAGAGAAAATTGATAGGTGGATACAACTCCCACTATCCTCGGCAGATCGCGTTGCCATAGTAAAAATGAATATCCTGCCCAAACTACTGTATCTCTTTAACAATATACCGATTACACCTCCGAAGGCAGTGTTCAAAAACATAACCACGCTGGTTCTAAAACTCATATGGGCGGGTAAACAAGCACACATAGACCTGCGAACGCTGACACTACCCTATGAAATAGGCAGCTTTTGTGTCCCAGATTTCTATTTGTACTTTCTCTGTGCCCAGGTGCAGTATGTAACGTACTGGTACCATTCTGTCCCCTATTTAACGCATACAGCGGTTGAGGAGGGGGACGCCTTTCCGATACCACTAACAGCTATAATTACGCATAAACGTCTGCCATTACATGCGGCAGATATCAACTCGATCGACACAACTACTGCCGCTTGGAGGTCGCTGGCCCGGTTGACGCACAAATCGCCCCTTTATGTACCAGCATTACTCCTACACCATCATTCCCAGATCTCAGTTACTACTGAACAAGTAGGTATGGATCTCCTGAAAGAGGCAGGTATAGACACATTTGGAGACCTATACTGTGACAACACCTTCAGACACATAGATGATTTGTCTTACATTAGCAACCAAACCACACTGTTCCATTTCACCTACTATAGGTTGCAAAGAGCCATCCGTGACCTCTACCCGAACTATCCAACAGAACCCCCCCTGCTTAGAAACACTACAGTACCTCATAACATCCTCCAACACAACACATCTAGTCTCACGGTTGTATAAAAAAGCCCAAAACGAGATTCCGTTCACTTCCATTAAAGCATGAACACGCTGTAATGAGGCGTTACCAGACCCGCTACCTGAGAAAGAATGGTACACAACATGCGCACTAATTAGGTTACTCACTTCAAATGGGAATTTACACATCCTTCATCTAAAATATTTACATCAAACATACCACACCCCGTTGCGGCTTCATAGATTTGGGTTACGAGAGGATGTTAGATGTAAGCGCTGTGGGGAACAGGAAGCAGACTTTGTACATCTGGCCTGGTCATGTCCGAAAATACAGGAATACTGGGGGAAAGTAACTCCAATGCTTCAGAAAATGGTAGGGGTGGAGGTCGAATGCTCTATAAAGGTGTGCATATTGGGTCTTCTTCCCAGGATCAAAGCCAGGAAACGTAAGTTTTGTGTGGTTTCTCTACTTCTGGCCAAAATACAAATATCTCAGTGTTGGGGGGGCGCGAAAGTACCGAGCACGAAACAATGGCTGCAGGATTTGGCGCACTGCAGAACTCAGTTGCTAACATACGAGGAGGAACTACCGGCTAGGTCTCGGCCAAAAGACTATTGGACTTATTTAACAACGTATTTGCAAGACAATAATACCAGCAACACACTGTGAACTCTAATACGCCGAGCATTAACCTGAATAGGTTAATTACCTGACACATGTACACTATCATGCTTCTAATTTATAAACTGTACTGACTATAACAATTTTCTCTCTGTATCATACAAGATGAGATGAAGAATGCAGAAATGTACTGGTATTTGTTGTATCTCCATTTTCAAAAGGTTGTACTTTATTTGTTTCTGAAACTCAATAAAAAAGAATAAAAAAAAAATAAAAAAATCTTGTTAGGGTGAGACACAAGCTAACTCCAAAGTGAACTGTACTCAGCCCTTTGGTAGCTTGGCAAACAGCACTCAGGCTTAACTGGGAGGTAATGCGTAAATTATTTATTCAGCACTTACCACAGAAATAAAGTGTAAATACAACCCTGGAAGAACCTCAGACCCATTTAGAATATTAGAATACATTTTAATAAATAAATCAAGACTAAAATGACAAATATACCATCAGAATAACCAGAGATATGCAGTTTTAAATATTTAAATTAAAATAGCATCAAAATCCACAAAGCACCAAGGGGCAGATGTATCAAGATTCCTATTTGCGAATTCTAAATAGCAATTTTTTGCGAATCGCTATTTAGAATTCGCAAAATGGAATGTATGTACAAAATCGCTATTTTTTAGCGATTCCTTAATATTCTTTATTTGCGAATTTGCATTTTGCGAATTCGCAAATAAGGAATAATTTCCAATGCATTCCTTTGGGCTAGGAGGCCCACAGGAATGATAGTGCAATATTTCTCAAATTGCGAATTCGCAATTTGCTAATCGCAATTTGAGAATTATTTCAAGGGTGCAGGGGTATCTCAAAGACAACCTGGTGCACCCCTGAAATTTACATGTGTGTGCATGTGGCGAACATACATGCCCTATGGGCATGTATGTGTGTCACATGCCACCCTCACAAAGGACAAATAGGGTATTTTTAAAAGAAATCGCAAATTACCACCAACTACAAGTTGGTGGTCATTTGCGATTTCTTAACACAAATTCGCAATTTCTAAATGTTACATTTATCTCATTTAAGGAATCGCAAAATTTGCGATTCCTTAAATGCTTAAGCAAAATAAGGAATCGCAAATTATTGCGATTCCTTATTTTGCGATTTTTTCATACATATGAAAAAATGCAAAAATGCTTTTTGCGAGTCGCAAAGGCAGAAATTCTGCGAATTTCGGCCTTTGCGAGTCGCAAAGGCTTGATACATCTGCCCCTAAATGTTACATTCATCTCATTTAAGGAATCGCAAAATTTGCGATTCCTTAAATGCTTAAGCAAAATAAGGAATCGCAAATTATTGCGATTCCTTATTTTGCGATTTTTTCATACATATGAAAAAATGCAAAAATGCTTTTTGCGAGTCGCAAAGGCAGAAATTCTGCGAATTTCGGCCTTTGCGAGTTGCAAAGGCTTGATACATCTGCCCCCAACTGTGGATATTTGATCATACTAGACCTGGACAAAATCGTAAGTTAAGGCTGACCATGATGGAGTTCGGGCCGTCAACAAGGTCGGGGAAGCATCATGCAGAGTTGGTCCTGAGGTGCTGGGAAGCTGTAATGCGGGGTCCTGCATCATTGTTGAGGAGTCTGAAGAAGGGGCTTGCAATGCAGAGTCCTGCAATGAGGATGTGTCACAAACCGGCTTCTTCAAAAGGAGTTGTGGGCTTGTGATGCGGTGTCCTCACCGAGGTTGCCATCGACGAGAAACTGAGTTAATGATGCCCCGCTCTGTCCGTCAGTACCTCTCGCCGGCTTCCTCTCCACTCCCACTCGGAAGCCGGCGAGAGGTACTGACGGACAGAGCGGGCCTCATTTTTTCCCGAGCGGGTGCCGGGTGAGGTGAGGTGACTTCCCACATAATGCTGGGAAATGACGATTAACTCAGTTTTCCACCAGTCTACATTGGGGACCCAAGTTCCTGGTAGGAATATTTTGATTTGATATTGCCTTGCTTCACTTTCACATGATCACTTACTCTGCAGTTGCTATTAAGACCACGGTCCTGAAGAAAACTGGATAAAATTAATCCATATAGCTGAAACATGTCGACCGCTCTGCACTGCGCCTGTATATAGTCATATTTTCAGACTATTAGGCGTTATTTTAATCTTGACACTAGAACAGTGCTCATTAAACATATTTTCTGTTCTAGTAGTTATTTTTACCTTTATCACTCACTTCTCACACAGCACTGCACACCATCAGCACCCACTTGAAATACACTGTGGCTAGAGGTCTACCTCGGAAATCCATCTCTGCACCATCACTTGATGGGTTGGGCGAGTTTTGGATCTACCATCCGTATCCCACGTGATGATATTCCGCCACAATGGTGGTCTGATGGGAGTTTTCAGCCATATGTAATTTCTTGGTGTTTCATGATTCCCTCTAGTTCTTATTTGCAGAACATCAAACATCTTCTCAGACCTTATATCTCTTGTTTATTGTTCTTGTTATGTTTTGGGTTATGAGATATTGAGGTCGTTAAACTAACCCACATAGACCCCCCCCACTCCTTCCTTTTTTCTATGATCATTGTAGGGCCTAATGTAGGCTACAACTGAGTGCTTGGGCAAGTAAATGTTTAATTATCAATGTAGACCCAGATGAGCTGCACCTGTTGCGGTTGTTGTAAGCCTGAACCTGCACCTGACCTGATTATAGTAGGCCCAGATGGGGTATATACCTTCTGTGAAATTGCATGCCAAGAAGGGGGTAGCAGCTGCTGTTACTATCATAGGCCCAGTCAGGCTATACATACCTCAGGCCTCTACCCTTTAGGGCTGCAACTGCTGGGATTACAGTTGGCTCAAGTAGACTGCAACTGTCATGGGCCTAGGTAGGGCCACATCTCTACAACTGACACAGACCACCTCAATCTCTGCAGTAAGACCCAATGAGGGGCCTCCAAAGCTGCAGAAAATGAAAAAAGACTCAATTGTTGCCTACCCAATCCACAAAGGTGATAAGACTTGATCTGAGTGCAGATTGAACTGTGTGAAACAAAAAACACGTGTCCCTGATCCATTATTTACCTGATTCCAAAGGGGGAGTCCAGAAGACAGAGTCCTTTAGGGGTAGGCAGATAAGAGGGATGAAGAGGATGCAGCAACATGAAGCAGTATCATACCAAGGGACACTAACATTAAAACCAAGAAGATTACATAGAACTTATTGCAACTGTGTGATTAAAAGTACTTTCTTTTTCTAAAAAGAAAGCACTGGGCTGGGCATTAGAATTATTTTGTCTGTTGGTTGTTATTTGAGTGATGCACTTGAAGATCCCATTTTATTTCCCTATGAAGTGTAACTACTTGACCTCACACTGTAAGTTAGGTGTAGAAAGAGCTGTACTTGCCCCAGTTTACAGAGCCATCATAGAACTGACCCCAGAACACCCAGGGCAACAACCTCAACCACCAAGGTTGAGAACCCTACCTACTCCATGGCCCTGGATTGAGGTCTGACAAACCCACTGAAACAACACTCACCATTCTTAAACATCTTTAGAGGAAAAAGTAAATCAACAAATACCAGCATTTATGAGTAGAATGGGAACTAAGGGCCTTACATACAAGTGTCTTGTGCAGCAGGTGCATCACTTTTTAAAATGCTCCAGACCCATATCTAGAAAAGCCACACAAAGCAACTCACTGCATTGCCTTACACTGCACCAGTGAGACGTTTCATGGGAATTGCAATGGGTTTTCCCATGCAACACCCATGAGTTTTGACACATTCCCTTATTTAAAAGGATCTGTAAACCTGGGAAGGAGTCAAAACTGTATGCGTCCCCTGGGTAATAAGGAGAAATACCGTTATTTATCCTCGTTTTTACCTCTTCCTAAGTGTGCGGCATTCTGAAGCAGGCATAAAAGAGGAAAACGCCTCCATGGATTGTTTTTGTGCCAGAAGGTCTACCTTCCTGCACAAAAGCAATCCTGTCAACAACGCAGACACTCTTGGACCATGGTACAAGGGTGTCAGCGTTTGTACTAGGCACCAAATTAAGTGTCAGCGCTGGCTGAAAGGACAACAATGCACTTTATCTTGTAAATACGCTGCATCCCTGCCCTTTCAACTTGCTGTAATGCAGCACAGCAAAAATACTTGTAGCCACAGCAAAAAGACTTGTAGCAATGCCCTACGCCAATTCTTTGTAGATGAGGCCCTAAATGATTATGAATTTCATTCTCTGAGTCTACCTAAGAGATAATCTTGGAATAACTGGCTGGGAAAAGGACAAAGTTTGCTTAAAAACCACTTCATGTTGAACCCGGCTATTAAGGACAGTATTAATGAACAATAGTGCATACATTGAAACGGTATTAGTTGGTTAAGCAAGGGGAGGATATCTCAAAGTTATCTGGGGACACAGGAGACGTGTGTGCACCCTTCTTTGCATTGCACTCCTTGTCATAACGTTATCAAACAGACAAGCGTTCCATGCACATACTGGCAATGCTGTACAATTAAAACAATTTGCCACCTGTGATACGAAATATTGGGTGAACTCTCCGAGCAATATACAACATGATTTCATGTATTGTGTTTCAGCATTGATGCAGAGTTAGAATTTGGTCCTAGGATCCTCCTGGGTTTTGGGCCCTTATTTATAAAATTAAAATTAAGCAAAATGTTGTGTTTGATTATTGTATTACTTATCTTTCTGATGAATCTAGGCATTAGAAAAAATCTAACAACGATACAAATGTTTATACTATGACTAATAGCAATATAATAGCAGGTTACATTCAGCCCTTTTTAGATTCCCCTAAATATGCATATTAAAAAAACGCTAAACTAAGCGAAATAAATAATCTACCTATGTGTAATATATAAGGCTTAGGATATTTTGACAAAGGCTTGAATGTCAAATTTATCTAAAGGAAAAGAACAACACGGTTAATAAATGATGACATTGCTTAACTCATCGACAAAATGTTATTTTCAAAATAATATTGGATGCATCTTTTTAGACATTGACAAGAAACGAGTTTAAAATAAGATTAAGCATCACTCATTCGGTTAATAAAATGCCATATTTTCAAGATACAGGTTCAAACAAGATTTATGATTTTCACAACATGAAAATGACACCGTAGACGCATTTGATTGGCAGATATGTTGACTGATCCTTCCGTTTTGTATTCCTAATACACATCAAGCAAATCTTAATTCGTTAGACTGCTCTAATGTGGGAAAAGTGCCAATTCTGGCTAAATATGAATGTATCCTATGTAAACATAGTAAAGCCACCCTATTTAATTGGGTATCATATCTTGAATAATTCGAACCCCCGAAAACAATAGATGGAATCGATTGCAAACAATCTTGATCAGAGTGAATTTCCCTCTCATGAAAAGTGTCCTTTATCCTTTTCATCTAGAAAGGCTGGGCATCGGGTATTTCCAATAGTGTGCCTACCTATAAAAATAACCGATTTTCTTGCCAATCCATACATGCAAGTTTATCCTTTGGTGAAGTTGGAGATATAGCAAAAGATTTAATCGCAAGGGTCGGCAGCTTGCCAGGGTTTGCAACAGTGAAAAAACAAAGAAGGCGCCAGTGTCCTGGTGTTGCTCAGGAGACCACTGTTGCTTACACAATCAAGTGGAGCTGCCATCCTTGACAAAAGTCCCTATAAATCAGGGCACAAGTTCTTAAAAAAGAAGTGGGGGGGGCTAACCAGGTTAAGCAGTATGCAGGTGGCATCATGGCGTGTGCCATCACTGAACATGTTGTCACGACGTATGACATTGCACATGACATCACAGGAAGTGACCTAACTGGAAGTGACATCACAAGAAGTGGCATCAGATAATAAAACCTCACATTTAAGTTTATCAGGTATATCATGAGTACATTTAAGTGCATTAAGAGATTTAAATAATCAGATTTGGTGTTGGGGTTGTGCCAAAAAAGTGGTGCGATCCCAATGCAAAATCTGGGCCTCAAATAATACATATATTTTAATAATCCCTGCCACAAAGAAATTGGCAACAAGGAGAAGCATGGTAGTAGATATGCTATGCTTGATTGGTTGCAAAGTCTACATTTTAAAATATTTGATTGGGTTCAGGCATCTGCTGTGAAGATGCCCAGTAAATCTCATGGAATAGTAATAATGGTGAGGGTGAGATAACTCTGGTGCTTAATGCACTTGCAAGAAATATCTGTGTTTTGTAAAGTCCCAGATTTTAATCAAAGTAGTAGAGAAGGTAAATGTGTCTCCTGCAAACTACATCATCAAACCGCAGATGACAGATTTTTATTTTGTTACCTGCCGTTCATAAATTGTAATCCTTCTAAAAGTCCACAGTGAGGTATGAAGGACCTGCGACTCCTACACCTTGTAACCCACACTGTCTCATGTAACTTATCTTGTACATTGATTTACACATGTGGATGATTTATTGTCAATGTATGTGTATGTTACATAAAGAGCTCTGACACCTTGCCCTGGGCTACAAAGCGCTTTAAAAGAAAATAAAATAGTGATGTTAAAATTGTTATTTGTGTAAATACTGGGACAGACCAACACACCTGACGTTCTTCCAGTGCGTGTATCTATTATATACAGGGACAGAACAAAGGCAAAAGCAAGCCTCCCTTAAGTACCTGTGAAGAGATAACAAGCGGTGTGCCTTTGTTTCCCCTCCATGGCATTTACATTTAAGTGTGAGTCTCAGACCACCTCCTGTCAGGATATTCAAACAAAAAGGAGGCTTGGTGGCCCCTTACTGTCGGCCCAGCCGGAGATTAAAAACAAGCTCCCTCGCTGCCTGCACCTTGCTGCTGGAAATTGAAAGCAGACAACGTGCAGTCGCTGCTAAATGTGTCCCGTTGCCTTACACGGGGGAAGTTCAGCATATTACTGTGGGGCCCAACTTCTTGGCAGCGGGGATAGCCTCTACTCCCTGAAAATAGTGGGTGGACGCTGTGTACCTAAGTGTACCCCTAACTTGTGCCCTGCTATGAATTCTCCATTGTAGGTCACCCACACCTGTATGAAAGGTTGAATTATTGTTAACTGTATAAAAAACACAACCACGTGGTAGACTGTCATAAATAAGTGCTAGTGCTAAGAATTAGGTGCAGCTGCCGAGCACCGTCAAACATTGACACTAATTAGGCACTGATTTGCAATATGCTAAGAGTAAAGAGAGGCTCCTTATTAGAATGGGCCATGCAGAATTCCATTGTCTATCATCTCTTGCATTTCTGTTTGTCTAAATTCTATGAACCAATGCTCCTTATTTCTTCTAATGAGAAGGAATAGACAAGGACATCCCTTGAAAAAAGTATTCTGGAAAGCTTAGGAAATTAGACAATTCATTCTGCGAATTGATGTCTCATAATATTTCGTTTATTGATGAAACTTGAAAACCAGTAAAGCAAACCTTTAAGCATCTTGAAAGGCTCACTCGAAGGAATCATGAACTTTTGCCTCTCTCTTAACAGACACTGCAGATATACTGTACAAGTGCATACAGTACAACAATTCTGACTTGGCCAAAATTGCATTAATAACTCAGCCTTTTAGACATATTTGGCATGTGGATGGAGCTGCTAGTGAAAGTAATTTTGCCTCATTGTGATGCAAGTGCTCGGAGACAAATTAGTAAACGCAAAATTTAAATAGATGGACTTTTCTTTGTGCAAAGAAGTATCACTTGCTTCCATAAAATGGATTTTTCCTGGCAAAGTTACTATTGCCCCGATGGTGACTAAACATGAACTCCATAACTATCATGTTTTAATGTAGGTGACTAACATAGTTGTATCTAAAAAAGAGTTGAATGGATGTTGATAAACATCCTACAAATGACCTATTGCAGAGTTACCCAGATCACCTTAAACTTCATCTGGTCTAATCTTGGGGCACTAAAAGTGGCCCCGTGACTAGGCGCTTCTGTAAACTAAAGGTGCTCGAGCACAGTAGCCATATGCCTCCCTGCTACTAGTTTCACGGTTCCCACAGAAGCATAAGTTTCCTATAGAGATGAGTGTAGTGCCTTGGGCTTGTTATAGAATTCTAATGTGGTTAAGACGCTATGGTTCTATGATGACACTGTGGGAATTCCATGTTGAGACAGTTGGGAGATGACAAGGCTACGTTGAAATCTTTTTTAGGAGTGTGTGAATTGTATTCACGTTTTGTTCCTGATTTTGCAAGCAAATTAAGACCCTTGTCCAGAATGCTGATGAAAGGTGTTGTCTTTGATTGGAGCCAAGAGTGTCAAGAGGCGTTTGACTGGGTTACGCAACAGTTGGTTTCTCCTAAAGTCCTTAAACACTATGATCCATCCCTCTTGTGTACCCTTACCGTAGATGCAAGCAATGTAGGTTTGGGGGCGGTTCTTTCCCAAAGAAAAGGAAATGAAGTCAGGACCATTGGCTATACGTCAAGGGTTTTATCCAATTCGGAGATTAAGTACTCCGTTATCGAGAATGAGTTATTGGCATGCTGGTGGGCTGTCATGAAGTTTAAGAATTTTATTTGGGGAAGGAGGTTTTGCCTTCAGACAGACCATAAACCTTTAGTTTTTATTCCAAGTGGGAAAAATGTTAGACCTTCTACTCCGAGAATTTCACGTCTGTCATCCAAACGTCTTCAATTTGACTTTTCAGTAGAGTTCATTCCTGGGTCTAAAAATAATTGTGCAGATTTTTTATCTCATTCCTCTGACACCAAAGAAGTCGAAGAAGACATTGAACAGGAAGATAAAGAAGACTTTGTAGTTGCTGCTGTAGATGTCCCACACTCGAGTGCTGTTTCAGAAGAAAAATGGCGGAGTGCCCTTAGTGATGATATGATGTTTCATTAGTCCAAGTTATGCAATTTGTTGAAAAAGGTTGGCCTAAAGAAAGGAATCTTTCTTTTGATTTTAAAACATTCTTACAGATAGCGGATGAACTGACGATTGAGGATGGTCTTCTATTTAGACAGGACAAACTTGTGCCTCCTCTTGCTGTGAGAGCAATTTTAATTAAAAATGCCCATGAAGGTCATCTTGGCGCAACACTGACTAAAAGGAGGTTAAGATTATCATTTTGGTGGCCGGCTATGGACAGTGTAGTCGATGATTACGTTAAAGCATGTGTAATTTGCTCAAGTTGTGACAAGACAGTCAAGTTACGTAAACCTCCTTTAACTCCAATTGAATTGCCATCGTCACCCTGGGTTAAACTTGGGTTAGATGTTGTAGGTCCTTTTCATGCCCTGGATTCATCCTCCAGATTTGGATTAGTTCTCATGGACTATTACTCAAAGTGGCCTGAAATTAAGTTTGTAAGGGAGGTGACTACCAAGTCAGTTATAGAGTTTCTGAATGATGTATTTTTGAAAGAGGGCTATCCGGAATTCCTATTGACAGATAACGGTACACAATTTGTAAGTTTAGAATTTGAAAACTTTTTAGAGAATTGCTGTATTAAACATCTTAAAAGCTCATTTTATCACCCTCAAACCAATGGTTTGGTTGAGCGAATGAATAGGGTGTTGGGTGAGTGCATACAGTGGGCCATTGCAAACAAATGTCAGGTTGCCAACTCAGTGAGAAGTATGTTGTGGTTTTACCGTACTACTCCCCACTCTACCACAGGTGTTTCACCTTTTGAACTTTTGCGTGGTCGTAGAGCTGCTACCATTTCTTGTCCCGCTTGGATGAACAAATGGGTAAAGGGAACGCAATGGTCTGATAGTAGCGTTAGGAGACAGGTGAAATCAGTTCAAGAGAAACAAAAAATATATTATGATGGAAGAATGAGAGTAAAAGAGGTTGATTTGAAACCAGGTGATTTAGCATGTATAAAGAAGCCTGTACATGTACAGAAAGGTTCTGCAAGAATTGGTTTACCAATTAAGGTACTTGATGTGAAAGGTAGTGCAGTTAAACTCAGCAATGGGCAGTGGTGGAATAAGTCTGCATTAGTGAAGAGATCTGATCAATCCTCTGTATTAAATGATAATCCCACTAATGCGGAAGTAGAAAGTGTGAGTACACCTAGATCTTTTCACAAGAGTGGTGATAATGAATTTTCTGATTCAGATTGTACCGGGGAATCTACCCTGAGGCGTAGTATGCGTGTTAAGCAGATTCCTTTTAGATTTAGGAAGTAGCTGTCTTCATTGTTTTTGTGAACACATTTTCTTTGTTTTTGTTTCAGTTTGTTTTCTTGTTTTTTTTGTTTGCTTTCCTTAAGTTTGTTCTTATATTATGCTTGTGTTTTTCTTTTTTATTTTTTTATTAAGGAAAGACCTTGTAGTATCTTGGGCTTGTTATAGAATTCTAATGTGGTTAAGACGCTATGGTTCTATGATGACACTGTGGGAATTCCATGTTGAGACAGTTGGGAGATTGATTGCGAAGCTGTTACTGCCCTGCTTTGATGGTCCAGCTAACTAAGATTAAACCACAGTTTACCTTCATCTGATGTCTCTGATCTTCATTACCACAATGAGCCATTTCAGAAATCAACCTGCTGATGTACTCCATGCCGGTCTATAGCTTCCCATCACTGTTTTGGCCTCTATTGGACTATAAGGGTTCACTCAAACTGGAAGAGGCTATTCATGGCCAGCCATGGCATGGTTAAATAACTTTTGGCTATCTATAAAGCTCATTAGACCCAGTCCTTTGGTACCGCCATGCCCAGGTGGCACTACTACAATATCAAGTTTTAAATAGGAGCCCTACTGAAATATTGTGAGGGTAAGTATATATTGTAAATAACTATCTACTAATATTAATTTCACATTTACACACCCTCACATGACTTTCCATGTCCAGTCTCAGATGGAGTAAAAATGTGTACTATTTGTTCACATTCTGTGGATCATTTCAGTGAAAGGAGGAGTGTCTGTGGCCAGAGAGAACACACATATACCTTATAAAAAGACAGAATAAACTGTGTCAGCTACAAAATACTGTAACAAAGAAGATGGGCTGCGTGCCTAATCGATCACATCTATTTTGCAAGTATAGCAGCGCCTATCAACAATTAGTTATCAGCTGTAGGGGCATTGGGACAAGATCCACACGCCCAGTGGAGATTATAGGACTCCAGCCATCAGAAAGGAACACGACTGTGCACATTTTCTTTTTGTTTTTCAGGGAACTGGATTATAAGTGAATGGAAATACTCCTGGCATCAGCTTAATATGTAATTTCATATTTTTACTTTAAGAATCTGTGTGCATGAGCACAGAGGAAAGGACTGGACCAGAGACAGGGTGACGGCAGAAGGACCGACTGTCTCTCCTGTAAGAGTAACAAACACAGTCCACGACTAAGGAAATAACTGATGTTGCTTTGACTTATTCAGCCATGTACTCGCGGGTGAGAGTGTGTTTATGTGAGAGTGTGTGTGTGTAAGCGTGAATGTGTGCATGTGTAAGTATGTCTTTGAGTTGATGAAGCGGGCTTCAGAAAATATTTTATTCTGACTCATGGATTCAATTCCCCATAACATGAACTAATTAATTAATGAACTGTTGCATGATTTGTTTAATTAACACAACCTAGATTAAGTTTGCACCACACATATACACGCGGGAAACTAATTACATGTGCTCTTGTTGCATTTGCAAGTCTGTTTTGTAACACATGATTAATATTGTCTTGTTTGTTATGTCTGTCCTATTGTCTTTGTCACAATTAATATGCGGCTGATCATTCATGGCATGTGCTTTTTATATGTGCTTACATGTATGTCCTATGTTGTGTTTGTCTGTCTGTGTATCATTTAATTATCTTTTTATTCTTTCAGAAACATAAAGCTGGATTACATGAAGAATGGTAGATATTTTATGTGCTGCTTTAAATGTTTGCTTTTGCTAAATGTCTTTTTATTAGTGGGTTAATTAATAATTAGCAAGGGATTGGGTGGTACAGAAGGGTTTGCTTTACCTGAATGAATCAATCTTTTTGTGTTTGTTTAAATATTAGCTCAAGAGTGAGATGAGGCCTAGTCTCTGTTTCTGAAGAAAAGTTGGTCGGCCTGAACTGAGCCAAGTGTACACGTTTGGAAATCTTCCATGCGGAGTTTGTTGAACCTACTTCTTAAATGGATTATGGCTCTAACTTTTGAAAAAAAAGGCTCTAACAATGGAGCTTGTTTTCATGGACTGCTCTGGATGTTCTTTTACAAGGCCGAGGAAGTCACAGGCATAATTCTGCCGAGCTTTTGGTGGAAGTCAGATTGGTAACTTTTAATGCTGCAAAGCTCGGAAGCTGATGTCACTCTATGTCAATGGACAATGGCATGGTGACGCGCTTATTCTCTGGACTGGTAGCTGTGGTGGCCTGACAGAAATCAACCAATCACAGTGCTGAACTTTTCTAAAAAATAACATTTAGTTAAATTTGAGAGCAAAAATTATATTAAATTGGTTTCTTGAAGGGTTTGGGGCTGTCTGTTCCAGAGGGGCGAAGTGCTGTCTGATTACCTTGGGATTGTAAGCATTCTACTGTTTATTATTTGTTTCCCTTTCAGGTCAGAAAACTAATTTAGAGAATAAGATTTATGTTTTCTTTAGTTCATTATTTTGATCAATTCTGATTTGACAGCAGACATTGTGCCAATGTTAATGCATTTAATTGAATTAATAAAACTAAATGTTTGATTTTAATAAAGAGAGTTAATAAAGATTATTCAATAATGAATTTTGAAAATAAACTTTTTAAAATGACAAGCTGGTCTTGTTTATTGTAGATAGTTTATAGCTTAAAATCTAACAACATATTGATCCATTCACCTCATGATTCAGCTGCTCTATGTTTCTTATGGGCCTGGTATTGATTGGTAAGTGTGATAGTGGATTGTGACATCATTTATAAAGAATTTTAGTTGCAGCGCTGGATCATTTTGGTAGCTTCAGACGGTTATATGTTGTTTTTCGCATACATGTTACATATATGTTGGTATAGTCATAGGATTGATGTTTAACAAATGTTAAGTTTTTGATTATGTCAGATTGTTATATGTAGTCGTAAGGAATTTTTCCAGCAGTGTGAAAAATTTCTGGTTAATTGCCGGCAAGGTAGTGTGACTAGAAGAGTTACACAGTGCATTTGTCTGTTTCAAAATTGTGGTATAGAATATATCACGTGTTGTGGACGTACAACACAAGTTTAGGGACCTTAGATTGCATGGTTAAATGTATAGTGAGGATTGCCTATGAAATTGTAGCATTAAGCAGAGGGACCTGGTGAGCCTGTTATAAAGCTTTCTGTGAAGAGAGTAGTAGGATTTATCCAAGCTTGAGAGAAGGGTGAGATAGCGTCATCTATTCTTATCAACGCTTGACGTTTTCTGTGGTTGGTTCAAGTCCTGCCAAGAACTCCTGTGTGTATGATCAGGTTTTTCTTGTTTGAAAGTGTGTGAATGGTTTGTAAACTGAAGGGTAGGGTAGGAATTACTCTATTGGCAATTGAAACTATTCTGTGAGAATAGCGTCGTCTATTCCACACTGAGAATACTTGAATGAATGTTTAAAACTATCTCTTTGTTAGAGAAGCAGACAAATGGTTTGTTTTCATGTTCTTATTAATAGCGTTTTTATAAAGATGATTGAAAGCGTTTTTAAGCCTTCATGGTAAAGAATGAATTTTTTTAAAATATTGTAAAGTGCTCTGAAGCCTTTAGGTAAAGTCTGTGCTGTTTAAAAACATTAAAAGATGGTTTGCGCTATTTAAATACCTTCAAAAGCATTGTACGCTATTTAAATGCTTTGAAAAGTGCCCCGATCCAAAATTGTAAGGGAGGGGCTGATTAAGGAGTAAAAGCGTGTGGGGAGAGCTTGCAGCCGCAGCTGCTGCATACGTCAGAGCCTGCCGCGCTCTGATTGGTTAATGTGCCTGGAGTGTTAGAGCAAAGCAGCGCTCTTATTGGCTGAGGCGTGATTAATGGTTAATATACTGTTTACTTTACAAGTGTTTCCCCGTTTTGATTTTCTATCTTTCTTTCACAGTTTGCGCTATTTTAGAAAATTACTGGTTTGTTTGGTGAAGCGTGGTTAAGTGGGCTCGACCCCATCCCCAGATTCTTTGTCGGTTGCCACATTGCTGCGTGTGCTTTCCTTTCATTTAGCTCACACGCTGTGTTGAATGGTGTCAGAATCGGCATTTAATGCTGTGTTGAATGGTGTCAGAATCGGCATTTAACGCTGTGTTGAATGGTGTCAGAATCGGCATTTATTTCAATAAATAAGCTCGAGTTGACACGTGATCAGTTTCTATTGGAATGTGGTTCTTTTAAGTTGAATATCTGTGTGCCGAGCATTTTTTGTGAAGTAGGGGGGCTGAGCGAGTGAGAGAGAGAGAGGAGAGCTGCAGCGGCTGTCTACGTCAGCCGCCGCGCTGTTATCGGGTAAAAAGCCGACGCGTCATACACGGAGCCGCGCTCTGATTGGGCGAAGCTCCGTGTGTTGTGCGAGGTGAGCGAAACTCCGTGCAAGTCACGAAGGAGTCGCACTCTCATTGGGCGGGGTTCCGGCGAGGCTTCTGTGTATTTATATGCTTTGTTAATTAAGATTGTCCTTGCTCGGCTTTGAAATAATCACGAAGGGGCCGCGCTGTGATTCGTTAAAGTCCTGGCGCGTCATAGAAAGCTTGCGCACCCATTGGCTATTGATGTGCAGCGTCACACAAGGGCCGCGACCTTATTGGTTAAGGCTTCGTGAGCCATTGGGCGAGGCTCCGTGAGCCGCGCTCTGTTTGGGCGAGGTTTTTTTTTTCCATTGCAGGTCCCGAGTGTCATGAAGGAGCGGGCTGTGACGTGTGCTGTCACGTGCCGTGACCTGATTGGTCAGACCTTTGTGTGATTAGACTTTTTATTTTCCTTTGCAAGGGAGTGTTGGTGAGCGTAGTGAAATCACGCTAGAAGAGTTAAAATGTCCGGGGGGCTGGCTTGGTTGAGTTTATTTTGTTTATTCCTCAAGAAGAGGCTTGCTGTGTCCTGATTGGCTAGGGATGCTGCAGTGTCATAGATAGGTCGCGACCGGATTGGTCGAGACTTGGTGAGCATTCTCATTCTGGTTGGCTGAGCGCTGTGCAGTCACACGCTGATTGGTCAAAACACTCGTGTTGATATATATTGTTTACTTTTTGCCGAAGATTTAGTTTTTCCACGCTATTAATGCCCAAAGCTTCATTTTTTATTATGAATTATTTCAGATATTTGCTATTAATTAGTGAATAAATATAGCAGATATATTAGGATAATAGCAACAAAGGTGATTAAAGTAAGGACATTAATTATTAAATTAGTACAATATTAGGTAAAAACAGTTGCTTAGAGTCGCAAATAAAGTTATAATATTTACAGCCTTTGATAAAACAGCATTGAGATACAAACATGAGTTATTGGGATGATTATAAAAAAAGCCTACATGGTTTCAAAAGGTGAAAAATTATTTTAAACCTGACAAGAAAATTGAGACACGTGGTGGTAAATTACTTCATAAGTACAAAACACCTGCAGCCTATATGGAAGGCGAATATGGTTATCTTACTGTAATTTGGTTTGATAACTGGATGCATTATACCAAAAATGATGGTGTACTAGCCTGGCCAGAAGATGGGTCATTTAATGTGAAAGTTTTACAAAATCTGAGAGGAAAAATGATGGATCTTGTGCCAAAGCCAAGACCTACACAATTTGAAGCCTTAGCTGAATGGGAGGTTGAGATAATGGAACTTGAACGTGAAAGCAAGTGTTCAGCACCTAAATATTCAAAATATGTTGTAAATAAAGAAACACATGAGGATAAAGTGAGACACTGGAGAAAGGCAGACATGTATGATGGTCTGTATCCAATAAGAATAATGATTAATGAAGATTTAGAACAAAAGACAGCTGGAAGAAGAATTGATGAGGAATTAGATGATGCAGTTTTAGAAGATATTTATGCCACTAAACCTAAACCGCCTCCTTATCAAGCAGGTTCTCAATCTACCCCGAGAGTTGCTACAGAAACTTCTCCAAGTGCACCTCCTAGAGAAGTTGAGGAAGGTTCTCCCAGATTTTTAAAATTACCTGAAAGGGTTGGCTCAGTAAATAATTGTAGTACACCTAGAAGAAGCAGAGTTCCTCATCAAGAAAATAATTTTGTGAGAAATCAGGAAAGATTACCAGCTGATCAAGAAATTTCTAGTTACAATAAAGCAAAGCAAGATTTAATTGAACAATTGACAAAAGGCATGGAAGCAGTTACAGTACCAGTAACTATTGGTCCTGTGGTACCAGTTTTTGATCAAGGAGATAATAGACAAACAGCCTTAACAGTTCCATTAAATGCAGAAATTCAAAAGGTTGCTGAAAAATTTTATTCAGAACTTTCAGAGATTCATAGAGAAAAATCTATGATGCCAAATTTAACACTACATGGAAGTTTGTCAAGTTCGCAAACACCAACTGTGGCAGATTCAGACTCAGGTTTGTCAGAGAAAAGCTTAAATAGAACAGAATTATCTCAAAATGGAATGTCCCCTGAAGCTCCTGATTATAAAAAGCTTGATGTAGCTAAATTAAAAGCTGACATGGAGGAATTAATCATTGGCACAATTGGTACTGATAATTTGAAATTGTATCAAGATGATGAACTGTTGTTTATTTGCAAAAGTATTCAGTGGAAAACTAAAAACAGGTATGAACAACTGGAAGAAATGGCTGCTGAGTTAGAAATTGATTTGAGCAAACAAAAACATTTACAGAAACATTACAGGGTGGATTTCTCTGAGAGGGACATAGACAATTTAAATGCTGCTGGAAGAATAACTCACATAAGAGAATTAATAAGTTTTCTCAGAAAATTAGGTGAATTGGGTAAATGGAGAATAAAATGGTCAAAGAAAGAACAAGATAAAAGACTAAGAAATGATGAAATTTCTGAATTTCCAATGAGAGAAATAGCTGGAGGAGGGTATGTGCATGTTCCTTGGTCCAGACAGGATATTCTCCTGTTTACCAATAATTTTCCACGTTTAAGGGAAAAACCAGTGGAATGGTACCAACA
The DNA here is from genome assembly GCF_964263255.1 of Lissotriton vulgaris. Taxonomy (NCBI): domain Eukaryota; kingdom Metazoa; phylum Chordata; class Amphibia; order Caudata; family Salamandridae; genus Lissotriton; species Lissotriton vulgaris. Next base: position 990,367,343 of record NC_141698.1, read on the forward strand.
GGTAGACAGATTTATAAGGGTGTCAAAGGTTCTGTGGATTGATTTGGATGGATTCTTTGACATTGTTGTCCCATCAGATCTTTGGACAGAATGCAAGATTTCTGTGGATTGGCCAAAAGAAGAACCTACCCAAGACATAATTACAGGTGTCCCATCAAAAGATGTCATGGATCTTTATAATAAAGTAATTTATGGGCTGAAAGGAAAAATTCCCCCAAAAGAAGTGGACTGGGTTAAAATAGACAGAACAAATCAGGAACCAAAAGAATCAGTTCATTCATTTTATGAAAGGTTACTGTTAGTCTTTAAACAGTACAGTGGCTATGAAAAATTAAGTGAAAAAGACATGAGACACTTTATATACAGATTTGTATATGGCCTGAGACCTGAAATTGGTGACATGATTAGAAATGGAATTGTTTGTTGGCAATCATTATCAGTTGATGACATCCTGAGAAAAGCAAAATATTGCAGTGAAGAGATAGATGCAAGGCAAAAGAGTCTCAAGGAGAAGGCAATGTGGGCACAAGTGAAGGTAGCTGAGCAGCAACAACAACAACAGTTAGGCTCTATGCAACAGGGAAAACTCAAGGGTAATTTTAATAATAATAAGCCAAAATTTAATGTAAATGTTGAAGAGCTGAAACAAAAGCTCCCATGTTTTAATTGTGGCGAAATTGGACACTGGAAGCGAGAGTGTAAAAACCTGTCCAGAAATTTAAAAAATAATTCATTGAATCCACAGGTGCAGTGTGAGTTAAATCCGCAGCAACAGCAACAGCTACAACAGCAGCTGAATGAGTTAAGTCAGCAGCGACAGCTACAGTGACAAATAGTGAACCAGACACATCAAAGCCAGTTTCAGCAACAGAATCAGGTACAGCAGAATCAAATTCAACAGAGTCAGTTACCTCAAGCACCATTCCCTGGTAGTGCTAACACACATAGATTTTCTCCTGAAACAGGTTTCTGTGGAAATAATTCGGTTAAAAATGTGTCAAAAGTTAACATGACAAGTGCTTCTCAATTTTGGTTAAAAGACAAAGAGGTGAGTGATTCATCAGAGGATTACTCATGACGGTGCCTGAGAGAGGAGGAAGAGTGTGTGCTTGGACCCACTCTTGAGGTAGATCAGTCTGGTCCATTTGTTAATGGTAAAGTAAATGATAAAGATATCACTTTCCTTGTGGACACAGGTGCTACCCGTTCTACTGTTAGATCAGCAGAAATAGAAAACCTTCCTCTCTCGGGTGAAACCATTCAAGTTGTAGGTGTAGCTAATCAGCAAATTAAAACAAGTTTGACAGATCCAGTAAAAGTGGAGATAGGCAACTACAAAGATAAACACAGATTTCTAGTTTGTGACAGTAGTCCTGTGAATCTGTTGGGTCGTGATATATTATGCAAAATGAATTGCAGAATATATTGCTCACCAGAAGGCATTGAAATGCAAACAGCAGAAGAAGATGGGCTTTATAAATGGACTATGTTAATGGTTGAAGAAGAAAAAACACCAATATTTCCTGTATTTGATAAAAATGATTTGCCAGACGAGCTCAAAGAGGCAGTTAATCCAGCAATTTGGGACCTAACAGGAAATGATATGGGTCTTATGAAAAATATTGATCTAGTAAAAATCACTGTTAAGCAGGGAATTGATTTTCCAAATGTTCCTCAATACAAAATGAAAGCAGAGACAATTGAGGGTGTCATTCCTGTGATTGAGAAATTCATAAGTCATGGTGTGTTAAAAGAAATTGAAAGTAGCCCATGTAATTCACCAATCATGGGTATTAAAAAGCCGAATGGAACATATAGGATTGTTCAAGATTTATGAAAAATTAATCAGATAGTTATTCCATGTTGTCCCATTGTTCCAAACCCTGCTTTTATTCTTTACCAGATTCCACATGATGCAGAATGGTACACGGTCATTGACCTGTGTAACGCTTTCTTTACAGTTCCATTACATCCAGAGAGCCAACAAATTTTTGCTTTTAGGTTCCAAAATAGGATCCTTGCATGGTGTTGTATCCCTCAAGGGTATACTGAGAGTCCATCTATCTTTAATCAATTGTTAAAGAAATCCCTGGAAGATCTAGTATTGCCTGGTAATTCCACATTGGTGCAGTACATTGACGATTTGCTTGTGGCAGCCAAAACACGAGAAAATTGTGTTACTGATACCATTACCCTGTTAAATCGTTTGGCAGATGAGGGACATAAAGTGTCACCAGCAAAATTGCAATTTTGTAAACAAGAAGTGAAATATCTTGGTCACAGAATTGCAAAGGGAACCAGAAAAGTGACAGTTGAGAGAATCAAAATGATTCGAGCAATACAACCACCGACAACACAAAGAGAGGTGAGAATGTTTCTAGGAATGGTTGGTTACTGTTGACAATGGATTAGTGGGTTTTCAGTCATTGCAAAACCACTTCAGAGATTAACAAAGGCAGATATAAAAGATCCAATTAAACTGTCAAAAATTGAGCTGGAAGCTTTTGAGCAGTTAAAAAAGAGCTTATGTGAAGCTCCTGCTCTGGGAATGCCAGACTATGAGAAGGAATTTGAACTCTACTGCAGTGAAAGAGAAGGTTGTGCATTGTCAGTGCTAATTCAGAGGCATAGAAACTTGAGAAAACCAATTGGATATTTCTCAGCTGTTTTGGATCCTGTTGCAAAAGCTTTGCCAGGTTGCTTAAAAGCAGTGGCCGCAACAAGTGTAAGTCTTGAGCAAAGTGAGGGTATCATTATGGGTTTTCCTGTAAAGGTATATGTACCTCATTCAGTTGGGATTCTCCTTACCAGAAGTAGAACTCAACATTTAACAAGTAGCAGACTGACAAAATATGAAAAAACAATTTTGGTTTCAGACAATGTATCAATTGTAAGATGTGTGAACTTGAACCCTTCCACATTATTACCTGATGGAGTTATTACTGAGGTAAGTAATGAAGATGACATTGATCATGAATGCCTGGATGTTGTAGATTACTGCACAAAACCAAGACAGGACATAAAAGATGTTCCATTACCTGAATCAGATATAATATATTTTGTAGATGAATCTTGTTTGAGAAATGATGAAGGGATTCTGAGAGCAGCATACTCAGTGTGCACAGTCTCAGATGTTGTTGAAGGTGCACCTTTGGATGGAATTCGTTCCGCTCAAATTGCAGAATTAATTGGTTTAATTTGAGCCTGTGAAAATGCAGTTGGCAAAAGAGTAACCATAGTGACTGATAGTCAGTATGGTTATGGTGTTGTTCATGATTATGGACAACTGTGGTCCAATAGAGGTTATTTAACTTCTGCAGGAACACCGATTAGAAATGCGAAATTGATTAAAAGATTGATTGATGGCATTCAGTTACCAAAACAAATTGCTGTAGGGAAATGTTCAGCTCATAAAAAAGGTGATGATTACATCAACAAAGGAAATGCTTTTGCGGATGAGATGGCACAATATTGTGCCAGAAACAATTACGCAATCAATCGGGAAAAAGACGAAAGTCACACAATAAATTCTCTCATGCTAATTTCTGTAGTTGAGACATGTCAGGAAGTAAAAGACTTACAAGATGAGGCAAGTGAGGAAGAGAAAAACACATGGTGAAAAAGTGATTGCAGACCAAGAGAGGAAGATGGAATTTGGGTACACAAAGATGGAAGGGTTGTAATGCCAGACAGCATGATTGCTGATATGGCACGATTGTGTCATGGTCCAGGACATATAGGTAAAGATTCCATGGTTTCGATTATTTAGAGAAACATGGTTCAATATAAAATTTAGAACAATTGCAGAGTCACTTTGTCAGAGATGCTTGACCTGCCAACAGATGAATCCCAACAGAAAAGTTGTTGTAAGCATGGGAACCATAGGACGGGAGGGTGGTCCTTTTACCAGATTACAAATAGATTTTATTGACATGCCAAAGCATAATGGTCTCAAATATGTTCTGGTATTTGTTTGTCTGTTTTCAAGATGGGTGGAAGCTTTCCCAATTCTTCATTCTAACGCAGTCACTGTGGCAAAATTGCTTCTTAGGGAGATCATACCTAGGTATGGATTTCCAGTTACGGTTGAAAGTGATTGCGGAACCCATTTTGAGAACAGATTGATGAAATTGGTTTGTGAAGCCTTAAATATCGAACAGAAGTTGCATTGTGCTTACAGACCACAGGCATCAGGTGTTGTTGAACAGATTAACGGAACAATCAAGAATAGGATTTCAAAAATGTGTGATGCTACAGGAATAAAGTGGACAGATGCACTTCCACTTGTTCTAATGTCAATGAGAAGCATCCCAGATAAAAAGACAGGTCTTAGCCCTCATGACATTGTGATGGGCAGAGTGATGAGGCAAGCATTTGTTCCAGTTGGCAAATTAATGAGTATTAATGACAGAGCAATTATTGAATATTGCCAAAACCTATCTGATGTAGTGCATTCTGTGTTTCATCAGGTGGGAACTGACATTATTTCAAATGAAAAGGTACAAGCTCATGATTTGCTACCTGGTAACTGGGTGAGGACGAAGGTTCATCGAAGAAGGAACTGTTTATCCCCAAGGTGGCAGAAGCCACGACAAGTGGTTTTGATTACAACAAATGCAATTAAATGCAGAGGACTGAAAAGGTGGATTCATCCAAGCCACACAATTCGTGTGCCACCTCCTGAAAATTCTGATGAAGAAAGTGATACAACAGCTGATTCAGATTCAGAAAGAGACCCAGAAGATCCAGATTCTGATTCTGATGATCAACAAGAAAATCAACATCAAGAGAATCTAGATGAGAGTCAGAACTTGAATAAAGAAGATCTGAAAACTGGAGATCAAGGTGTTGATGATGATGATTTGCTTGAAGAAGAGTCTCTGAAAGAAAAGAGAGATTCAGAAAAAGCAGAAAATTCTGAGCGAGATGAAAATCTGAGCCATACTATTGAAAGGCAAAGAAGTAACTCTGTGAACAAAAAGCTTGAAGCTGGGAAGCTGAAGGTGATTCCTGAAGAAGAAGAAGAATTACCAAGTACCAGTAAAGGTATTGTTTCTAATGGAGTGAAGTTGCCGAGTAAAGAAGTTCCTAGGTACAGATTTGAAGTCTCTGATACAGACACTGATGAAAGTGATGAAGAATCTGAAATAAGAAAATACAGAAAAAGAGCTTGGAAATCTGAATGTAACGAATGTGTGCCAAAGAAAAAAGTCTTGAGAAAAGGAGACATTTGGCCTGAAGACAATTTAAAATTCAAACTAGTGAAGAAATCAAAAGAACAAATTAATAAAATTTCTAGTCAAGGAAGTGAACTTGAAAAGAAAAATGAGAGCGAAAACAAGAAAATAGAGGTTATCTCTCGTAAGACAAAAAGAGTAATTAGGCCAAATCAAAAATATAAGTCCCCAGAGTGGACCTATATAATTATTCCACCAATTGTTGAGGTGGAAAGTAGCGGTCAGGAATTTTTAGAAAGTGACAAGGATTAAAATTGTTAGAAATTAGTTGAGGATTTATTTCCTGGCATAAGGCTGAAGAAAATGTGTTAGGTAACTTTTTGTTTTCTGGCATAAGGCTGAAGAAAATTTGTTAGGTGACTTTAGGTCGAAGAAATTCTGTTAAGTTGAAGAACACATATTTTGTGACAGAAGGTCGAAGAAAAACAGTTTAGGGTTAAAATCTTTAAAAAAAAAAAATTTAAAAGGGAGGATATAATTTTTGTTGTTAGTTAGTTACTTACATTCATTTGAATTTAACATTTTTGCTAGTTACTTACATTCATTTGAATTTAAAATTTTTGTTTTTAGAAATGCCTAGATCAGATACTTCTAGGTGTTCCATTTTTAAGAGATGTTGCAAAATGACTTCAATTTGTGTGATATTATTAATTTTACTTTGGTTAATTTTAGCTGTGGTTTATCCTTTTGATGTTAATAAGCAAAAATCCAAGACTAATATAACTAGTAAAGTAGAGTCTAAACATGAGAAACATGCTGGCAAGTCCAGTAGAGTTATCAATCATGATCCAGAGTGTCATCAAGATAGATCTATTGGAGATTTTTCAAGTAATTCATTTTCAAGGCTTTTATCTGAATATGTCAAAGTAATGAATGTTAAAGATTGCTATGTGTGCGTAAAATTACCTGCTTCTGTTTCTGAGGGGGTGACTTATAATATGTTACCTCTCACTTATGGCATTACCTGTAGTGTGATTGCTAGCCTGTTTTATCAAACTGGTCGTCTGGAGTATTATTACTCAGACTTCAATGAGGTTTTTGCAAATCACAAAGTTGTAAATAGCTTAAACAAAGTAAGGCCTGCGAAGCAGATGAGGGAATTCTTTTTAGTTACTAATGAACTTAATTATGAATACGCCTATAGAAATAATTTAACATGCAAAATGAGAGCTGAAGAAAAGACTTTCCTTAACATGGTTGAGGAGAGAAGGGCTGTTTACAAAAGAAATGAAATGCTAAAACATGCTAAATCTAAATATTGGCAGATAGAGGATGCAAAATTAAATGGTGTTAATACTAATGCAGCGATTCATATAGATGAACCAGTTAGTGGTAAATTTTGCATCAGAAGAGATAATACTCTTTATGATAATCTTTTTGTGGGTGCTAGTCAATGTGAAGATACTTATCGTATTGTAGGGGGGTGGGGATTTAAAGGTGGGAAGGATCCAATTTTCCCTGGAATTTATTTTATTTGTGGTAATAAAGCATATTTTAGCCTTCCGGACCACTGGTACGGGACATGTTATCTTGGCCTGGTCTTTCCAAAAATATTTCATGTTGACAGAAATGAAAAGGGTACCTTTGAATTTGGTGAACACTTGAATCTGAATAGGTACAAAAGAGAAAGTTTTTCGGAAATCCTGGGAGACATCTTTGGTGCTGTTATTCCTATGGTGGGGATTACTATGAACTCAATTAAAATCAGAAAAGTTTCCACAATTGTAGATAGGTTGTCAACTGATACTGCAAGTGGTTTTCAATTGGTTAGCACAGAACTTGTTGCTACCAGAAGTATGGTTATGCAGAATCGTCTTGCATTAGACATTCTGCTTGCAAAAGAGGGTGGAGTTTGTGGGGTCTTGCATGTTCAACATTGCTGTACTTATATACCTGACAAAAGTCGGGATATAGAGTTACTTGTTAGAAATATTACACGTTTTCATGAAGAGATAGAACCTATGGAGGAAGAGTCATTTACAGAAAAAATTGGGAAGAGAATGGAGGCAATTAAAGATTGGTTTTCTGAGCTTGGCAGATCAATCATAGGCAAAGTGCTCTATCCAGTAATTGTCATTATTATAGTGATAATGCTACTAAAAATTAGTTGTTTGATCCACAAGAGGAGGAAGCATCAGAAAGAAAAGAGAAGGATTTATAAACTCAGAAAGGAACAAGAAAAGGAATATGAATTAGAAGAAATGCGAAGGGTTCAGTTTGATAGAGATAATCAGACAGCTGAAACAGGGGTTTAGGGAAACTAATATCGAGAGAATTCAGTGTGTGTTGTCTCCAAAAATGGGTAAAAATTTTCTAAAATGTTTGGGTGTTGTTTGGTGATTTTAAAATCACCAGATGAGGGAGTTGATGAAGAGGGCTTCAGAAAATATTTTATTCTGACTCGTGGATTCAATTCCCCATAACATGAACTAATTAATTAATGAACTGTTGCATGATTTGTTTAATTAACACAACCTAGATTAAGTTTGCACCATACATATACATGCAGGAAACTAATTACATGTGCTCTTGTTGCATTTGCAAGTCTGTTTTGTAACACATGATTAATATTTTCTTGTTTGTTATGTCTGTCCTATTGTCTTTGTCACTATTAATATGCGGCTGATCATTCATGGCATGTGCTTTTTATATGTGCTTACATGTATGTCCTATGTTGTGTTTGTCTGTCTGTGTATCATTTAATTATCTTTTTATTCTTTCAGAAACATAAAGCTGGATTACATGAAGAATGGTAGATATTTTATGTGCTTCTTTAAATGTTTGCTTTTGCTAAATGCCTTTTTATTAGTGGGTTAATTAATAATTAGCAAGGGATTGGGTGGTACAGAAGGGTTTGCCTTACCTGAATTAATCACTCTTTTTGTGTTTGTTTAAATATTAGCTCAAGAGTGAGATGAGGCCTAGTCTCTGTTTCTGAAGAAAAGTTGGTCGGCCTGAACTGAGCAGAAGCTGGAGCCAAGTGTACACGTTTGGAAATCCTCCATGCGGAGTTTGTTGAACCTACTTCTTAAATGGATTATGGCTCTAACTTTTGGAAAAAAAAGGCTCTAACAATGGAGCTTGTTTTGATGGACTGCTCTGGATGTTCTTTTACAAGGCCGAGGAAGTCACAGGCATAATTCTGCCGAGCTTTTGGTGGAAGTCAGATTGGTAACTTTTAATGTTGCAAAGCTCGGAAGCTGATGTCACTCTATGTCAATGGCCAATGGCATGGTGACGCGCTTATTCTCTGGACTGGTAGCTGTGGTGGCCTGACAGCCATCAACCAATCACAGTGCTGAACTTTTCTAAAAAATAACATTTAGTTAAATTTGAGAGCAAAAATGATATAAAATTGGTTCTCTTGAAGGGTTTGGGGCTGTCTGTTCCAGAGGGGCAAAGTGCTGTCCGATTACCTTGGGATTGTAAGCATTCTACTGTTTATTATTTGTTTCCCTTTCAGGTCAGAAAACTAATTTAGAGAATAAGATTTATGTTTTCTTTAGTTCATTATTTTTATCTATTTTGATTTGACAGCAGACATTGTGCCAATGTTAATGCATTTAATTGAATTAATAAAACTAAATGTTTGATTTTAATAAAGAGAGTTAATAAAGATTATTCAATAATGAATTTTGAAAATAAACTTTTTGAAATGACAAGATCGTCTTGTTTATTGTAGATAGTTTATAGCTTAAAATCTAACAACATATTGATCCATTCACCTCATGATTCAGCTGCTCTATGTTTCTTATGGGCCTGGTATTGATTGGTAAGTGTGATAGTGGATTGTGACATCATTTATAAAGAATTTTAGTTGCAGCGCTGGATCAGAGTGAAAGTCAGAGGCGGTGTGAAATAACTGATGTTGCTTTGACTTATTCAGCCATGGGCTTAGCTGCTCCCATGCACGTCAATTAACCAACATTTCAGGGGTAGCGGAAGTGACATCACACCCCCTCTGACTTTCACTCTAACACATACTTACACATGCACACATTTACGCTTACACACACACTCTCACATAAACACACTCTCACCCGCGAGCACGCACAAAGCATACATTTAGCGGCATTTTTTACTTCCCTCAGCTGTCAGGGAGGGTCGTATTTCAGATAATTAAACTCCATTTTTATTACACTAATAGGGAAAAATAATATATAAATAGTATCCACTATTAATGTAATTAAATAATAGTCAGAATACACAGAGAGTGCAGCCCCAGATGACGTCCATAAGGATGAGCTGCTACTGTGTTCATGACACTGGTTTGCCACCTCTGAGAGCAAGGGTGGCAAACAGGGCTGGATTGGGAACCAAAACCGGGCCTGGCCAACTGCTGGGGGGGAGGGTGGGGGTGCGGCTGAGCTGTTTGCCAGGGCCAGTTTCAGACGATTTTGTCACAGGGGCTGATATTGCCGGCCCCTGGAAACAAAAACAGCCCCCAGGGGCCCATAACTATCCCCCACTCTTGTGGCCCACAAGGGAAATGCTGGTTGCCCGCTAAGGCCAGTCCGGCCCTGGTCACAAAAGCAGTGCCAGGGGCTGCACGGGGCATGCCAGGGGTCGCAGAAGCCACGTCCTTACCTGCTCTAGGTTACAAATGACCCAGAAGCCTGTCATCGCTCTAAAACTATATCTGAGGAGCGTCCTGGGTAGCACTTTGAGAGTAAGCACTGCCTTCTGCTTCCGCATTTCGGTCACATCAGCCCTTCCTCTTCAGACCTTCAACACAGTCGCTAGCTCCTTGTGAGGTGATCATATCTAGTCAATCTCGATTTCAATGTGATATCACAAAAGCAGCCAGTGAGACTGAACCACGTCAACAGTTGCACTACAGATCCACCTTCTCTCATATGATAGTGGAAAATTATGAACAGGCTCCTGACCTGCTGCAACTTAAATAATAAAAGTACTGACATTACCCAACTGGCTAATAGGTATAATGCCAAAAACTCCATACAAAAATGCACAGTTTGTGTCTATACACATGCAGATCAATTACAACACAAGAACATCCGTTTTCACAAAACATCTAATGCATCCTATGGCCTCGGTGTTGCATGAGAGTACGAGGCGGGCCCTTTGGAGTAGAGAGAATAGACAAATATATACACCAGTGAAACACCTGTCTGAGCCTAATGTAGACTAATAAACTTCAGTTACTGGAAAAGGGAGCATTTTAGATGTAAATCATTGTGGTTGACGCTGAAAAATTCCTTCAAACTTGATTTTCAATTGTCACATTATGGGAGGACATTTTCTGCATATAAAATGGGGGTAAAATGTGGGTAAAGGATGGTGGTTTAAAGAGGTGAGGTGGTAATAACGTAAAGGGTTGGCTCCTCCACCTTACCTCGAAGCTGGGCTAATGTCTATTCTAGACAATTTGAATGCCAACAGATATATCAGCTCTCTTCTTAACTCACGCCTCGTTCTGGTTCAATAGGAACTCCTCGGGACTCAAAATGCTTAGCTATTTGATCAATGTTTGCCAGGCTATTGGAAAACATAATGTGGGTAAAAGCCACATATTCCCTAACTGGTGTTGTCAAATGAGCCAATTGATAGCACAAAGAGGTGCCACACAATACTTCAAGATGTTAGCTTAGTGCTTAAGGGATCTCTAGACAATGCGACATAAGTTTACATAATTACAACATGGGTTTTGTGAGGTTGGAATTTCAGCCCCAGCAGTAGGAAGTACTAGGAGGAAGGGGTCCCAGTGGAAAAGGGGGAACAACTTGCACAATTTAATGAATTAATCAAAGAACAATTATTGAATCCACAGAGTTTTATTCACTGAGGGATCCAGTGTAAAGAATACATGTAGCAAACAGTCAACTGTATTAAAAGGTCATACAGTGCCCCGGGAGGGAGGAGGGAAGTGATAGTGGTGAGGATGAGGGAGTGGTAGGATTGTGTGACAGTAAAATCAAACATTTATGAGGACGTTATAGCTATAATTTAAATAGCAACACAGCCATAGAATATTGGCGACCATGATTTTAGAAAGGCATACATCACAAGGTACAACATATCTACATAATAATGGCGTGAGGTTGCCACGTTAAAACAACAGTCGACATTTCGACCCTCTTGACAGTGCAGGAATATGTGATTAACCTTAAGGAAACGAACAGTGGATTTATTTCCCGCCAACCGGTCTAGCACCGAGTGAATGCTCGTCGTCACGTTAGGTGCTGTTTGACTGCTGACGCCGCCCTAATTAATTAGTGATTTTTCGGAGGACCTTCAACTTCGTGGCTCTCCAACGACAGGCTTGAATTCCAGTCGTTATTCAATCATTTTCAGGTTACCTGCCCCACTCCCTTGGTCCTGATGAAGACCCCACAGCAAGGATAAGTATTCCTGCACTGTCAAGAGGGTCGAAACGTCGACTGTTGTTTTAACGTGGCAACCTCACGCCAATATTATGTGCCGCTCGCATAGGAGATTGGACCTTGTGCTGCCGTTTGCGCCTTGTGGAGTAACCAGGAGGACCTGCCCAGGGAGAAGAGTGCTTGTGACCAGGAGGACGGGACTGCGAGGACCAACAGGCTGTGCGTGCAACATCTAGCACACCTGCCGCCTCTTCCCGTGTCTCCGCCTCCCGCCCAGCGCTTCAAAGACTCCTCGCGGCCCCCGCTCCGCGGGAGCCGCTCGCATAGGAGATTGGACCTTGTGCTGCCGTTTGCGCCTTGTGGAGTAACCAGGAGGACCTGCCCAGGGAGAAGAGTGCTTGTGACCAGGAGGACGGGACTGCGAGGACCAACAGGCTGTGCGTGCAACATCTAGCACACCTGCCGCCTCTTCCCGTGTCTCCGCCTCCCGCCCAGCGCTTCAAAGACTCCTCGCGGCCCCCGCTCCGCGGGTGCCGCTCGCATAGGAGATTGGACCTTGTGCTGCCGTTTGCGCCTTGTGGAGTAACCAGGAGGACCTGCCCAGGGAGAAGAGTGCTTGTGACCAGGAGGACGGGACTGCGAGGACCAACAGGCTGTGCGTGCAACATCTAGCACACCTGCCGCCTCTTCCCGTGTCTCCGCCTCCTCTTCTACTGCTGGTATAAGTACTGTTTCACAACGCGTTAGCGGGACGCGTGTGCGGGACATCACCCGGGACGAAGCCCGGACTAAGGGCGGACCCTCTGAGACCCTCCCAGAACCGAGGAGACCGGACTGGACATATAATCCTGGTATTTATCTTGTGACACTTTGCTTTTAAATTGTTGTGTCTTCGTGCCCTTGGAATTCACGTAGCGATTTAATATTTGTGGCTGACATGTCTGAAAAACAGGGAGCCTTGTTAAACAAAACTCTTGATGATTATTTCTCTAAAGCTTCCCCAGACATGCCTTTGGAAATAGTCTTGGCAGAGCGTCGTGCAGAGCGTCGCCGCTCAGTGGAAAGCTTAAAAAATCGGCAATTGTCGCCAGTATCTACACCTCTCGCGAATATCAACGTAAATTCCCAGCTAGCTGACGTCACAGTCCACACAATGGACAGCCAACACGTGGTATCAGTAGTTAGTACCCCCTGCATAACTAACTCTCCCCAACTGGATACGATTGCTCTTGAGGGCATTACACATACGAGTACCCCTAATGCCCAAAGACCGTCCACTCCTATACCATCAAAAGTAGTGCATAGTAGAGCCAAGAAACCCTCGTTAGTTTCAAGGGTACATGGGCCACCCCCATGTAAAAAACGACGGAAAGGTGGGGCTCAAGTGCAATCAAAATTAAGTCACTCAGATTTTGGGAAAAAGGCCAAAGGCCCTGCAGTCAGCACCGTTATTACACCTGTTGACAATGAAGGGCCTATTACAATTGCCTCTCCGCCATCTACTGCTGTGGCCATAGACACGGAGGACATTATGGAAGTCTCTGTGCAGTCTAAGGCGCCTATTATAGCCTGCGATTCAGCCACTTTAGATTCTATAGAAAACTTAATTAAAACCTACTCTGCATCTATCTTGGAGAGGTTGCTCGAAATAGAATCTAGACTAAGCTCACTTGAACATGCACTGGGAAATAAGGGTGAATTGGTTGTAAAAACACCAAACACAATAAAGCAAAAAACATCTAGCGTGATCAAGCCCAGCACAGTTGCTCCAGTTCCATCAGCTAGTCTTACACCGTTGGTGAACCCCCCTAATTTGGTGCCCAAAGGGAACACTATAACAACTGTTCAATTAATCCCACCGCCAAAAAACCCACAAAACAAATCTGCTCCTAAGCCAGCTACTGTCACAACTAAATCATCTAATGAAGTAGCTAGCATTCCAAATGAAAATCAACGGACGGAAGCAAGGGGACAAAAGCCAGGATGGGGAAGGCCCAAATCGATTCCAAACCCAGAATTACCACCAGAGGCAGTGCCCTTTGTGGTAGTTCTAATGGGGGTTCCGGTGTTACCAAATAACAAAAGGGAGGGCTTTGCACAACTTAAAAATAAGATTATGCATTGGCTAGGTCTATATAGGCCCATAGCACCTCATATAAATGGAGAAATTGTGCATGTCCGCCGCCTCCAATGGTTGGGAAGCCGATCGAAAAATATTGAGGGAGATGTGGTGGTTGTAAATTTCAGGGATCCCAATGCAGTACAATTTGTACTAAATTGGCCCCCGGGAATTACAAATAATTGCATAATACCCAGGCCATTGACATATTTCTACCCTAGGTCTGTGGTTTTTCCCTCCCAGCAACAACTAGCCTCCCATGCAACATCTCAAATTACATCCTGCACTTATCCATCAGTTATGCAGAGGGCTGGTAATACACAACAAATGATGCAACCACTTATTAGACCTAATCCCATGTAGCCCTTTTATCCCCCAAATCCTCCACCTGCACCTGGAGCTTTTGGTTGGAACTATGTCCCGCAAAGGCAAAATAACCCCAACAGAAGAATGGACCACCTAAAGCCCTTTACCCCTTTAGAAACCATTAACAGGTATGACATTTTCAACGGTCTAGATGACTGCGATTGATGCCAACAGTCTAAGGGGTTGGATGGAAATGAATTGTTGAATGTTAAATTGTGGGGGGGGGAATAGGGAGTGAACCCTGTATTCAAAGAACTGATGTTACCACTATTGAAACTATGTTTTCGGAGGATGCAATCGTATTACCTGTGTTGGTCCCTATAATCGGGGACAGCTTAACAATAAGGGGAGGTGTTTTACCACAAAATGATTTGTTCTTAGAATCTGATGTAACTAGCCAAGAATGTCATATCATAGTGCCTGAGGTGGTGGGAGATGTATTGACGCAACCAATTCAGGAACCATGGCAAACTATCAAATTGGTTTCCTGGAACATAGCCGGGATTTCAAAAAACCTAAGGGACCCGGAATGGTCAAGCTTCATTGATACCTTTGATTTCTGTATGATGCAAGAGACCTGGTCAGTTGAAATTACTCACAGGCTAGGCTATAAATCCTATGGTATCAGTGCGATCCCCTCCAGAAGTGGAAGACCCTCGGGAGGGTTGTTGATTTGGGTAAAGGTTAATCTAAAAGTGAATATAGAAGTTGTGGACACCAATTCCCCTGATATACTAATCTTGGAAATTAATGCTTCCAGAGGGAAAAAACTTTATTTGGTGAACGTCTACAACAGACCAATACCTATTTCAAAGGAATCTCCCTTACTAACTCATTTAGATCTCCTACTGGGTAACTTAGACACTAGAGAGAATTATGTGATCATGGCAGGGGATTTTAATTGTAATTTTGAGCCCGTTGTGGGGTTCAGTGACATCTTCTTAGAAGAAGACGAGGCAAATGGTATCCCTGTTTTAGACAACATTAAAACAGTTAAATGCTGCCCCCAGGCCCTCCAAATGAACAGGCTATGTGCGGAATATTGCACCAGAGCGTGCAATGGGCGGTTACCTTCAGATGCTAAGAAAAAGCCTACCTTCTATAGAGGGAACTATAAAAGCAACATAGATTTCATTATTGCTTCGGTGCCATCTTGGGAATTCTTCCTTGACATGGAGGTAATAGAAAGATTAGAAAGCGACCATTTCCCTCTAGCTCTCCAGATCAAGGACTCCCTATTAGGGGATTCAGTTTTTCCTCTGACTGGTGAAGTAACCAACTGTGACCAAAATGAGATACATATTAGCAACAATAGACGTTCCCTCAAATGGTCACTAATATTGGATAATGGTGAAATTATTGTAGAAATCTATAAGCTTTTTGCTAGCATCTTTGGAGGATATTTAAATAACAGCCTAAAGGAGGGGAGTGGTGGTCTTTTCATGAAATTACACCAAAAATTTTTTGATGCCTTAAAATCCCTAGTCACTAAGATGCCCAAGAAAGGGCAGCAAAAATTACAAAATTTGCCCCATAGAAAACCCTGGTATAACAGGGACTGCAGGGAGTCCAAGAGGGCACTTTTAACCGCAATAAAATCAAAGGATCGTTTAGACATTCTGTCAGCCAGGAATAATTATAAACTGGTCCAAAAGATATGTAAAATGGCATGGGAGGAAGCAAAATGGGCAGATCTCCTGTATGCAGCAAAAACTAGAGATAACACAGCGTTCTGGAGGCTGATAGCCAATGGAAACCATCAAGGTAGAGTGGTCAAGGACGTCTACCTAGACGAACAGACATGGGTAAACCACTTTTCTAACCTTTATAAGGAATATGAGGCACCCATTTTAGATAGAACTCTAAGCAAGGCTATTCCGGGGGATACCCTGGATTTTACTTTAGGTGAGACAGAACTGGCAATAACCCAGATTAAGTCGGGCAAAGCCCCTGGGTTAGACAAGATTCCGGGAGACTTATACAAGCATGAAGTGAAAATTTGGGCTCCATACATTAACCATCTGTGTAACGAGCTATCCCGGAGTCTAGACTTCCCAGAGAGTTGGAAGGGGGCTGAAATAGTTTTAATATATAAGAAAGGCGACAGGATGGATCCCTCAAATTATCGTCCAATAAGCCTTATGGATATTTTACAAAAAATCTATTCAAGACATATCCTATTCCGAGTTAATGATTGGTTGGAGGAAAAGGCAATCTTGTCTAGATATCAAGCGGGATTTAGAGCCAAAGTGAGTACCATTGATCAAATTTTTCGCTTTTGTTGCCTTTATTGGAAGTATATCAAGATCAAAAAGGGACAACTATATGTCGCGTTTGTCGACTTAAGGGCGGCGTTCGATTTAGTCCCACGTAATTTACTGTGGGAAACATTAAGCCTAGTAGGGATGCCACCCACCCTGATAGCACAAATAAAAGAACTCCATAGAGGCAATTTTGCCAGAGTACGATGGGGCCCTAAAGGCGAATTAACTCCAAAAATCCCAATTGATCGTGGTGTGCGCCAGGGGTGTGTACTGGCCCCCACTTTGTTCTCGCTATTTGTGAATGACATCCCTACATACTTGGAGGGATGTAAAAATGACTCCCCTAAGTTGAATGGCGAAAAAGTTACTTCCCTATTGTTTGCGGACGATACTATTTTAATCTCCCAGACAAAAAAAGGTCTCCAAGCCCTTTTAAATTCCTTTAATGATTATTGTATCAAGAAAGGATTGGAGATAAATGGGAAGAAAACAAAATGTATGGTCTTAAATCCAACTAAAACTGATAAGGGCTGCCTAACTTTGAATGGACTAAAACTGGAATCAGTCCCACACTTTGGATATTTAGGCGTAACCCTGGACTCAAATTTTACTTGGAAAGCCCAATTGGAAAAATGCAAGATGATGTTTAACCAGAACGTAAAACCCATTCTTAGGGAGCAGGGCAAAAGTACAAGCAAGGCCGTGTCTCCTGCAGTTGAACTTTTTAAATTTAAGGTCCAACCTGCAGTGCTATACGGCTCGGAAATTTGGGGCCCAGGGTCTAAAGATACTTTTAGGGTCTCGGACAATAACTTCTTGCGAAGTTTGGTCAGAGTCCCTAGAAGTACTCCGTTGGTCCCACTCCAGCTCGACCTAAACTTTCGTAGAACGGACCATCATATCATTCTACGTCCTTTACTGTTATGGATTAGGTTGTGGTGTGTACCCGAGCTGAAAGCATATAAGGATGGGTTAATAGAAATTATGGAGCTTGACATCTTTAAGGTGATACCCTGGTTTAAACATATTAAATTCTGGCTTACCTTACTAGGTTTGTCGCATTACTGGGAACATCCTGATTCACTTTCGTCCCAATCAAAAACCATGGTAAAAAAGTGTTTTTGGTCGTACATTATGGAAATGATCAAAAACGCTTCTTCAAATGGGTCACTCGTAACAAGGTTTCTTACCTTTAAAGATGATCCATCCTTCGAGACTTTCCTTGATGAAATAGAACCACCCCTAGCAAAGTCCCTATTCATGAAGTTCAGATATGGAAATCTTCAGATTGGTTCAACACTAGTCCGTTGGTCTGGTGGTGTAAACTCGGAGAATTATGTAGAAGATGAACTGTGTACCATATGTGGATGTAACCAAAAAGAAAACGAATCACATATCCTCTTCTTCTGCCCAGCATATGTCCAGGCTAGAAAAAGATGGATTAAACCTATATGTTTAACATTAGGTGTAAGATCGTGTTCCCAGGCTTTAAGGATTATTTTGTCCAATACCAGTCAACCTATCGTATTTAGCGTAAGCAGATTTTTGCACAGTATTTTTTTCCTAAGAAGAAAGATGGGCTATAAACTGTAAAATGTGGTTATGTCAAAAGTGCTGTCTAGTATGAATTGAGGGTTAATTAATGAAATTCTACTCATGTTGCCCATAAATGTTCTCACCAAGTATTATGTATGTTTTAAACATCTTGACTCAACTGCATGTAATCTTAATATCGTCATGAAAATTGCTTGTATTTATATAGCACGTTGTGCATTTTTAAAAGAAATGTTTTATTGTATTGATGTATTTGTTCTTTTATGGTATTCATGCCGAAATAAAGATTGAAAGTGAAAGTGAAAGTGAAAGTGTGACAGTAAAATCAAACATTTATGAGGACGTTATAGCTATAATTTAAATAGCAACACAGCCATAGAAAATTGGCGACCATGATTTTAGAAAGGCATACATCACAAGGTACAACATATCTACATAATATTGGCGTGAGGTTGCCACGTTAAAACAACAGTCGACGTTTCGACCCTCTTGACAGTGCAGGAATACTTATCCTTGCTGTGGGGTCTTCATCAGGACCAAGGGAGTGGGGCAGGTAACCTGAAAATGATTGAATAACGACTGGAATTCAAGCCTGTCGTTGGAGAGCCACGAAGTTGAAGGTCCTCCGAAAAATCACTAATTAATTAGGGCGGCGTCAGTAGTCAAACAGCACCTAACGTGACGACGAGCATTCACTCGGTGCTAGACCGGTTGGCGGGAAATAAATCCACTGTTCGTTTCCTTAAGGTTAATCACATATTCCTGCACTGTCAAGAGGGTCGAAACGTCGACTGTTGTTTTAACGTGGCAACCTCACGCCATTATTATGTAGATATGTTGTACCTTGTGATGTATGCCTTTCTAAAATCATGGTCGCCAATATTCTATGGCTGTGTTGCTATTTAAATTATAGCTATAACGTCCTCATAAATGTTTGATTTTACTGTCACACAATCCTACCACTCCCTCATCCTCACCACTATCACTTCCCTCCTCCCTCCCGGGGCACTGTATGACCTTTTAATACAGTTGACTGTTTGCTACATGTATTCTTTACACTGGATCCCTCAGTGAATAAAACTCTGTGGATTCAATAATTGTTCTTTGATTAATTCATTAAATTGTGCAAGTTGTTCCCCTTTTCCCACTGGGACCCCTTCTTCCTAGTACTTACGTAACCCAGGTCCCAGTGACTACAGTTGGGTAACCCACTTATCTATAACCAGCAGAAGGAAGGACCGAGACAGTGGGTCTGGTATAACCTTCACTTTATTTAACAAATATTATAGGTCTTAGGGAGAGCCGGACAGCTAGCCTCCGCGTCGCAGTCCAGGATGTCTCACGTCCTCCCACCATGGCTAGCAGCGGGTCACGTGACTGCCGGGAGGCTAGATCGCGACAGTACACATCTTCCCCCTTATAGTGGCGGACATAACTGTAACTGTGGCCCACAGGTGTGGGAGAAGAAGAGAGAGAGAGAGAGACAGAGAGAGAGAGATAGAAGATTCACAGCTGAAAGTCTCTGAGGTGTTTTGGTAGCTTCACAGGACGGCCCTTGCGGATATGCGTTCCGGTCCCTTGTTCACTGCTTCCGCAGGGTCTGTCTGACCTTGTGCCCTCTTCCTGATCTCTCTGGAAGGCGTTGGTTGTCTTGCACGGAATGCCCCCTCATCTGCGTCCTGGCTGGAAGGAAATGGCGTCAGCTGCCTGGGTGACTGTGCCTTCACATTGGCTGCGGTATTGGCTGCCCTCGCGGGGTCTGTAGATGGTGCCGCCACTCCCGCGATGCTGGGGCTTTTGTCTAGATCGCTGTTGTTTATGCCCCACTGAAGGATCTTGTTGCACTTAGCCATTCTGGATTTTGACCAAACCTTGCCATCGGTCAACAAGGCTGAGCAGGTGTATGCTTCTGCCACCTGCTGGGGCTCACGGAATTTGCTGTCTCCTTTGAGTCCTGGTTGGCCCTTTTTGACTCGGACCCAGTCACCCTCCACCAGTGAGGCTACACGCACACTGTTCCTTTTGTCATAATGTGCCTTGTAAATGCTTTGTGATTTCTCGAGGTTGCTGTGGACAATGGTCAGGGACCATTTGCTCTGGAGTTTTAATGGTCATCCATGCTGTGTTGTCTCTAGTGAAGGGTTCTCTGCCTCTTAGGATCTTAAACAGGCTGTAACCTGTCAAGGTGGGTGTGATGCGGTAAGCCCATACTGTGTTTCTGACTTTGGACTCCCAGTTCTTACCAGCGCTGATGGCTGCCTGGATCGAACCCATGATCACCCGGTTAAAGCGTTCCACTTGGCCGCTTCCCACTGGGTGGTAGACCGGAGTGCTCATCATTTGAATCCCGTTTCGGTTGGTGAAGGCTGTCCACTTGGCTGATGTGAACTGGAGTCCATTGTTGCTGGTAATGGACTTGGGGATGCCCTCCCTCAAAAAGATGTTGGTGAGGAAGGTAATGACGATGTTGGTATCGACTGATTCACTGATTTCAACTTCTGGCCACTTTGAGTATCGGTCCATGATTAGGTGTTTGGGTGTACCCCAGGTGTCTAGGACAGGGCCTACAATGTCGATAGACAAGTCCTCCCAGGGGTTGTTGGGAATGGAGAACTCACCCATGGGGGGTCTCAGGGTGATGAGAGTTTTGTCAGCCCTGACGCAATGGGCACAGTCCCTCACAAACTTTTCTACTTGGATGTCCATGGCTGGCCACCAGTACAGCTCTTTCGTCCGTCTTTTGGCCTTTACGTTGCCAAGGTGGCCTTTGTGGTTGATGTGGAGAATGGGGTCATATAGGGCCTTCGGAGGCACCACTTTGTCGCCCGTAGCAGATACATGGAGTACTCACCAATGTTCCTCATGGACATACCAGAATTTCCTGATGTTGCCTTCGATGTGCTTCTTCTCTGGCTATCCTCGTGTGACGTACAACTTGACTTTGGAGAGTTCTGTGTCCTGCGTGTAGGCTTCTGCCCAGTCCTGGGCACTGATGGAGTGTTCATGATCTGTCAGGACGCTGTAGTCGTCCCAATCCAAGAATGTGACAGGTTCTTCCATAGCTGCTGCCCTGCTCAGGAAATCTGCACTCTGTTCTGCTGCCCAGGGATGTATTCCACATCGTAGACAAAATCCAACAGACACATTTTTGCGATGCGTGGAGTGACTGTCACGTTGCTGCTAGAAGTGAGGACTTTGATCAGTGGTTTGTGGTCTGTACGAAGCGTGAATTGTGACCCCCACAGATACTGTCGGAATTTCTCCATCGCCCAGATGACTGCTAGCATTTTCTTTTCGTTCACACTGTACTTCTCTTCACTGGAAGTGAGGGATTGCAAAGCGAACCCCACCGTGATCTCGGTGCCATCTGAAGCCCTCTGGGAGAGGACTGCTCCCAGTCCTTTGTTACTGGCATCCGTGGTCAGGACACTGGGCGCAGTGCCGTCAAATCCATGCAAGGTAACCGCCTCGCAGATATCTTGTTTGATTACTTCTAATTTCGCTTCTGTCTCCTCCGACCAGGAAAATGTATTCTTTTCCTTGAGCAGTTGGCACAGGCTGTGCGTCTTTGTCACAAAGTTCCTGACAAACTTACTTTAGAACTCTGCCATCCCCAGAAACGAGCGCACGTCATCCTTGGTTTTCAGGGAAGGAGGGGACATAATGGCCTCCACATTTGTAGATTTGGGGATGATGCCTGTGTCACTGACTTCATGCCCGAGATATGTGACTTTGCGAAGACCAAATGTGCATTTCTCTAATTCGGCTGCTAGCATGCGCAGGATGTTGTCAAGTTCAGCCTTGGATTTTCTGATGATGAGGATGTCATCTTGAAAGTAGAGAAATCGGCGGACACCTTGGAACAGCTTGTGCATGGGTTTCTGGAAGACAGCTGCTACGGATGCGAGCCCAAAGGGCAGGCATCCAAAAGGGTGTGATGAAGGAAGTGAAGTGTCAGTATGATGGGTGGAGTGATATTTAGTGGTAGGCGGCGTTGAGATTGATGGTGGTGAACCTCGTGATATCTTTGGTCTGGGCAAGCAGTTTGTTTATTTTGGGCAATGGAAACGTGTCCACAATGATGTTTTTGTTGAGTTCGCGGAGATCAATGCAGAGGCGAATCTTGCCACCTGATTTGTGCGCCATGACCAAAGGTGCGAGCCAATCGGCACATTTGATCGGTTCAATGGTGTCGCTGACTCTAAGCGCTTGAGTTCTAGTTGTACTGCTTCTCGACAGTTAAACGGGATGTTCCTGACTTTGTGCGAGACTGGTACTGCTCTGTCTTTAAGTACGATCTTGTTGGAGAATTTGCACATTTTCCCAATTTTATCGCTGAAGACAGCGGGGAACTCTGCTTGGAGCGAGGATGGCATGGCCGTATCATCCATCAGGAGCACTTGTGTGTTGCCACCAGGGTTGAGCTGGATGCCAAGCACTTCTTGGTCCGCCCACTCCAGGACCGATGGGCCCTTCCGTGCCACATACATTATCGCTGTGGTGTGCCTTCCCTTGAACTTGAACCGGCGCTGCCGAACCCCACCCTGGGGATCCATTTTCCAGTGCATGTGACTGGATGGACGTCTGTGTGGTGAAGATGGGCTCCCACCACTTTGGCGAAGTCGCGGTCCCAAATCTGTTTCTGGATGATGGTGTATGGCGAACCGGAGTCCGCTACCATGCTGACGTGAACGTCCCCGATGGACAACTTGCAGGAGGGTTTTTTTATTGCGACACCCCCTATGCCCAGAATGTGATCTTCAATGCACAGGATGCTGTCTGGGTCCAAGACCTCTGCGCCCTCTTGATCATAAGATGCGTCATTGATGTTTTTGACTGCAGCATTTCTGGGCCTCCGGCTGCAGACTTTTCTGAAGTGTCCTGTGATGCCACAGAAAGAGCACTTGATGTGGAACGCCGGGCATTTTTTGTCATTTCCCATGTGAGAGTGGCTGCTACATCTGTGCAGGCACCTTGTTTGACCTGGGGGGCACAACTGGGACCTCTGCCTTTGGGCGTAGATTGTCGGGTTGAGGCGGCATCCGTCGTGGGTTTTGAGGGTTGAAATTTCTGGGCGGTGATTTTGTACACCATGGCTTGTGGTGCTGTGTCTTTCTTGGCCGTGAGAGCGCATCGTTTTGATAACTCTGCTTGTTTTACTATCGCAATGATCTCTGGAAGAGGTACTTCACCGCTTACCCAGAGCTTTTCCTGGACACTTGTGTGGGTGGAGTGCATGATGATTTGGTCCCGTATGAGCTCATGGTGCAGGGTGCCAAACCTGCAGTTGATGGCCAGTTTCTTGAGGGCCGCTACATAGTCCTCCACTGACTCCGATTCTGCCTGTTTTCGTTGGAAGAAATTGTGACGGTCAATGGCCGTTGTTAATGTTAATTATTGATATTTCCAAAGCGCGAACTGCTACCCGAAGGTGTTCTGTCGCTACATGAGGTCCTACCTGGGTCTTGAGCAAGAGAGAAATGTTAACCAGAATCTGAGCCTAAACAGTGAAGAGCCAGGTCTTCAAAGCCTTTCTAAAGGCAAGCAGACTTGGCAAGGCTCTAAGGCAATTCCATGCCTTGGCTGCACCAATCACAAAGCTTCTTTCCACCAGTTGGCTTTTTTTTCAAAAGGAACAGGCACCAATTTAGCATCTGAAGAGCGTAGACATCTAGTGGTGTGTTCCATTGGAATTGAGTTTTAAGATGGTTGGCCCCAGTTCTATAAAGTGCCTTGTAAACTATGCAAAGGGCCTTAAACTGTACCCGCTTTCACACTGGCAACCAGTGAAGCCTTCTGATCTCTGCTGTGATGAAGGCCGTGCATATCACCGGCTGGTAATGGCTGTCTAACTCGTCGAGGGCCTGCTGGAAAACATCGTCGACAGACGATGCCCTGGCCTTCGTACACGCGCAGACCCTCCTTCCCCAGATTATGTAGTTGTTCTGTTTTTTGATGGAGAATTCCTCCTCGCCTTCGTCTTCCAATACTGAGAGGTAATTCAAGAAATACCCCTTCCAGTCAGCCCACTCCATAGCTGGTACCCCGGCTTGGGTAGGAAGAGCACTGGGTTAGTTAAAGAGAGGTTTCGGCACCAATGGTGCGTGCAGCTTGGACAGCAGTGTAACTGTTGTATATTGGCAGTGATCAGGGTTAGCATTTATCTGAAACCATATTGTATTCGGCAGCCATCTTGTCTGCCATGTGCTCACCATGTGCTCTGTCCTACCTTGCTGTAGTTTACTCTTGCACTCTGCTTATAGACAGACTATATTTTGGCTCTGCTACGCTGCAAATGCGCAGAAGAGACTGTGACTGTCCATGCACTTGTTCTAGTCTGTAACAGTCAGGCTATTCTTAACGGAGTCAGTAAACTGCCAGCTCCTCCCTACTGTTATCTGTGCATTTCTGTATGATATTTTATGTATGTAACCCTTCTGTTCTGTACTTGCACCGCCTTCTTTGGAGCCCCTGTGTGGGTATAAAAGGACCATGCTCCTTCTGTCTAGTGGGCTACTTCACACACTACAGAAGGGTGTTGTGTGAATGTAGTTCCACATCATGAGGTTAATAAAACTTTGTTTTATTTATTTATTTATTTTCGAGATTTATAGAGCGCGAACGAATGCCTGTGGGCGTCTCGGCGCTGTAAACTCAATGCGTGACTCTCCTGATACTGGTTCCTGAGGTGGGTTACTGGTTAAACAGCCAGGTCTTTAAACTTTTACTAAAAGAAAAAAGAGAGTGACTTAACCTGATCGACAGAGGAAGGCAATTTCAAAGTCGAGCTGCCGTAACTGGGAACCGTCTGTCTCCCCAGGGAACTGTCTTTGTGCGAGAAACAGTTAATTGGTGCAGAGTCACCGATCTCAGTTGTCTTGGAGGACGGTAAGGTATTAGCTGGTTCCTAAGAAACTGCGGACCCAGATTATGTAATGCTTTGAATACAAGCCAAAGTGTCTTGAATTTTATTCGATTTTTAATCGTTAACCAATGAAAATTCCGAATGGTTTGGGCAATTGGTTTAAATTTGGGGGTTCTGGAAAGCAGTCTTGCCGCAGCATTTTGTACCGATTGCATTTTGTTAACAACCCGAATTTGTGCATTGGCAAACAAGCCATTGCAATAGTCAAGTGATGATAGTACAAGTGTGCTTACCAGGGTTTTGCCTGTGCTGTCAGGTAGGAACGGGATGATTTTTTTAATGAGTTTTAGCTTATGAAAAGCTGTTGCCGCTATTTGATTGGCATGAGCGGAGAAATTGAGATGTTCATCGAAAACAACTTCCAAATTCCTAACCTTTGGGACAGGGTTGGGCAGAGTTCCAAAAGATGAAGGCCACCAGATGGGTGACCAGCGTGGGGAAAGTTTCCCAAAGATGACAACCTCGGTCTTCTCGGAGTTAAGTTTAAGGCAGCTGGAGGACATCCAATCTCCAATTGCCAGCATGCCTTCCTGGAAGCGCTCAGCCTCCTCTTCTCCGTCGTTATTGATGGCAAGGACTAACTGGGTGTCATCGGCGTAGGAAGTAAGGCCCATCCCATAATGTTTGATGACTCTAGCTAGGTCCGACACATAAATGTTAAAAAGTGCAGACTTAGGGATGAGCCTTGGGGAACCCCACACGGTAGAGACAGCTCGGCCGATTGAAATGGTCCTAATGTAACTGCCTGAGTCCTGCCAGATAAAAAGGAAGCAAGTAGGTTTTTTGCTCCCAGGTGGAACCCATCTTTCCGACACGGTCGATCAAGATGGAGTGATCAACCGTGTCGAAAGACGAGGATAGGTCTAGCAGTACAAGCACTGCTGTTCCTCCCTGGTCTCTGATGACTCTGATGTCATAGGCGGCCTTAGTGAGGGCCGTTTCAGTGCCATGAAATTTGCGGAACCCAAACTGGGTGTTGTCCAGCAGGCAATGTTCCTCAATGTATTCGGACAGCTGGTGATTCATAGCTTTCTCTACCACCTTGGCCAAGAAAGGGAGGCTAGCTATTGGTCTATAGTTTTTTAATTCGTCTTTGGCCAGATGCTGTTTTTTTTAGAAGTGGCTTTAAAAGAGTGTTTTTCATGGCATTAGGGTAGATCCCTGATTTAAACATGGCATTACATATTTGCATGATTACACGTGTTAGTAGGTCCAAGACAGGTGGAAAAAATTTTGGTGGACATGGGTCCAGGACTGATCCTGTTTTTATGATTTTAATGATGTCCATTGTTTGTTGCTCTGTTATTTCTTTAAAATGGGTTAGGGAGCAAACAGAGGGTATGGTACAGGTGGAGTGTGTGATGGAGTTGTCTTTGGAAGAGAAGGCTAAGTAAATATCGTTAACCTTTGTATAAAAGAAATTGGCCAGCGCGTCACAGAGAGATTGAGAAGGGGGAGGGGCTAGATCTGGGGTTTTCCCCACTAATTGCTTCACTTCGTCATAGAGTTGTTTATTGGAGTTCTTTGCATTTTCTATTCGGTCGCTAAAGAACTTCCTTTTTGCCTCGATAATCATTTTTTTATAGTTGGCAAGTGTCTCCTTGTAGCGGCATTTACTTTCTAAGTTGTAGGATTTATGCCAAAATCTTTCACGATTCCTACAGATTTGATTTTCTTTCCTAAGCTCTTCCGAGAACCATGGTGCAGGAAGGGGCTATCCTATTTCTAGATATGGTTTTATATGGTACCAGTGCCTCTATGGCGTTGCCTAACCAATCTGAGTATTGATTCATGGCTATGTTTGGGTCTGCTGAGATAATAGGGCAGGTGCTATCCAGTAGTTCTATAAAGTCTGCATTATTTAGGTCCTTCCAAGCTTTAAAGGGTGCGTGACAGGGATCAGGCGGTCTGTCTATTGGGACATCGTTGATTGAAATAGCACAAAGAATGGCATGATGATCAGACCAGGGGAGCGGGAGGATGTCTTGTAAATGGATCCCCTTTAGATTGGAAAAAATGCCGTCCAGAGTATGACCGGCTGTGGATGAGGTAACCAACTGGGGAAGTCCTAGGGTTTCCATGTCAGACAGTAATGCTTGTGTTTTATTGTTGCCTTGTTTATCTAGGTGGAAATTAAAGTCACCTAAGACCGTAAAGGAGTCCTCTGTTGCTAGTGATTCAAGCATTGAGTTCAGGTTTGAGAGAAATTCTGCGCGTGCTCCTAGTGGTCTATACAGGAGAACTCCTTTAAAATTGTGCGAGGGTGTCAACATACTGGCAAAGAGAATTGCTTCACAGGTTGGTGAAATTATAGGAGACATATTCACCGAAAAGGTATTGCGGGCAATTATGCCAAACCACCACCCTTCTTTCTCTGTCTATCCTGTTGATAGACCTTATATCCTGAGGGAACTGCAACCACTAGATCTGGATCTGAGGCCCTATCCATCAAGTCTCCTTGACAAATAATATGTCTATTTTCCTATCCATAATGAGGTCTGATATATGCTGTCTATATTTACCTAACGATCGGGCATTGCTAAGTGCTATGGATATATTTATGTTTGTTTTGGCACTCTTTTTACTAGTAATGACAGTATTCTTGAGGAAAGGTAGCGGGGATTTACAGTGAGGACAGCTGATGATGGTCATTAAAGGAATAGACTCTGGATCATTCTTTGAGCAGTTACTGACTGGACGTGGTCGGTGTTGCATTAGATCGGCTTTGGAGTAGGGTATCCGGGCCTGCGTTCGACCAGGGGTCATGGCCCTGGGTCCGGTCCCGGCGCGGACAGGCGCAGACGGGCTTGCCTTCCGTGCCAACTTCTATCCTATTGGTCTGAGGACTTTGTGCAGAGAAGGGCAAACCCCTAGCACTAGTAGGCCTAACTGAGGCCCACCCGGACAAATTGGTGCCCAGCCAGTGGGGCCCATGGGACACTCGGATGCCCGAAGGAGTGGTCAAAACGAAGGATTTGAAGCTCGCTGCGGATGATCGCTGCCCGAGGAGAGCCGCGTCATGGCAACCACTGCGTTTTTCCTCTCTTTCTGACCAGACCCTCCAGGTGGTGCTGGTCCTCGACTGAGTTCTCTTCTGTTGATTTGCCGTGCAGTGACAATTCGGTCGATTCAAGGACACCAAGGGATTGGTAAGGGTTGTTTTGATGTGACACTAGCTGTTGGTTTGATACCAGGGATTGGTAAGATCGTTTTATGCGGCTTATTGTTGGTTTTGGAATTTGTATTGGCCAATTTTGGAATCTGTGATTGAGAATATATACATTGCAATTTATATAGGCAGGTAATGAGGAGAATTTTGAACAGCGCACCATACAAGCGTACTTTAAGCGCTACTTTGTGTATAATACTGCATATTCTTCACTATTTTTGGCATGCCTGTTTCTAGCACTCCATACAATTTGTTGCTTTTGTGGTGGTACCAGTTTACGACTCGAGGAAGCACAGCCGGCCCCCCCAGAGGGGATGCCTAATAGGGACATGTATATTAAGTATGGTATTTCTTCTATAATGTACAGCACGTTATAGAATAAACATACTATATATGGCCTATGCATGGGTCATTTGATTTATGAAAGATTCAGTATGTGGAACAATGTATATTTAAGCGAAAGACTAGGCACGATTTGTTTGACTGTGTGCGAATGTGGGAGAAAGAAGTGTGTGAACGAATGAAGCGTGAGCAAGCCTTGATTGAAAAGGAACAATGAAAAAATATTCATGCAAAAGCATTAGAGTTGAAAAATAAAGAAATTAAAGAACTAAGAGAGAGACGATAGGGAGCGTCATTTGCAGGTAACTGGCCAATACGCTGTTTGGCGACCCCTCTATCCTATCCTTAATAAACCACAAGATGATTTCTTGTTTTTAGATTGTTCTCCGCCTCCTTATACTCTTCCTTCTGCTCCTCATTAATCAGATGAAGACTCTGCTTCAGAGCAAGAGAAAGCACAGGAAACATGTTCTATGTTGACAGCTGAACGTGTGGAAGATCTTAGATCCGCTGCTCGCAAAGCCGTTCGTAGTACTGCTCCTGCTTCTGAACTTATAGATAACATGAAATGTTGGCAGGACAGGGAGCAAATATATTTCACTGAGGTATTCGCCGCAGAAGTCATTGAGTGGTTTAGGAAGCATTCTGAGGAATTGGGGCCCGATGATATAGCAAATGACTGTAAGCAAATGCGTGATGTTCTTTTAGTCTTTTCCCAGGTGGCTGACTCAATCAGACGCTTGGTTAAACTGCGTGCTGAAACAGTTCGTTTGCGAGAAGTGAAAAAGGCAGCAGACACAGCTGCACAAACATCCTAGACCAGCGTGACACCGGCTTCTGCTTCTGGAACAGATAAGACTATGATAGTTCATGTGAAACCTATGCGGGAAGCCGCACCTTTGTATGGTCCTCCTAGAGGTGAGTGAACAAGTGATAATAAGGATTCCGCTGATGCAAAGGATTATTTTATTCATAATTGGGTTTATACTCCTTGGAATAGAGCAAATGTTATGGCCCTTAAAGCTGCATTGAATGATCCGCGTAAAAATCCAGTTGAGGGAGCCGTTAGCTCTTGTACCATAACTCTGCCTGATGTTGATATGTTTTTTGGATTAATATTTCTCCCTGATATGTGGAGAACTGTTCGTAAAGTTGATGATCTTGAGACTTTTGGGGCATTATGGAAAGAATTGAAACAAATGGATGAAGAAAGGGAATCCGCAAAGAAGCCAAGTCAGCTCATTTTAGACCTTCCCGCAGCTATATTAAGTAAGTTAAAGAAGATTATTCCCCTTAAAAATATAGATTGGACTGTATTTGCGTCTTGCAAGCAAAAAGCAGATGAATCGGTTTCTGACTTCTTTACACGCTTTGAGGAGGTATTCCACGATTTTAGTGGTCAGTCATTGACAGATGACACGGGCAGGCATCTGCTTGTAGATAAGTATGTCGCCAACCTGTTGCCAGGAATAGCTAGACGCCTAAAGGCCAGTGAGAGTTCATGACTACCTCTTCTCCGAGTTCTCTTTTGACTATGGCTCAGTATCACGAGCGACAGGAATTAGAAGCGAAGGGCAATGAGGATGAGAAGACTAAAGAGTTAAAAACAAAGGTTATGTTGGCTCAGGCTTATGGTCCGCCTTCTAGAGTTATTGATAGAGGCGGACGTGAGTCTTATGGTCCGTCTTTTCCTCCTCATACTCGTTCGACTTTGTCTGCTGACCAGTGTGCGTACTGCACACTGGTCATTGGGCTGCAGATTATCCGGCATTGCGTGCTCAGTATTATCCACGTGGACTGGGACAAATGAGAAATCGTTCGGGATATTCTGGGCCTAGAGGAAGCACCGACTAGTGTGCTAGGTTTGATGCTAATTCACATGGACAGGATGGGTTTAACACTTTTGATAGATGGAACCAATATCAAATGTCTAATTATTTGCTGTCTGATTTGAAAGATTCTACTTATGCATAGGACTGTCTAGGATGGGGTAAGGAATCAGTTGAAGTTCCAGTAGATCAGAAGGGTCCCTATGATACAGCACATGTTTTGGGTTCTACTGATCAGTTTCTGGTTGATACAGGAGCTACTCGTAGCGCCTTGTCTAAACAATTGATTCCAAGGGTTCCCCTGTCTGTCATAACCATTACATCAATAGGTTTGGATGGAACACCTTCCCTTAGCCCACTGTCACAAGCACTTGCATTTCATGTTGACAAATTTACTGCTCCATGTCCATTTTTGCGTTCTCCGAATACACCAAACAATATTGTGGGTCTTGATATGCTCAAGTATTTTAGGGATACGATGCACTGTTCTCCAGAAGGTGTACGTGTTATTTTGAATGACAACTACCCCGTGATTGAGAGATATTGTCTTGTTAAAGACGATTAGCTTCACTCCCTAGTACTTTATGGGCTACTTCTGACACCGATGTGGGGCAAATAGTTACTCCACCAGTACATATTAGTGTCAAGGAGGGCGCTTCATTGCCACGCTTGCCTCATTACAAAATTTCTCAAGAAGGCGAAGAAGCACTTGTACGCATTGTCCATGATATAATTGAAGTGGGGGTTGTGGAAGAAGTTCCTTATACCATTTGCAACAGTCCTATTCTTCCTATTTTGAAAAAAGACACTGACACAAGGATTTATAAATTCATTATTCATTTGGCGAAGTTAAAAAGATTGTAGTACCACAATACCCAGTGGTTTCTGACATAATGACACTCCTTACCTTTATTGCTCGGACAGCAACTACATTTGCTGTGATCGACCTTAAGAATGCTTTCTTTTTGATTTCTATTCATCTTGATAGCCGATATTTATTCAGCTTCACTTTGAATAATCGATCATGCAGCTTTTGTAGAATTCCTCAAGGGTACACTGAGAGTCCTAGTATTTACAGCCAAGCATTGAAAAGACAACTTGATTCTTTCACTTTGACTGAAGGAGTGGCTCTCATACAATATGTTGATGACATCTTGTTGGCAGCCAATACACCTGAACAGTGTGAAAAAATTTACTTTATCTCTACTTTCCTTTCTTGGTCACATCACCACAAAGTGTCATGGAAGAAATTGCAATATTGTAGACCGAAGGTTACCTACTTAGGCCACCATCTGTCTAAGGAGGGACGTGCACTAACACCAGATCGCATTCAAGCAAGTTTAGACACACCAGTGCCTTCTACTCAGAAAGATGTCCGTGCATTCATTGGTCTGACTTTGTTTAGTAGGCAATAGATATTAGGTTTTTCACACATTGTTAAACCCTTGTTAGCACTTTTGACTAAAGACACTCCAATGCCCCTTCCGTGGACAGATGAATGCCAGGATGCTTTTTGTCAGCTATGACAAGCTCTTTGTTCTGCACCAGTGTTAGGCACTCCAGATTACACAAAAGGCTTTTACGCTCTATGTACACAAAAAAGATGGATGTGCATTGTCAGTTTTAGTGCAGACACACGGTGACAAGCAGCGTCCCTGGCATATTTTCCAGCGAATCTTGATCCTGTTGCTCGTGCATTGCCCGGGTTTTTTACCTTCAGTTGCAGCAGCAGATGTGTCCATACGTCAGAGTGAAGGGATAGTTTTGTCACATAAACTGTTAGAGCTAGTACCCCATGCGGTTGATGCCCTTTTGAATCAGACTAAAATGCAACACTTGATTTGTGCTTGTTTGACAGGATACAAATTGACACTGTTGGCCCCTCACATTACCTTGAAGAGGTGTGCAACTCTGAACCCAGCTACTTTGTTACCATATCCAGTGACTCAGACTCAGTCACAGAAGTCTCATGATTGTATATTCCTTACTGAGGAACAGAAAAAGGGTTGCGCCGATTTGCACGATACACCACTTTCGGATGTAGATGGGGAACTATGGGTTTAAGGGTCTTGTTGAAGTTACCAGATGGCACAACATCTGCTGCATATGCAATTACGACACTTCTGACAGTAGTGGAGACAGCTCGTATACCACAGAAGTCAGCTCAAGCAGCTGAGCTAATAGCTTTGACATAAGCGAGTGAACTTAGCACTAACTTGTGTGTGAACATCTATACAGATAGCCGCTAAGCTTTTGGAGTGGCCCATGTTTTTGGCCTACTTTTGAAGGAAAGAGGCCTTCTTACATCCCACAGGATGCAGATTATGCACGGAGAACTAGTGCATAATCTTCTGACTGCAGTGACATATCCAAAGAAAATAGCTATTGTTAGGTGTAGCGCACACAAGAAAGTGACTGACAAGACAGGACAAGGCAATGCCTTTGCAGATCGCGTCACTCGTGAGACTGCGATGCAGCAAAGTACTACATCAATGTACGTAGTGAAGTCACAAGCTGAACATTGGCATGATGCTAGACAAGAAGTGCTAGACATACAGAGGTCTGCTTCTATGGAAGAACTTGAGCAATGTTCTAAAGAGAGAATGTTGGATGATGATGGCTGTTGGTGAAAGAAAGAGATGGATAAGTGGAAACTGCCTATAGCCTATTCACAGCCTATGGTTCAAATAGCACATGTGCCGGCACATGTTGGAGCTTTGGCAATAATGAAATTGCTTACGCAAGTTTGGGAGCATTCAAAAATTGCCAGCATAGCTAACAGAATAGTACAGTCCTGTTTGATCTGTTGGCAGTACAATCCTGAAAAAGGGAAACAGACTCCTACAGGAGGGTTTGCTATACTAACTGCACCTTTTGAAGTTTTGCAAATGGATTATATCCAACTTGAACATTGCAATAACTTAAAGTATGTTCTAATGGTGGTATGTGCCTTCAGTAAAAAGATAGAGGCATAACCTACAAAGGATAATAGGGCTCTTACCACAGCAAAGGTGATCTTAAAGGAATTCTTCCCTAGATATGGTGGTGGTAAACTTTTGTGGAGTGACAACGGACCTCATTTTATTGGGCAAGTTGTTGAGTATGTCCTGAAAGGATTAGGGATCAAACAGAAGTTTCATGCAGTTTTCCACCCACAATCAGCAGAATTAGTGGAGAGGTATAATGCTACCTTAAAATTAAAATTACTGAAAATACTGGCTTTCACGTCTTTGAAATGGCCTGATGCGTTAGACCTAGCATTGTTGTCCATTAGATCGGTGCCACATTCACGATCTGGGCTTACACCGTATGAAGTGGTATTTGGGAGACCAATTAATATTTGGGGAGTTCCTAAGCCACGCCCCATACATGATGTACCATGTGTTCTGATGAATGATTACTTAGCACAGTTGACTGATAGTTAAATCTCTATTCCTCAACAGGTTCGAAAAGCTCTTCCTGACAGATCTACTGGTGAGGCCCATGAACTCCAACCTGGTGACCATGTTATAAGGTCTTCGAGAGGTCGAACAGCTTGGAGTCGAGGTGGCGAGGACCAGGTGCTCCTAGCGACTTCGAGGTCTTCGAGAGGTCGAACAGCTTGGAGCCGAGGTGGCGAGGACCAGGTGCTCCTAGCGACGAGGACAGCGGTTCAAGTGACAAACAGAAAGAACTGGATCCGTAGTACTCACTGTAAGCGAGTGTTGCCTATCTTGGTGGAACCTGCTGTGCTGACTGACCATCGAGAGAGTCTAGAAACTGAGAAAGGCCACGCTATCTCACCTGACGAATCTGAGGAAGTCTTTCCAGACCACATGATCCCTGGAGTATCCCAATACCAGCTGAGACCGAGGAAAGAGTCTGCATTGTTGAAAAAGACTGGTTGAGCTACTGTCTTGGGTTTGTGAAACGGAGTGCTGATGTGGCAGGGGGGGATCAGTCCTACATAGTGAAACCCGTCTTGACCCTCTGTGAAGAAACCAATAGCTGCCCAGGACATTAGTGCTCCAACGATTGATTCAACGACACAGTGATCATGTCTGCAAGGAGATCAACTGGTGGCAAGATCTATAATAAGAAGACCATTTGTGCTGTAGGATTTGTTGTTGCTATGGTGGCTGTGGCTGTGACAACCTGGATTGTTGAGAAATTGGCTCGTGCTCGACAGCTTCTGATCGCCACTCCTCAAGTACCAGGTGAGCATCATTACTGTACGCTTCCCCACCATGAGCAGAAGCATCGACAATCCTACCTGAACAATACGTTTATTCAGATGTTGCATCACACTCACAATGCCACAAATACTACCAACTGTTGGGTGTGTGGGATGATACCTGCTCACAGAAGAACGGAGGAACACCATTTATTCTTCTTCCTTTCTGGCATAATGGGTCTTGCCAAGCCTGGTTCGCGCTTTTGTTTGCCTCTGCAAGAGCAAACATTTCGAAGATGACAGTAGGAAGGAATAATAATTATCTCAATAAAGTGTGTTATCCAGATGAGGATGGTTATCCGCGAGCTGAAGGAACTAAAAGGGAATGGGAGGAGTATCGACATGAGAATATTTCTACACCATATGTTTTCCCAAATATGAGAACTATTAAGGACATTGGACCATTTGTGATTTCTGTTACCAGAGCTAAAGCAGGCTTATGTATAGAAAGTGTTGGGAGAATTCCAGTGGGGAGAAGTGAGTGTACTGTGGTTTTGACTATTGAAGGTGCCAATAACAGTAGTTTCATATCATCACATAATACCTACTTTTTTTGCGGTAATAAGGGATATTGCCAACTACCTGTTGGATGGTCTGGAATATGGTATGTGTCCTTTTTGTTGCCCCCTGTGTTTCTGGCACCTGCATCATATCACAGAGACTTTAAGTTGTACAATGATATCTCTATGAATAGATGTAAGAGAACAACAAGAACTGATGAAGTGGACCAGACTGACACCACCTTGCTACAATACGTTGATTTCAATTTGGGCTTGTTTTTCTTTGCGGGTGCTGCATTAAACAGTAGATAGATAAGACGATTGACTCCTGTTGTAGAAGCTGTTACTAATCAGCTATGGCACGTGTGAACATTACAAAAGAGCTGCAAGTTGCAAGGATCGTGGCACTCTAAAATCAAATGGTTCTTGATGTGGTTCTAGCTGATCGAGGCGGTGCATGTAACATCATCGGTAGTAGTTGCTGCGTCTACTTTCCTGACCACTTACCTTCAGTGTTTGATGCAATCTCTAAACTGCATAAGATTACGGCTGAAATTCACCCAGAGACTGGCACCTGGACTTTTGCAAGTTGGTTCTGGATACTATTTGCCACTTGGGGCTGGAAGCTATTGACCATCCTATGTGTAATACCCATAATATTATTTACATGCTGTGTATGTATACAATGTGGTCCAATGCTTTGTTCGTCTGCATTACTGCCTGTACTCCTGCCAAGCGAAATGTTGCAGAAATTAGAGCCCAACGTATGCCAAATAAAGAATGCACTCAAATGATGAATATAGATATACAAGATGTGAACCTAAATTACCCCAAATGAATGAAGATCTTCTGCAAATGCTAGGAGGGTTGTCTGTTGTAAATTTAGCAGCGATCAAGGTTAGCATTTAGCTGAAGCCATCTTGTTTTCGGCAGCCATCTTTTCTGCCATGTGCTTACCATTTGCTCTGTCCTACCTTGCTGTCGTTTACTCTTGCACTCTGCTTATAGACAGACTATATTTAGGTTCTGCTACTCTGCACATGCACAGAAGAGACTGTGACTGTCCATGCACCTGTTCTAGTCTGTAACCGTTAGGTTATTCTTACCGGAGTCGGCAAACTGCTAGCTCCTCCCTACTGTTGACTGTGCATTTCTGTATGACCTTTTACATATGTAACCCTTCTCTTCTGTACTTGTACCAGCTTATTTTGAGCCCCTGTGTGGGTATAAAAGGACCATGCTCCTTCTGTTCAGTGTGCTACTTCATACACTACCGAAGGGTGTTGTGTGAATGTAGTTACACCTCATGAGGTTAATCAAACTGTGTTTTATATTCCTGTTTCCGTGCCAACTTCTATCCTATTGGTCTGAGGACTTTGTGCAGAGAAGGGCGAACCCCTAGCACTGGTAGGCCTAGCTGAGGCCCACCCCAACAGTAACCTCACAGTGCACATAAAACCCAGAAGGCCTACTACCTGCGTGGGGGGTGCACCCTTGCATGTACCGAGAGGGTGGCGCTTGCTGGTTTGTAGGCGGCAGTGTGCTGCTATGGGATGGCACTTGTGCTGGTTGACAGGCAGCTTATGGCCCTGTGGTCACTGATGCCACTGGGGGTCAGCTGTGGGCCCTCATGTGCAGTACAGCGCCGAGACGCCGAAGGGCCTTTGTTCGCGCTCTAAACATTTCATTAATAAATAAATAAATAAATATGTGGGAGTAGACGGCGGGGCACAGGGCCCCCATTGAATGCTGATGGCGTAGATAGTGAGCGCTGAGATCACCCTGTCCTGAGGTTTGCTCCTCTTGCTGGCGGGCCTAGGAGTGATTTGTCCCCACGCACAGCTGATCAGTGAATCAGTGAGCTCTCCTTGTGAGTTGCTCCTCTTGTGAGGAGGCCTGGCAGTGGTTGTCCCCCCGGGTGCAGGCCTCACACTGCTGTGGTTGGCACCCTTGGAGGTATGGTTGGTGGGGGCTGCCCTTAGGCTTAGTCAGTGTCATAATGATGATTGCTTGGCACTCGTGCTTTACAGCAAAATGCACACCGAAAGGGCAGCAAGCTTGAGCCTCGTCCTACGTGCTGGAATGCATGCCGATGGTACTCTGCGGGAGACTGCCATTAGAAGGGGGCAAGGCGGAGAGCGGGAAGCAGTGCACACTCGCCTTGAAACTATCGCCGGCTCTACCCTACCTGACTGGAGTACAGTAGGTGCACTGGGTCTTCCACCCTGTCGTCACTGTGAGGTTGGAAGTTCAGCCCCAGCAAAAGGAAGGACCGAGGGGCTGGGCTAACCTTCACTTTATTTAACAAATATTATAGGTCTTAGGGAGAGCCGGACAGCTAGCCTCTGTCTCGCAGTCCAGGGTGCCTAGATATAGTCACAAGGACAAACTCCCACCTGACCGTTATCACTTTACTAATGAACTCTCACTACTGCTGGAAGAATTTAGGGCAGCAATAAAAAATCTCTCACAATGATTTCTATAAAACATTTTTTCATAATTATACAGTTTTCAATTAATGTGAATCAAAGCATTACATCTTATCATCTCATCATATTATGCATTATTATTTTCAAATTCTACTTGTTTATACTTACAATGAGTATATAACAGATACAATCCCCTTCAAACATAGCTTATTCTAAAATATTCCACAGTCATACCACACACTCTCATCATCAAACAAACAAGCACCCAGAAACACTTTTCATACACAGGTGAACAGATCCAGAGGTGGTAGTAGGCTCCCTCTTATATTGTGCTGAATTCTGAGGTTTCAAAATATCCTGGCCTGTCCAATCCAGCGTGCCTCCCCGCATCACGTCATCCCGCCATGCCTAGCGGCGGGTCACGTGACGGCGGGGAGGCTAGACTGCGACACTACAGGTTTCCTTCATCCTAGTCAATATCTGATAATCCTCAAAGCTAATGCAGAACAGGCTGGGAGTTTTATACTATAAGGTATAATTTTCTCTGCTTGTGGGGGAGGATGGTATAAAGAAATTCCGGGGTGGAACTTTGGTCACTCTTAATACAATTGCTTCAAACACCCATAAGCACGAATGATTCT
Source organism: Lissotriton vulgaris (assembly GCF_964263255.1). NCBI lineage: Eukaryota > Metazoa > Chordata > Amphibia > Caudata > Salamandridae > Lissotriton > Lissotriton vulgaris. Next base: position 990,405,275 of record NC_141698.1, read on the forward strand.
TGTGGACAAAAACAATGAATCACTTTCATTTGACTCGAGGTTGATGTGTGAAAATAACAGCTAATTTGTTTAGCAAATGTGACTTTGTACACCTTTGCAGCCTATATTTTCATCCCTTTTTGTTAGATCTGGGGTCTCTAGTTGACAGAGGTAGGTACCAATGTCCAAATAGGGACCCTTGCTTCTAGTCGAGGTAAGGGGGATACACTCTGTGGATAACCCCTGCTCACCCCCTTGGTAGCTTGGCACGAGCAGACAGGTTTATCAAAGGCAATGTGTAAAGTATTTGTACCAACACTCACAGTAAGACAATGAAAACACCACAAACGGACTTCACACCAGTTAAAAAAATAAAGTATCTTTATCTAAACTACACAAGACCAAAACAACAAAAACCCAACATACACTGTTCCAAAATAAGTCTTTAAAAAGAGTTCAATGGTTTGCACCAAAATAATCCACTGTTGCGTCACTTTTAACCCAAAGTACCTGTAGATGGGACAAAAGTTCTAAGCGGCAGCTGCAGTGCTAGAAAACAAGCGATGCGTCACTCCTTAGACTCTGGGAAGGCGATGCGACAACCCCACTGCACGCAGCAGGCGGGTTGCATTGAATCCGGTCTGTATGGGGAGCGATGCAATACCATGTATGGATTCCGGTCTGCAGGTTCTCCTGTAGTAAGAGTCTCGCACAGGCACGATGCGACGATATTCAGGGTGGCAACGATCTTCGCTGCAGCGGCAATGCGCGGCACAGCATTGATCGTCTTCTGTCGTGGCCTCTCTATGCATTGGCGCTTGACTCTGCGACGATGTTCGCAGCGACGAGATGCTGTCTGCAGGCAAGCAGTGCAACGGTTCTCACAGTGGCGACAGGCTCTGCAATGATATTTGCAGCAACAGGAATCTTCCCGCACCGGGGCAATGCGCTCCGCAAGCGAGCGATGTGTTGGGTCTTGCAGCGGCAACGGGAATCTTCTTGCACTGTCGACTATGCGCTGGGGGTGAAGTCCTTTGTTCATGGGACTACTTAACAGAAGGCCAGCTCTCCTCTGGCCCTTCAAGATCGCTTCAAGCAGGGGACACAGCAACAGCAAAGTCCTTCCCCTCTCCACGGCAGAATAGCAACTGCAGGTCAGCCTACAAACACACAGCAGGGCAGTCCTTCCTCTTCAGTCTTCCAGCTTTTCTCCTTGGCAGAGTTTCCGTCTTGATTCCAGGATGATCTAAAGTTCTGGGATCTTGGTGTCCCTTTTTATACCAATATTTTCTTTGTTCCCTGAAGGCAGAGAGGCCTTTGCCTAGTCCAGACAAGTCCTGGTCAGTCCTGGAGCACTCTGTTTACATGACTCCTTCTTTCCTTCGAGAGAGAGGGGCAGGGTCCTCAGCGGCCCAGCAGAGGTGGAGCCAGCATTGTGGAAGGCAGGCACAACCCTATTCAGGCCCAAGTGCTGTCCCCTTCCACCACTCAAGATGCAGATGAAGCTATTCAGCCTAGTGCTGACCCACCCAGCCTCCAGGAACCACCCCAGCCCAGGGTCTCACAAACAAGACAGCCAATTCACAAACAGGAAAAGGCACAAGAAAGGTCAGACAAGAAAACAGCCACTTTCTAAAACTGCTGTTTTCAAATACAGGATTTAAAAAACATCCTTCCTAAAAGATGGGTTATTAAATTCTGAGTTCAGGGGTACCAGACTTCATTTTTAGGGCTCGCCTGTTGTGCGCAGCACAGCTGGCAAGCTCTATAGGGGCTTATCCAGTCTTTAACCACACCACCACTGGCTGGCGATTCCTTGCAGTGCATGAAGCACGTGCACAATGCCACCAGCCGCCTGCCTGCCTGCCTCGCATTCCCACATCAAAGGCAGCCCTCCCAGCGCATTTGTCACCCCCTAATTATTCACGGCCTGCCGGCCGTACTTTCAGTTTAGTCTCCTTTTAACTTGCTCGCATTTCCCTCCTCCCCCTTCTGGGTCCTTATCTCCAAGCATTCCCCCCTCCCTTCTCGCCCAGCCCTTTGATGCTCTGCTGTAGACCCTGCCTCTAAACCTGTCGTCCCATCTTTCACCCTCGCTTCCCCCTTTCCTCTCCATTGACGATCTCCCTCATGTGTGAGTGCTACCTGAGCTTGTGGCCTGTACCCGTCATATCTCTCTCCCTACCATACACTGTTTATTTCTTCCTGTATGCAGCAAACTCGTGACACACACGGACCCTGGCCGGAGCGGGATCCAAGCTCAGTCAAGCTCAGATGGGCGTGGGCCTCCAACCATTCCAAACACCATGCACGGTGCAGTGTGCCACCAGCTTTGGCAAGTGCGTCAGCGCCCCACTTAGGGACAGTAAGCGCTATATAGATGTTGCAATTGGTGGCAGGCTTTGTGTCAATTATGCCCCATATTTGAAGACTTTCCTCTTACAGACCATTACAGAGTGAGCATTTAAATAGTTCAACTGCTAGTATTGAAAGCTTGGCAGCTAAATTCATATAACCGAGGTCCTTTGTAGAAAAAATTGTAACCAAATTGCTTTATCTCCTACTGCCTCGCATTTCTTATATACCAAAGCAGATAGCACTGAGCAAGCACTGGCAAAGCTGTGCAGTGGTTAAATATATTGTTTAAATTTTGTTTTATTGTAAGCTACTATATATTCTACGGACGCGCGACGGAGACGGAATAACAAAAAAAAACCAGTTTCTGCGACGAATGGTAAACAGTTCGCCAACGAGCCCCTCACCCCCCCACTCTCCCCCTCCCCCATCTCCCCCCCCCAAACCAGCAGCCACGCGCTCTCATTAACTGCAGGCCTAATGAACAGGGCCTGGATTTAAAGCATGAGCGCAGATAATTCACGCGCCGCTAATTAGCGCCTAGCCCTGATTACAGTGTGTGTATATTCTATGTAATGTGTAAGTGTGTGTTAACCGATGTTGGTGTATGCATTCAAGAATCCATCTGTATGTGTTTTTGTGTATGATGATGATCTTTTTGCGGTGGTGTTATCTGCATTCAAAGACGGAGTTGGGTGTTTTTCATTTTAATGTATCTTTTGTTTTGTGTGTGTATCATGCCTGTGTGTAGCATAGACGACGATTTATCTGTTCAATAATGTTATCTCGCCTATATTTATATAGTAGCATGCATCTGAATTTGTGGTCTGTCTTGACTGTCCATTTCTCCAATGCTTTTGCATATTGTGTTGACCGGAGTTGATTTTGTGCAATTTGCTGTGTCTAATGCAGTGTGTATTTTATCAGGTACTTTTATCTGGGGCTATGGGAGAAACTGAAAGCCATTAGTCGTCCATTGTGTGAGGTGATTTCTGGGTTGCAACCTGCAAAGGCGGAATAGTACAACACTCAGCGACCCTGCAATTATTCTTACCGCTTGAAAAATATTGTTACTGAAACTATAGGCATCATTTAGATTTAACCGAGCTGGAACCTCGTTAGGAGTGAAGGAAACACCAGGCTTGCATTGTTGGAGCCTCTGCTGGCTCTGCCTGCATAAACATCATACCTGGTGGCCTATCAGCCACTGAGCCGCCATGCCACTGTGGTCACCACTCCCTACTTCCTACCAGCTCTACATTTCCATGTCTTGTTGTACATTGAAGGAATGGCCGTCCAGGGCAGAGTAATCAAGTGAGGACTGAATGCATTGGGGTTTTTTTTTAATTTCAAGAAACAAACTCATACTTTGGGAGCTTGTTTCTTGAAAACATAATTTTTTGAGTTCATGCATCAAACATGACTGTTGCTCAGCAATCATCTGTGCCTTCAGTGGTACCACTGAAGGCACACGGGTCCTCCACCATAGGAGCGGAGGCCAAACGCACCAATGACTGAAGATGGCATCTGCCAACACCTGCTGAAAGGGGGTGCGCACTCCGAGCAAAGGCATCACTTCATCGCCACTGTTTGCAGCAAATGGACACTTTTAAAAAAAATCCAACCCTGCTCTCTAGAGATGTGGCCTAACGACCAGAGCTGCCATCTAAGTCACGTAAATACAAAACATGTTGCATTCCAAATGCTATAGGTGTCACATTCGCGAAAGTTATAACTATTGACATTGTAAATGACAAAGCTATCAATTTAGCTATTTTAAAAACCAAGAAATAAAATATTTGTAATTTACAAGACCAATAGCTCCAACTTTTCTAATGCGAGACCTATTGCATTTCCAATGCTTGTTATATATTGCTCCTATGGTAAGAGATGCAGGTAAACATTATACACAGCATTCACCTTTATAGCCTATGGGCAAGATAGCCTTCCAAAAGTGAAAAACTAAATTGGCAGTATTACACTTTCAGAGCATGTCACCCATACTAGTACATGCTCTACCTTTCATATACAGTGCACCCTGCCAAGTAGGGTACCTTGGGCCTTCTATAGGGGTGTCCAATGTGTACAGAAAGAGAGGGTTAGGCCTGGCCATTGGGGACACTGGGCTGATCAGCATGGCAGTTAGCAACTGCACACAGGCACTGAAGTGTGGCAGGCCTGAGACACCATTTTAGGGCTACTCATGCGGGTGGCAAAATCAGTGCTGCAGGCCCACTAGTAGCATTTGAATTGTCGCGTTCTAATCTAGGACCCCGATCAATATTGTGACCTTATGCCCCTATACAGCTATAATCCATGTATTCCCCTATAATGGCATAAACGATCAAGAGCGATATTTCAGAAACTCGTCTCTGGCCTAACACGATCAGAGCCACATATCAGAATCTCTTCCTGTGCAGCTCATTAGAGCAAATGACACAGCAGAAGCCACTATCTAAGATTCCTAGATTACACTCCGAGTTCTTCAACAAGATAAAACTCAGCAACCTGGGAAAACCCTGCTTGCTATGTTTTGATTAGTAATAGAATTCTAATGAGCACTGAGAGACGATCACTTTTTAGTGACATCTTTATTGACGTCTTATGTCCAAAAACTTACGTCAAACAAGGCACCTTTCAGGTATAAATATTACCAACGTTGCCTTAAGCAAACGCTGCTGCTGTCTCAACGACATCGATGATAGCGATGGTGTGGTGAACATAGGAGCAGAACAGCTGTCCCTTACAGAGCCCAGCAGATGCAAGCTGCCCACGGACGCTGCCCCTCCTCCTCCTCGACGCTCTGAGAGAGACGCTGTCTTTTCTCCTGCCGAGAAAATCCAGCTCCGGCGTTTCCAGCCCACTCTTGCGAGTGACTGGGATATCGAGTCCTGGAAGGAGATACAAGACCTCCAACATTCTATTTCAGAGGTATGGTGTTGACTAAACCCTTAGAGAGAATTCTTGAAGCAAACCTTGGCAAAACCAACTTAACTAAAACTGCTACTTACTTACTCCCTCCCAAGTATTAGGCTTAGGTCAGGTACACTGGGGTAGGCGTAGTTAGAAGCACCAGTTGAGTACGTTAGCCAAATGTATATACGAATGTATATATTTTATTCATTTTAAACCATTGTATGGCTAAGAAACCATATCAATGCTTTTACATTACTATTTCGCAATCCTCATTTTACTGTACGCACTTTTTATAATAACTAGTCTTGCAATTGTGGCAATTCATTTCTCTTGCACGAGAAGAAAGACTGTTCAATAAATAATACCTTTTATTGAAAACGCCCGTCTCTCTATTCTCTGCATCTTGGTGAAAGTAATCTGCACAACTGACTGAGTAAAATAACTGTCTATTGTTTCACACGACTCTAGAGATTGACTCTTACTCTAAGGAGCAAAGTTGTCATGTTTATGCGGTTGTTGGAAAACTGAATCCCTTCTTGTCTGTACCAGGGAAGCTGATCACTTCCTATTCAGTCAAGAAAGTTTCCAGTGCCCCCTGAGTTAGTCGGTAACAAACCCAATTAAGTTTAGCATAGTCAGTAGAGACCTGGAAGACCCGCACTTCTACGTCTATACTATTGTTTATGTTATTCCAATGCGCAGGGCCTATTGGGAAAATAGGAACTACACTACAGAATCACCATCCCTGGCACAGTCAGTGCACTTTACTAGGGACCTACTGATGTAACAAATCTGCCAATCATGGATAACCAATCATAATAACATTTTTACTCAAGGAGCACTTGCACTTTGACACTGATCAGCAGTGGCACAGTGCCCAAAGCATTTAAACCATCAAAAACGAATTCCAGCACAGCGTCAAAAATACAGGATGCAGAGGCAAAAAGTCAGGAGATACCACGCCAAAGATGTCAGGTCTAACACTGTTGCATTTAAAGGAAGCAGAACACCTCTGATCCGAGTAGGTTTAAAAACAAAAGTAATTGTGTGTGGTTTGGTTCATATTTAAAGATTTCCAGTGCTATTATTGCTCAAAAGTGACTTTGCCTTCCACCAAGTTTGTATAGCTGTAATGAGGCTTGCTATTTTTAAATTGTAGCAGCATGCTCCTATTTCAGCATTTTTACATTGAAAGGGCCCAACACAAATACTGCACAAAAACATAGGAGAATGGCTATGATTTAATGACCAAAGACTCAGTGGAAGCAAGATTGTATAGTGCAGTATGTACGATCTACCACTGTATTTCAAGGGGGTGTAGAGAAGACCATAGAAAGTGCACAGCACTCAAAGATCCCTCTTTACTTTCTGTGTCTTTGATTGCCTCATGAAACTTGAGGGAGACCAAGGGTACCAAGGGTACTGCCAAGGTAGCAAAGGGCGAGCCAGGACTGGAAGCTGCTACCCCTTGTTAACCTGCACCAGTAGCCTCATCAATTGCATCTACTGCCTAGTTACACAATATCTACCTATGTGTCTTACAAAGCAAATTATCTCAGCAAACAAAAGAAATGTGGGGCTGTCAAATACAAACCAAACTATTTTGGTGACAGCAAATTTTTAATTGTCCGTCATAACTTGTGCACAGTTTTTTAAACAGCACTTCCTTAAACTTTGAAATTTGTAATTTGTGAATGTTATGTACACAAGAGTGTTCTATGACCTACTGTAGGCTATACCATAATATTATGGGCCAAGAAGATCATGTAAGTGAGTACTCTAGGTCTTCACGTGCTAATATAGCATTATTAGTACTCATAATGTGTTTAATGAAGCCAATGGAGCAGTCACAAATGCTGCAAAGTGTAACGGACAAGGGGGGCTTACATTTATAGAAAAGCATATCCCTTCGCAAAGTTGAACGTAACTTGGGCGTCTTACAAAGTGGTCAGTGTAAGAGGCAAAAGCCCCAGCATCTCTTCTACCCTTTTTTTTAAGTTCAAATGAAGTTTATTATTCATAATATATAAGGTATCAATCTATACTACTATTATAAAGAGAGAACACAAACCTTTGAGCCAGGTAAACTCGGGAACCACAGTGCCAAACCACACACCCGATACATCGTTGAAAACGTCAGGGTGTGCAGATGGACATAGGCTATATAAAATAAAAATTAAATGTAAATTTAAAAATGTAACTGTAAAAAAAGTAGTCCCTGGAAGTAGCGCCGGCCGCGATATAGCGCTAGCTGCGACGTTGCGCTGGCCGCAACGTGCGTGATGACGAGGAGGAGCAGCGGACATGAGCGCGGGGAGGAGCGGCGGACAGGCAGGGAGGAGCAGAGAGGAGCGGCGGACAGGCGGGGAGGAGCGGTGACGAGCGGCGAGGAGCGGCGGTGAAGTCAGGAGCGTGGGGAGGAGCGGCGGCTCAGGTAAGGCAAAGGGACACGTAAAATGTCGGGGCGGGAGGCGGCCTCGCGGGAGGTGGCTCCGGGACATAGACAATGTCGGGGCGAGCGAGGGCCGGGGCGGGCGGTTGTCCCTGAAGCCTCATTGCCCCCGGACAACATCGGGCGGGCTGCTAGTACATAATACAGTAGAAGAACTATGGGGAAAACGGGGAGGAAAAGGTAAGCAGGGGAAGAAAAATCGGAATAAACTTTGTAATTGAGGAAATGCCAACAAACTTATCATGGGCATTAATAAGTAAAAAGAAAGAGCCCAATGACTATACACATAACAAATGCAGATGAGGAGATGCAGGTAACAATGTTGAAGAAGAAAGGGAATGACAGGGGCATCAGGGAGGTTTGGAAACCTCCTGCTGAGCAGGTCGTGGGCAAAATGAACGAGTTGTACAATTATCTAAATACATCCAAACAGGAAACCATAGGTCTACACTTTTGGCTGCCAACTGGGCAGGAAAAACAAAAGCAGTGTCAAGCCTGTGATTATGACAAGTGCTAATATAGCATGGACGATTCACTTTGTTAAGGGTTCCTGCTTTCTGTTAGTACGAAACTAAGGAAGTAAAAATTAACGTTGTGCCTATGTGTGTGTCAATACATAATCCATATGTACTATCCAGTCAGTTACATTATTTATGCCACATATGTGAGCCTACGAATATGCTTTTCACCATTTTGCTTTTGTCTAAAATAATTGTTAGCATAATAAAATATATCGATTAACACAAGAAGAAATCTTAACAGAGCCCTTTAGTTTCATTGTTAACCTTGGTAAGGTAAATGAACAACATGAATTCAGCAGTTTTATCTTGTTTCAGTAAACATGGGGACTGTGTTCATTTTTCCATTTTTTTATTGCACTGAAAAACAGTGATATATGCATAAGGGAAAAGTGTGGTTGTCATTTGGAGGAAAATTCATTTTCATTCACTGAATAGATTGCGGGAATTATGAACAATGTAAGAAAATTGTAAGTAATTAGAATGAGGTTCAAAGGTTTTATTTTACAAATGAGGAAATTAAATATGCAAATGCATTTTTATCACCAAGGTAGTTAACAGATGAAAGAGTGGAAAAAGTGTGTGTTCCTAATTCATCATTGTTTAAATGACAGCTGCAACTTCTAGCAGAAAAATGGCAATAGTGTAAAATGCAGATGGCCATATTTTATCATCTATGTGAGGATTTTCTGTACTAATTAACATTACAATCATGTTCTATTGTAATTACTTTGCGATTTTCATATCCGGGGAAAGGCATAGTAATAAGACTGGAGTCAGAGCTTGGTGGAAAACTGTAATAATGAACCCCAACCCCCTGTGTAGAACATGTACGAAATCAGCACTTAAGTGTTCTGTATGCTTTTTATTGGCTTTGGTGAAACCGATCAATATTTCTAGATACTCTATTCATGTTGTTAATTATGACTTATTTTCACAGATTCTTTTTTATATTTCTGTAGAACATTAAATAGCACGAGTCAGTTTATAAGCATTGTTCCTAATACTGAAGGTGGGGAGGGTGGCTACTCTGATAAGCTCCGATTTACCTGACCCAAAATCAAGGGGACCTGCACCCAGAGTCACCATGAACGGAAGGAATCTTAGGGCCCGATGTAGGTAAATCTAATTTACCACTTCTAAAATACCGAATCATACTGATTCGGTATTTAAGAAGTGGTAAATTAGAGGGGGGGAAATGTAGGTAATTCTAATTCGGTAAATACCGAATCTGTAAGATTTGGTATTTACCGATTCTGTAAATACCGAATCGGTATCCCCCATTGATTCCTATGGGCCTTGAAGCCCATAGGAATTAATGTGAAATACCGAATCGGTATTTACCGATTCGGTAATTACCTATTCTTGTAAGGGTGCATGGGGTGTCACTTTGACACCCTCTGACACCCCAATTACAGGCTTGTGTGCCATGTGGCAAAACATACATGCCCTATGGGCATGTCTGTGTGTCACATGGCACAGGTGTGCATGCACAGATGTGCATGCACACATGGAATCGGTATTTTACCACCCAATTGGAATGGGTGGTAAAATACTGATTCTTAAAGCCCTGTGGCACTCTGACATGTGCCAGCTACATCTGCATTTACAGAATCGGTATTTTACAGAGTCTGTATTTACCGATTCGGTAATTTTACCGAATCGGTAAATACAGAATCGGTAAAATACCGATTCTGTAAATGCATGCCCTACATCTGAAAACCCTAAAACCGGTCGGAAACGGCCAAAATCGGCCGTTTCCGACCAGTATTAGGGCTCCTACATCTGGCCCTAAGAGTCATACTCAAACTTCTCAATAATATGCAAAATCATCACACGAGTAATGACAGCCACATGCAATTGTTCATGCTTTAAAGTATCTTGGCCCGATAGAGTAATCAGATCACCAAAAAAGTGACTAAGGAAAAAAACGTACAATACGAGACCAGGCGAAGGTGGGTAAAATTTACAACTGAATTAAAAGGGATTAGTGTATCTGACACACACTCCATTGCAGTCGGACTCAAATCAGAACTAGCACCCACATGCATCAAGGGTTTTTGCATTCGCAAGCGGTGCGAATCGCAATTTTAGGCCGTTTGCGAATGCAAATCCTTTTTTTGGGATGCATTAAGGTTTTGGCTATTTTCGCAATTTAAGAAATCGCAATTAATTTGCGATTTCTTAAATTGCGATAGCATTTAAGAAATCGCAATTTTGCGATTTCTTAAATGCTATGCATGATCATTTTGAAATTGCGAATTCGCACTTTGGAAGGGGTAAATTAGCATGAAGTTAAACTTCATGCTAATTTACCGAAAACTTTCAAACATGCCCTAGTTGCATATTTGAAAGTTTAAATTTACACACACATGTCCTTGGGTCATGTGTGTTTGTAAATTGCATTTAAACTTACATTTCAAGGGTGCAGGGAGGGGTTCTTTGGTCCCCCCCTGCACCCTTGAAATTGCATTCACATTTTGCGAATCGCAATTTGAAATTCGCAAAATGTGAATGCCTTCCCATTGATTCCTATGGGCCTTTTGGCCCATAGGAATCAATGGGAATTGCGAAATCCCAAATTAGAATTCGCATAATATTTGCGATTCGGTAAAAATTGTGATTTTTACTGAATCGCAAACATTATGCGAATGAATTGATGCATCCCGTTTTGCGATTCCTTATTTGCGATTCCCTAATTTTCGCAAATAAGGAATCGCAAAACCTTACATTGATGCATGTGGCCGTAGGTCTCAGTCTAGCACAAGCAGGTCTTTGCCTTTTGATGCCATATTCATTTAAAACTTTAAAAACTCATCTCTTTGGTTCCCTTTATCGGAATTTGGTCATTTCGGCATCATTTTCTTAATTTAATTATTCTCAATTTTTATTAATTGGAGTGGGATTTTTATTGTGTTGTGTTTTGACTTTTTGTAACTGTTTTCGTGCTTCTGAGTGCTTAACACATTTTCTTACGTTTATCCTTCCTGTTCTGTTCCATAGTATTGGACTTGGCCTTTTTTGCAGGGTCATCCCCAAACTGTTTGCCTTCCTCCTGCACTTTTTCTGACCTGTTGTTGGCAGTTTTATGACTCTGGGCACAACTGGAGAAGGAGAAGCATGGCTCACTGGTTAGAGCGGCAGACTCTGAAGCCGAGATCAGGCCCCGGACCAGGGTTCAAGTCCCGATGTGGCAGGGTCTTGGGCTCAATGTCCGTGGACTCTATAATTCTCGGCGCCTACTCTAATCATGGGTCCCACGCTGCAACTCTGGGCAATAGCTTGCTTAATCTCCACATTGGCCCCAACAACACTGGGATGCTTGGCTTCACCTTGGGGGGGCCCAGGAGGGGCATCTCACAGGGTGAGCCAGGAAGAGTTCCACAGCGTTATACAGCGCCGGGACGCCCCATTGCTGGGGCAGTTGTGGGCTTTACAAGTATACTACATCTTACAAGTATACTACATTACCACTGCTGATCAGTGCTAAAGTGCATATGCTCTCCCTATTGTAAATTAATGTATGGATTAGTGACTCCATTATTGGGTTATTTGATTTACTGTCAGACCCTAGTACAGTGCACTGCGGGTGCCCAGGGCTGGTAAATTAAATGCTGCTGGTGGCCTTGCAGCACCGTTTGTGCCACCCACAGAAGCAGCCTGTAAAAGTGTCTCAGGTCTGCCATTACAGAAACTGTGTGCTTTCTGGTACAGCCATGTTGACTGGACAAGTGCAACCATTACGTGTATTTAACAAGGACCCCCTGAAGGTTCGGATACAATAGTTCCTAGGCCAGGGAAATTAAGGTATACGACAATAAACAACCTAGGCAACCCACACTGAACAATGCAATATACTTAAGGACAAATGGCTACAATTAGTTAGGAAAATATATGTCTTTTATTTTAGATCTTGTAAAAACACAACATATGACATGAATAGAAAGGAACCAATAAACACCAATAAAATCATATATCACATAATGGAATTAAGAAATTCATACATTTGTAACAATTAATAACAACATATATTAGATAAGTTAAAAGACTGAAAGTGGCAAATTGGGTCTCAATTTGCCAGTCCTTTAACCCTCCCTTTTCTGCATATTACTCACCCCTATGGTAGGCCCAAGGGCAGGGTGCATTGTAGGTAAAAAGTAGTACATGCCCTGGTGTGTGTGGCATGTCCTAATAGTGAATTACAGCCATTTTTTTCACTATTGCAAGGCTACCTGTTCTCCTTAAGCCAGAATTGGCAGTTTGATTATAACATCTTATAATCCTAACTGACTAAGGGAACTAGGTAGAAATTCAAGTTTATAATGCCTGAACTCAGAATGATAAAATACATCTTTTAGTGAAGTTGGTTTTAACATTCTGTGTTTTATAATACCACTTTTAGAAAGTAAGTATTTTCTTGCCTAACCATGCAAGCCTGCCTCTGCTAGGTTGTGTATTCCCTGTCTGGAGTTTGAGTGACAGGGGCTCGGGGATTCCACGAGACAGGGTTAGTCAGCACAGGGCTGAATAGAGAAATCTGCATGTAGATGGGTGGGAGGAGTTGCACCTGGGACCTGAATAGGGCTGGGCCTGCCTTCCACAATGCTGGCTCCACCTCCTGTGGTGCATCTGATGTCCCTGGCCCACACTTGCAATGGAAAGAAGGAGTCTTGTCAACAAAGTGCTCGAGGACTACACAGAACTGGTTTGGACTGGGTACAACACCCTCTTCCTTCAGAGGACAAAGGATTTGCTAGTATGAATATTGGGACCCAGACCCAAGAGCTTTAGATCACTTTTGGGAAACAAGAAGAACCTTTGCTGAGGAGAGGAAACAGAGAAACTGAGGAGGAGACGATCCCTACGCTGAGTGCTGCTTGGGGGATTGGCCTGCAGTGTTTGCCTGACTGCCAAAGAAAGGAGAAAGGACTTTGTGCTATTTTGAAACCAAATTGGAAAGGATCTCCAAGGGCTTGAGATAGAGCTTGCCTTCTGCTGAAGTCTCAAGGACAACAGACTTCACCAACCAGCTCCCCTGCCTTCCTTGCTGGGCATTGAAGTGCCTATTTTCGAGCTAGCCCTTCTGAGAGACTACATGTCGCTGGAAGCTGGAAGCGCGACTCAAGGCGAAGAATCGGTCGTTGCCGCGGACATTGTCGTCGCATCACCGGATAAGAGTGACGCCGTTGCAACAGATACGGTTGCATCACCGGAAAGCATGCCGCCGCTGTCGCCATCGCATTACCTGAAACGCCTCACATCACCGGAGAAGAGTGTCCCTGTCGCAGCAGACGCCGTCACATCACCGGAGAGGCGTGTCACAGGGCCTGTTGTGACTCAGAAGAATCGCTGAGTCACCGCACGGCCGTTTGACGTGCACGCATCATGTTGCATCAAGAAGAAGATGCCATTTTGTTTCATTGCACCGGATCTTCATTGAATCATGGCGCTGCTGTTTGCATCCCCATGGAAGCGCAGTAAGAAACCAATGCATCAACTCACTACACGGAGAAGAACCAACGCATCTCCTACGCAGCAGTAGGGAACTGACGCATCACTGTTCTTGCGTGTAAGGAACTGACGCATCACCTTCCCTGCTTGTATAGTATTATGCATCCAAAGGTACATTGAACTCAAAGTGTTGCATTTTACATCTAAGGAGAACTAAGCTATTTCTACCATTTTTAAAGTACGGTCTTGTGTTAAGTCTATATAAAAATACTTATTTTTATACTACAAATTTTGTGGTATCCATCTGTAGTGTTGTCACTGGGTTACTCTATGTCTTCACAAATGCTTCATACACTTCCTCTGAGACAAGCCTGTCTGCTCATGCCAAGCTACCAAGGGGGTGACCAGGGGTTATTTTAGGAGTGCACCCCCTTACCCCGACTTGACGCAAGCGTCCCTATTTGGTCAAAGGTACCTACCGCTGCCAACTTGAGACCCTAAATTCTAACACATAGCTACTGAGAGTTGAACTTAGAGTTACATTAATGAAACATTTACTAGACCTTACAAGTTAGTGACATTACTTTTGACAAACACCCATCATCTACATGTATCTACTTTATAACAGTCTCCAGACACCGTTTTTTAGAAGCATTCAGATGGCTCGGCTGGGCAACCATTGAATTTAAAACAATGCATTCTCATTGGTAAGACAAATAACTGACTTGGTTATCTGCAAAAACTTGTGGCCAATTACACACATGATAGGAATCGCTGCTCAATCAGCCAAGTTTCAAATGGCTACATTTATGCTGGCTGTTCACAACAAGTTTATGAACTCCCTAATCTGTGGAACTCCCTGGATCATCTCTTCAACATTGCATCAAAATCAATTGTTAGGGAGGGGCATGGTCTGGCCATGAGTGAGAATGGCCGCCTGAAAGAAGAGCTCTTCTCCGGGGCGGCACTCATCGGGAGGCAGCATTGTTTCCATTAGGTGATTAATTTGACATCCCTGGACAGCTGTGATATTCTCTCTTTGGACCAGAGATCTTCTCTTGGGGCTTTATTTCAAGCAGAGGAGCATCTGAGGAGAAGAGCACCAGCTGGGCCTAGTGAAGTCTTTTGAATCCCCGGGCATCGCGTAACAAGCACACCCATCTCCCAAGTGAACTTCTGAGCCTGACAAACCTGACGAACGACAACAGAGGTCAGGGTTAAGGTTTCTGTTCACGGAGTGACTCCGAGGATTTTCAACCTCACAACCAAGATAAAGGTCAGTGCCAAGGTTGCCGTTCACGGAGTAACTCAAAGAATTTTTAGTCAGAAATTGTTTTCACTTTCTTTCTCCGGAAAATTTCCTGAACCTGGAATCTCCTTAAACTAAAATGAAGATAATTGTGCTCAGATTCAGGATTGTATTTTGCTCATTTGGGCCAGGACTATTTTTTTCAAATAAATGCTAACCTCTCTAAATGGCCAGAACCCTGCTCTGATTCCCACCACTATGTTTTTGGGCTTATTATATTGAGACTCAACTCTTCTCTGTCCATAATATGCAGCCTATTAAAATTCACACATGGAGCACCTCGGAATGCGGTAACTATAAAAGAAGTTTATTTACTGTAGAATTCCACTCTAGTGGTTTCTACCCTTAATGGTGTTCATTTGCTACGATTTTTCTCACATTACAGTGACCATATATACACTGTGATTTAATGGCTGTATGCTTTTGCAACACCTGGTTAACACCTGCTTGACTTTGTGGAATAAAGGTGTTACAAGTTATACTGAGTGCCTATTACCTTGGTTTTTGCAACTCTTGTTAACTATATAATGAACATTTTGCCAAGACATTTGCATACTAGATTCGTACCTATTGAGCAAGTGATTTTTCCTCTTTGTTACTCTTTGCCTCAACAATACAGAATTAACACTTCCTAATCTGCACATACACCTCACAGACTCAAATATTTGCAGGTAATGTCTAAAAACAAGAACGAGAGCAAGTCTACTAAGCAGCCACTTTTTGCTAATGTACTGAAGCATCCAAGAACTCTGCCTCACCATCATCATCTAACCAGCCTCATAATAATTCAACTGCAATATCAGGGGATACTATGGATCGCCTTTTTCAATAAATTTCTACCATTAGTTGTTGTTTGATGGAAATAGATATTAACATTTCATCCCTTGCAATGGCGACAAAATTAATAAGAGCAGACATAGTCCAACTTCATACTAAAAAAGAGGATCTAGAACAGCGTCTAGTAGTAGTTGAGAATAAATTTGATTTGGTACAAAGCAGAAATCAAGAACTATTGCTTCTCTGTAGCAAGCTGGTGGATTTGGAAGATCGCAGGAAGAGAGGTAATAGTCGCTTCTTTGGTTTTCCAGAAGGAATTGAAGGCCAAAACACTAGAAGTTTTCTGTGCAATGTTCTCCCTATACTGGTTGGCATTCATTTTGATCCAACACTTGAAATTCAACTGGCTCATCGTCTTTGCCCCCGCGTAAAAGCTTAGACTCTCGTCCAAGACCCCTCATCGCTTGTTCTTTGAGACATGATCAAGTCATGCAACTACTAACAGCAGCACGGATTCTTCAGTTATAAAGGTAATGAAATCCGAATGGCGGCTGATTATTCTCGAGAAACTACTGAACAGAGGAAAGCTTTCCTATCTATGAGATCGCAACTGCGTAAAATGGGCATCAGGTAGGGTTTCTTTGATCCAGACCGTTTTTGGGTCACCAACAATGGTGATTCAAGAGACTTTTACAATCTAGGAGAGTTACAACGTTTCTTGGATGATACGAAACAGCAGGTTATGGACATACAGCACATACCTACTCCTCAAAATTCTCAAAATCCTCTATCTTCTCATTACCCTGTGGATAGTGTATGCCGGATATAAGGTGCAGGTCTTCAGCATGGCAGAGAGCCTGACAGGTTGTCCCGCACCGAAGAAGATAGAGCCTCAGCTTAACAGTCAGTATCTAGACTCACCCAAGACCAACATAGAGACACATCTCGTTCTCCTTTAAAATCTGCTTCTGACGGAGAGTAGCTTCTGTGCCGAAGTTTCTCATATTGTTAAATAAAATCTCTAGCTTCTGACCTTTGTGTTCATTTTCATAGAGAAATACAAATCTTGCATACTTCAGATAAGATGACACTCCTTTAGATAAGGTGTGTCACCAGATAAGTATTATTTAATCTATCACTTTATTTATTTTCCTATTATTACTTCTGAATCTCAAATGTATATATCTATATTTTGCTCATAGTCTGAAATTTACCTAATACATTATTTATTACAGATGATCATTGTCATTGGCAATTATCATTCGTACTGTATTGATCCCACCTTTATTTGTCAATTTCTCATGTTATATTTAAAATGAAATTTTTCCACCTCTAAATATTATTGCCCTGGATACTCCTTTAGAATGTCTTTTAAGTTTATTTCCTAAGGTACCCTAGATATGCCTGCATATAGGTTTTATAATATTTAGTTTTCTATTTATAGAATATCACTAAGCATAATTGGTTTCCCTGGACCCTCATCATTATTATAAACAATCTTGTCATTTGTTTTATCTTCTGGTGGGTACCCTTATTTATTTGCTTATCATTGCTTCTGAACCCAAAATGTAATGTATCTATCTGTATCTTCCTCATGATTTGAAATTTACCTAATGCATTATTTATTACAGAGACAATTATTATGCAATATTTATAGTTATGATTCATTGTTTCTCATGTATGATTAACACTTTGCTATTTATTTTTCATATCTATCTAACTGGTAAATGTATTGACATTGATAATTATCATTGGTACTGTTTTGATCTCACTTCTTTTTGTAGATTTTTTCGTGTTATATTTCAATTGAAATGTTCCCATCTTTAAATATTATTGGCATAGATACTCCTTGAGAATCTCTTTTAAGTATATTTCCGAAGTTATCCTAGATATGGCTACATATATGTTTTATAGAATTTAGTCTTCCCCTTTATAGCATGCCACAAAGCATAATTGGATTCCCTAGACCCTCATCATTTTTATAAGTGGCCCTCACATTTGTTTTATCTCCTGGTGGGTGCCACACCCGGAGCGGTGCTCTAGTGAGCCCAGACGTGCGGTTAAAGTTTTAATATCGTAATACTTTTTATACAATTATTTTGTAATTTATAAGTGTACTTTTATCTTTATATTTACTATACTCTCTTTCACTAGACAGTAAGTCAATACATCTTCATACAATACCTAGTACACTTACAGATATGGTTGGTCCTCATGCCTTACGTGTAATATCATGGAATGTTTATGGTATGACACATTTCATTAGGAGGAAAAAAGTCCTATCTTAACTCCAATCCCAAAAAGTAGATATGTCTCTTCTGCAGGAGACACATCTTGATGAACTTGAATCACAAAAATTGTCTAGGGACTGGGTGGGCAAAGTTTTCCACAGTAGTATTCAGGATGACAGCTCTCAAAAAAGTGGGGAGGCAATCCTCATTAGAAAAACTCTCCCAGTTATGGTACCCAAAACGTGGAAAGATCTGAATGGGCGTTATGTATTCGTTTCACTGCAAATTGGAGATACCCATATATGTGGGGGATCGGGTTATTCCCCAATAGGTACTAAGAAATCCTTCTTGAATTTGAATCGCTGGCTATCAGAGATTGATGCTGCAAAATAACTTATAGGATGTGATTGGAATTTGATGAGAGATCCAGTTCTAGATAGGACAGGTCCTCTAGATAAACATAATGCTGCTGACAGGGCGCTCACGAACAACATTATTGAAGATAACAGCCTTGTTGACCACTGGCGTCTTTCATACCCAGATGACACTGAGTACACATTTTTATCTCCTGCTCACAGAACTTTTTCACGGCTGGACTATTTCTTACTCTCTCAAAGTCTAGTCCAATCAGTTCAAGACTCTCATATTTTAGAAGCATCAGTGTCTAACCACTCTCCAGTCTTACTACATTTGCACATAGGAACCACTAGCCCAGGTCGTACATCTTGGAGGATGAATATTCAAAGACATAGAACACCCAATTGTATACACAATTGCAGGTACACCTTCAGATTTATCGTTCCTTGAACCAAGGTCCTGTTAACTCCAGTAGGAGTATGTGGGCTGCTGCTAAGGCTACTACACGGGGACAACTTATGTGAGATGCTGCTCTAATCAACAAGAAAAATGTTGCCGACAGAAAGAATTGGAACAGGATATTGCCCGTTTTACTCGCCTATACACTCATATCCTATTTTACAAAATCATGAATCCTTAGAACAGGCCCGTATGACATTGAATAGTCTTTTTACCTCCAAGGCTGAATATGCCCTACAAAAAATGACATTTAGCAGCACAACTAAGACAATGTGAAGCCGCCATGGCTATTCCAGCCCTTAAGTCATCAGGTGGTGACATGTTGACCTGTCCTCAGGATATAGTTAATGAATTTGCTACTGGCTATAAATCTCTGTATACCCCAGGAACCCACATAGATCATGATAAAATGTCATCTTTCCTTGCAGGACTTGACCTACCTTCCCATTGAACATAAGATGGAGAGTTTTTAAATAAAGAAATTAGAAAAGAAGAGATTTCTCAAGCTATAGCCAAACTTCCATATCATAAAGCCCCAGGGGATGATGGATTCCCTGCGGAATTCTATCGCTGGTCAGGTAACAACACAATAGATTGCCCATATACTGCATTTCAAGAAGCTGAACATGTATCTTCTCTATGTAGTCTTTCTAATAAAGCTGTGATAGTGGTCCTGCCTAAACCAGGGAAAGATCCACTGATTTGCAGCAGTTACCACCCCATTTCACTCCTAAACTGTGACATTAACATTCTCGTCACTGCAAGGTTGTCCCCTTACTAATCCATCATACCCAAGTGGGATTTATCCCTGGGTTTATACCTGGGTGCCCTCCATAAAATCATTTACGTTCATTAGCTCATACCCTACATGCTGCCAGAGTACTTCAGGGCGAAGCAATAGCACTATCGCTAGACGCCGAGAAGGCCTTTGATCGAGTAGAATGGGATTACCTCTTCAAAATGTTAGCACAATTTGTATTAGGAGATCAGTTCATAAATAAAGTAGGGTTGTTATATGAACAACCTACTGCAATAGTTAATTGTGGGGTGTTTGTCGCTGTCACCTCTTTAATTTCTATTGGCTATTGAACCTTTGGCATCGACTATCCGTCAGCCGACCTCTGTTGTTGGTATTGGTCTACCAGTGGGAGAATCCAAACTTTACCTTTATGCAGATGATATTTTACTCACCATTACAGATTTATCAAGATCATTACCATCTCTGCTTCAAATTATTGAGAATGTATCTTCCTTTTCTGGATATAAAATCAATTGGGACAAAAGTGAAGCGTTTCCTATATCAGCTGGCACCTTGAAATCTGTGATACAAGATTATCCCTTTCATTAGCAACCCTCTTGTTTAAAATATCTAGGTATTCTTGTAAATAAGGGTACAGAGGCCATGGTCACAGATAATATAAGTCCCTTGCTTACTCAAATGCAAAGGGATTTCGATAAATGGAAAGGGTTGTATTTGTCTTTATGGGGTAGAGTGCAAGGGGTAAAAATGATTACTCTTCCACGTTTTCTTTAAACGATCGGAATGCTTCCTTTTCACATCCCATTACCCACACTACGCCTCATAGATTCTAAGATAAAATCTTTTATATGGGGCTCCATAAAACCCTGTTTAGCTATTAGCAAACTTAATGCCCATCACTCAAATAGAGGTCTCAGCCTTCCCTCGATAGAGCATTATTCCCTTGCATTACAATTATCCCAGCTCACATACATGCGTCAAGACAATTCTAATACTCCTCAACGGGTATTTATTGAAAGATTTCTGCTGTCCACTGAACAAGGTCTCCCAGCTTCATATGGGTCAGGTATAAGCCGTCTAGATGCCAGTAATCCTATTTTATCTGCAATGCGTAAAACATGGCAAAGAACACACCGTATCTTTGGCTTTAATCCACAGTTACATGTAAAAGCCCCATTATGGAATAATTAAGAAATTCGAATTAAAGGGAAAACTCTCTCCTGGCTTCAAAGGAAATCAGCAGGTATTCTTACATTAGATCAGATTCTTCAAAATGTAGATCTTAAATCTTTTTCACAACTGGTAGGTGAGTTTAATCTTCCCCCGTCTCAAATGGATAAATATCTCCAACTTAATAACTCCCTTATTAAAGCGTTAGGCACAATACCCTGGACATTACCAATTTCAGCAATTTCGTCTTACATCCACACTTGGGGGGGTCATAAAGGGGTTATCTCCTGTTTATATAAAACACTTACAACACAAATATTTTCTCAACCTTTATCCCATGACCTTAGTTTTAAGTGACAATCCTGTCTAGGAATCTCCTATGAAGATGAACAATCAATGGCTATATTGGAAAACTTAGCTAAAGGTGTTCGGGAGGCTCACTTAAAATTCTGTTTATTTAAAATTCTACATGACTGACATTGGTCACCATTAAAATTTCACAAAGCAGCTTATTATCACATAATAATTGTTGGAGATGTAATGCCCCTGGCTGTGACATAGTTCATATTTTATGTAATTGCCCTATGGTCAAAACATATTGGTCCTATATAGGCAAGATTCTACACAACTGTGTTCCTTTATATTTACCACTCTCACCAGCAACTATTTTGCTAGATGATCTAAGAGAATCTCCTATTCTCTCTAAGCCGCAAGGTCATCTTGCTCATAAAGAACTGGCTATTGCTAAAATTTGCATATTAAGGCAATGGAAATCCCCATCTCCACCATCCCAGGAGAAGTGGTTAGCCTCAATGATTCAAACTGCCTCACATGAGAGAATAATATACATGTTCTTACAAGTATGGTCCCCTTTCTTACAGGTACAAGATGTTCCTATGACTGCTTTCAATACCTAATTTACGTTAGTCACCTCAATGAATTTTCAACCAAACCTTTTAGATCCTTCTATCTCTCATCCATTGTTTTATCTGGATTATGGTTTATCTGTAATTTATGTCCCATACATTTTTATTATAGTTATGATATTGTATTATTGAAGGAACGTTATCTTTTAATAGTTTAACGTATTTATTTTATTTAACAGAGGATGTAAGTACTTAATTTGCATAGTAATATTTTAGTTTCCTATGGTTCTAATATTCACTAACAAACTGCTAGATTACTATTTTATTAATATATAATCAACTATTCATATTTTTGTATAAATGTATTAATCTTATTTATGGTAATATCTTTTAAATTGCTACTGTTTCCTCACATGATATTCTTAAATTGTGTTATATTTGTCTTTCTATTGATAATTGCGGTCATCTATTTCCCTATATTGACAAGCATCTTAAAATCTGTTTTATTGTATTTATGGAATGCTAATAAAAAATTACAACACATAAGAATTTTAAAAAAAACATTGTTAGAAGATGAAGGTCATTTTCAGAGCAGCATGTTTAGTCCAATAGTGCCTCCTTGAAATGAACCTGTGCCCGCCTTCGTGGAAAAGGAGAAAAACATCAAATGTGGTACAACCATTTGTTATCAAATTGACACAAGACTAGAAGTTTTCTGCAGAATGCAATACCTCTGCAACCTACAATATTATTTTTCTCATCTCTGACTACTTAAAGTAATAGCTCACAAGTAGTGAATAAAACAGATGAGGGTCTATTCACAAAGGCATTTTGTAGTAAGAAACGAAAGACTCTTGTATTACCTTTTTATGTTCTCTTAGATGTTTGTGAATTGACACCAATGCATCAAAAATGGGAATATTCAGGAAATATTTGTATACAATGAGTACAAATAGAAGGGTCTCTAAGGGTCTCTGCCCTATTTGCACTTTTACTAATGGACATTTGAAAGTGTCAGGGCTGATTCACAAAGGCATATAATATTATATGAAAGAAAGCTCCTGTAGTACTATATCCCTCACTCATAATTGCTCATGTGAATTGTTCCATTTGGTTTAAATGCTGCCAATCACTATATTTTATAGGAAACTGGATGTAATGCCTAAATGGTCAGTCAAAATAAATCCACTATTTGTATAAACTCTGCTAGCATTCATATTTCCCAAATAAAAATTGTGTGCAGTCCAAAAAGAGACTTGCCAACATATTTAGGGGGATATGTACAAGAAGATATCGGAGCACGGTGTATGCCAGATTTGGCAGCGCCACACTCCAACATTTTCAGAATGCTAGGATCCACCGTATTTACAGAAATACGGCACACCAATGCTTTTCCCCTAGTAAAAAAGCTGCCTAGCGCCAGTCCAGGCACCATTGCACCATGTTGCAAGGTTGCCTGCGCTGCAAGGCGATTGTTTATGTGCAGGAAGGGAAACCTTCCTGCACATAAAGAATCTTTAAATGTGATTTGCTGTTTCTATGTGTGTTGCAGAATGCAGCACACATAGAAAGAGCTAAATAGGAGGAAAAACTTAATAATTTCTCTTCTTATTGCCATCCTAAGACCAGATTATACCTGGCCTTAGTTTTTTACAGTGCTCCATCCTTGTAAATATGGGGCAGCATCAAAAAGCAATGGGTGTTGCAATGGAACACCCACTGCAATCCCTTTGCCACAGAGGACTGCTGCAGAAAGGGACATAACACCACGTTGTAAATTTGAGGTATGGAGCAACGCCACCTGAACGTCAGAAAAAGAGATGCCCCTATGGCATTAGGGTCTTGTAAATATACCCCTTAATGTCCTGAAATTTGACTGCTATAATGCCGTCTTGTTGCTGTGAATGCTATAAAACAAACATAAGCAAGCCAGGTAAAATTACTCTATACAAATCACCATAATTGGTTTCAGCAATACAAGAACCCATGTTGCCCTAACATGATCAATAAAATCCAAATGCTAAGTATATGCAATTTGCATTTTATTGCCACTACTACAACACCCTGTGGAAACTTTTAGCAATTTTCACAAAGCTTTATACCACCCATCTTCCCTATGCAAAAATCAAGATGTTTTACAGCAATATAATCAAAAGAAAGGCCAATATTTTATCCTAAAACATGTCCACGGGTGACATTCTTTGTAGAAAACATTTGCCTTTATTCTCCAACACAACATTGTGGTAGATGTATTCCTTTATTATCTCATTTCCATTTTAATCTTTGTTTGCAGTAAGAAAAAAAGATCAGTTTTCAATGAGGTTATCTCACATAAACAGTTAGCATAGCCCAGGTTTTAATTATTTAATTTCCTGCAAGCTTTGCATAGAAATGTAACCTTGTGGGTCTTTACGGTAGCTGTGAATCTGCCACTAGCAGCCTGCTGGTGGTGTACTCACCGCCTTGGTGCAGCCATTCTACACCAGCCAGATGAGGATGACGGGTGGTTTGCTGATGGACGGGAAGTCTGTCCGCCACGGGTCCGACACAGGCAATCATTACGATTGCCTGTTGGACCCACCCACATCCACAAAATGGTGGCGGTGCCTATCATGCATCGTCCACCACATTAGGATGCTGCATCTCCACCAGCCTGTGTATGATGGTTCATCTGCCATTCACAGGCTGGCGGGGATGTACTTTGGGGGCCCACTGCGGGCCCCCATTTGCAGGGTCATTTTAGTTGTGCACTTGGGGGGCACCCATGGTGCCCCCAACATTTCCCTGCACAATGTGGCAGGCACCGCGTGGGTCCTGCCACATAGTGCAGGGAAATGCACAACATGCATTTTTACCGTTGCGGCGGGTCCTGCAGCCAGCAGCACTCACTGCAATGGTAAACATGCACAATGCGGCCGCCACAGTGGCCATATACGTGGCTGGTCCAAATCCCTGTGACGATGGTGGACTGACTTAAGTTTGTCCATCAACATAATGACCCCCCTTGTTAGGAGATGTTTGACTGGGGACCTTCTTACAAACCTGCCTTGCCGTTTGGATTGCCCGTGGACACTCTACATCTTCATCCATGCCTCGCGGAACCCGCTGCGCGGGTCCCGCTTCGCAGAGGGGCGCTCTCCTTCACTGGGCTGTAGTTGCTGCTGGGGTAAAACAGGGACTGAGGGCTGCGAGCAAGAGGGCTGGGACTACATTTCCCAGGAGTCCCAGTAACCCGCGCCCGCTCCACCTGGGCTGCTCTCCCTCCCCGCCCCGCCTCCGCCCATCACCACCTCAGCCATAAAATAACGTGCGAATACCGCTGCGTGGGAGCGCGCGGGAGCTCGCCGGGAGAAGCCCGGGACAAGGGCGGGACCGTCTAAGGCTGTCCAGGGCCGATCTAGGTTGGGACGGGGCCTCTCCCTTTCATTCGTGATCTCAGATATCTCAGTTATAACTGATCAGTTGTAAGTTACAGCACTATATAATTAGTTGTGCCTTAGAACCCACATGATGTCCTTGCGTTCAGGGAAGCCTAGACAGGTTACCGTAAAAACGAACAATGGGAAAGCCACTGGAACCCTAGACGATTTTATAACCCGGGCAACAGTGATCTTAGAAAAAGAAATTGCCTTAACCGAAAAGCGCTTGTCCCTAGATTTATTAACAGGAAAACGCTCATCCTTGGGAGATATTGCCTCTAAAATTACTCCTAATAAGGCACCTACCCCTGAACAGAGCACAGATAGTGTAGATACTAACCTAGAGGTCAGCCCAAATTTACTGGTAATTCCTGACTCCCAGTCAATTACGGTAGTAGATCCAGGGGATTCCCAAATTGAAGCTCCCATACTCACTCCTATACCTATCCCATCAGGTACTTTGGGAGATAGTGCCTCAGAATGTAATTTGAGCAACTTGATCCCCACACCAGATCATGTAGTAGTTTGTGAGCGGGAACCTAACAATCCGAATAAACGTAAAAGAGGGGGAAACCATAGAAAAGGAACTAGATCCAAGTCAGCAAAACCAGCTCCTCCCAAAGTCTTGACAACCTGCACTAAGCAAAAGGGCATTCACCTAGATGACGCGGGTCAGAAAACTTTCTCATTTAACACCAATAATAATGACCGCCTTTTGGGGGAAATTGAAAAATTGGTACAGATGCTTTTATTGCCCCTCTTAGAGAAAATTCAAATCGTTAATCTAAAATTAGACCAATTGGAACATCTCACTTCACTTAACACCAATTCCCTGGAAACTTTAACAAATAAGAGTAAACCATCTGAGATGGGGGGTACTAATAACAACAAAAATAGTAATGCCACCAATAGCAATCTAAAAAAAGGGGGAGAGAATAAAAATGTTGGTAAAACACCTAAAACACTTACATCTGGTGACCCTAAGGCTGTACCGGTTCCCCTAGCACGAACAAAACCTGTACCATTAGCTCGTACTAAACCTGCAATGGTGGTCACTGCGGGGCCCCCTAGTCAAAATATGGGCAGTACTGTATCTACACCTGTAGCGACTACCTCCAAACAGGGAACCACCCAAGGGTCCAATTCGACATCTTTACAGGGGCCTGCAACAGTTAATGACAGTGAGAGAATACATAAAAGGAAATCACCACCTGTAAACTTGCCCCCAGACTCAGTCCCTTTTATGGCAATTCTTACAGGAGTACCCCCAGTTTTTCCCAACAAAACAGAAACAAATCAGGAGCTAAAAAACAAAGTAACATACTGGCTCAATAACAATAGACCACTCCCCCCTGATTCTAAGACAAAAATCCTTAGTGTGCGTAGAGTTCCTTGGGTGGGCCCAAGTGAGAAGGACCTAGAGGGGGACTGCATTCTGGTTAATTTTAGTGATATCTGGGTAAAAGACATTATTTGTTGTAAACCAAGATATGCTAGAGTTGGAGATATCCAATGTATAGGTCTAGAATATTTCTATCCAAATTTGAACCTTGTTCCCCCGATCTCGACTCACAAGAACACGGGGCAGACACTTCACAGAGAAATATATCCTGGGTGGGCTCGGAGAAATAGGGCCATAAGGCCAAACCAAAACTATTTGGGACCTCTGCAACAGGGGGATGGTTTCTTTAGGGGACCAATTTATAACACTAACAATTCCTTCCAAAATTGGTATAACAATTCAAGACCAAGATTTCAGGGAGAAGACTACCTAGGATGGTTCCCATGTAACATCCCCTTAAGAAACCGCTTTGATCCACTGGTGGGCATGGAAGAGTTAGATTGACCATCACAAAATCCTCCTGGTAATCTGATAGTAGGTGAGTCCAGCCAGAGGGAGAAGGGAAAAAGTTGTAACGATAGCTTACGGGAATTTGACTCCGTTGGTGATGATTTTACTTCCAACCCCCAAGACCCAAAGGTTGGCCCTTCTAAGGAAAGCGAACTTAGCCCAATTACCTCAAGGTCAAACTTGGAAGTACTACCTGAATCTGCCAGAAAGAATCAAAGAGAACTAAGATTGAGCCTAATTTCCTGGAACATTGCTGGGCTTGCCTCAAGAATGGAGGATGAGGCTTGGTTAGACTTTGTGGGTGTTTGTGACATTCTGTCTCTCCAGGAAACATGGAGTAGATCTATTCAGAACATTGAGGGTTTTCAAGCCTTCAACACCCTAGCGGTACCATCACAAGCGGGTAGGGCAAAAGGTGGCCTAATGACGGCAATTTCGTTAAAACTATGTAATTCTTCGACCTCTAAGATAGCTGACACCCCATGGTTTCAAGTGCTAATGCTGGTTAACTTATTCCCTGAACCATTGTTATTAATTAACTGGTACTATAACATCTTTGATAATAGCGAAACAACTGTAATGTCAAAATTAGAGGAGGTCATAGCCAAGGCACGCCACGAGCAACCCCTACTCTTTGTCATCTGGGTAGGAGACTTCAATTGTTCGCTATGCACCCATGGGGACTCGAAGGTGTGCGGTTTGAAAGACTCCTATGATTATCCTCTGTCACACTTCAAACATACACCCCAGGGGGACGCTTTAAATAATATCATTATTCTTAACGATCTATGTATAGTGGAACCCTGGGTTGGTTCAAATTCGGCTCCTATACCAACTTTTCAGGGAAATAGAGGTACGATGAGTTTTATTGATTTCGCCATTGTTTCTAGTGGGTATTTTCATTATGTCGAGAAACTGGAAGTAACCGCTAATGCTGCCAGCGACCATAACCCTTTAATCCTATCCCTGCTTTGTCCTGTTAAAACCAAACATCCTGTCTGGGAGCAACCTATAAAGTATAATAGAAATCAAGGAATCACTCTCAAATGGGGTAAAATAGATGCAGCAGGTCTTGAGGCAGAGATCCTAAATGGATACAGCTCCGAATATGAGGCATGTCTTTCATCTACAGCTAACCCAGAAAAGGTTATAGGGAACTTTGAATCGTTATGTGGGCATGTAGCTGAACGCCTTACAAAACCTCTGGGGAAAAATAAAAGGTTAGGTCCCAGATGGTTTGATGCTGCATGCTCGGCAACACATAGATCGCTGAAAGTGGCATTAAAACAAAAACCTAGGGATATCGAGCTAGTTAGAGCATCTAGACTGGCTTATAAAGAAGCCATAAGAACAAGGAAGCTGGACCTAAAAAACCAAGCCTGGGAAGATCTAGAAAAGGCCTCGGAATTGAAGGACAGTAGGCTTTTTTGGGAAGTTATTAATCGCCCCCTTTTCACATGTAATGGCAAAAACAATATTGTGATGCAGATTGCATGCGATACTTGGGAATCACACTTCGGGAACATCTTTAACCCACATGGAATTCCACCTAATGAATCATCATTAGGAGATGCCGGGGAATTGGTGGTCTCTGAATCCTCTATGTCCTTGAGCTTATCGCTTACCTTGCAAGAGGTGGAAGAAGCCCTGCTGAAAGGCATACCACTAAAAGCACCCGGCCCTGACTTAGTGCCCCTGGACTTCTTTAAGCATAACGTTAAGGTCTGGGGCCCCCTGTTGTTAAATGTATTTAGAGCAGCTATTATTGGCCGTATTCCGGCATCATGGAGGGAGGCAGTAGTGGTGCCAATTTTTAAGAAAGGTGACAGATCTGACCCCCGATGCTATCGCCCAATCTCACTAATTGATGCATCATGTAAGATATTGGGCAGGGTCATCTTAGCCAGACTGGAAACATGGGCAGATTCGGTGGGCCTTATTGTGAACTCCCAATATGGGTTCAGAAAAGGCAAAGGTACTGTCGAACAGTGCCTGAACCTGGCCCTGATCATAGGGAAATACATGAAGGCAAGGAATTCTTCCATCCATCTTGCCTTCATGGATCTCTCTAGTGCATTCGACACTGTGTGTCGGAGCAAGTTGTGGCAAATGATGGAGGATATGGGATTTGAGGAACCCCTGGTTACCCTGCTTCGCAGACTCCACAAATCAACCACTGTAGCCATAAGGTTCGGCCCAGGGGGAGAGAAAACTGAGTCTATTCCCTCGACCGAGGGCGTCCGACAAGGGTGCATATTAGCCCCTTTTTTGTTTCTCGTGTACACCAATGGCCTGGAAAAATACCTGTTGGATCACTGCAATGACTTTCCAAAGGTCAACGGCAGGAGCATACCAATGCTCTCTTATGCCGACGACACGGTATTAATGACCCTCACAGGAAACAGTATGAAGCACTGTCTTGATGCCTTCTATAAATTTATGTTGGACCTAGATCTGAAGGTTAATTTTTCTAAATCCTTTGCTATGGTCTGTGGCCCAAAGGGCACCAAAACCAGAAAGTTTGTAGTAAACAACTCCACCATTGAAAAGGTTGAAAATTTCAACTACCTGGGAAACCTTTTCAATAACAAATTAAGCTGGGCCCCGTTAATGAAGACTCGAGTCTTGAGTGCTAGCCGCTCTATTGAAGGTCTGTTTCGTTTCTGTGGTAAACTAGGCCAAAAACCTGTTACACACCTAAAAACCCTGTATAAAGCAAAATGTTTGTCGGTAGCCACCTATGGGGCAGGGGTTTGGGGGACCGAAAGCCCTGATACTATACAAATTATGGAGAACAAATTTTTAAAGCGTGTATTAGCTATCCCATCAAGTTCTTCAAATAGATTTGCCCATGATGAGATAGGCCTGAGTTACGTGAATGACACCATCCGCCTTTCTCCTTTATTATTATGGGGTAAAATTTGTTTATCAGAGGACTTACAACTTTCCAGAGATATCCTCCGGGACTGTTTAAAACTGGCAAATATGAAACAGATCCCCTGGCTATCTTATGTCAATGTAATGCTACATAAACTAGGTTTGGGTGACCTCTTTGATAACCCCGAAAACATACAGGGAGATGCCAAAGCTGTTATTAAATCTAGCTACTGGAAATCCTCATTGGCACACTCCCTGGTCAGCCCTCATGTTCCTAAGGCTTCTTTACCGGATCGATTTTATTTAACCTTTACAAATCATCTACAATGGCGATTCTACTTGACAAGGTTTAGGCTGCACATCTTGCACTTTCTTTTTGCGTTCCCTAAACAGGGGGGTTGGTGTGAGAGACTGCCCCCCTGCCCTTGCAATAATAAAGATAGCCAAAGTACGATGCATGTGGTTCTCTTCTGTCCTTTATACAAGGATCCGAGAATTAGGTTTATTAAGCCGATCCTTAAGGAAAAACAACCATGCCACTATAAAGAGGGATATGACCATTTGTTATCTCTGTCCTCATCTAGCGTCTGTTGTGCGATGCTAAACTTTATTCGAGTTTCACTTTTGATTAGAAAACGTTATGGTTAAAATTGGCCCCATGTATATTACTTCCCTGTCCTTTAATGTATACCCTGGCATGATGAATCTATGAACTACCTAAATTAGATTGAAAGTAAAAATTATGGGTTCCAACTGTGATCATTTTTAACCATTGTACCCTATTAGATTAATGTTA
Organism: Lissotriton vulgaris; assembly: GCF_964263255.1. NCBI lineage: Eukaryota > Metazoa > Chordata > Amphibia > Caudata > Salamandridae > Lissotriton > Lissotriton vulgaris. Next base: position 990,435,819 of record NC_141698.1, read on the forward strand.
TAATTGTGAAATTGTTTTTAAAAAATGAACTCTAAACTATGTTTGTACATGTAATTGTCTGACTTTTATGATTCTTACTCTTTGAATCGAATAAAGTTTTGAAACGAAACGAAACGACTGGAATGCTGCGGAAAAATTCAAATAGATAAATCCCAAATACATTTTCTAGCAACAGTGCAACCCCTAGTGCAAACCACCAGCCCCGTTAGCCACGATTCAGACCGCAATTCTTTTTGTAGTAGCAACCAAAACAATAATAAAATAAATTACCACAGTTAAAAGCTTTCAATAAGGCCACATAGCATTGTGAGAAATGTATTATTTTCACTGTTTTCATTTATGTTTCAATTTGCATATTTGCATTAAGTACTGATCAATGATCATTGTGTAGCCTAATTGTCACTGATATAATCTTCCTGCAAAATGGTATTTCACTCACGTTATGCTTTCCAGAGGACCATAACCATGGTAGGTGATGCTGTCTTTGAATGATGCAGAAGAAATCTAGTAGTAAAATATTTACAGCCAAAATAAGATACATCAAATGTTGCATCCAGAAAATACTTATATTTTCAATATTGATGCCTCCTATATTACAGTGGTAAATTCCTAAAAAGGCTGACGTATGAGAGTACTACGCAACTGAACACAATATTGTGTTGCCAGATACATAATTGTTCAACTTTGGAAATGGGGTTCTCAGATCTTGTACAGCACTCTCAAGACTCATTTAAAAATCCATCTTGATTACTGTCTACTCACCTGGATCTCCAAGATAACAATTTCCAGGGCTTGAATATAAATATGGTGCTTGTTCAGCAAATAGGTCAAGAGAATGGACAACGCAAATAATGAGTGAAGATCTCAGATCCTTGCAAAAAAAATCCCACATGTACTTACTTAATTATATGAAAAGTGATGGCACGTGGTGATAGCCGACAATATACTCCTGGACTGACTTATGTAAAGACTTGTAAATTATTTCTAACATGTAGTTGACAGCAATCATATCTTTTCTTTCCCTTTATATTCTTTGGGGCAGATTTATGAGGCCCTTGCGCCACGTTTACGCCGCTGTTGCGTCACGCAAGGCGGCGTAAACGTGGCGCATCCCTACGAACGATTTACAACGTGACGCATCTAGGCAGATGCGTCACGTTGTAAAGCCCTGCGCCGCTTGTGGGCGTTCCGGCGCAGGGTTAGCGTTCCGGGGCAGGTGCGCCTCGCAAAAGTGGCTGAGTGAAATCTATGAGATTTCACTCAGTCACTTTTAAGCCAATGCTGCGTCAAAAGCCTGCGCCTGCTTGAAGCAGGCGTAGGTCTTGATGCAGCATTGTTAAAATGGGGCACCCCCGAGCCTTGCTGGAGCTGCGTCGCGCTTGCGACGCAACTCCAGCAATGCGCCACATTTCCGGCACAGATGCGTCACGCATCTGTGCCGTTTTTGCACCATGGTGCGCCGCATTATAAATGCGGCGCACCCTGGCTGGCGGAGCTGTGACGCACTGTGGCGCATGTTAACTGGCGCATCCCTGGGGATGTGCCAGTTCACATAAATCTGCCCCTTTGTACTTCAAGTGCCTCAGCAGCACTTTAGTAACATACCAAGAATTAGTTCCGTGTCTATTCTTTGCACCATTACTTTGATTTGATATATTGTTACCATTTCAATCCGATACAAAATAGTTTCCCTGCTAACCAGCCAGAATGCTTCACAGTCCCACCCAGCTGTGTCAAAAGAATTTCAAATTCCAGGCACAGCAAGTAACGAGGTGTGGAGAAGCCTATTTATTAAGGTTGCAAATCTTTAAGGAATAGCAGCAACTGGGGCAACTCAAATGTGATTTTTTCCAATGTGAGTAGAAACATTGGGGCCTGTTTACAAAGACAAACGTAGTCATGAATACATGTTTTCGACCATATTTACCTTTCTAACCCAGCCAGAACTTCACAAAGAGATTTCTGGCAGTCAAAAATGCTTTTGCCAGTGCAGATTTCGTGCCCACAAGTGTAGCTAAATCTGGGCTAGTAAATCTCACTCAAGGGATGTAGGTGTTCCAAGGTATGGTCTGTCATTGAAGTTTGGCAACACCCACAAACATGCACACTTGTGAACATGCCCAAACTCCTCCTCAGTCCCTTTGCACCTGGATAGAAATTGGAACTGCTCACTCCCAGAATTGCTGGGACTGTAGGAAAATCGACTGCTCCACTGGGAAAATATATATCCCACAACAAAATATATATTTATAAATTATGATCTATCTCCCTGTGTGGAGCTCTCGACTACGGAAGTCATAGGAGCCTTTAAGGGAAGTCACATGACCTTCCCAGAAGTGCACGTGGATGCTTTCCGGCTGACATAGTAATAAGGCCCTTAGTGTAATAAGGTAGCCCAGTGTTAGTCTTTGGGTGAGATAACCTTGCTGTGGGGAAAAACGACTTATGACACTTACAGACACATGCACTAAGTTTTAAATACTATTCACCCTGACCTACAAGCTGTTAGTTCCTACTTTAAGAGTGACTTATATGTATTAAAAACAAGGTTCAGGCCTGTCAACAAGTTTATTTTGCCAGGTTGAAATGGCAGTTTAAAACTGCACTACAGGCTGGAGAGGCAGGCCTGAGGAATGTTTACAGGGCTATTTTAGTGAGTGGCACAATGGGTGCTGCAGACCACTAATTGCATTACATTTACAGGCCCTAGTAACATGCACTACCATATACAGGGAATTATAAGTAAATCAAATTGACCAATCAGATGTCTACCAATTTTACCATGTTTAGAAATGAACGCACTTGTTACCAGAAGTAAAGTGTGCAGAGTCCTAAAATCCAACAAAAACGGATTCGGTAAAAGAAAGCAAAACTCTGGGGAGTCTGTGCAGGAAGTGCCAAATCCAATACAACACCCCCCTGGAGTGCTGAATGTAGCATCAATAAACTTAGCGTGTGTGATTTATGGAGTAGCACCCTGCACTTAGTATAAATTAGGAATATTACACCAACCAAATTGTACCCACCAGATTGTACACGGAATAATGGTGTGACTGCATTTTATTTCCATTAAAAATGAATCTGTTTTTTGTACCCTCTTTAAGTGCCCTGTGTTCTGGCCCAATTATAGTGTATCAATTCCTGTTTGAATCATGCCTCTCACACCACATGAATTTGGATACTCCGCCTATCAAATTTTAATGTCTGCATTCTTATGTATCTTTCCTTGCACTCCTTGTTTTAAGTATGATTATCATCTTCCTGAAGTGATCTGTGTTTTGTGCCCCTTGCTACCACTGGGCAACCATTAGGACTCCTAGCTTCAGGGGAACTCGGGCAGCGCATTATTTTTTTTTGCTCAGAAGGGGTGAGGAAGCAGATGGAGATGTAGGGGGAAATCTGCTCAGCATTTGCTCATTAAACCATTTCTTTGACATTGTTGTCATTGTTTCTGTTGGACGAGAAAAACACAGGAGCACTAGCAGAAAAACACTAGGTAGGGAAATACAATAAACAAGCTTTCATTTTTACTATCATAGCTAATCATTCAACTTGTAAAATAATATGTACAGATAGCATGGGAACATTGCTTGCCTGTCCCTTTCCAAATCTGCTGCTGTTCAGAATCATGTGGCACAGGTGCATTAGTTACAAAACTGTAACAGCCTAGGAAGACTCTGACAGTGGCCATGTGCCGCTGTCTTCCATGGGTCATGTAACTCAATTTAGCGAGGGAAGAATCACCCGGACAAAAGGCTGTACTGTGTCTCTACACAGCCCAGCCAGAGAGAGTCATATAAAGGATAGTGTGGAAGCAGCCGTGCTCCAGTCTACCCAGTGCCTTTTCATTGTGCCCACAGCTGTTGCTAAGTGAGAGATTGGTCGCTACCTTGAGCTTGAACCCAGGTAAATAAAGAGTCATGTTAGGAAGGGTCACTCTCAGGTCTACAAAACACTGGCAGCTGTTAGGCATCTGTGGCCTGCAACTTCAGTGGTTTAATCCTGTATGGGCTCAATTACTGCTAAACATTTGGAGCATGCCAGGGAGACTGCCTTAATTTTTTTCTTGGGCTTCTAAATGTGTACAACTGATTTGAAGCTGATCTGGGTGAGGAACTTGTGCACTGCTACAGTACAGGAGTGCATTACTGGAGTGAGGTGCACTAGAGGAGACTATACTAGAGGGGATCCTTTAGAGGAGATAGATCCGTTAGAGAGGGGAGTTTTACAGGGGAGGGGCAGGAACTGGACAATATGGCAGTCAAGTAGTGCAAGATCGGCTGGTCTGACAGGCCAGTATGGAGTCTTGTATTTTTTTATTTGAAGTTTGTGGGCTGTTTTATGGTCTGGTGGGCTGATTTCTACCGTTAATTTCAAACACTGCCTTCAACAGCTGCAAATGCATGCAGTCTCCTATACCTTCCAAAACAATTAGATTTTCTAACTTTACAAGTTCAAAACTGCCCTGACAACATGGGTCACATTTTTACCTATCTGATTTACTAATGGGGGCCACTTTTATTTTGGTGCTCAAGTGCTTTAGAGCAGAGGTACTTTAGAAAAGTGGTGTGCTTTATGCGAAAAAGGTGGAATACATGATAGATGTGTTCTACAAGAGCAGGCGCTTTACAGAAGATATTTTCTTTAGATAAAAGAGGTGCTTTTCCAGTAGTCTAGTCAAATTAGTTCAAAGAATGGGCTAACCTAGAACTAATTGCAATACAATTTCTGTGAGTGGATTCTTATTGAAAATGTTCCATAGAACACAATGGTGAAAAGTCTACCACTCTCTCATGACGCGTTAATCCAATATGGCGGATTTTTCAAAATGGCTGCCCATTATTTGAGATATAGGGTATAACTGTTTATATGCTCATGTGTGGTATCATTTTATATGTTTTTAGGGACGGGAAAGTAAAAAATAACATCAAAAATTGTTTCTGATGACCATAATATCAAATAATCACGGAATATGTCAGATAGACAAAGTTTGTATAATTTTTTCATTGACTTATATGACAAAGTGTGAAGGAACATAAATATTACAATTTACTTTTTTGTCATGTGAAACCCCGTCTTAATGACCGTTGAAAATTTTCCATTTGGAGTTACAGTGGCGATAATGCCCATCCCAGGAAAAGTACCATGGCCATCTACTGTAATAATATTGTGATTAATATTATCAGCTGCATATTTAACAAATTTTGGAGGACAGGTATAGTATTTCCTCTTTCTGCTGCAGCTGAACGTTCAAAACTAAGAACTTCTGAATAGGAGCTGCAGAATCCCATATGATTTACTGCTTCAACTACAAATCTCGAGCTTGTATTGTCATATAATTGAACTGCCAGCCCTAACTGCAACGGTGCAACTAAGACCTGTGGGTGCACAGCTTGCATAATTGCTTGTCCTATAGAAGCTACTTTTCTCTCTCTGTTGGTTTTATCAGTAACAACAACTGATAATAAGAGCCTTACCGAATCAGAAATATAACACATTATAGTCAACACTACTCATGTTTTTAATGGGTGGATATATTTCTGGTTCTACAGGGATGTCTTTAAAATAATTTCTTAATATTTCAGCAGCTGCCATAAGGAGATTGTTACGATCCTCTTCAACATCTTCATGGCTATGACTGTGGTACTCTTGCAATACATGAGCAGCTGTACTTTTAAAAGTAACAACATCAGCAGTCTCTGCAACTGTTGCTATGAAGATTTCATCTTCAAAATGCTCTTTGAGTTTTTGTTTCACATACTTCAAACTGTATGATTCGCTATCTTCTGGCAGTTAATCTTGCATTTTATTAACAAGTTCTTTAACAGTAGTTTGTTCTTCATCATTTTCCTCCATGTATATAACTACTTGAAGAAAAGTTACCTGGCGAACTGAGTCCTCTGGTCGACCTGAAGATATTGGAGGGTTATCAGTGAACTGCCCGAGAATTAATTTTCCAGTATAAAAATTGACGGAGCACTCTTTATGGTAGCATGCATCTACAGCATGTAAATCAGACACATTTTGGATATGACTCTTGACTTTGTCTGCCCATTCATCATTGGGTTTGTTGCATTTTTGTAAAATTGATGATTTGAATTCAACTGTTCGTGCATTAAACGACACATTTTGTTCCTCTCCCTGAAGTCTAAACTTAACTCAGTACCACAGAAAAAACAATTTTTTCTAAAATCAAATTGGGTTTTACACGACCGTAGAACACGAGAAGTTGTGGGATCTGATTCTTTCTCCTGGAACTAAGTTTTCAAGTTAACAAAACCCGCTCTACATTTCTTGTGAACTTTCTGTCCAACACAAACGTGAAACTTGGATATAGCGAAAAGGATTCTTCCGAGCAATCCAAGTATTTCTTAAGACCAACAGTTCTTCAGTCTTTATAATTCAGTTGACAGTATCCAAGTTTAATTCCTTCAGTAAATCAATATCCAGTTCACTAAAAAAGTGCAGCCAGTTGACAGTGTCCAAGTTTAATTCCTTCAGTAAATCAATATCCAGTTCACAAAGAGAGTGCAGCCAACACGTGTTTCGTCTAGTCAGTACATTGACTTTAAGACTTCTTCAGGGCTGCAACCCAAATAAAAAAAGTAAGATAAAGTAAAACCAACATTAAATTACCACAGCGTAGTGTAGTATCTATAGCCTTATCTAGGATTAAGGGATACACCCTCACACCACCCAGTGTCATTGGAAAAATAGTAGCACCGTATAAGAAAGAAGCAACCAGGACCAGATTTTATCAGATTCCAAAACAGGGTAGAGTCCTTCGAGCAGGCAGCGATCTTGTTGTTGCCAATGCTCTTTCTCCCAATCCTTATTTGCCCTTTTGATGCAATTATTGTATTCCTTTCTGGCTACCCTAACTGCTAACGCATCCTTACTTCTAATAGAATTCGATATAGCCTTTCTCCTTTTCCAGCATTCAGCCGTATACCATGGGGTACCCGTTTTAGTTGGATTATTCTTCATAGGCCCTCTAGTGTCCCCAATAATAAAAAATAAACCAATTTTCTCTATTAGACTCTTGTAGGTGTCCGTAAATTTAGAGCTTTGTTCAGTGACCTCGACAGAATTAAAAGGTAAAAGTTCTCTAGTCTCTGCTTCAACTAGTTTTTTGATACTTATTAGTTTATCTTCTTAGCACGTCACCCTATTCCATTTTAATCTACGGTTACAATTAGATGGAACTACCTCTTTTGCAGACAATAAAGGACCATTTGGTGCATCCTTCCTGCTCCCCCATCTTATTTTCATGCAGAGCGGATTGTGATCACTGTTCTGCGACTGTCTAACTTCCATATCCAATAATCTGCCCCAAGATCGGGTGTCAAGTATAATGTAATCGATACGAGACGGGCAACTAAGTCTACTATAAGTCATCGCACCATTTGGGTCTGAAATGGTCCTGCCATTCAAGGCGCGTAGATTATGTTCTAATGTTAGTGCATTTAGTTGGATCGCTCTAGGTGTCCATTTCTTAATTGGCGCCAAAGTCAGGGACGGGATAGAAAGTCTCGAATCCTCTTCGCAACATCCCAGGTGATCTTCTTCGCTTAGGGGTTCGTCTGTGCAATTAAAATCTCCCCCTACAATAACACTAGACGAGGGGGGATTCCCGCTAATGCCACCTCGAGTAATGCTATAGTAGGTGAAATTTGGCCTCACGGGTACCTCTAGCATACACATTAAACAGCTCCATAGAGCTTCCAGTATTGGGGCCCTTATCAGAAATATGTAATATGTCATCAGTAGATAAATTATGCACAGTGAGTGCCCAATTCAGGGCCACACTAATGGGTGGCCTCTCCCTGCGCTGGTTGCCGGGATAAAATGGGTGGAATACCCACTTTTATACAGGGGGATCATACTCCAGATTTCCTGGAACATGCAGATCTCATACATATCAATAAATTCATTCCATTCTGGATTTTCCATTTTTTTTGGGAGATCCGCTTTGTTCCATGAAAGCAACTTGATCACATTAGTATTTGCGACCATCTGTCTAGTGGATGCTTCGGGAGCCGTTGTCTCTACTACTTTTCTTAGAAGGCGTCGAACTTTACTAGAGTCATTAGTCCTTTCTCCCCAGTCAGGGGCCACTTCGGCATTATGCGTCGTCACCTCCACATCTATCTGACTTATGGTGGAATTAATCTGGTGCTCCGGCATACGCATATTGTTTATTTGTGCCGCATTATTCAAAAGGTTATCCTTTGCCAGTCAGTCTATTTTATTGTGATCTGAATCATTACTAGGCCTAGCTTTGGACCATAACAGAGCATGTCTAATTTGTATATTGGAGTTCCTAGGAGGGCATGTTCTGTACTCTAGCGCTATTAAGTTCTCCGCAATTGCTGCATTATCAAACTGTATTTCAATGCAGTCTGTTAGTGAACTAAACAGGGACAGTCTTTTTACATTAAACATGTCTGATAACCGATCTGCACCCTCTCACATGGCGCAGCCAGTGAATGGTTTTATTGCGGATTGATTCGCTGCTCTCATGGGCATTGGCAACACCAAGCTTAGTGACCCCAGTCATATAGACAGTGGCATTTGGGGAACTGAATGGTTTATGAATCCTTTTGTTACTCCAAATTTCCCCAGCATTTACCTCTTTAATTGCCTTTACCGAGTCATTAAAATGTTTTTTACCCCCATGTGAATCCTTACACTTTAATGATGGTCCCCGTGGTTTTGCTACCTCCGCGTAGGAACTAGTTATATTCTGCCTGGCAGGCGTACTAACTAGAGAAGTTTGCACTGAAATCTTGGATAGTGGCCCTCCTACTATTTTGGGAGCATTCGATGGTACTGCTCGTGTATTAGGGGCTTTTGCCAGTTTGGGCACTTTTACTGTTTGAGGGCTCTTCATGACATGTAATTCCCCCTGCTTCATTGATTACATCATTAGTTTTTTAATAAAAGCTAGGTCCCCTTCCAAGCTCTCCATTTTCTTCATGATTGTCCTTTTAAAACTGAAATATCTGGGGCATTCGCCTGTACCATCCAATACCTCCACAGCCCCCCCAAGTCCTTAATTCCCTGGATTCAGAAAAGCGATTAGAACAAGTAATACCCTTTTCACATGGTCTCTCCTGCACGGACCGGTCTACATTTTCTATGGATTTGTCCGGAAGATCAATCTTACTACTCAGGTTACCCCCCACTTAGAATCTCTATAACATTTGCCTCAATGGGATTAACAGGGGTGGAATGCATTTCATCGGCAGGATGTGTATTCTTTGACTTCCTAGAAAGAATTGCAGGGATCACTTTGCTCCTTTTCAGTGTCAGGCCATCGAACAGGGGATTGTGATTTCCCACCTCTTTTATAGATGGGGCCCCCAATAAAATAGCTTCACAATCCTCAACAATAGATTCAATACTAGTTAAAACACAATTAGTTGCGGCATGTTGGGATTTTTTTGCCTTCTTACATTTTTTTTGTAGTAGCAGAATCTCCACCCCCCTCCATTGCTTTTCTCTTGCCCATTACTTTCAACGGACCCTCCTAACTCGCTTAAAATATTGTCCGACTGGTCTGATGTGTCCCACAGTCAATAACAAGCAGCAACTGCCCCACCCAAGTTTGCACAGTACCTTGGTTGTAAAGGTGATCCTGTAATTCACACGTTAGAGGGGTGGCCCAGCCCTGCCTTGTCCTGCCTAGGACGGCCGCAGACGGCCCCACCCTTGTCCCGGGCTTCTCCCGGCTATGCCAGCGTGCATCCCCCGACGCAGAGGAAGCCTCTCCTTTTTCAGAGCCTCCATGCGCGATAGTGGGCGGAAGTAGGCGGTGAGCCCCTAAGCAGCCTCGGAGCTGTAGTCTCCCCCTGCTGCGGCCGCGCAGTGGTTCTGAAGAGGCGGCAGGAGAGACACACAGCGTAGAGGCCCCAGGTGCGGCGAGATCAGCAGGAGCCCAAACTGGTACATGGCAATGCAGGAACCAAGTGAACCAAGTGTTCAATCACCCACGCTCCACCGAGAGAACCTCCCCTTTTTCAGCGCCTATTTCAAATGAAAAAGCTATGCACCAAAGCTTTAAGTGGTTTGTGGGAAAGGTGATGGTGTGACCATGCATTAAAAGGAATAAGGTACAACTTGTCGCACATCATAAGAAAATTGCAAGTTACCTCCGATTTTCATAACCTGATAAAGAATCTTGCGGTACAACAGGGGGTGGTGATAGACGGAGCATCTGAATCAATCGAGCACTCACACCCAGTCAAAAGATCTGGGTTTAATCCATCACCGTTCTTTAGCCCACTCTGCCACCCCAGTTCAGACATGGCTATATTCAAATCAGTCTGACACTGTGCCTCATGGGAACAGTCCAGCCCAAACTGCCAAAGCCATGTCTTCCCTGGACCGCAAACAAGCTTCCGAGGACTGGTTTCTGGCATTCCAGCCGTCTTCAGCCCGGCTTGCTTCAATCCAGTGGCAAAGTGAGCAAGGGACTCACATCTGAGCATACCCTGCCACACATATGGCGGCCTAAAGCGGTACAAAAGGGGGTGGTGATGGACGGAGCATCTGAATTAATCAAACACTCACACCCAGTCAAAAGATCTGGGTTTGATCCATCACCGTTCTTTAGCCCACTCTGCCACTCCAGTTCAGACATGGCTATATGCAAATCAGTCTGACCCTGTGCCTCATGGGAACAGTCCAGCCCGAACTGCCAAGCCATGTCTTCCCTGGACCGGAAACAAGCTTCCGAGGACCGGTTTCTGGCATTCCAGCCGTCTTCAGCCCGGCTTGCTTGAATCCAGTGGCAAAGTGAGCAAGGGACTCATGTCTGAGCATACCCTGCCACACTTATGGCGACCAAAAGCGAGCAGTACAAAAGGGGGTGGTGATGGACGGAGCATCTGAATCAATCAAACACTCACACCCAGTCAAAAGATCTGCGTTTGATCCATCACCGTTCTTTAGCCTACTCTGCCACCCAAGTTCAGACATGGCTATATGCAAATCAGTCTGACCCTGTGCCTTATGGAAACAGTCCAGCCCGAACTGCCAAGCCATGTCTTCCTTGGACCGGAAACAAGCGTCCATCACCACCCCCTTTTGTACCGCTTATAAAGAATCTTGGCATCCAGCCTCATTCCTATTAATGAATATGGATATGCTCGGTTACTTGTATGTTCTTATAATGTACACCAGGAGGTACTTTTTCTTACATTCAATAGACCAATTGTGATGCACCCTATTATAAAGAAATGACATAGCCGCTCAACTGCATTACCTTATTGAATTTGAGTTCTGACATCACAATGCCTGCTGGCAGACCCAGCAGTCTAGGGTAGAAGGCAAGTTACAGAAAATAGCATAATTAAAGCAGATGTTTAAAGAACAAAACCTTGTTTTTCTTGTTTCTCTGCTATGATTTTCCAGCTGTACAGTGACAAGGATACTTATGAAAACATGTTTATTTATTGCACTCCTTGGGTAATAGTGCAAAAGTTAGAATCTTTCTCAATGATTCTACACCTACTGAGCTACTGCACCTTTTATTTTTAAAAACAACCTGGCTTTTATCAAACTGATTATAATATCTTTTTACAACAAATATCTCAGTGCTATTTGGATGTGTTTTCATTTTTCACTAGAGATTCTATTTTTTATTCTTTATGTTTGCAAACATGCTCTCTCTTTCATATGGAGGAGCTGTGCACCAGGGATTAAAGTGGTTTGTGGGAAATGTGATCATGTATAATAAGAAATAAAGCACCCACTGCCATACATGAGAAGGATATTGCAAGTCACCTTAGAGTTCAACAACTTTATAAAGGAACTTGGCCTTCAGCCTTGTTTCTCAATATGGTCATGTAACTCCTCGGTGACTTGCAATATTCTTTGAATGTACGGGGAGGGGCTGCTTAATCCTATATCCCATACCATTTATCCCATATCATGTGTGTGTTCCATTGAGTGAGAGTGTAGCAGGGATTTTGCTGCCACACAGAACTGTGCATAGAGACTTGGTACCTCAGTGAATTAGGGTGTGCCAAAACTCACCTTAGTATCCAAAATTCCCTACCAGACTAGCAATCAGTGTCTCATTGGTTCTTCCACACCCCCAATGATTAGACAACCCAGAACATAGAACTTAGAATACCTCAGGCAATGTGAAACACGTGAACACTCTTTCGTTATACTCTCATGTTAGTCCAAAAATGAAGACACGTGCAAGTTTGAAATATTTATTTCTAATGCCATGTTCTCAAGCGCAGTATCTTATCTAATACAAGCAGACATATTATAAGCAACAAGATTATCAGCATAGTTACTATTCCATATAATACAAAAGGAGAAAGCATGTTAAAATGCTAAATGGAAATAGACTAAATTATACCTAGATTTCACACTCCCGTGCTATTAGGTTATTTTACATCTACAGAAGGTCTCTTGGGTTTACAAGGGCAGCCCCATACCTCTGGTCCTGGTAGAAATGGATCACATCATTTTCTACACCAGCTCTCTGCTGTGTGTGAGCATGCCTGCGCAGTGCATTATTAAACGCGCCCAAATCAGAGGTGGCCACAGCTGCATATATGTTATGTCTAGACCGTGCGCTGATCAGACCGAACAACAACCACTGTGTTGAAATAACCTTGAAGGCCTCGGCACTCACTGTTCAGACAAAACTTACCACGCCTAGCTGTTATTATAGAAAAACGTATTATTCTCGTGTGAAGCAAAACAGTCCTGTAGACGCTAAACATTTATAATAAGATGTGCCGTGTGCATAGACAGCGGAAAAGAAAATGGCGGTCAATCTTCTAATAAGCTCATGCTAACTTAACACAGTGTAAATGCAAGGCTCAACACCCATGACAAGAGATACATCAATTAAGGGACTGGTATTTAGGTAATAAATACAATTGATGTCAAATGAACAGAACGGACGGGATAGCTGAAAGATTTCACACAGTAAGGTTATGAAATAGTCCTAAAATAGGCAGATATGTGGCAAAGGTCACTCTTCCTCTTTTTAGTAACTATGATGTAACCTCTGCCCCTACAGTGCAAGTCTAGGAGCTCAGCAAGTGCAGAGACATGTTAATGCATGGGCAAATCGGGCTCTGGCCCAGGGCCCCAGCCTTTCAGGGGGCCCCCTGACAGAGTCAGCTCCATTCTCCAGAGTTTTGCCCCAATGACCTTGAATATTTCTTAAACAGATTTTTTAAAATACTGTTTTTCTTTAATTTATTTTTTTATGTAACTGATGTGTGAGAGTCTAGTACAGCCATTTTTTATAAAAAGTTGTGTTTATGTTTCATGTAATATACATAAAAAAAGTTTCTTTAAGATCAAAATAAGGCTTAAGATATAAGAAATGGGAGGGAGTCACAGAGATTATTTGCAGTAATATTGGTGAGCTGCTGCTGTGTTACAATATTGAAAACACACATAACTATCCCTGAATATTAGATGTAAACACATGTATGGCATTATTTATGAGAAGTGATGCATCACTGTGTGAAAACAGGGATGCGTCACTTTTTAGTGCACCCTCCTTGCGAAGTGATGGATGCATCATATTTTATGTATGAAGCATCATGTCGCAAGGAGTTACAGATAGGTCTGTATTTCGGACGTATCTGTAGGTGCAAAAGTGATACATTCCTGGGTGTGTCTGAAAATAGATGTAACTGAAGCAATGCATCCTTTCATATGGGGCAATCCCCATGTGAAAGGGCCTGCATCAGTCTCACACCTGCTGTGAGGCAGGTGTAAGATATTGAGGCAATGGCATCCTAGAAGTGGTGCACTGAGCTCTCATAGTTTTCAATGCACCACTTCTATGAGTCTTTTTGCAGGAGAACACCCACCCTGCATACATGATACCTGGCACAGGTATAATGTGGTGCAGGGGTTTACAAAGTGCCGCATCTGCCTAGATGTGTCACTTTGTAAACAGGGCGCAACATGCCACATTTTTTACACGGCCGGTGCATCACAAAAAGTGACACACTAGCGGCATAAACATGAAGCAAGGTCTCATAAATAAGGCCCTTAGAATTTGGATGGGTGTTCCTATGCACTGTCAGGGATCTTAAGAAATTAAATGAAATAGTGTATTTAATAAAGCGCACAGCTACTCAGATTAGAGTGTCCTGACGCGTGACAGCGGAAGGAAAACGTGCGTGAAAGACCCATCATTTATAAAAAAGCCAGGTTTTAAATTTCATCCTGAAAGAGAGTAGGCCTGTGGTTAGTCTCAGAGACTTAGGAAGTCTATTCCACAATTTTGCGCTTAGAAAGCCGAGGGATCTGCCTCCAGTTTGAGGCACGATGGCCAGGTTGGCATTGGAAGATCTTAGGGGTCTAGATGTTGTGTAGCGATTAACGCGCTTATTTAGGTAGCTGACTCCTAAGCCACAGAAAGCTTTAAAGATGATGTTCATCGCTTTGAAGTCGATCTGTTCTTTTATGTGGGCCAGTGTAAAGACTTAAGAACAGGGGTCATACTACATCTGGGTTTAGGTCTTCGGATGGCTCTGGCCTCTGCATTTTGTACCACTTGTCGGCTCTGGATAAGGGATTTGGGAAGACCGTGGTACAATCTGTTGACATAGTCAAGCTTTGATGTCAGCAGAGCCTGCACCATGATCTTTCTGCTCTCAAGCGGTAATAGTGGCTTAATTTTTTTTAGCATTCGGAGCATGCCAAAGCAAGTGGCAGTTACATTTTGGATTTGAAAGCGCATGAAGAGTGTCTTGTCTATGACAATTCCTACGTTTTTTAATTTCTTCTTTTCCGCGGGTGGCAGATCTTTTGGCCACCAAGAGCTCCCGTCAGGCGTTTCTGAATTACCAAAGAAAACAACTTCAATTTTATCAGGATTGCACTTAGCTGATTGAACTTAATCATTGCCCTGTCAAAGTCGGTTGCTTTTTCACATGTAAAAAACAGCTGAGTGTAATCAGCATAGGAAACGATTTTGGCGCCCTCCTCCTCTACCAGAAATGCAAAGGGGGATAGATATATATTAAAAAGGGTAGGGCTGAGAATGGAGCCCTGAGGGACACCTATATTCATGGCTGGAACTAGGGATGAGAAATGGGGGAGCCAGATGTCCTGAGATCTATTTGCCAAGAAGGATGACATTCATGTTAAGACGGTACCCCCAAGGCTGATGTTAGCAAGTCTCTCCAGGAGCCTTTCATGTGGTACAGTATGGAAGGCCGCCGACAGATTGAGCAGAATCAGAACAGCCCTGCCAGATTACCCTTGAGAAATTCAGTCTCTACCAGCAGAGCGGACTCCGTTCTGTAGTTAGCCCTTAAACCGGATTGGGAGTCATGAAGGAGCTCCCCATCTTCAATGTGTTTTTGGAGGGCCATGTTTACATGCTTCTCTTATACTTTGGAGAGGGCCGGAAGAAGGGAGATTGGCCTGTAGTTGGTACGGTCCGTCGGTTTGGCGTTAGCCTTTTTAATCATTGGAAGAATCTTAGCATTCTTCCATAATTTGGGCATGTTGCCTGAGGAAAGGGAAGCATTAAAGAGCTGGTTTACTGTGGAGTTTTATGGTGGGAGCTAATAGGTTCAGGATATTCGCTGGACTTTGGTCGGCAGGAGAGCCAGACCTAATGCTATGGAGGAGGGTCAGTAACTCTTCAAGTTGAAACTCAGAGAAAGCTAGTAAAGATGGAGGATCCAAGAGGTGAAATTTGCTATTAGAACTAAGGTAGAAGGTCAGTTCTTCCTCTGAGATGTTAGTGAAGGCTTGTTGGATCACAGATATCTTTTTGTGGAAGAATTGAGCTATTTGCTTAGACCATTTTTCCGTGCATGGCCCTTCTTTTGTGGGGGCTTTCGGTTCGGTAAAGGATTTAACTATGCTAAAGATTTCCTTACTCTTATTTTGGGCATTTTCTATCTTGGTTGAAAGAAGCTTTTCTTGCCTGCCTTCACAAGACTGTAATGAGCTTTTAACATCTTCAGCGCGGCGCGAATTTCCGCGCCGTGCTGAAGGTTCTATTGAGCGTGCGGGGCCATGATGGAGTGGTTTCATCATTAGCACAGCTCAACCGGCGCTCATGACGGAACCACTCCGTCATGAGCACCCAAGGGGTTAAGGTGTCTTTATACACCTTCAAATACTCAGGTAGATAGGATTTATGCCATTTCCGTTCCATTTTTCTACAATTTCTTTCGATAGATCTGAGGGAATTGTTAAACCATGGAGCTGGTGGGGTCGACCTCTTTGAGGAGCGGGAAACAACCGGTACCACTGCACCAATGTTGGTTCGGAGCCCTGAATCTATTGAGAGGGCGTCCGAGCCAGGGCAGCCAGAAAGCTCTGGTGAGGAACGACCAAGGGCGTCTGTTAACATCGGGATGGATATTTTATGGAACGTCCTGTAATTAGGGACCCTCTGCCCTGCATTAGCCCGAGGGGCTGTGGCAGAGTTGGGAATGGCACATTTTAATAGGAGGTGGTGAGACCAGGTAATATGAAGAGGTAGTGTTAGAACTGGGGTCACCAATTCCACCACAGTTGCTTGGCGCGAGGCAGGTAGGCACCCGAAGGCAATGTGTAAAGCAGAAGTGCAGCACACACTCACACTGACTCAAGAAGGCACACGCAATAAAATGACACCACACCAGATGGTTGTTTAACTCAAGACTCTTTATGTAGACTTCTTAGTGCAGGTAGGGTACTCTTCTTATCAGGTAAAAGGGGCCAACCTCCTTCAAATGCTAATTTAATGCAAGTATCTCGCTATTACTTAGTGGCAGTCTAGGCAATTCCATTCCTCATAAACAGGTTCATCAAAGGTAACATTTCATAGGGCGGGTTTCAACATAAAACCTCTCTCGTGCACAGGGAACTTTGCAATAATTCATCAGAAGCATAAATGTCACAACAGAATCATGCATGGAATTAGCACAGCATCATTAACATTTTCTATGCCCACATTCTTCAGGAGCCACACCTAGGCTGCATGTGTACAACCTCAGGGGCATTCACTAAACAAGTGGGTAAAACATCTGAGTCATTATGGTAACATCAACACTTAACTCTCTTGGCATATGATTAATTACTCTACTCAGGCGGGCTGTGGCAGTGCTGTTCTCAATCTAGGCCCCAGCCTCCAGCAGTTCTCCTTGGGAGGAGCCGGATTTGTGAGCTCCTCAGGTCCCCAGGTGCGCCTGGGGACGCCTCAATCTCTTCTCAAAGGGACCTCCCCCTGGGCGTAAGCCCCAAGCCCCATGACTCACTGGGGCAGTTCAGGCCAATGTAGGGCTCTTAGCGTGATGCGGGAGCCCGCGCAGGCTAAAAGGGCTCACTGCAGTTCCTCGCCTTTCCCCTCGGGCTCCTCACAGGTCTGGGGCAGATTGGGGTCTCTCCCTCTCCTGGAAGCCCCCTCGCCGAAGTTCAGGGATGGTCCCGGCCTCCGATGTCTCCTCTGGCCCGGGGACCAATCAGGATGCAGTGGGGCAGAGGTGCACCCGCAGCCACCAATCGCAGCACGGCTTGCGGGTCGTGGCAGCCTCAACCAATGGCTGCGCGGCGGCGGGTGGGGTTCGGCCTATGACGCAGCCGGCACCCCGTCACGTAACGGTGGCCGCGTCAGCTTCCTAGACCCAGCGCGGCCTTCAGCAATACCGCGGTGGCCCTCCCCAGGCTTCGGGGACCGCGGCGGAGAACCCTCTAGCAGGGGAAAATGGCGGAGATAGGCGCCGGGGCCGCTGCGGTGATTTTAGGCCAGGAAACACTCCCTTCAGTGGTGCTAGGGCCACATTGGTGAGTTCAGCCCTAAATAGCGCTTCTTCCTTGCCTCAGCTCCCAACAGGTACCGGGCTGTGGCGATGATTTCAGAGGGGCAGTCGTGCTTAGAGGCCCCAGCAGCAGGGGATAGTTCTCGGCCGGCACAGTGCTCGGAGATTACAGAGTATAGTAGGCAGACAGTTCTTGCAGGCACAGTTCAGGCAGATAGCACTTAGGGATTACAGCGCTTCAGGGGCACAGCACTTTAGGAGTACCGGGGGGCACAGTTCTGGCAGTAAGCACTGGTTACCTGGTTGATCCCCCAGCAGTGCTCTCAGCAAGCAATCCCCTACTTTCTTACAGTACTTGATGGGCACAGCGACTTTCGTGGGGGGACAGATAGCAGGTCCCAGTGCAGGTTCTTGGGGAAGGAAGGGGGATTGAGTTGGTAGGCTTCAGAGGCAGGATGGTTCCCTGCAGCACACTGGAGGTGGTTCCCTGGGTTCCCCCTCACTGGGCTAGATCAGCAGGCTGGCAGAGTCCATCATCTAACTTAGGAACAGCAGGGCCTAAGCTCAGTCAGTCCCAGTAGTGTAGGTTCCTTCCCTAGTCCCAACTGCCTATACTCCTGCAGAGGTTCCCCCAGGTCCAGTGGTGCCCCAACTGACAGTCAGGTTTCCCTCCATTACTCTTATACCCCTAGGTCAGGTGACCCTCCTCTAAAGGCGGCAAAGCGTAACCACTCCCAGGGCTCGAAAGTTCCAGGAGCTTCCACATATTAGGCTATGGAACAAAAAGGCGGGATGACAGTGATACTGTAACAGGATGTCCAAGCCTGCTCCTAACTACTAGTGTGTGTATTCCATGGCCACTCTGCAGTAGTAGGGGCCTGTGGCAGCCATATTATTGGGAGAGAGCACCTGCACCTCAGCACTGTTTGGCAGTGGTAAGGCGCCCAGAGACCTAGGTCCAACAAAAGACGGTGGCAAAAATAAGGTGAAAAGGAATAAAAACCGGGGTAAGACTACCCTAGGGCTGGCGGGTCTAACAGGTAGGCTTACTGATATTTCAAAGTTGTGAAAGATTTGGTCTAGAGTATGGCCCTTCTCATGGTGGCTGAAGAAATAGATGAAAACATGTTGCAGGCCTGCAGCTTCTTCAACATGGAAATTGTTTGAGGGTATTTTCCCTTGTCCTTATGTATATTTAAATCTCCCAAAATAAGGCAGTGGTTGTATTTTAAGACTAGGGAGGTGGTGGCTGTATTAAGTGTAGTAATAACATTTCCAATTGCACCGGGAGGTCTGTAAATCAGAAAATTAGCTATGCTATGATGGGGGTATAAGGTACAGCAGAAGCCTAAGGACTCTGCGCCCTCATTGTTTTCCATCGGGATGGGAGAGCAGTCTAGTTTTTGATTGTAAATTATGGTGACACCACCCCCCTTCCCACTCAGTCAGTCCCTCCTAAGGATTTTATAACCTGTAGGGATGGCCGAGGTGATAGTAGGGTTAGAGGTTTCAGACAGCCAGGTCTCAGAGAGAAATAAAAGATCAGGCTGTTCATCTAAAAGTTGGTCATAAATGTGTGGTTCATGCTTTTGCATAGAGCGACACTTTAAATGGGTGGCCTTTAAGTCCTCAGTTTTCTTATTTTTTTTACACTTATTGTTGCATGGGAGGATCTTGGGTGCGAATTTCCTGGGCTGGAGAAGAGACCAGTGCACTTATTGCATTGAAAGTCTACCTCCAAGCTCGGATCAGCCACAGTACACTGACAAAATGGTAGCTGCCTGAGGCTAAGCAGTTTTCCCCATTGTAATATAGTGGAAGAAACTCACCGGAGGGGAACTGGGCAGCATGGTCTACTCCGGACACCTCCGGGCACAGACGGGCTTGCCTTTGGTGAGCATTTGGTGCGCCAGTGACATGCGTCAGCTGCGCACATCCGTTTGCATCAGAAATATATAGGCTAATGCCTATGATGTAAACTGGATCGCTAACGCAGCTGAGGAGGCAGAAACTGCATGGGCGGAAGTGAGGCGCCTGATAGTAGCCCCAGCTCTCCGCACAATCGGCATATCAGCCGTTGTGAACCAGGACTGGAGGAAAAGCGAGATGCGAATCGGAGCAGCTAAGGAGGTGTAATCAAGAAGAATCAAGTAAAGTGCAAGTGCCCGTAGGTAGGAGAAATTGTTAAAAAGCACAGAGTAATTCAGCCACACATATACAATTTAAAAAGTATTAAAAACATAGTAGCAGGGCAGGGAACACTGAATCCTACCACTGTCAGCTGCGCGCGTCCGTTTACATCGGGAACATATAGGCTAGTGCCTATGATGCAAACTAGATCGCTAATGCAGCTGAGGAAGCGGAAACTGCGTGGGAAACAGGGGCTCAAATTGGATCATAAATTCAAAGCTGTTCTGAACAGGGGCCCCCAAAATATGTTTGACCCAGGGCCCCCAAAATCCTTAAGATGTCCCTGAGCAAGTATGTCTGAGAAGCGCACTTAAAGCACCTCACACAAGAGCGACAAAGGAACTAAATGTGAATCCTCTGGTTCGGAAACAAGACTAGAAAATAAAAACTATTAGTGTAAGAGAAGGGCTCAGAATGAACTGCCAGGCCCGTAAAAACACAAAAGAGGACGACCGAAGGTAAAGTAGACAAGAATAATACTGTTTAAGTATTAGGGCAAAGTGGCCAAGAATAACAGACGAATAACCAGGAGCAGACATGTATGAAAGTAGAAGCCTAGGGGCGGGGATGTGCCATAACATTCGGTGCCAACATCTGTTACAACAGGCAGTGACAGGCCAACAGCAAAGTAGAAGGGCAGGCACTCCCTCAGCTTGCAGTGCAGCCAGAGGGGCATCCTCTAGCATTGATAGTGACGCCCACTGTACTCTTATCATTGACCACCCCACACAGTAGGTGCCTTTTGCATTCTAAGGAGGTGAACACAACACTGTGGGCTGCGAAATGTCCAGCCCCAGTTTTGACTGTGGTCCCAAGAAAAGAGTTGGAGACGAAACATACAAATGTTATTTAGGTTGGAAAAAAGTGGAATGCAGGAGGAGTGTGAATCATACGGAAAGCTGACACCTGGGGCGATAGAGACTTCCAAAACACAGCAAAAATCTTGGGAGCAAAATCACGCTGCATTACAAACAGTCCTCACCTTTAATAAACATGTGTTAAACTTTTAGCATTGGCCCAAAATATGGATGTTTTACTTTAATAAATATTGCACGCAGACCCGTCACTGAGCCAATTTAGATTGGAGCGAAAATAGGGCACAACTGGGATTGCCCTCGCTCCTAGCACCACCTAAAAGCTGGTGGTAACTCCAAGTACAAAACAGAGACATTTCAGTAATACTGCCTGTAAAGCAGCTTCTAAACCAATAGGTTGTTTTATTATCGATATTTTCACCATTTTCACAAATGGGAGTAAAAAGTCAAAAAGCACCCACCGCAATTGTAATTTGCACTGGAGGGGGTTCTCTTCTTTTCACCCCGGGCCATACACTAACAGCCTGATTCATCAAAGACCCGTTTTGCGAGTCTATAATAGCGATTCATAAGGAATCGCTATTACAGACTGGCAAAAAAGGATTCATGTAGGAATCGCAAAAACAATTGCGAATCCCACACATTCCTTATTTGCGATTAGCAAATTGCTAATCGCAAATAAGGAATAACTCCCCATTCATTCCTATGGGCCAAAAGGCCCATAGGAATGAATGTGGAGTATTCCTTATTTGCGATTAGCAATTAGCTAATCGCAAATAAGATAGCGATTTAAAGAGTGCCAGGGGTGTCCAAAGGACACCCTGTAGCACCCCTTAAATGCAAATTTAAACAGGTGTTGCGCACACACATGTCCATGTGTGTGCAACATGCAACTTAGAAAAATGCATTTAAAAGCATTTTCTAAGTTTTCGCTATTTACCACGAGGTTTGAACTCGCGGTAAATAGCGGCCCGAAATTGCGAAATTGCAATTTTTAAATGGATGATGAATTGCATCTCAAATAGAGATTCCTTAAATGTAATTCATCTCTAAATAGCGAAATCGGTATTACCGATTTTTGCATTTGGGATGATGAATCCCAAATGCAAAAATAGAGCTCGCAAAGGGCCGGATTCTCAGAATCTGGCCCTTTGCGAGCCGATTTCGGATTGATGAATCAGGCTGTAAGTCGTGGATGTGTGTATGCGTGGCCAGGGGTGAGTGTGGCTGATGCACCTTCCAAACCAAGGACACTGGCAAAGTGAGACATTCTCAAGAAATGATGTTAGCAACTTGCTGTAGCTAGTGCTAATGGACTTAACTAACTAACGAGATGCCAAGTTTAATAGCTCTAGGTAAGTAATGTATTTATATATATTCATGCATTAGTACTAAGGGTAAAGCATTTACTTCTCCAAGGACTACTTTCACCTCTTCCAAAAAGATATTTGTTAATTTTGTCAGTTCAATGACATCCGAATGGCTCTGGCTGCCGCCGGCTGAGGTATCCGACCACAGCCCCGCTCCTCGTTTGAGCAAGCGGACAATAAATTACACGAGGGACACATTTAAAGGTGCATTTCCTCCAGACTATCAACAGGGCTTTCTCTGAAAGAACATCAATTTTGCCACCGAAACACTGTAGCTGTGCTCGCCTTTACAAATCACCCTTGTAATATATGAGGCGATGTGTCTTTCCCTCTTTGCCTTGATATATGTGCAGTGATGTGTCTTTTCCTTTTTGGGTTCAAGGCAAAATGTTGTGTCGCGGGTCCTATTCATCAAGCTGGGGACAATAATGCTGTATATTAAATGATGCTGTTCATTTTGGCCCCGAGGAAAAAATCTATTTCATAAAAGGATGGATCATGCATCAGACAGAAAGTACACAGCAGCACAACACAAGGGATCATGGATGTAAGAGGTTGCAATAAAACAGAGACTGTTCACATGATGCCCGTTTTTGTAGTCTAGTTTACTTCATATGAATTTACTGTATTTAGTAAAACACTGTGGGCCTCCTGTATGGCAAAGGCAGCCTACTTAAGCAATACAGTGTATTCCTGTCCTTTCTGCTTGCGCTTGAGCCGTTTCGGCAGCCTAGCTCCAACATAGGCACTGTTGCACGCACATGCAAGGGTGCCTCAGTTGCAAGGAGTATTGTTTTTGTTCAGGAAGGAGCATGTTCCTGAAACAATTCTACAAGGCGTCTTCCTCTTTCCAGATGTGCTGCAGAATGCAGCCCGCATAGAAGGAGGAAAAAACAAGGAGAAATAAACATATTTCCCTTCAATACACCTCACCTCTGGAGGCACCTGGATTTGGTGCTTCCCCAAGTTTACATCACTTTGTAAATCTGTGGCAGGGTCAAATTCCATGGGTGTTGTATGGGAAAACCCACAACAACGCCGATTGAATGCCTCCAGGGTGCAAAGTAAGCAAGCACAGCGATTTGCTTTGCGTCGTCTTCCTCATGATCTCTGAGGCCACTCAATCTATGCAGGGCAGCTTTGTGTGCCATGTCCCATGCTCACTGGATGACCTCTCCAAATTATGCCAGAAAACTGCAGAAAATATTTTTAATTCATGTACTAGATAAGCATAATTTTATCACCCAATGATACAGTAGGATATTTGTTGTGACATATGTATTATACACAAATTAATGAAGGATATGGCATAATGAAAAAAGGGAAGGTTTGACTGTGCCTCTCTTGAAATAAGTGCAAAAACAACAGTTGATGGACAGAATGCAGAACAATGTCATACATTCACCCCAGTACAGAGATTTGGGCCTAAATGCATCGATTTTTTGCACTGAACACCACCCCAGTTCAGACATGGCCATATGCAAATCAGACTTCACCCTGTGCCTCATGGGAACAGTCCAGCCCAAACTGCCAAGCCATGTCTTTCCTGGACCGGAATCAAGCATCCTAGAACTGGTTTCTGGCTATCAGCCATCATCAGCCAGGATAGCTTGACTCCAGTGGTGTGGAGAGCATGGGACCCAAGTCTGAGCATACCCATCCCACTCGGGGTGACAAATGCAACAAGCACTGGCGTTGCCAATAGGTCTCGCAGTAGGAAAGTGGGAGCTATTGGTTTTGTAAATGACATTTTATATTTTTATGTCGTTATTGGCATTGTCAATAACAATATATAAATATAAAATGTCATTAACAAAACCAATAGCTCCAACTTTCCAAATGCGAAACCTATTGGCAACGCCAGTGCTTGTTTTCTTTGCTTAACGACTTCAGTCTGCCCTCCCCCAAGTCTTTAAGAGAAGCAGCAAACCGTCAATGGAAAACGTGTGGGGACGGAGAGAGAGAACTCTATATATTTGTTTTAGTACCTGGGTCAAATATATATATATTTCCCCGTTCAGAAAGTAGCCAAAAAGAAACAAGTGGGAATGGCTGTCCAGAGGTAATGCCGCTAGCTGTCTGATGCTTTATTTTCAATTGCTGACGCTGTATGCGCTGTATAAAAGGAGGCAAATTACCAAACATTGTTTGCAAGGGTTGTTTTTATATAACTGAAAAGCAGTTGCTTTCACAGTATAACCTGTAGGCTTTGTTTCAAAGGAGGCAAAGTTACTACGTTTGTGCAAAAGGCTTTTTTTTATATAAGTGAATAGCAGTTGCTTGTTTGCAAGGCTTGTTTTTATATAACTGAAAAGCAGTTGCTTTCACAGTATAACCTTTAGGCTCTGTTTCAAAGGAGGCAAAGTTACTAAGTTTGTTCAAAAGGCTTGTTTCCGTTTAAAGTGAACAGCAGTTGCTGGCGCCAGAGAGGCGCCACTTCATTGTAGTCACACGCTGTAAATCTTGCAAAGCCAGGTGGCCACGCACGAGTAAGAACGAAACTTCTAAAATATGAGAGAGAGAGGGGGGAGAGTGAGAGAATGAGAGAGAGCGAGAGAATGAGAGAGAGAGAGAGAATGAGAGTGAGAGAGAATGAGAGAGAGCAAGAGAGAGAGAGAGAGAGAGAGAGAGAGATTTATTGAAGGGAAAAAGCCAAAATTACCATTCCTCGGAATCGAAGTGCCGCATCTCTCAAAAGTCACAAAGGATTTGAAAGGGTCACGTTTCTTTATTAGTTCATGTGGCAGCTCTACATAAAGTAACAAAGCAACTCATGTCCCTTGTTCGTTTGAAAAAACACGCAAGCGAGAAGGAAGGTAACTGCCAGGTGTTACATTGGATAAAAAAAATGCATGGATGATTCGGAGGTATTTTATTGACAGACATTCAGGGTCCAAAAATCCGCTTTGAGTTGAGCTCTGAAGGTCTTTCTGGAATCGAAGTAATTGAATTTTGTTTGCCGGAGGGAAGCCGGATGGGGGCGGGAGAGCCTGGTGGGGGGGCGGGAATGCGAGCGAGGGGAGAAGTGCACGGGGGAGGGGCACGAGCCGCTGTACCCTAGGGGCCTATCTCGAGCGGGATGTAGAGGTGAGCTGAGGAGAGGGTAGACGGGGGAGTGCGTTGCTATGCGTGAAAGTATTCGCCAGTGCTGCATGCTTTGCACGAAAGGGCACGTGTACCACCAGGACGGGTACAGGGAAAAGAGAGGAAGAGGAGGCTAAGACGGAAAGAAATGGAATTTGTCAGACGACCACTAAAAGGCTGGGGAAGCACAGGCCAGTCAAATATTAGTTTTGCCAAATGAATCTCCATCCTCCACAGCATAAATGCATGGCAAATACCTATTCACTGTGAAATTGATTTCCAGGGCAAAAAAATTGCAATCTTTAACTTGTTATAGGCACTTCTCGCCATTAAAATAAGGCAAGTCAATACATAAATAAAACCAGGTCTGTAATGCAGCTCACTTACATGCATGTCCTAACTGGTTCCCAAACTAACAACACAATGTGCGCTCATAAAATAAAGGAATCGGACTAAATAACACCTAAAACATTGTACCTTATCAATCCCCATATCTGTTGAGTCCATCAGGTGCCCCCCTGTTCGTCTTAGCAGATAAACAAGGATCCAGCAAATCCTAATGAAACTGCGACTGAAGCAATGCATGTTTGACACTGTTTTGGTGCATCGTCCCCTCCCTTCCAGGCACAGGGGAACATTATGCAGTAACAGGCCCGACAATCCAGTGGCGCCTTCGGGCTCGTTGAAAAAGCAGCGAAGGATTCCTTGCCGAGGCCGGGCTAACACGCTCACACCCTGTATGCAGCGACGCGGTAACTGGAAGCTCCTTACCCTTGAGATTCCGCCATGCACACAAAAGGCCCGACGCTGCCAAGTTTATTTCACAGTTTCAAGTGAGCTCAGATGGAAATAAAAAAATAAAAACAAACTCCGCAGGGGTCCGACGGAGGAGTAGGGGGGCGCGGAAGAAGAGGGAGGGCGAGTAGCTAGGGAACAGTCAGAGAGTCAGCCATATTGTGAGCAGCTCCACCAGTATTTACAACAAGGTGGTGGGGGAGGGGGGTGAGCACTCCGGGTCTTTTGCTTTTGGGTTAAAAAAAATATGGTCGGTCGATAGCGAGGAGGAGGAGAAATGCATTTAAAGGGGCCGTTCCGAATGCAGGGTGCTTGTTTTTGGAGGAAGATGAAGACGAGCATGAAGAAACAGCAGGGAAAATGTGGACAGAGGTGGGAGACTAGAGGTGAAAACAAGAGTGGAAGGGTTGAGGAGAGCGAAAGTGAGCAAAGCAGAAGCCATGTGACGGAGCTGGGTTGTGTTGTTGGGACAGGTTCGGCAGTGCGGCAAGGCTTGTGTGGGAGGGGGGAGGTGCTGGTGTGGGAGGGGGAGGCTGTGATTGCGTGGAGAGAGAGGGGAGGTGCTGGTGTGGGAGGGGGGAGGTGCTGGTGTGGGAGGGGGAGGCTGTGATTGCGTGGAGAGAGAGGGGAGGTGCTGGTGTGGGAGGGGGGAGGTGCTGGTGTGGGAGGGGTAGGCTGTGATTGCGTGGAGAGAGAGGGGAGGTGCTGGTGTGGGAGGGGTGAGTTGCTGGTGTGGGAGGAGTGCTGCTAGGGGAGGAGAAGCCTGATGCCGGATGGGGGCGGGAGAGGCTGGGCTTGCATGCGATGCACGTGCATGTTCACGTGAACTTCATGAAAACCGCGGGGCTGAAAGCCCTTTGGTTTGAAGAGAAAATAGCCGACTTGAATTCTCCCCATTTCCCATTCCTGCGGAATGGTAAAGGCGAGACCTAAAAACAACAGTTGATGGACAGAATGCAGAACAATGTCATACATTCACCCCAGTACAGAGATCTGGGCCTAAATCCATCGTTTTTTTGCACTCCACACCACCCCAGTTCAGACATGGCCATATGCAAATCAGCCTTGATCCTGTGCCTCATGAAAACAGTCCAGCCCGAACTGCCAAGCCATGTCTTTCCTGGACTGGAATCAAGCATCCCAGGACCGGTTTATGGCTATCAGCCGTCATCAGCCAGTATTGGACACAATCTACGGACGATGGTCGTCAGTGCCTTCATTTCCGTTTTAAAGCTGCTTGACGCCCCTGCCTGCCTCCCGCCATCCCGCTTGTCTTAACAACTCACCAGCGCGACCACCGAGCGGAGTGCGGGCCGGGGATTACCATTACCGGAATACTCTGCGGCAGTGACATCAGCCGACAGCGCCAGGAGGCGCATAAGAAGGGTGTAAGCCCCTGACGAGTGGGACCTCTTTTTTCCAAGTATTGGACACAATCTACAGACGCTGGTTGTCAGTGCCTTCATTTCCCTCTTAAAGCTGCTTGACCCCCCTGCCTTCCTCCCGCCGTCCCGCTGGTCTTAACAACTCACCAGCACGACCGCCGAGCGGAGTGCGGGCCGGGTACTACCATTACCGGCATCCTCTGTGGCAGTGACATCAGCCGACAGCGCCAGGAGGCGCATAAGAAGGGTGTAAGCCCCGCCTCGCGGGATGCCGGGCGAAGCCCGGACCAAGGGCGGGCCCGTTTAAGCCCGTTAAAGACCGGGTAAGACTGGACTGGGCCACCCTATTAACTTTTGCTTTGCGAGAACATTCTACCTATCCCTATTGGACTAATACCATCTTACATCTCTCGATATATTGTATTACACTTGATTATCCCTCAATCAGATCATGTCAACTAGAGGTAGCAGAAGCAAAACAGCACAAAGTGCTGCCCAAATAACTGGCCCAATCGACCAATTTATCACCAGGGCTAACGAGGCAATTGACCAGGGTATAATCCTGCTAGAACGAAGGGTTTCACAGGATTTGGCAATGGCCAAACGGTCCTCGTTGGGCTCCCTTGCCGTCGCTAAGACACCCTCACACCCTCTGGAATCTGGGTCACTACTGGAAGTGCACGTAGAAACACACACTGTGCCATGTACTGTCGACCTGTCTGCATCATTAGAGTTCTCAGACTCACAGTCATCCATGCTGTTTGAGAAAACCCCTGTTCTTTTTGCAAGTCCAAACAGGGAGGACTCCATCACAGCACCAAAGAGGAGTTTAAGGGAGGGAGCGATACCCAAACAAAAGAAATAAAAAAAAATCGAACAAAGCGATTCACTCCAACGAACAACCTAATCACAAAGTCTCACCTACTATTCAGTCCTCAAGCCAAGCTGGTTCAATACAGCGAGAGTCAATCTCCTCACCAGCAGAAATAATTAATCTTTCCACAAACATAGCAAACCTCAGTGTTAACAGTAATATGGGAGGAGGGTGCAAAATTTGCAGTATAAACAATCAATTACTGACCAGATTAGGGGAATTAATCAAAACCTATATGCAACCCATCGAACAGACCCTCTTAAAGATAGAAAAACAGATAGCAGCTTTGACTGCAGCTTCAAAAACTCAAAAGGGGTCGGGTCCTGGTCAATCAGTGGTACAAAAATCAAATAACAAAACCTCTAAGGAAGGGGTGCAAGCAAAAAAACCTGTCACAAAACCTACCACCGTAGTGTCATCCATACAACAAAATCCCCCTGCCACAGTGGTGAAGAAGGGTCCTGTTGCAACAAAAACTCCAGCTGCCCTATAACTCAGATGTCCGCTCAAGCTAAGTCTGCAGGGGTACAAAATACTAACTCCAGGTCTAGGGGGAGGGGTGGACACCCTATTCACTTACCACCTGAAGCAAGTCCATATGTGTTGATTATGACTGGGGTTCCTGAGCTGACCACAAATACGGAAGAACCAGGATGGTCCTTAAAAAACAAAGTACTGCACTGGTTGTCTATCAACAGACCTCTACCACCGTACTCAGCTAGTAGAGTTTCAATGGTTCACAGGGTCCCTTGGATAGGCAAAGAACTGAAAAGAATCCGGGTAGACTGCGTCATTGTCAACTTTGAAGACCCACTCACAGTTGAGCACATTTGCTCCTGGGGTATGCAAGCAACAAACAATGGGATAGAAACAAAAAGACTTTCCTATTTCTACCCACCACTACCTCGATACAACGAAAGCTCAGAATGGAACTGGACCCAAGTAGGAAACTGGGACAGGAGAAGAGATTGGGTTGACTGGCCTGGATATGGAGGTAGAGATGCTGCTCCCCCTCTGGGTTGGAAAGGCATTCCACTTGCAAATAGATTTGACTGCCTAGAAATGGTGGATTGACCACCAGTGTGTAACAATCAGGATAGTACAGGTCCCCCGCTTTCGGAGTCTAAATCCTTGCAACCAGCTTTACGCTCCCCGAGATCATTTTTTACAAATAGTATCTCTGAGATGCCGACAGAACCCAGATTATTAATACCTTCCTCTCCCGTAGGAACAACCTCTGAACCATTATTGTCTTCAGACGTAACAAAATTTACTGAGTTTCCTGGTAATACTAGGAAGGTAGATCCTCCAAGATCAATAGATCCAGATTTACTGCTAGAGAACCCTATCACCTGTAATGACCACTCTGATTTAATTCCCACCGTTTCGATTTCACACTCACCTTCAAGGCCAGGTACTTTAGCTTCCAACACCCTCTCTCACATAAATGATCCGGTAAACCCTACTCAGATTCTTTCTGTTTTATTTTGGAACGTAGCTGGCCTCCGCTCCAAGATAAACCACAAACCATGGCTAGACACAGTAAATGCACACCAAATAGTATGCTTACAGGAAACCTGGGCCATTGAGCCTATACATATTCAGGGTTACAAAACATACTATGTTCCAGCTAGCTTTAAAACTCACGGTAGACCTAAGGGAGGTCTAGTAGTATACATCTCAAACAATTTACCATTTATGAATTTAACTGTTCTTCTTACCAGTGAGAATTTTCAAATTATGATGATTTCATTTAACAAGTGCACGCTGCACTTTCTTGTCAACTTCTACAACAACCTCCAGCCCATCGAATATGTCAAAACTCTAACTGAAATTACATCCTTTATAAGTGAACAACAGAACAAGCACTTCACTTACCAGCTATGTGATTTGGGGGGGGGGGGATTTTAATGTTTGTCTGTGCAATAACCCTAAGAATGGTATCTGTGGTCTCCAAGATGAAAACGGTTGCTCCCTGACCCATTTCACACACACTAATCTAGGTAATACCCTGAACGAGTGTCTTTTCTCATTGGAGTTGGAATACACGAACGATCTTGTGGATCCACCTGCTGAATTTATACCAACATTTCATGGAAGGGGTCTGTCAAGTCTCATTGACTTTATTCTATGCTCCCAGATACTAAAGGGTCAACTGCAATCTTTTAAAACAGTCTCAGATATTAGTAGCGATCACTTTCCTAAGAGTTACCTCAGCTTATTAGGATCAGCTTTGTAAACCAACAAACATTGTCCATGGATAAAGTAAACAGCTTTTCTGTAAAATGGTCCAAAATCGACCCACAAGTAATTACCGGCAAAGTGATATCTAAAGCCCTTCCATGGATGAATAATTGTTTGGCAATTGATTCCTCACCCCAGTTGATTATTTCTAGTTTTCTGGAAAATATCAAAATTATACGGGCAGAATTATTTCGTCATCATAAACCCCGGAAACAGGAATCCAAAGGTTGGTTTAATTCAACCTGTCGTAAAGCTTTAACTGGCTTAAAAAGAGCCCTACATAACCAAGACAGATTCTGCCGAGATAGTTAAACTTAGAAAGGTCTACAAATTGGCACAGCACAACCACAAAAAGGAAATAAAGAAAAACCTTTTGGCCCAATTACATGAGAGCTGTCTACGCAAAGACAGTTCTCTGCTTTGGCGCACGGTCAAATCACCCTTTTTGGTAGATTCCACATCTTCCCAACATCTAAATGTGGCAGTGTCGGCTGACGAGTGGGTGGCTCACTTTTCAAAGATATTTGGTGGCCCCTCCGCGGATACTACAACTGAGGCCCAGATGGAAAGAGAATGCACCGGGGACCAAATATTTCCAATTGACCTTTATTTTGATCATAATGAGGTCATTAACGCGCTATCATCTTCCAAAACTGGTAAGGCCCCCGGCCCGGATGGGGTTCCACTAGATATCTTTGTAAGTAACATGGAACTCTGGTCACCTCTCGTCACCCAGGTAATGGCAGCAGTCACAAAGATAGGTCTAATAGATCCTTGGTCTTCGTCTATCCTGCTCCCAATCTTTAAGAAGGGCGAACGTAATAATCCAGCTTGTTACAGGCCCATCTCCCTCCTGGACTCCCTGGGGAAAGTCGCTGGTCGACTGATTTTGGAACGTCTCCAGGACTGGGCGTCTGTGAACAAAATTCTGACAGATCTCCAGTATGGATTCCAGGAGGGACTTGGTACTGTTGAGCAGGCATTGAAACTAACCCTTCTGATAGGTAAATACGTAGGGGCAAATGAGTAAAAAGTTACTCTTTCATAGAGCAACTTCCGCTCTTGTTTCTTTCTCGAGAAAACTGGGCAAACCTGCCCCAGCCGAGTTGCTCAAAATCTACCATGCCAAATGCCATAGTGTAGCAACTTACGGCGCAGGGGTTTGGGGTTACGCTCCTGTAGATAACTAACAAAAGGTTCAAAACAGGTTTTTAAAATACATATTGGCCCTTCCTCAAAGTGCCTCAATATACGGTTGCCACATCGAGCTGGGTATCAATTACCTGACAGATAACATCAGATGCCAGCCGATCCTCTTGTGGCACCGTATTTGGACCAAAACGCAATGTCATCTAACCCGCTCACTAATAACCGACTGCTTATCCCTGGCAAATTGGAGCAACATTCCTTGGCCTCTATACGTCTCCAATTTTCTTAAGGATTTGAACCGTACATCTTACTTCTCTGAGCCCATCACAATGTTAGCCATCACTAGGAAAGTTCTGAAAAATCTCTGCCTAACCCATCTCAGAGATTTGCGTCTTTCCCAAGAAGTAATGAAACCATCTAATGTGCAGATCCTAACGGTCCAATCAGCTCCTGGTATTCAACCATACCTAACTTTTTTCTTAACCAATCACGAAAAATATGTTTTGACTAGGTTTCGATTTAATTCTTTTTTTCGCCTTGTTACTTCCCCCAATGAATTTGACTGGTCGCATGATGTCCATGTGACGGAATTTCAACCCAGTGTACAACGCATGTTACTTTGTTCTGCAGATATTACGAGCACCCCCGCAAGCGCTGGATCATTCCCCTTCTTCGTAAAATGGGCCTGAGAACCTGCTGGACGGCTTATCTGGCCCTGCAGTTACTAGATTCCCAATATGCTGCTAAGTGTGTAGCTTGCTTTTTAAAATCATGTTTAAAAATTTGCTGTAAAGTTTGAGCTTCTGCTTACACGATTCCATGCTCTCTTGTACAGCATTTTAATGAATTATTTTTAGTAAAGGTTTTAAATGTTTAACAGTTTTTAACTGTATCAAAATATCGTGTTTTTAATGGGTATTGTAATATTCTATGTACTTTTTATGGTTCTGTTACGTGATAACCGAATAAAGGTTTTTTGATACTGATACTATGTTTGTGTTTTCTATATTATGTCAGTGATCCATTAATAACAGAGGCTAAAAGTACTCAACTGGTGCTACTAAAATACTCCTACCCCGATGTACCTAACATAAGCTTAGTACGAGGGAAGAAGTAAGTGAGGTGTAGTATAAATGTAGTATTCTTTGCCAAGA
This sequence comes from Lissotriton vulgaris, assembly GCF_964263255.1. Taxonomy (NCBI): domain Eukaryota; kingdom Metazoa; phylum Chordata; class Amphibia; order Caudata; family Salamandridae; genus Lissotriton; species Lissotriton vulgaris. The sequence continues at coordinate 990,468,638 of NC_141698.1, forward strand.
ATCTGTCCAAGATTTCTCTTAGGGTCTAATCAGCTCCGTACCTTGATTTGGAATGAAGACGGTCAGGCTCAGGACTTGATTCCCCAACAACCCGCAAGTGTAGCTTGGAAACACTGAAGCTCGATTTCTCGGCAGGAGAAAAGACAGCGTCTCTTTCAGTGCGTCTGCTGGAGGGTTGGTTGATTTGGTACTTGCAGTAGCAGGGCGCCTCGGGCAAGTAGATAGTCAAACTGCTCCAAACCACTGTGTGTTTGCTATGGCAAGTGTGGGCATATTTATATCTTGAAGGTACCGAGTTTGATGTAAAGGTGGACATAATAATGTCATAAAAGAGTCTCAGTTCTTTGAAAACTCCATGAGAGTACAAGTCAGTTTTCGAGCAAGGGGAAGTCCCTAGCTGCTGAAGCTGTGTTTTCCAAGAAATCGTTGTAGATTTTCGGAACTAGTGGAAGTAGCCCTGCCGTATTTGGACTGAATGAGCTATGTCTAAATATGGTTATGATTCTTATGACTATATAAGGATATAGTGGTTTATACCTATATACGGGTATGAATCGGGAAAATTACAATAGGGTCCTAAAATATTATACAACACTGTTGTCCTTACTCCTTGGGCTCTCTGCCCCGCAGGAGATGATCTTGGTGTTCTGAGCTTCTCTGCCTGTTGCCGGGTTCATGTGGTTTAGATCCAATAATTCCAGGGATTTTTGTAGCTGTGGTAGTGAAGACTCAGGGCAAAATGCATCCTCGACAAGCGTGACGTCGTTGTAGGTTGACATGAGGCCATAAGTCAAGTGCTTTGCGTACTCTTCTAGGGCCTCGTTGTTGATGGAGGAGGGAACCATTGGGCTAGGGTCAGTGTGGGTGCTATTTTGCTACTTTAAAGGTTTATGACGGGGACAAAATGTGTTTTGCCAGAGAGAATATTACAACTTGACACAAGTGGTATATTAGTAATAGGCTCCATCCTAGCTGAGAGATATACTGCTATGTCTGGGGCTCTCCAAGGGCATTTCCCTTTTTGGGCGCTTGACAAGATCCCAAATGGTCTCTCTTTGTTATGGCGCTGATTTTTTAACTAGTTGCTAACTTCCCTTGCTGCCCTTCCCGATGTGGAGTGATTGTTGTTGTGGACTTGTGTCCCCATTTGCCTTCCGAACCTCTGGTGCTTTGATCCGGCGTATTTGCCTTGTGTCCTTGATGATTCCATTTCAACGGGCGCAATGGAGTGGTGAGACCGTTTGAACTATCGTTATTTCATTATTTGAGGAGAGGACTGCCCCTGTGTCCCTCAAAAATGCAAATTTGGTGTAGATCTTTGCCGGCAGCTAGTGGTTGGAGCTTTGTTGCTTGGCTCAGGGCTTGCAACATCAACCAGAGTCTGATTGAGGTTTACTTCCGTCGTTACGCTCTCCTTGGTTGTTAGGTTGTTAGCCTTTGCTCTTTCTTTGCCTTTTGTTCAGTGTTGTTGTAACAGTTTGCCTCTCCCTGCCCGATCTTATCTCGTCAAGACCTTTGTGCTGCTTTCATTCCTATAGCTCTTTTAATTTGTTGGATCTTATTATTATTCTTTAAAGTTCTTATGGCTCTTGTTGTTGAAAATGGGACCTTGTGAATGGAATCTTGGCTCTTGATATTCGTTGGTGGGGGCCTATTTTCTGCCCTTTTTCCCAGCCCTTGGGTGATTGCTGGTAATATTGATGTTGCCTATTTTTGTTGGTTATGACTTATTCTATGTTTTGTAATTTAGTTGCTTTGGTTGGTTGGTTAATTGGTTATGTTCCTATTTCTTATTTGCTTGCCTGTTTAGTGTTGACTTGTTGGGTTGTTGTGATTGTTGTGATTCAATTGCTTCCTACTTTTTGTTCGCCTCTCGTGCTTGACCTTTTATGGTTTAATTGTTCTCTACTTGTTGATTCCCCTAGTTGTGCTTATCTTCTCCTTTGGGTACCCCATGAATTTCCTTTATTTTACCCTTTATTTATAGTAGGTTTTCATATTTTTTTTCCTGCCTTTAGTGTTGCCTTTCCTGCCTTATGAATCTTGCTGATGTTACTAATGGTATTTCTAACGGTATTACTAGTGGTTCAATTGGGGCAGTTGCGGTTGCTGGTAGGTTGCACCTTATGGCTACTTTGCCTGTGGGGTGTTGAGTTGGCTTAGGCGCAGCTTTGAGGGTAGGCTTGGCTGCTGAACAAATTGGCGGGCTGATGTTTCTCTTTACTCCTTAAAGTGTGCTCTATGCTCCCAAAGCTTATGCGAGGTGTCTCCAGCTTTACCTTGAGGCTTTCACTGGACAGGATGTGGCCCCCCGGTAGTTCAAGGATACCACAGGATCTGCAAGGTTCTGGGAGGCTGCAATTGCCCCAATGCCAACGCCCCCCCCCTGCAAGGTCAAGCCACGTGATTCTCCTACTAGCAGCGGGTTGAAAAGCAAGAAGCGAGGCAAAAATGAGACCGGGTATGGAGTGGATGGAAGGTAGGAGGTAAACAGTCTGATTGGGAGCCTCTGGAAACAAGATGCACAATGCCCTGCGATTACCCTCCACTGACGGTCCTTCAAGCAAGGCCCCTGTCTGTGTCCTGCGGGTGTTATCCGGGCGGCCCTCGTCTCCATCTCCGTTAAGGTCGCAGTTGTGTCTTGCCACGACTTGCTGCGTGTTGCAGCAACTTGCTGCGAGTTGAAGTCTGAACCTAGGGAGAGAAGCCAGGGGAGCTCGCCTTCCTGCAGCTCAATTTCTTTCTGCTGCGGCATCAGTTTGTCACGTGCAGGCTTCCACCAATCCGGGCAAATAGGTCAGAAGGTGAAAACTATTTCTATCTAGGAACTTGACTAATTGTGTAGAGCTGGAGGAGTTATCTGCAGCAGAAATAGTGACCATAACCCTATAGAAATAATCCTAAATTTGCTGCTAGGGCAACAACCTGTCCTGAAGATGTAATTCTTACCAGTTGTATCCGCAGGAGTGAGATGCAAGATTTGAAGATAGGTTTTAACTTCCCACTCTCACCAATGTCAGCCGAACAGTGGCAAAGCTAACACAGCAGGGTTGGGGGAAGGGGGGAACAAAATAAGGGAAGGAAGAAGGGAAGATATAACATCAACATGCATCAGAAGCTTTAGCAGCTTTAGCAAGTACTGTACTCATTTACTAATCTATAAGGTTCCATTTGATTTTGTGTGCTATTGTGGGACTTCTCCTGGTCAAGATTTGAAACTTTTATTTCAAACCCACCTTTAATGGCATCGCCTGGTTTCCATTCCACCTCAGTCTCTGACTGTTTGTAGTAGAGAAAACGTTGTTTTTATTACCTCTCTTCTGGATGATCTGTTAGAGCTCCAGTCACTAGGCTATAAAATCAGATTCCGAGGCACAGCTGACTTGTGCAGTGGGTGCGCTGCTGGCATGCCAAAGGCAAGCCCATCTGCACCTCTCTGCACCTGGATGTCGCCCTGGCTCTTTTGGGGAAAAAGGAAATCGACCCCCCCTGGATCTTTTACTCGTCTGCCACTCTCCATAAGCTAAGGGTATCTGGTAAACAAAAGGCTCCATGCCAATGTTATTGAACTAATAGCTTTCCTGATATCTGATAGGGTTTACTGGCCTGTCGCGGCTGCTATTTTCAAAACTTTACAGAGTCACATAACACCTCTTTTACCGACTTTGATCCAAATCCCACTAAATAGGGTGTGGCCAAGATGGCGAGCGGGTATCACCTGTTCCTCTGAGTCTCCCCACTTCCACTGCCCAGTCTAGCCTAAATCCAGCAATTTGCCACCCTTGGTCCTGCACAGAGAGACCCAGCCATCACAATCACCGCTGCTGTCAGGGGCTGCCCGGAACGGCACCGCACAGGTAAACGGCTGGGGCCAGAAGAACCCGAGTCCCAGTGCGCAATGTAGCTTAGGAAGGTAATGGCGGCCAACAATCACCGGTCCTGCTGAAGACGCGGCTTGATGATCATCCAGCCGCGCTGAATCCGAAGAGGTTGGCACTCCCCCAGATGCCGGTGTTGCTGAGGAATTGAATAGAGGTGTGGGGGCCATAGCGAAGTAAAGGGTACCAGCCCAATTCCAGTGAAGAGGAGACTGACAGGAGGCAGACCAGGCCATGGCCGACGGCGGCCTGCACCAGCGGGTGTCAGAAGTGCTTGCAAAGCCGCCACCCCAACACGAGGAGCATCGGCCAGGTAAATCGACCAGCGGGGGCTACAGAGACACTCTGCTGGCCGCCGGAGGGGCGGGGGCAGGCAGATTGAGCCCCAGTACCAGTGTGCACGGCATGGGAGTGCACTGCGTGCCAGACACCGTGATCACAATGCAGCCGAGTGGACCACGAGCCAGGGACTGAGACCTGCATTGCCGCAGAGACACTGCCTTTGTCCTGACATAGCCTACAGCAATGAGTAGGGGATGGCACACCCTAGTGTGCTGAGGAAGGTGTGCATGAGAGGGCGCAGTGGAGGCATAGGTTCTGGGCCTGGCCCGGACCCTGCTGAGCAAAGTCCTGCTGAGGGGAGAGCTTGGAGAGAGAGGCACCGCAAGCTACACCTACCCTACTGAGGGCCAGTCAAGGAAGCAAGGGCCCAAAGAATTTGCAGGTATGCGTAGCCATATGGACCCGCCTGATGGCAGTGCGCAAGCATTAGTGGGTTGGACCTAGTGAGGACTAGACCTGCAGTGTTTTAATAGGGCACACCAGCACAGCCTCCCCAGCGGCAAACAAGTAGACTGACCCTGTTGGTGGTCCGCCTCTTGGCGCATCGGCCAGGGTCTTCGCCTGGCACTAGGGCCTAGGAGCAACTAGGGAGGCAGGGCAGCTGGAGTGGGGAACAGCCAACTGAGGACACTCCAGGGGCAAGCTGGGAGGCACAAGTACCGCATTGAAACTGACTCAAGGCTGTATAAGCAGCGAGGAATGCTCACATCACCCATTTCAGTGTTTGAGCACAGGCATGTAGTGGCGCCCATAAAGCCGAGTCCTGAGACAGCAGGTGAAAGGGAATGATCACAGATTGCAGCCTGGCAGCAGAGGGGGAGTAATGGGGAGGGCCCACACCAGTGCCAGCATCAGACACCGCAGGCATGTCCTTGCAGAGGAGGAAAAAGGACAGGCGCCTGAGGGACATGTTGACCAAAATGCCACAACAGGGCACAGGTGGGGGCCGCATGACCCTGCCGTTACATTGCTCACCTGAGACGGAGGAGATTGAAGCCCCGATCACGCGTAACTTCCTTGAGACACTGTTCAACAGCCTGCAGGAGGACTTTCAGACCCTAAAAAATGAGGTGGCGTGCGAGGGCAAAGAAATTCGGTGTGATGTGGACGCGATCGGTGAAAGAGTGGCAAGCATGGAAGACCAAGAAGTGGCTGGATAAGAAGAGGTGGCGCATTTCCAGCAGAAGGTGATACGATTGTGGGACCAGCAGATTTACCTCAAGGCGCATGTGGAGTACCTCAAAAACTGCTCCTGGCAGAATTCCCCTGCGTGAAGGGTGTTCCAATCAGATGAAGATGGGGCAGACATAACTCAGTACCTGCAAGAGATGTTTCAAGACATTTTGGGGGCTCCATCGGACTTTGAGATACGCATAGATCGTGTGCACAGGGTGGGGTTGAGGAGAAAATCCCTGGCACCTCCACTGGACATCCTGGCCTCCCTTCCGGACTTCCCCCTAAAATACTTACTTTAACTAAGGTGCCCTAACATGTAGTATACATGCCCATACAAGCAGGAAAATGCAGAATACACATTATGTCAGCATAGCAGCCAGTCCATAAATCATGAAGGGACATGTCATCATAGAAAGACAATGGAGAAAGAACTATAGTGCCTGACCTCCCTTCGCATACTAAGAAAAAGTATAATAATATAATAGAAGATCTCTGAGCTTTGTCAGCAGACCCCATACCTTATCCTTCAGATGGTAGATCTACATTATAGGCGCTGTCTCGCTCTTCTCCCTGAAAAGGTCCGTCTCCAAGTGCCTGTCACCTCTTTGTGCACCCCACCAAAAATCCAAGTATGCAGTCCAAACAACAGCTGCATCCGTATATTTTGTCTAAGGGCTAAGAACCAAAAAACAAGGGGCATTGTTGTTGGACCTTGCACATAATGTTCAGTCAAAATCCCAGGAACATGCAGAGAGTGAACACAGCGATAAGTTTTCATGGTAGGGCAGTGTTTGAAATTATTGTAAAAAATTAAGACGTGCAGTAACAAGTGCAAACCTTTATGCAAGCTGCAACGTGCTTATGCTAAGCTAGAGAAAAATGACAATGGCCCTATGGGCCATGTGACAATATGTATTACTATATGTCTGTAGGAGGTAAAAACAACACAGTGGCACAACTAATTATGTACTGGAATAACAACCTGTAGAATTCCCTCTTCCACTTAGGTATTTTGATCTTTTGTGCATGTAAAAAAACCAGTATGTATCTCTACACATTTTGTAAAGTTTGCCATTCAGACATTATATACAATTATTTTTGTATCTTCATTCTTATAGATAACACATCAATTGGTAGTTAGGATAACCATACATAATCATATCAATATGCTTGAGATAGTACACTTGATTGATCGGCACATTGTCATTTTTCTCCCCCAACACCCACCCTTGTTATCCCACCCATAATTCTACCATTCCCTACTAACAGTTAACTATTAACTTAGCCGCTTGTTCCCAATCATCTTGGCCGGAGCAGGATCCCCAGGGGAATAGATCGTGGTGATGGTGAGCAAAAGAACTCCGGGGTGGGGGAGGGGGAAATCCCTCCATATCCGGGCTACACCCACTCAAAAACCAAGTATTATTTATCTAATCTATCCGTGGATCGAGGGGCACCGCTGCATCAACATCTGTTTCTGCTTTAAACTGCCCTATCCACTGACCCCACTCAAGAGAATGTGGTTGTTTTCTCAGTCCTCTATATTCATCACGTTGAAGCGCTTCCCCTTCTGCCACTGCCCATCTAATGACCTCATCCTTCCATTTGCCCTCCCCTGGAGCCCTGGGAGATTTCCAGAGCTGAGTTATTAACACTTTTGATGCGCCCATCGGCCAATGGTCATCGCAAGCACAACCTCTGTAGTGCTGTGCACGTCCGTTGGCCGATGCGGCCCCACCCACTTAATAAAACCGCTGCATCGTGGCGGAATTCCCCCCGCGGTTAAGCGGTTGATCATTTGGTGAGTATCAGAGCCAAACCTGTAAACCAACGTAGTCATTTCACCTTCTTTGGGAGTGGGAGGAGACCTAACAAGCACACCTCCATAGAGTCCCAAGGGGAGCATTCCGTAAGTTGGGAAAACTTCGAAAAACCTCCGACAAAAACCTCCCCAGTATAGAGCATGACCATTACATGTGAGTGAAAACAGCGGGTTGGTGGGAACATCTGGAGCATAGTGCAGAGGCTGTTGGATACATCTTATAAATAGCCTGCGGTGTAAGATAGGCCCTGTGTAATATTAATAGTTGTATCATCTTCAGTAGGAAGTTAGGGGACACCCGTCTGGGATGTTCTAGGGCGGTAGCACTTAGGCATATTGTTAATAATGAACAAGCAGTGGATCCCCCGGAGTCCTGTAATGCTCTTATGGATCCTGTAGTTAAATTGGACCATTGTCTGCATGAGCAGAGGCGAGAGGAGGATTTTTTTTTACCCCGAAGTGGTTATGTACAAAGATAAGAAAATAGACCTTGACAAAAGCACAGATGAACCTGAGCCTATGCAAATGGGAAGTGTGTGGGCCCTCCTAGTGACGAAGAAAGACAGTGATGAAGGGATAAAAAGTTGTGCCTTTATTGCAGAAAGTAAGGATACTTCCTACTTGACTGCCTCACAAAACCGAAAAGGAATAATGAGCAGGGAAACTAAAGAGCCTGAAGACTAAGGAGACAAGTACTCCGGGTAGATCAGGACTAATAATCTCCCAACTCCTAACCCAATATTACGCCTTATAACCTCTTCATCATTTTCTAATAACAGCAAATCTACTGTTGGGAGACCCAGATTATGATTGGCTCTGGTGCAAGAGGAAATGTTATTGACATGCAAAGGGCTAAACATACGGAAATTCCTGTGGTCCCTAAGTCTGTAGTAGATTAAGTAAATACTATTGACAGGAGTAACAAAAAATCAGTCCCCTCACTCATGCTACTTCAGAACTAGAATGCCTTATAATAGATCAACATAGAGAAACAGTTCAGTTTGATCTAATTTACTCAACTGAATTCCAAGCAATTTTAGGGATCCCCTGGTTAACACAACATAATTCTAACATCAGTTGTAGGGCCTTTTCATTGTCTTTCTTTTCTGAATTTTGCAAGCTACATTGCAATGGAGAACCTGTAAAACAAAAAGACATAGCTGTACTTATGAATAACAATGCACCTGCTTTCCCTGCCTGTTAGCGAGATATGGTGGAGGTATTTGATAAAGCAAGACCTCTAGACTACCGTCACAACGACCTCACAACTGTTGTATAGATCTGGTCAATGGAGCACAAATTCCTTGTTGTTGGATTCATGCTCTAACTGAAAAAGAGAATAACTATCTGAGGGAATAATTGGAGGAAATTCTCAGAATAGAATTTATCCGTCCTTCCCATTTCTACGCCTCTTCTAATCTCTTCTTCATTCCTAAACGGGAGGAGGTCTTTGATGTTGTATTGACTACTGTGCCCTTAATGACATAACCATCAAAAACATGTACCCCCTGCCACTTATCCAATCATTACTTGAACTGCCAATCCATGTCTTTCCTGGATCAATTGTTGTTTTTGCATTTGTCACCCCGAGTGGGATGGGTATGCTCAGACGTGAGTCCCATGCTCTCCACACCACTGGAGTCAAGCTATCCTGGCTGAAGACGGCTGATAGCCAGAAACCGGTCCTAGGATGCTTGATTCCGGTCCAGGAAAGACATGGCTTGGCAGTTCGGGCTGCAATGTTCCCATGAGGCACAGGGTCAAGGCTGATTTGCATATGGCCATGTCTGAACTGGGGTGGTGTGGAGTGTAAAATAACGATGGATTTTGGCCCAGATCTCTGTACTGGGGTGAGTGTATGACATTGTTCTGCATTCTGTCCATCAATTGTTGTTTTTGCATTTGCCACCCTGAGTGGGATGGGTATGCTCAGACGTGAGTCCCATGCTCTCCACACCACTGGATCAAGCTATCCTGGCTAAAGACGGCTGATAGTCAGAAACCGGTCCTAGGATGCTTGATTCCAGTCCAGGAAAGACATGGCTTGGCAGTTCGGGCTGCAATGTTCCCATGAGGCACAGGGTCAAGGCTGATTTGCATATGGCCATGTCTGAACTGGGGTGGTGTGGAGTGCAAAAAAATTATGGATTTAGGCCCAGATCTCTGTACTGGGGTGAATGTATGACATTGTTCTGCATTCTGTCCATCAATTGTTGTTTTTGCATTTGTCACCCCGAGTGGGATGTGTATGCTCAGACGTGAGTCCCATGCTCTCCACACCACTGGAGTCAAGCTATCCTGGCTGAAGACGGCTGATAGCCAGAAACCGGTCCTAGGATGCTTGATTCCTGTCCAGGAAAGACATGGCTTGGCAATTCAGGCTGGACTGTTCCCATGAGGCACAGGGTCAAGGCTGATTTGCATATGGCCATGTCTGAACTGGGGTGGTGTGGAGTGCAAAAAACCGATGGATTTAGGCCCAGATCTCTGTACTGGGGTGAATGTATGACATTGTTCTGCATTCTGTCCATCAATTGTTGTTTTTGCATTTTTTCACCCCGAGTGGGATGGGTATGCTCTGATGTGAGTCCCATGCTCTCCACACCACTGGAGTCAAGCTATCCTGACTGAAGACGGCTGATTGCCAGAAACCGGTCCTAGGATGCTTGATTCCGGTCCAGGAAAGACATGACTTGGCAGTTCGGGCTGGACTGTTCCCATTAGGCACAGGGTCAAGGCTGATTTGCACATGACCATGTCGGAACTGGGGTGGTGTGGAGTGCAAAAAAACGATGGATTTAGGCCCAGATCTCTGTACTGTGGTGAATGTATGACATTTTTCTGCATTCTGTCAATCAATTGTTGTGTATTTGCATCCATTTAAATGTCACTTCAGCACGTGTTCTTCACATATTTGATTTGCAGGGAAAATAATGCCTACAATATTAAAGGAATATAAGTAATAATTATCAGTGCAATTAACGCCAATGCGTCTTTAAATCTGAAAAAGTCTAAGCACCAAGACCAAAAAGTAGGTGCACTTACTGAAATGTCATGTCTGGATTTAGCCGAAATCTTCACAAGACCACCTACTGTAAAAATTATCTGCTGCCTCTGCATGCGCATAGCTTTGAGAGCCGCATGGGGTTAGAGAGAGACACAGAAAGGGAGAGAGAGATCAGAAATGCTAACAGGTTATTCAGAGAAGCCTTTCGACTCGTCAGTCGGTTGAGCATCAAAATGTGTTCCACATCATCCCGGCTTTACCTATCCTTCACTGCGACGAGCAGTGCCCAGAGAGTGCAGGAGGTGTCTGATTATCTCACGCCTCTTGCAAAACGAATTAACAATACAATTATTATAATACTTTATTGATCCATTTGACATTCATGAGAACACTCACGCAGTGGTTTTCATATTCATTTGGCAATTATTGGTGTGAGCCAAGGCATTTTTGTAGTACTTACCTTCCAACTTTCAGGTCCTCCATTTACACTTGTTTTTCCAACATAATCAAATATAAAATTCAACATGTCAATCAAAGCGTTTGCATTCCTTTGTGAATATGGTGCCAGATGTATTAAACGATTGTAGGACACAAACACTCCGAATTGCTGTTTGCAACCCCTAAAATATTTTTTTGCAATCTACTACAGCAATATGAGCAGACGGTACATTTTTGCCAAGTCTCAAAAAGGCTTTCTGTATATGTATTGGAGGCGTCCCTTCCAACAGCTATTCAACATTAGATATATCAATGATTTGTGACCGGTTGCAAAACATTGAAAAATGACTAATTTTTGCTTAGAGGTGCTAATGCATTCGCAAAATAAAAGGGGTCGATACGGGATCTTTTCCCCTTTTTGAATGCAAAAAAAAGTTTGCTGGGGAGTAGAAAATTGGGGAGCACTGACACCTCTCAAACAAACTTTTATTTCAAAGAAATATATTTTTAAATATAGCCCTGTTTCCTTAAACGAAAACGGACTGCATTTAAGATTTTTTTTTTTTAAACATCAGTTCATTAAATTTTGATGACAGTAAGGTAGTCACGACATCAAACTAATCAAGTCTGGTTACAGTTTTGGGTCCATCCATAGTAAAATACATACATTGTAAAGCTCGCACTTTGTTCTTGGTCCCTTTACATCATAACAATAATCACAGTTTGACAGGGTACTTGAGTGTCGTGTTTCCTATCATACAACAGTTTCAAAGCGTCCCCACCTCCTCTGAACATGTAGTGTTACGTCTTTATACCCACGCTCCTTAAACGATTCTCCCCTCAAATCCAATACACAGCATACAGTACATGTATCAGTTTGGTCACGCCTATATCTTTCCACCCTATTCTCCCCCATCCCTATCGTGTGTCTTTCACTAATATATTCATTGTTGTTTTGCTCTGTGGGATGCTATGTTCTGGGGGGCGTAAGCAGATAACATGTCAATGGGGCCCAAATGTCCCTAGGTCTGGAGGCCAAGGGCAGCAGTTCAGCATACGTTGAAGGCGCTCCTGGCAGATGATCAAATCATCCATCCAATTCTTAAATTTAGGCGCTCTTCCCCCTCTCCAGCGGCAGGCTACTCTCCTTTTAGCCATTAGCAATGCCAATGCAACAAATTTCCTATGTTCTGCCTTCAGGGGCTTGACATATCCCAATAGTGCGATCAGTGGGGAGGGGTCGATCCTTGTATCAATCATCAAGTGTATGGCATGAAATACTTGATCCCAGTACACCTTTATCCCCGGGCAGTCCCACGCCAGGTGCAGGAAGTCTGCTCCCTCAGTGCCGCATCTGTCACATCTATCTGAGTCTCTCAGTTTGTATTTACACATCTTGACTGGCGTGTAATATAATCGGTGCAAGAATTTATAATGTATTATACAAAGCCTGCTACTAGCCGATACACGCTCCGTCTGCAGACAACAGAACTCCCACTAACCATCAGTCAATTCAAATCCCAGCTCCTCCCCCATCTAACACGTGAAGGTGTGATTGGCAGCTCCCTTTGAGTGTGGACAGCTCAATATATCAGTGAGACAAGGCGTTTAGCCGTGTCAGCTTTCAGCATCATCTGTAATGGAGCAAGTGTTTGCGGTTCCGTGGGGAAATCTGGGGTAAGTGCAGGGACCCCTTGTCTAAGTCTAATAAACAGGAAAACGTCAAGTGGTGTCCGCTTTGTGCCCTGAAAAACACGATCAGCAGTACGAAATTGGCCATTGTGATACAGGTCCCCCCATGTCTGCATCTGAGCCTGTTTCTTGAAATTATGAAACCCAGTCTCCTGGAGAAAGGGCATGCCCAGGTGATAAGTGAGAGGTAACAGTGGCGGGTACAATAGCCGTACATTCAATAGTCGGCCTATGCGTTGCCATGTCGCTATTGTGCAAGTGAGGGCGGATGGTTGTCTATCTCTGGCTCCCACTCGCTCATATAAGACACCATCCAGTCGGATGGGGTGCGCAAGCCAGTGTTCCGCTGCAACTTGAGGCATGTATCGCGGCTGTCGCATCTAATACCATGCATAGTGTGCTTGTGCGCTCACGTAATATAATTCAAAATCTGGTATACCAAACCCTCCCTGTTAATAAGGACGTCTTAGTATATTCCACTGCAGCCTCGGTTGTTTGCCTCCCCATAAAAGACATATATATATATTTTTTATTGGCATTTCCCAAAAAAAGTATTACAATGACATTCTGTGTCAATCATATAGAACATAACATTTTACAAACCCACTAAATTACAACACTCCTCATCCAATGGAGCATGCTTCTGTACAGTAGTATAAGACAAATAATGATAAATACATTTGTGTTCCTTCTATGGCACAGTTCGGGCAGTTCACAGTTGTACGTTGGGGTCATTGAGATATGAAATGAGGTAAATCCAATAGTCCTTGAGGCATGGTCTTAGTGGTAGTTCTTCTTCATACGTCTTCAGAGTGTCTTTGCAATAGACCAGGTCTTGTATCCAGTGATTGAATTGAGGTATATTTTTTCTGCCCCATGTGATTGAAACCCTACGTTTGGCCACGAGAAGAGCTATCGCACAGAACTTACGTTTTAATGCTCAAACCCCTAGTAGCAGTCCTAGTAAACACGGTTGATATTGCATTCTTGTAAAACATCTATCCTGTCTCCCAGGGCTCGCACCACCTTCACCCAATATTCTGCTACACCCGGACAGTACCAGGCAAGATGTATAAAATCTGCTGTCTCAACCCCACACCGTTGGCAACTGGAGTCGGCTCGTAGGCCAAATTTATGTAATCTCACCGGGGTGTGGTAAGTCTGGTGTAAGTATTTAATGTGTATCATGCGTAAGTTAACGTTCGGTGTCAGTAATTCTGTAAGTGTGCCAGTGGTGCCCATTCATCCTCAGTCAGTGGGGTATCCAAACAACTGTTTCATTTTCGTAATGCCTTGTGTGATGTGTCCCCTATTTCAGCTTGTAACTCCACATATAACCTGGACTCTAGGTGTGTGGGTGTGGGTGACGTGAGCAGTAGTTATAGTGTCTTCAGTGTTCGCGGTTCAGCAGGGTATGAAGGGTATAGGACTTTTACCGCCCTCCGTAAAAACTGGACTAAAGAAATTTTTTAGGAAAATCAGACTACGATATTTTTTCAGGAACAGTTCTCCCTCCTACAATCCCTCAACTACAGGACTGAGAGTACCTTCTACTTTTGTACCACCAGGCAGTACGATGACCAACCAGATTTTGGCATATGAGAGCATGGTACTAAATTAAGTTGATAAAGCTCTGTCAATACATAAACATACGAAATTGAATGTCAATCATGAGGAAAGGAGAGCCCTGACCACCCTGAGAGATAATAAGACAATAGTTATCAAACCAGCGGACAAGGGGGGAGCAATTGTCATTCAGGATGTGGAGAAATACAAGAATGAGATCCTCAGACAATTGGGTGATGGAGTAAGCTACAAGCAACTACGGAGTGATCCAACTAAAGACCTGGCATTGGAGATCCTCGACGTGCCTTTAGCAGGCAAAGAACAAGGGTTTTTGAGTGAGTTGGAATTTAAGTACCTCAACCAGAGTGATCCGAGGCTACCTACAATATACACCCTACCTAAAATCGATAAGAGCATGCATGAACCCCCTGGACGTCCAATCATGTCTGGGTGTGGATCAATTCTTGAGCCCCTCTGTAAGTATATTGATGTTTTCTTGAAACCGATAGCTGAAGGAACGGCCACATACTTAAGGGACACAATGCAACTATAAACTTGGTGGATGGCATGGAATTCCACACTGAAAAACAACTGTTGGTGACATGCGACATAGTGTCCCTCTATACAAGCATTCCTCAAATAGAGGCGTTGGAGGTCATGCGTGTGGCACTTGATGGTCGTACAGCACCTATGGCGGTGCCAACTGAGTTTATTATTCAACTACTGACTATTGCTATGAGGAAGAATTTCTTCATGTTTGAAGGAAATTTCTACCTTCAAATCAAGGGCATCGCAATTGGGGCAGCCTTTGCGCCGGACCTAGCCATTATTTATATGGCTGACTATGAGCGGAAACATGTACTAAGTCAAAATAACCCTTACCAAGATCACGTCACGATGTGGCGACGCTACATCGATGACGTCTTGATGCTATGGACAGGTACAGAAGAAGCCCTGGACCTATTCCATCTATGGCTGAATAAACAAAGTGTGGATATTCAATTTACCATGCAGTCGAATCATGAAAGAGTGGATTTCCTGGACCTCACGATCTTCCATGAAGATAACAAGTTGGCAACCACATTATATCGGAAACCTGCAGAGCGCAATTCATTATTACTGTACAATAGCCACCGCCCTAGGGGCTTGAGAGACAACTTACCGGTGGGACAATTCCTTCGGGTACGGCGCAATTGCACCAAGAAAGATGATTATTTTTCAGAATCTGAGGATCTCAGCTCCAGACTAATAGAAAGGGGATATCCGCGGAGACTTGTTAAGAGAGCCCAGAAACCAGCATGGTATAGCCCGCGTGATGAACTTCTTACCCCACAGTCTAAAAAAGATGACAGTAAGGAGAGGATGATCTGTGTTACTACATACTGCACACAAAGCAATAACATATGAAAAATCATAAATAAATATTGCCCATTAGTATCCGAGGATATTGGACAACCACAGTTACCTATGCCCTCTTTAAAAAAATCAAGAGTATAAAAGATCATGTGGTGTGCTCTTTTTTGGCTACTCCTGAACCTCCATCCCTGCAAACTATGTGGAATTTACTGAGTATGACTGGTAATTACAAATGTGGACACTGTAAGGCTTGCCCAATGTGCTTACAAACAAAACCGTTCAATTACAAACATCACAGTATAGATCTGAAGACATTTACAAATTGTAACACAAACTGTGTCATCTATTGTATCACGTGCCCATGTGGCCTTGCCTACATAGAACAAACAAAGCAAAAAGTCAAAGCAGTCGATTTCCTTGTAATCGTTTTGGTTAAGGTGGGCATACAATCTCCCCCAGCGAACTAATCTGACTGTGATAGATGATATTCAATGAAGTATCAATTGGATGTGCCATTCATTGTGTAGTAACCATGACTACGGTCCATTTCTCTACCATATGTACCTAAATGGATGTTATATTCCCCATTCCATACTGTTGAATTAATCCACACGTTTATGCGTATAAAATCCCAAACATGCTGTCCAACACGTTTACGGTTAAAAAATTCCCAACATGATGCCCAACCGATCGTATGTATGTATTGGGTTCCTAAGACGGATTCTCCGAGTGGAAGCAATTTATCTGTCATTATAATTCTTTGAGCTTCATTAACTATAAAACATCGACCCCTTTCGTTATGATTATGGCCGAAATAGCTTTAACATTTAAAACACGGGCGGAAATTAATCGAGTTTTCAATTTCCCGGAGCTATCATTAAGCAGACGGTGGGTTTTGCGCCTTTTTACCTTGTACCCTGCAATGGGCTTAATTTCAGCCGGTCTCAAACTACAATGGAGTAGTCTGTCTTCTAAACTCCAACTGGATTGCCATTGGCTAAGAGAATAGCAGGCATTTAGCTGCTGCATTGACACGCGCACGCTACCTTTTGCCGTTAAATAACTAAGGTGTTGTGCACTGGCTGTTACTCGTGTTGAGATGCCCGCGAGAGTGCACAGCCGTGTCCTCCCTGATTAAAGCTCGGAACCGGCAAGGAATATCACCGCCACGTTTGCGGTGAGTCATGTATATATTATTAATGTACTATAACCTAGACAGCAATCTAATCTCAGGGCCATCTAATTTAATTAAAACAAATCCACCCATTCTTCCTTTTTAGGCCGTTAAATAATAATTGAAACACATCACGGAAAGGATTGATTGCGAATGTCGCCACATGAAGTTCAACCTTAGCCTGTGAACTTTGGATCTATGACGGTACAATTCAGGCTATTACAACGCCTGCTGTTACAACGCGGTTTTTACATCGCATACCATTACAACGCATAGTGCTTTTAGGCGCTGGATAGTGAAATATTTAATTTACTATTCCAACTCCAGTCCCCGTGGATAGTAGGGAAGGTGTTGGATAGTAAATTAAATATATTCCCTATCCTAGAGCGCCCCCCAGCTCAATGCGCTGTAATGGTTTGCGTTGTAATGGTTGCGATGTAATGGTAGTGCGTTGTAATGCTTGCGTTGTAAGTGATGTTTACCGTGAACTTTGGGTAATTATAAATTTATGTATTTATATTTGCTGACATTCTTGCCGAAGTGAGTCAGGAAACGGACCGCACTCTGGGCATTATGCTGATATCCAACCCTCTATCCGAGTATTGAGTAGAAATTAGAGTTTTTTCAGTAGTGTATATTAAAAATGGCATTACGATTTGGGTTTATCCCGATGTATGTTTGGTTGGTTCATCCTCTACTGTGTGATGACGTCCTTGTTTTTAACCCGGCTGGGTAATTCTCGATGCTTTTTTTAATTCAAGCACGCTTTGACAAAAGTGAATTTTGGTGATGTGGGACTTACTTTATGACTGCCCACAATTCTGATTCAAGCCTAAATCTTTTTAGGTTCACGCTCTCTCTGACATTTGGAGCCCATGGCCCTCTACCTACCCTAGACGGTTTCACGCGACTCGGCGTGTCTTTTTAGGTAATATGGTGCGATTGTTACAGCCGTTTTGATTAATAGCATGTAATATTCCCCATACTGAATAGCCTGTTTCTACCCATAGGTGCCCTCCTTCACTACCCCGGCATCCCACCCCCACCTGTCCTGATGAAGACCCCGCAGTAGGGCATGAATCAGCATACACTTCTGGGGTCGAAATGTCGACATGCCCTCGTCCGTCCCTACCCATCAACAACAGATCATGTTTGGCTGTGTTAGCTTGTAATGGGATAGGAATATTTCAATTGTATGAAATAATTGAATGGCAATGTATATATGTCAGTGTGATACTTAACTCTAAATGTACATGAGACCACTTGTAATTTATTTTTGAAACTGATCTGATTTCTGCACTACCCTGGTCACATTCCCTCCCCTCACCTGTCCTTCTTTCCCACGCCCCTCCTTTCTTGGGCAATAAGAATAAGTGTAATTCCTTTTTGTTAAATGTATTGGCAACTGATCTGCAAATGAGGATGTGTATTAAACAACATTTCTCAGAGTAACTCCTTCAGGAAGTTCTTTATTGTTTATATTGTTTGTATGAACTGTGATTTTGTGTCTTTCACATTGTTCCAACTGGGACCTCTTTATATGTACCATTGATTACCCAGGTCCCAGTACCGTTGGGTCAATCCTTATTTCATAACAGATCAGCTTTAGTGTCAATGAAGTCAGCCTATGTAATACTGCCATTGGGGGCTTGATGGGAATGTTATTGAAGAAATATGATAATTTTGGCAATATCACCATTTTCACTATCGCCAACCGGTCTGCTAGTGACAGAGGCAGTTGGATCCATCTATCTATTTTCTCCTCAATGGCTGTGATCGCTTTACCATAGTTCGTGCGGACGACTATTTCGGGGTCCCTGTGGAACCAGATTCCCAAGTATCTCACCGGTTCCGTTTGCCATTCTAGTGGATAGTCCGTGCCAAATCGCTGTGTGGTATCAGTTAGTGGTAGTCAAGTCAAGTCAAGTCATAAAATTTGTATAGCGCACTACATACCCAGAGGGTTTCAAGGCGCTTAGGAGGGGAGGAGGATTATTTTTCAAATATCCACGTTTTAAGCTGCTTTCTGAACGCTAGGTGGTTCTGGGTGAGGCGAAGGTAAGCGGGGAGTGAGTTCCATAGTTGATTTGGCCCAGTTAATTCTGAGTCCTGACTGTCGCCTAGATTGAATATATTCCCGTAGCAAGGGGTTCAGGTTAGCTGCTGGGTCTCACACGTACAGTAACATGTCTTCTGCATACATTGATATGTGAAGCGGTCTCTGTGGAAATTGCAGCGCTGAGTAGTGGTGCCCCTGCCGTATCTTACAAGCCAAAGGTTCCAGGGCAATTGCAAACAGTAGCGGGGATAGAGGGCATCCCTGCCTGGTGCCTTTTTCTATAGGTATTGCTTCTGAAATGTATTTGTTAATCCGTATGCGAGCAGTGGGTGCAGTGTATAGTAGTTTCACCCATTGAAGAAATACTGGAGGAAACCCCATTCTGTGCATTATTGTGTGTAAGTAAATCCATGCTATGGTGCTAAACGATTTGGCAGCATCTAACAATACCGCGGCTGATTTAGTGGTGGGGGTCAGGTAGTGTGACAAAGCGAAGAGCGATCTAGTGTTGTGGGAGGTGGACCGTGGGGTAATGAATCCAGATTGATCAGGCAGCACTAATCGTGTTGCAGTCTGTTGGCTAATAGTTTAGATAGTATTTTAGTGTCTATGTTCATAAGGGAAAGGGCCCGGTAGGAGTCACAACACTCGGGGTCCTTGTCTGGCTTGAGTAGGGCTAAAATCACTGCTTCTCGCAGTGTTTGTGGCAGCAGCATTTTGTCATGTGCATCTCCAAGCATCGCCACTATGTGTGGGGCTAATAGATCTACGTATGCCTTATAAAACTCCCCCGTGAACCTATCAGGGCCAGGCGCTTTTCCTTTGGGCAGCGTCTGGATAACCTCCGTGATCTCCTCCACAGTGACAGGCAAGGAAAGGTACGAACGCTGTGCATCAGAGAGCCAAGAGATTGTGATATTGTCACAGTAAAGTGCTATTTCCGCAGTTGTGGCCGTATATTCCACTTTACATAGTTTCCCATAAGTGTACGTAAATGCCTTCAGTATCCCCTGTGTGTCGTGTTTCAGAGTTCCTCCCGCGTCCCTAACTGCTTGTATTACAGGAGGTGGTTTCTTAGCACATATTTTGTCTGCCAATACCGCTCCCGGTCTGCCCCCTCACCATAGCTCCTGGCGATATGACGCTTGGATATATATTGGAGTTCCTCTTCTGCACTTACTTGATACTCCGATATTGCTGTTCTGATTCCCCCCAACAGGGTGGGATTGTGCGTTTGACTATATTCCAATTTCAGGGCTCTAATCTGAGCTTCCTTTGGACCAACTGTCGACGCAAGTCTTTTAAAATTCCCGCCGTGGTGCTGATGCAAACCCCCCTAATTGAGGCTTTAAAAGCCTCTCATAGGAGTCCAGGGTCATCTGTGGAGGGTGCATTCAAGTCAAAGTATTCTATGATCGCTTTCCTAATCATTTCAGTGTAGAGGGGGTCCAGTAGTGCCTTCCCATTAAATCTCCAGCTGAACGGTGGAGGTGCATACTGCGGTAGTTTAAGGGTTAACACTACCGGGTTGTGGTCAGACAACGTGCGGGGCAAGTGAAAAACATCCTCTTCCAATAATGACACGTCTAGTGAACCCAGCCAATAGTCTATCCTGGACCAACTATTGTGTACTGCTGTCGTGTGTGTGTGGCTTCTAGCTGGGACAGATGTTTCATTCTCCAAAGGTCTGTTAAATGGGAATCCAACATGATATCTCGCAATTTTTGTAAAGCGCATTTGTGTGTTTCTACTGAAGTTGGTGACCTGTCTACAACATCATTTAAGGCGAGGTTGAAATCTCCTCCCCACACCAACGGGACATCGGGAAGCTCATTTATTTTCTGCCGCAGCGTGTGTTAGAACTCTGGGTCGTCTACGTTAGGTTCGTAAATGTTGAGAAGGGTGATCCTCTGCCCTCTGAGCATTCCCGTCACCGCGATGTATCTCCCTTCTTTATCTGGGTGAACCTGTTCAAGTTTGAAGTTCACCCCTTTATGGATCAAGATAAGAACCCCTTTTGAGTACGAGGAGTATGCCGCCCCGTGTACTGATTATGCCCATTTCTGTCCTATGCGAGTTGGAGTGTGCGGATCTATATGCATTTCCTGAAGGAAAGCTATGTCAATATGGAACCTCGTGAAGTATGCCAGTATCTGTCGTATCTTTTTCTGATTTTTGAGACCCCGCACATTCCAAGTAATAAGCCGTAATTTGTCCGACATTAACGTGTCATTCATTACCCAACTTATAAACAGTCCTAGTCGTACGTATGTGTACTGTACAATCTGCCTGATTCAAGGACGAAGTCCATAGAGGAACCATGACACGTTTGCATACTCTTTGGATTATGGCAGTGTTTCTCAAATGCAGTAGAGCAAAACAACAACCCGCAAACCCCCCTTTTCCGACCCCACCCACTTTAGCAACCCAATTTTGCCAAAGGCACTCCCCTGTGAAAAAATAGAACTTATCAGAACTGTAGTAGGGGAACACCCTGGTGGGGGGTCCACCAGGGTCGCACAACTGCATCCAGCATAGTGGATATGGCCAGGTTCACAATAATTACGCAAGTAACATTTAGTGTCCTTGCTCTCCCCTCTGTCAAGCATATGTGATGGCTACGGGGCTGAAACGCCTGGCTTTAAAGTCTACATCTTATTTCACTATACTGTCAACTCCCTCCACTCACTATTACAGTGGGATGTAAACTAGCACATGGTACACAGCAGGTGATATAGGAAAAGTTCGGCATCTAGGAAAAATGTCCAGGGCTCTTGGACCAGATAGTGGGCAAAGTTATACTCACATCACAAACAATGATCTTCGTAGATTAAGCAGTCATGCCCATAGTCTCATCAGTGAGAAGAGTGTTCTCAAGTTGCCCAATACTCACGCTGCGAGCAGTCACCCGCTGCTTTTGTGATTCCGACGATCTCCCCTTTAGTGCTGTGGGAAAGTCTCCCATTTGACGTTGAATAGTTCTATTTAGAGGCTGGTGGGAGAGTGGGTCATCAGCTGTAGAGCTCCCTGGATTTGCGAATGGTGGTCATGTAGTCATCTCGGATGTCGGAGACAGAGGCCTTTAGGGCAACCGACGGATTCTCACTGACCGCCTGCTATTCAGTCTGAGTCCTGTTGTTGTTTAGGTTTTCGCTGGTCTCGACGGCTTTTCCCAAGTTTCTTGATGTATTCCTGCACTTCTTTTGGTGTCTGACATATCACATGCTTACCATCGTTTGATATCCGGAGTCGGGCAGTGTAGAGCATCGCATATTCTATTCCCAGGTCTCTCAGTTTGAGTTTCGCTGGTGCAAATTCCTTACGGGCCATTTGAACATTCATTGTAAAGTCTGGGAAAAATTCCAACATGTTGCCCTGATAGTCAATGGTTTTCTTCTCTCTCGCTAGTTTCAGTATGACATCTCTGTCTCTATAACTCAGAAGACGGGCGACTATTGGCCTTGGAGGCGCACCTGGTTTTGGTCGCAGTGCGAGGGATCTGTGTGCCCGCTCGACGATAAATACTGAGGACAAGTGTTCAGCACCAAGTATATTCCTTATCAAATCCTCCATGTAGCTCTCCATCCTACCAGTGTTTTTCAACTCCGGAAGGCCAGCGATTCGGACGTTTCTTCGTCGAGACCTCGCTTCTATGTCCTCCTGACTTCTAGGAGCTTGTCCATCTCAGAGCACTTTTGTGTGGTGGTGCGTGACTCATCCTCTACTGCAGATAGGCGGGTTTCGACTTCTTCTATTCGTTCACCATGTTTATCTAACTTTGCCGCCATGTTGTCCACTCGCTGCAAGATGGTATTCAGCTTCCCGTGTACATCTTGTAAACTTTTCTGTATGGCTTTAAGGACTTGTTCCATGCTGTTAGAGGGCGTTGTCTCGCTGTCTGCTTCAGTGTCCAATTGGGATGTTGCGCCCTTAACAGAGTTTTTGCCGGGAATGCCAGAGTGGATTGTAGTTTCTCCGGTTTACCCATGGTAGATGAGGATCAGTGTTCTTATGAATGCGGGTGCTGTATTCGTGCTGGTATGGGTTTCCACCACTCACCGTGACACCGCAGCATACACCCCGGCAGTGACAACGCTATGCAATAGAACGTGCCTTTGGTCCCAGTGGCCGCACGACACAAGGGGCGAGATGATGTTGTTTGCAGGCTAGTGCTATGAGCGTGGCTGGTACTGCAGCAGACTCACACCAACGGCGGTCTCCAGAATCTGCGTGCCGTTGAACGCAAGAAAGGGGTCCACTCCTGCGCAGCCCGCTCCGCACCCCGTGACGTTTCATGGGACAAGATCCCCGGTTGCCGACAATGGGCGCGACCACTGCAGGTGTGCAATATACCGTGTGTATCGGAGAGCAGTAGCACTATGAGACAGCAGCAGTGATATCAAATATACAACATGCCTCGATTGCCTGCCTACACTCATGCAGCAGCTGGTAGTGTCACCACCTCAGCCCTCTCGAACATCCGTTCATTATTCAGTAGTCCCAGCGGGTGTTAACAGCACGAGCCGTGGTGCTCAGATCCATACCTTCTCTCAGCAACCCGCGTTGCGTTCCATGGGCGCCGCCATCTTGGAGTCTGCGTTCGCGCCGTTTTAGTGTTGCGCCGTTATTCAAAATGTGGTGCGCTTTGGTGTACATTCAGCAAATAAGGCTGCTTGTTTTCTGCAGATCTAGTCGCGGGTCCGGCCATTAACCGGAGCAGCCACGCAGACAGCACCGCCGGCAGTAACAAGGTTTTGTCCGCTTTACGTTCAGGGCGCCGCCATCTTAATGTGAATGACCGCTCAGTCCCGCAATATAGTCTTATGATTTGTAGGATCAGTGTTCCTCACCCTGTCCGTTCACCGCACTCACCAGGTGCGCGAGATGTTCCGACAGCCGGAGGTTGCATTTGGAGTCATTTGCGCACTTGCTCTCCGCAACATTTTACAACCTGGCCGGCGAAGCCGTTTTACAAGGCAGCCATACCGCTGTGCGCCCTCTAGCGCCCCCCCCATACCAGACATATTAATTCCGATCTCAGCATCTTAAAAAAATAGGTCCCTGGATGGTATGGTATATTTAAAAAAAGATAAAGGAGTTGTGGAAGTATTACCATTTTTATCAGGGATGCCCAACCTGCTAATGAAAGGGGAAGAGCTATCCAGCGTGTTACACAGTCTGCTATGCGTGTAATGGCTGTTACATAATTTGATCTCATAAGTTCCTCTCTGTGTCTAGTGACTTTAATCCCAAGGTACCGCACCTCTTCCTCACACTACTTCAAGGGATAATCCAGTGGGAAACGCGCAGTCGCAGTCGTCAGTGGGAATATACACGATTTCCCCCGGTTAATCTGCATTCCTGACAACTTACCAAACACTATAAATTCTTTCAGAACTGGGTTCAAATTGTTCTGTGGGTCACGGATGTAAAGGGTAATATCGTCTGCATACAGGGATATTAGTATTTGGCGCAGATTGCACCTCAATGCCTTATCATTGTGGCTTTGCGGCAACTTTGCAGAGTCCCTCTAGTAATGCTAAACGTCTGTGTCGTATACCCATTAATCAGCACCTTGGCGAGTGGGGAGTAGTATAACAATTTTATCCATGATAAAAACAGTGGAGGGGAATCCCATGCGTAGCATCACTCCAAAAATATAATCCCGCTCGATGGAATTAAACGCCTAGGTGGCGTCTAAAAAAACTGCGGCCCGGGGAAGATCCGGTGACACGTTATTCAGTGTACTCAAGTTATGCGAGATGGCCCTCCCAGGTACAAAGCCTGACTGGTCAGGGAGAAACAGATTCTCCATCAGTAGGCTTAGTCGCGTCGCTACCAATTTGGCCAGTATTTTGGCATCGCAGTTGAGCAAGGAGAGTGGTCTGTAGGAGTCACAGTACACGGGGGACTTCCTCGATTTCAGCAGTGAAAGTATTAGAGCTTCTCTCATAAAGCTGGGGAGGTATCCCACTTCCAATGCGACCTCAAAGACTTCTCGAAGAATGGGGGCCATCATGTCTATGTATGTATTATAGAATTCTATCAGAATGCCATCTGTACCGGTGGCCTTCCCTGATTGCATGCTCATTATGGCTTCTCTTACCCCATCTATCTCAAACGGAGTGCATAGAAAAGTTCTCTGAGCATCACTCAGCCAGCCCAATGCAACATCCCCCAGGAACCCCTCCAGATTTAGGTCATCCTACCGTTTCGTAGTGTGTAGGTCTTTGTAATGTGTCAGAAAGGTTTTACTTATGTTGGCCGTATCTCGCCATGCCTCCCCCTCATGGTCTTCAATTTCCAGTACATAATTATGGCAGCGAGGTTGTCTTATTTTTTGTGCTAACGTCTTTCCTGGTATTTCCCCTTCTCCATAGCTTCTGGCCACCCAGTATTTACCCCTGAATCGCACTTCTCTCTGCGCCTCATCCATATATTCCGTAAGTTTGTCTCTGAATCTGGCACTCGCAGCTTTATCCTGTCCCTTGGTGGCTTCAAGTTCCAAAGCCTTGAGCTCTCCTTCTAATCTTCGCAATGTGTTAAGTATATCTTCAAGTACCCCTGCCCCTTTCGAAATACAGTATCCACAGATCGTGGCATTAAATGCCTCCCAGATAATTTCCACCTTATTCACTGAATCCTTATTACTCGCAAACAAATCCTGAATCTCAACACGCAGTTCTTCTTGAAAGACCATGTCTAGGACATGTAGCCTCTAGTGACTGCGCAGGACCTCTAGGTTCGCAGAAGAAAGCATAAGGAGAACTGTGGCTTGGTCTGAGTATGTTCTAGCAAGATGGCGTACTCTTGATATTGCCGGAGCCATTCCTTGTGACACAAAATAGTAGTCTAACCTAGCCCATGACGTCACCTGTGCCGTAAAATGCGTGCCCTTTTGTGAGTGCGGGTGTGCATGTTTCCAGGTATCAATCAGGCCATAGGCAGTGATTGTGTCCAATACTACTGCACTTGCAGCAGTTTCCAGCCATTGTCATGCCTGCTTCGTCACTGGACCCTCTTTGCTGGATATCTGTTCTTGTTATAACATCGGAGGAGCGGAGGTGACGGCGGAACTCAGAGCCTGATACTGGGACTACAACAGCGGGATGCCGGGACTGCGAGGACCAGCATCCTTAGAGTGACCTGCAGCTGGTCCTCTTCCCGTGCTGTCCCCGCCCGTTGTGGTGTATTTACTCACGCCCTCTCAACGCATCGCAGGACGCATCGCGGGACTAGCCGGGCGAAGCCCGGGCAAAGGGAGGGCCGTCTGTGGCTGTCCGTGGACGACTGTGGCCGGGCCGGGCCGGGCCCCGTCCCTTTATCGCATATCCCCTTCATTATCTCTTTTTAAGGCCACTGATCCTTTGACAATGCAACCGAAGCCCGGAAACGGCGGGAAACAACAAATGAGGGGGAAGGTAAGAGGCACCCTGGATGACTTTCTTATTAAAGCTGTATTGAACTTGGACCATGAAATCTTCATAGCGGAAACACGTTTGTCCCTCGAAATTCAAAAGAACAAACGGTCATCATTGGGTACAAATCGTCAGACCTCACCCCCTCTTATACTCAGCCCAGTGAGCACAGGGATTCCCCCTTCCATGGATACTAGTTTTCCCCTTCTTTTTCAGGAAAAGTCCTCAACCTTTATCTCTGTTCCACTGAGAAGTCCAAACATTGACTTAACCTTTTCGGATTCCTCATTAGACTTCTCTCCATCGGAGACTTCCCTGTTGCAACTCCCAAATGCTACTCCTAACCCAACAATCAACACTCCCACGCAAACACCATGTAGACAAACCTACCTTAATGAAAAGGAAGAGACGGGGAAGTGATCGCCGGGGTGGGCAACTTAAAGTAGCCCGATTGGGTTCCAGCCCACAAACCGCCAAATGTAATAAAACATCCCAACCCTGTCGGCCACCACTGAAGTTAAAATCAAATCTCCCACAACCTCAATCTAAAATAAAGAAACAATCACCCGAATCTAAGCTAGTCTTAAGTGACATAGAACATCTAGTCAGATCCCTACTTCTTCCTATATTAGAAAGGGTAAAAAGAATAGGTGACCAGCCGAATTAACTAATGGTAGAAACCATTTTAAACTCACAAATTTTAAAGGGCCTGGTAGCCATTAACATGACCACTAAACTCAGCGAACCACGTTCAGTTAATAAAGATGTCACTAAACTTATCCCATCTGGTCCTGAGACCACTGGGAAAGTTAGGCCCCTTAAAGATATGCGACATTCTGTAAATACTCCTTGTGCAAAACCAGGGAAAACGGATAAAATTAACGAACCACCCAAACACTCTACTCTTAAAGGACCTAGAGATTTAGTTTTTTCTCTACCTAACACTTCTATAATAACCACTACACACTCAGACCCCAAGGTTATAGATACAGCAACCCGTCAACCGACAGGTCATCCCATAACAACTCAAGGATGTCACATAGATCTTCCCCCAGAGGCGGTTCCATATGCTATCATTTTGACAGGTGTACCAGAGCTTACAGCAGGAAAGAAAGAAGGTTACCCTGAATTAAAGAATAAAGCCATCCACTGGCTCATACAAAACAGGCCACTGCCCCCCCATATAGATGGAGACATATTGTTTGTTAGAAGATTAGCGTGGGTAGGCTCTAGACCTAAGGACACAGCAGGAGACATAATTATCATAAATTTCAGGGTGGTCCCATATATTGCTGAATGGTATTATCAACCGGGATCCAGCACCATAGTTCCCAGAACTTTAACATATTTGTATCCAGAGGCATTAATCGTCCCCCGTGGCGTGCCTATCCATTACAAACAAAATAATTATCCCTTATTTCCACCAAAAATGACCTCATGGTCCACCAATCGCCCGGTTTTTGAGAACTTACACAGGCAATTTAAACGCCAGAACTTTCCAATCCATCGAGAGAACAACCCACCATCCTGGTTAGTCCCCCTGTCAAAATGATACAATGCCCTTATGGACCTAAACGATCAGGATTGACACCAGGGAACTACTGTGTTGCAATCTCCAGTAACAATGATTGATATCCTGCCAACTGATCCCCAACAAACAGGGTGCCTTAATACCTACCCTGCGGCGGGGGAACTCAAGCCCCCAACCATTTTCCGAAGGCCTTTACTAACAGAGAATGTTCAATTTTGCAAACCTATTGTTGCAGTTGATTTACCTCCTCCACAGTGTAATATTCTTGATCCCTCTCCTATAAACACTTTGAAACCTGAGGAGTTTATATATAGTTTCCTCTCTTGGAACGTGGCTG
This sequence comes from Lissotriton vulgaris, assembly GCF_964263255.1. Classification (NCBI taxonomy): domain Eukaryota; kingdom Metazoa; phylum Chordata; class Amphibia; order Caudata; family Salamandridae; genus Lissotriton; species Lissotriton vulgaris. Next base: position 990,496,434 of record NC_141698.1, read on the forward strand.
GTTTTGCGGATAAGTCAACCAAAATTACTGGCTGGAGGTTGTCACAGAGCACAATGTAATTTTTCTCCAGGAAACCTGGTCCCGGGACGTTCACCATATTAATGGTTACCAAACCTTTCATACCCCAGCCATTCAAAGCCCGCATGTCCGTAATAAAGGGGGTCTTTGTACTTTTATATCTGTTACCGGGGGTATTGTAATTAAAAGGTTTATGGAGACCAATTTTTTATCAGATATTGTGTTTACAATGGGGCTCCCGACAAAACGTCATCATATTAAATCTTTACAATAACATCGCTTCTGATAGGAGTGAGGCTATCTTGAGCAAACTTCTTTTGACTTTGATTTCCCTACATGACCAGCTGGTAGGTGATAACATCATGCTCTGGGTTGGAGATTTTAATTGTACAATCTGTCCCCGCCTCACCCATTTTACTCACTCGTCAGTTGGTAACTCATTCAATATTATACTTTTATCGTTTTACTTTACATATATTAATGAGTTTTGTACCCCAAGTATACCATTTCAGCCAACCTTCAATGGAAGGGGTGTAACACGATAATCGACTTCACCTGAATCTCTGCACCCCATGTAGGGACAGTGGCTACCTGGGAAATGGGTAAGGCTTCTCATTCCGACCACTACCCTATAGTCTTCAGTATTAGAATTAAAAACCCAATACACAGGACAGTGGCCAATATCGTATATATCCCAGAAATAAGATTAGCCTCAAAAAACGGATACACTATCAAATGGGAAAAAGTAGACCCGACCGGCTTTCTGGCCCAACTTGTCACCTCTAATTATAAAGATATACTGACCTGCTTATCCCTTGAAGAGACACCGACCTGCTTATCCCTTGAAGAGACACCGAATAATGTAAAGAAATCCTTTTCTAAAATATTAACCACAGCCAAATCCCTACTGACAAGAAAATATCAGAAGGGGATTCTTAAGCCCCAAAAGTGGTTTGACAGCAAGTGCACTAAAGCACTAACTGCCCTTAAAAAGGCATTGCATTCTATTCCCAAAAATCTGGTTCTTATCCGCAGTGCCAGAAAAGTCTATAAAAACACTATAAAGTCGAGAAAAGCCACCCTAAAGAATAAGGTATGGGCAGCCCTCAAAGAAGCCTCGAATAATAGAGACCACAGGGCTTTCTGGAATGTGGTAAATGACCCGTTCCTACAGTCTAATGAAGTAAACTGTATTGATCAGGCAATCACAACCGAACAGTGGGTATCCCATTTTATACAATTATACTGTAGAGTGACCGGTAACGAAGGAGGAATTATTCCAAATGACGAGGTTAATACCTCCCTGGTATGCAAACAGCTCACTTCTTTTCCCTTATCAGTAATCTTTGATTACAATGAAGTTTTAAAAGCCATTAGGGACAGCTCGTCGGGCAAGGCACCGGGCCCGGACGGTGTCCCTATAGATACCTACAAGGCTGAAATGGATCTCTGGGCCCCCATAATAATTAACGTTTTAAACAAAGCGAATCAGGAAGCTTTTATACCCACCTGGTCAGACGCTATAGTCATTCCTATTTTTAAAAAGGGCAAGAAGAATGATCCGACCTGCTATCGGCCCATTTCTCTGCTGGATGCCCTAGCAAAGGTAGCAGGCCGCATCATCCTAAACAGAATACAATCCTGGGGGGAGGAAAATCAAATCATTTTTGAGTTACAGTATGGCTTCAGACCAGGAAAAGGGACATTGGAACAATGTTTAAATTTGTCCCTTCTTATAGCCAAATACACAGAGGCCAAGAGCGGCAACCTTTTTATTTCTTTGAGATTTAAGTTCTGCCTTTGACTGTGCAGATCATCAATTCCTTTGGCAGACTTTAACCGACATGGGGATCGACAGTCATATTTTATCTTACATTAGGGAACTCTATAGAGAGGCAGGTGCAAGGGTTAGATACGGCCCCAGGGGTAAATGCACCGACAAATTCCCCATAGAGAGGGGTGTTAGACAGGGGTGCATCTTGGCACCCTTGTTATTCACTCTATATATTAATTCAATTGGACATTATCTGAGGAACTTTCAATTTGACTACCCCACTATTAAAAGAACCCCTATCCCCCTTTTATTATATGCCGACGACGCTGCATTAATGTCACGGACCAGACTCGGGCTGCAAAGAACTATAAACAAATTTAACACCTATATGAAGCTTTGTGGCCTGAGTATAAACATTTCCAAAACTTTTACAACGGCCTGCGGGAAGGGTAGGAAAAAAACACATTTCCCCATATTTTTGGACAGTAAGAGAATTGAAAAAATAGACTCTTTTACCTATTTAGGGGTAAATTTCCAGAGAGGGACCTCCTGGCATGCAGAGATCATGGCCAGAAAACTGGCATTCTTGCGCTCGATTGGCGCCTTGAGAAATTTTTCAAATAAATTGGGGAGGAAACCAATCAATGAATTAATTTATATCTATAAAGCCAAGTGCATCTCTACTGCAACCTACGGAGCTGGTATTTGGGGTATCGAACAAGCACCAGGGCTACAAAGTTGTGGAAACCAGTTCCTAGCTTACTTGCTGTGGGTATCTAAGACCACATCCTCATACATCTCGCATATAGAAGCGGGCCTTTCCCACATAACAGATATAGTAAGGATTTCCCCGATCCTTCTTTGGCATAAGATCTGGGTTACCCCAGAAACCCTATTAAATAGGGATCTAATAACTGATTGCTTAGTGCTTGACGGGATGTCCAAAATCAAATGGCAACGCTATGTTAGAAGCATGTTTAGTGAGCTCGGTCACACGGAATATTTCATAAAACCTAGTACGATGGAGAAGGTACCCAGAACTCTAATTAAAAAGATGGCTTTACATCACCTTGTTACTCAGAGGTGGAACGCTGTAAAAGGAAAACAATATATCCTTAGATACCAGCAAACCACTCCTCACGAAGGGCTACATAAATACCTAACTCGAGTGATTAGCCCTTATGCTCGTTAATTGCTTACCCATTTTAGGTTTTGCCTTTTCTTTCGACTTGTTACTTTCCCCCAACCTAACACCTGGACCATGTCTAATCTTGTATGTCCCTGCAATGATTTATCGTATCAATCTGATATTCATTGCGTTTTATTCTGCAAGTACTATCTGGCACAACGCAGGGCATACTTACTACCAATCCTAAGGACATGGGGGATTCGAACATGTAAACGAGCTTTTATAGAATTGCAACAACTGGAGGAAGATAATGTTATTCATGCACTGAGTTGCTTCTTAAAACTTATAGTAAAGTTCCGTGCATCAATGAACTGATTATAGATACACTTTATGCATTTTTCACTAGATAAATATTAACCGTCTTTGATTTGGATATGTGTATTTTAGTAATAACTATCTGTTTTTTACTGTCCTTAACATGTCTGCTTTTATGATTTGTATTTCTAAATCGAATAAAGCATGATTGAATTGAATACTGCACTTGCCTTGGGATAATGGCGGGGGGTAGGATGTGACCTATCCATTCTAGGGTCCTGTGTGACATTGAAATCTCCACCCCAAATGATGTGGGTAGAGTCTAGCGCAAAGATTTTGGTCCAGAGTGGTGTAGAGAAGTCTGGGTCATAAGTGTTTGGTCCACAACAACAGGCCTATGTAACCGAGAGTGATCCCAGTCTTCCTCACGCCAGACAGTACCGTCCTTGTGTGTCCCACGTAGTTCCTGCTAGTTGAAAGGGTGTCTGTTTCTTTATTAGGATTGTAGTGCCACTGGAATATCTACCGGCAAACCCATTCAGTTTCTGAGGTGAAAAATGGGTCTTCTGCAGCATCGCAATATGCACATTATGCCTATCTAAATATGACAGTATATTTCAACGTTTTCTGGGATCTCCCAAGTTCCTGACATTCCATGTAATCATATTCATAGACCCTACAGTTCCCGTAGCCATACTACATGTGACTCTAATTCTCGTGTAATAATGATCGTACAATGGCACCCACATCTGTTTTATGAGCAAAACACTCCAATATAGCTCAATTATGATGTTTCCTACTTCCCCACTCCACCAGCTTTCCACTGATCTGGGGGATATCCTCCCCTCACATGTACATCACGATAAACTCACCCCAACACTTTCCCTTCCCTCCCATCACCCACTGAAGCAGCCCTAACTTGCCAGAATGGTTTACCCTCCCACCCCCCTCATATCCCAATTGAACTAGAAAAAACATTACCACGATCCTCGCACACTTTAGCTGTGCTAGACCAATGGGGGATACCCTCTGGGGGTCTTGTCTATCAGGCAGCACAGGTACCCCTCCCCCCCTTCCGGCCCTCTTCAGCTGGACTCCGGGGCTCATCAGAGGGGGGGGTTAGAGGGGCCCTGTGTGTCATGTATCAAGCCCAAACAGACTCAATCAGCACCATAATCGCAGAGATGCTTGTGTACCGCATAAAGTTCTGTATTACTGCTCTTCTGCCATCTCTGCATCTTCGGCTTGTTGGGCAGCATTCCGGTTTCCGTCAGTGCGGTGTGCACATTTGATGTGATGAAGGAAGTCCTCGACCTGCTGTGGGTTAGTAAAGAATTTCTGCTTCCCCTGGTGCGTTACCCTGAGTTTGGCCGGGTACAGCAGCGCATAATCAATTTGCGCGGCCCGCAGTTTTATTTGACATCTAGAAATTTACGCCTTTTTTCCTGGACAATAGGTGTAAAGTCCAGGTAAATGGAAATTGTGTTACCATCATAAGAGAGGAATTGTTTACTTCTTGACGCACGAAGGGCCACATCACGATCCTTGAAATTCAATAATCTCGCAATTATGGGACGAGGTGGAGTGCCAGGAGCCGGTCGTGCTCCAAGGGTTCTCTGCGCTCTCTCTACAGCAAATTGTCCGGAGAATGCCTTGCTTCCTATGGTAGTTTCTCCACATATTCTTCCATTCTCCCAGTGTTAGCGGATTTGGGAACACTTAGGACGCGTATATTGTTCCTTCTGCTGCGAGCTTCCAAATCCTCATTCTTGACTGCTACCATCTTCAGGAGTTTATCCATGCGAGTTATCTGCATAGTGTTCCTAGTGGTAGCATCTTCCGTGCCGGATATGCGTCGCTCAGTTTCTTTAATGCGCTCCTCATGTCCATCCAATGTATGTGCTATGGCATCCATTCTTGACGAAATTCTATCTACTTTGTCCACTATTGTAGCAAAGCCTTGCCGCATCGCCTGCAGGATGTTCTGTATCTCCGAGTTGTGCTTTGTGGCCCCTTCTTGGCTTTCTTCTCTCCTTTCCGGCTGATGTCCATCGTTCGCACCACACGGCCCTCTTTTCGCAGCCTTGAAATTCAATTCCAGCTGTCTTATGTCTGGTTTGCCCATTTTGGCACCAGCGTGAGGGGGGGCTGACATGCAGGTCCCCGTCCAGCACTTGTCCTCTCCCTCCGCTCCTTAGTATCACCGGTGCACACCTCAACGCACAGGGCACCTCTTCGTAGTTGGTATATGGGTTGTGCGTGCAATCGTCTTTCTTTACTAGGCCCTGCGCATCTCGGCCGTGTCAGGCAGCCATCACCTCTCTCTCTGATCTTCAATCACTACGGCACACCCCTCCAGATATCGATATAGCGCTATGTAGGTGCCCCCAGCCTCATTAGTCCCTCACTCCACTTTCTCTGGGTTCTGTGATGTATAGTCAAATGCCAAGCTCTAGGTATTCTCAGGCCTAGCACGGGCGTAGAGCGACTCTGCTTAGCAGCTCAACAGTCCTGTGGTCCTCCTCTCAGTTGGTCTCTGGGGTCAGAACGCAAATGTTCCCAGTGATGTGCAACCCCTCACAGCGCCTCACAGAACAGGATCATGTGCATGTGCAGCGTGCCCCTCAAAATGGCGGCGTACTTCCCTCTCTCCGAAATGGCGCCTCGTAACACTCCTCAATGTCTGCCACACAGTCTCCAGCGCGGCGCCTCACACTCAACTTTCATGGTCTCCTCCCCAGCAGCCTTCCAGGGGTTCCGCACCTGCCGGTCTAATTAGGCGCTCTTTCCTAGCTGTGGCATGAATGCTGGCAGTAGCGCAGATCGTACTTGCAGCTCCGCGGGGTACCAGGAGTGCTGTTCCTCGTGGCTGGGGCCCAACAGCAGTCTCGTCGTACGCTGTGTGTAGCGCTGTACACCGGGGAATGCCCAGCCTTAATCGCCGCTTGCTCGTACCGTTGCGGGGGCCCGCAACGCGGCGCCGACCGCGGTCCTCTGTGCCACCGCCGACAGTTGCTCTACCGGCACCCCCACAGTGTCGCTGCCTTTCACCTCACTGCCGGGCCCGCAGGTCTCTCCCCCTCCTCCGCTGTCTTGTGGATGTCCTGCAGTTCAGCGCCATGCGGTCGCCGCGGCCCAGTTGGTCCGCCCACAGCAGCGGTCTGTCTTAGCCGCCTTCGCCGCTTCTCAGCTCCACCTGGCCTCCGCAGCTCACTCGGGCAGATCTTCGAGGGCTTAGCCGAGACCCACCTCTGGTCCGATCAGCTAGATTTTCACACTGAGTCAAGCTGCCACCAATATCTTCCTGATGGTGGGTTTTAGGCATAGCTTGAGTCAGTAGGCAGGATATATTATAGGATAATGACACTGGGCTGCAGGAGCCTCACTCTTGTGCGGCCATCTTGCGTGTGTGCCCCCTAGCGCCACCCCAAAGAAAAAAATATATTCACTTTATTTAAAAGGGATCAAAGCCTTGGTCCTCTGACCACCCTACCAGGCCGCCATGCATGTGATGGCCACCAAACGGAATGAATTGCGATTTTGGCCAACTTCATGAATATTCATGAGGTAAGTTCGGGTATACCTTACTCTGATTTGAAATAGTACAAAATGACCTTTTAGTACATTGAATGGTTTGTAAAATTGCATACCGAGCGCATAATACTGGTCACAAATTGTGATCAGTTTTTTGCAAATTTAGTACATCAGACCCATTGTTACACCATAATTTGTTTAGGTCTCGCCTACGCAGAGCACGTGCGCTGCATAGGAGGAGACCTTTAAAAATTGATTTGTTGTTTGTGCCAAAAACGTGCATGCATTGCATTGCTTTCATAGGCAACGCATGCATGCAGAAGTGAGCTTTGGCAACATCTGTTTGTAATTAGCTTCCAAACAGATGGTGCACAAGGCTCGCTCCTGCAAGAGAATCGCTGTTTGTGGTCTCGACCGCACTCCCCCACCCCTCCCACTTGTTAACCCCTTTTGCTTGCTGTATTTTTTTTTACAGCGTGCGCAAGTTTGTACTTATTGTGCCTTCTAACCACCCTGTGCATTCCTCTCCTGACTTCTCAGGTGCCCCTATTTCCTGTTCTTTTACTCTTTTTGTGTAACCTCTGATGATCGCTCCGTTTCTCGCTGTACCCTTGTTTGCACAGGCCCCGGGGCCATCTCAGCCGTACCCGCTCCATGCAGAGAGAAGGCAGGAGGGGATGTTAAGAGGATCTGGAGACGTGTGTGCCTCTGCAGCCGGGAAGGGCATGTGGCACCCTGCTCCCGCCCCCACTCCTCAGTAAATCAGTGGACAAGGAAGCCCAGGTGGGAGGAAAAGTGACCCCGCCCAAAGTTGCTGCAGCATTGCCTAACTGTGATTGTGAGCGCAAGGATGAAGTCAGCACTGACAAAGGGTGTGGTGTGATGGATGGACAAAGCCAGGAAATGCATCTGAGAATGGATGAGGGCAGAAGGGGATTTAAAAAAGACAAACAGAATGAAAGACAGTGAGAAATTGCCTGTTAAATTATTCCAGCTTTCAGCTCCCACAGCAATTTAATACTGCTTACCAAGCGCAGGGGGCTTGTTTGCATCTTTGCAGATTTTCCAGTTATACATCACGCGCCCAAACAACAGGCGAGGCTACAAATTCCAGATAGCTGTTCTTTATTGGCCTCTGGATGCGCCCCCAGTCACCTAATTCAGCACGTGGCTGAAGCTGCTCTCCAGTTGCTTTACAAGCGAGCGCCAACCAGTTTCACAGCCAGCACTTTAATACAGCTGATAAATTGCCCTTCCCCAAATTAGTGCGGAATTGCGATGGTAAACGTCTTGTAACATCTACCTGTTTTTGTGAAAAACTGCCCTCGCAGCGAGAGAAATGGAGGCATATTTTGATGCGGCCAGTACCTCGGAGGGGAAAATACAGGTATATTGCATGAAAAGGCAGCCTCTTTCCTGCTGAAGGAAGAGCTCTCAGCTCTTTTAGCAAAACAGTAAATATGGCAGCCGTGTTTATGTAGAGCATTTGGTCCTTACACAGTCCCCAAAGCACATCACATTCTTGTGACGTGGTACAAGTGTTCTTCACAATCGCCATTAGCTCTTCTGTTTTTTCCCTCCATCTGCAATTTGGAAGGTCCCAAAATAACTCCTGATCTTTGTTCTCTCTGAGCAAAGACCGAATGAAAATTTTTTAAAGCCTGTCTCAGTTGAGTGACTTTGTGGGATGTTTTACTCTTGCCCATACACCACTGAAATTACTTTCATATTTTCACTATACTAATTCACCACTAATCCTTTAGAAGTCCTGGAGTAGTGCACTACTCACCGAAAACGCACTTTGACACCTCGTCAGGGGTAGTAAGCGCTATATAAATGCAATTACAATACAATACAATACAGAGAGATTTTAGGCACCCATTACCATTAACTATATGACCTTTCGTGACATCCACTCATTCTTTCATGTGGGGGTTCACCTTCTGTTATGGTTTAGTACAATGAAATTACATCACTACACATAGCCACTTAGGTTTGTGGACATAACACATACTAGGTCCTGCCACCATCCATGGATCAATTTATTTTACATATAAGAACAAGTTTGACCATGTGTAGTTTGGTCTGTTTATAGTCAAGAAAGTGTCATGAAGAGCTTGACAGATGGTCATAATCCTAGCCCACACATCCTGGTGGAACAGCTGACAATTGCTTCTAATGTTCTCTCCTTCACAACAAAAAAAGTGAACGCTTGGTCAAAACCAATATTTCATCATCCTGGAGAAAGGCTGATTACTACACTTTTGGACAGTAAAATGTGTATATCTATGTCTATATCTTCCTGCGTCATGATAAAATCATTGGCAGTTGAACCAAATAATAAACTCCTACGGGCTCATTAGGAAGGCAGGGGGAGGCACAACCGTGGAGTTGGTGGAAAATGTATTTTTCTGCACGTTAGCAGTGGTCCTCGTGGCCGCCATATTACAATGGGCAAACATAGTCCATTTCCCATCCACCACAGTGCAACGTGAACCACCATAAAAATGCACCTGCCTTTGCAGCCGTTGGAGCCACTAGAGTCCCAACGCCATGCGGAATGATGTCCCGTCCGCTTTACAAATCAGGATGCCCCAAACAGCCGGTCACACCGCAGTGAAGAAACCACCCAACCAGAGACTGCAGATGCACAACAGCGGATCGCCAAACCATATTCCCAGTCCCCTCCACTTGGTCCCGACCGCAATGCATCCAGCTCTACAAGCCTTTTCAGTGCTGCACCTGATCCACTACCAGCAACTAATGGACAGTCGTGGACAGCACTGCAGGTACGCAATCACACAACTCCTCACACAAACACAACAAACAACTCATGGTCATGTCACTGCAGCCGGGCAGACTTAGGAAAACATGCGCACAATGTAGTAGGCAGGGCTGGTGCCAGGCATGGTCTGTCCACCTCTACCCTTCATACTCTGTGCCCCCGCATCAATTTGGGGACTTGCTGTGTGCTCCTCCTGTGCCCCCACCTGCACATTTCATCTTCCAGGTGTAGCCATACACTGCAGCTTACACACAAAACAACCAGAGATCCTGTCTTAGAAGGTAGGTGAAGAGGAACACCCTGCACTGAAGCTCAAGGGCAGGACATCCCTCCCCCTCATACCTACCTCCCACTCATGTCAAGAAAACTGAGTTGAATCACAAAATGAACACTCATACTGCATATTAACATCCAATGGACTGTCCACAATGTCTGTCAAGTCACTCAGACACACCCCAAACTGACACACAACCACATACATAAACCAGATGTTAGCAGCAATAGAGGACACAAAATGGGCTAGCCAAAAGTGAAGTGGACAGTGTTAGAAAGCCTAGGAGGAAGCCACAAAGCATGTGTACATCACATGCAGGAGAAGGAACATATCACCCCACCCTTAGGCCATCAACCCAACATGGGTGGCACAGTGAGTGAAATTAAACCAAAGTGTCCTCTGTGCAACATCTAAGGGAGACATCAAGGCAAGCCATGCATAGGCACAGGAATGATAGGAAGTGTCCGGAGTCAAACAGTGATCAGCCATACATCTGTGTCAACCTACTTGACATGTGTATGTCAGCACACAACACATGTGGATAATTGACACACTCCCTGACTGTCAAACCCAAGCTGGACCTTCAAACATACCCCTCCCCTAACCAACTCATACCTGCAGCACTCAACAACAGTGTCAAAAACACTGAATGGTGCAAATTATTATTATTATTATTATTATTTAAAATCTTATATAGCGCGCAGCTACCCTTGGGCGTCCCGGCGGTTTTCCAGACAACATCCGATGGTAATGGGGGACAGAATTAACGCATTATACAGGAAACAAAAAGGTTTTAAGACCTTTGCGGAAACGCAGTGTGCAAGACTCAGCGCGTAGTTTTAGAGGGAGCGAGTTCCAAAGCTTTGCCGTGTTAAATGAGAATCTTCTCCCGCCCGTACGGGCCTTTTTAACTCTAGGAACTAGTAAGAGATGTTTCCTCTCCGATCGCAGCGTTCTGCTTGCTTTATATGGAGTAACTAGATTTTTTAAAATGAGGGGGCCTTTACCTGAGAGGATTTTATGAGCAGTACAAAGTGCCTTAAAAGTCACTCTCTCCCGCACAGGGAGCCAATGCAGCGCCCTCAATGCCGGTTTCGCTGATTGCGTCCTCGGAATATCCGTAAGCAGCCTTGCCGCTGCATTTTGGACCTGTTGAAGGTTCTTGAAGGTAGATTCAGGGGCGCCCAAAAAAATGGCGTTACTATAATCGAGTCTAGATGTTATAAGACCCTGAATCAGCAACTTCCTCGATGTTAACGGAAGGAGAGGGAAAATTTTCCGAGGCGACCGAAGCAGGGCATAACACACTCCTGCAGTTTTCTTAGCTTGAGTGCGAAATGACAAGTCTGGTTCTAGCCAGACTCCAAGGCTCTTAATCGCTTCTTTGGGGGCCGGGGGATCACCCATGCATCCCGGCCAGCTGAGCGAAGGGAAAAGGGTAGTTTTACTCCCCAGCAGCAGTATTTCCGTCTTTGAGCCGTTTAACTTGAGGAAGGATTCTTCCATCCAAATATGAACATCCGACAGGCAGGAGTTCAAGGTGTCCGGGTTGTCGGCCAGATGGGATAAGGAAACCACCAGCTGCGTGTCGTCAGCGTAGCTGACAATTTTGATGTCATATGGGGATACTACGTCCTCCAGGGGGGCCATGTAAACATTAAATAATGTAGGGCTCAGAGAAGAGCCCTGTGGCACTCCACACTGGAGGGGAATTGATTTGGATCTCTCACAGCCATCCCAAACCTGGTAAGTTCGACCCGAGAGAAAAGATCTCAGCCACTGCAGGGCCACCCCGGACACCCCTACCTCAGCCAGCCGCTGAATCAACACCTGATGGCTCACGGTGTCAAACGCCGCGCTGAGGTCCAGGAGGATCACTGCCACTGACCCTCCTGAATCAAGAATACGTCTAGCTTCATCAACGACCGCCAAAAGGGCCGTGTCGGTGCCCTGACCTGGGCGGAATCCGGTCTGTGATGCCCGAAGGAGTCCATTCGACTCCAAAAAGGCTGACAGCTGCTTGTTGACCAACCGTTCAGCAATTTTGCCGAGGCCCGGCAGCAACGAGATGGGCCTAAAGTTCGAAAGGTCAGTGGGGTCCAGATTGGTTTTTTTTAAAAGAGCCTTAACAACAGCCGTTTTCCAAGTGGGTGGCACCACACCCTGGATAAAAGAGGCATTCATTAGGTCTGTCACGGGAGCTACAATGGACGCTGTTACCTGTTTAAGGAACCTCATGGGGGACATGGGGGACATGGGGACAGGGTCCATGGGGGAACCACTTTTGACCGAAGATAAGGTTTTGGCGACCTCGCTCACTGATACTGGGCCAAAGGAGTCAAGATCGAAAGCGGTCTCTCTGGCCTGAGTTCCCAAGGTCTGCTTGCCATTGTCCTGAGATAGCCTGGGCTGGGGCAGGGAGTTTAGGATCTTCTCGTTATTTGTGTGGAAGAACTCAGCTAGCTCCGTGCTTTTTTGTTTGTCATGCGTAACAGCCGGCTCCGGAACTTTAAGCAGTTCTTTAACCACTTTGAAACTCTCCCTAGAAGAACTGGAGGCAGATTTGATGCGGTCTTCAAAGAATAGGGCTTTCGCATGTCGAAGGGCGGACTTATAGCCCCTCATTGCAGCACGATATTCTTCTCTCCTAGAAACTTCCCAGTTCTTCCTCCATAACCTCTCCATCCTTTTACATCCCTTCCTGAGAGTGCGAAGTTCTACAGAGTACCACGGAGCCGAGCCAACTCGTTTCTCCCTCTTTTGAACTCTCTTTTTGGGGATAAGAGCGTCCAAAGAAGCAGATAACCAGTTGTTGATATTGGCGTCGGCCTTAACTGGGTCCGGCTCAGAAAGAGGGGGCATGTCTTCCAGTTTAGAGGTCCAGTTGTCAACCGATAATCTGGACCAGGCTCTATCCACTAGGAAGGCCTGTTTGGTACTTGTAGGCAGTGGGTCAATTTGCCAAAGTGCTGATACCATAAAGTGGTCTGACCATGGAAGGGATAGGGCAGGCCTAGCTGTAAAGCGGGGAATGTTGGAAAACATCGGGTCGAGAAGGTGTCCCTTTTCATGAGTGGGCCCGGAATTAATTAGGTCCAACTCACACTCTTTTAAATCGCTCTGGAGGTCCAGAGCCGCTTGGTCAGTGGGATCGTTAAAGTGAAGATTGAGATCACCTAATACCATGAAATTAGCCGTAGATGCGGCCAGGATCGTCACTGATTCCACAAGGGAACTCACAAAATTACCCAGCGCGCCCGGGGGTTGATAGATCAACAAGCCTGATATTGACACTGTCGGGGATATCCTGAAAGCGAAGTGGCAGCTCTCACAGTCCGAGAGTAGGCCATTCTGTGCCCTGCAAACAAACAAGCTCCTGTATACAATAGCAAGGCCGCCCCCTCGCCCCTCTGGTTTATCCACCTGACAGATAAGGTAGCCCGGCGGGAGAGCCTCCACAATGTCTGCATCGGAACTAGGAGTTAGCCAAGTTTCCGTTAGAAACAAAAGATCTAGAGCAGAGTCTTGGATGACTAGATTGACTGATTAAATCCTGTGAGTTCACTGAAAACCAATCACACACCCTGGGGTGCATCTACCATTGTCAAACTCACACTCAGGGATACCTGAACCAATTCTGACACAAAAACAATATCCAAACACACATCTCACAAACAACATACACAGAAGTCCAACAAGCCCAGCCATGTGCAGCCAAACAGTGGAAAGGCAATCTGACCCTAGACAGAACAGGAGTACACACCATTGTCACTCAGTGCCAATACCCGACACCAACAAGAATTGCATCATCTCAAAACAATCATGAACACAAACTGAGACCAATGGGACAATATGCTTATACAGACAGAGGCTTCACACCAACCATCAAGTCAACATGGTGTCATAGCGTACCACAAGCATGCACATGCACAATACAGACAAGTAACAGGTCAAATATAGGAGGACATAGCACTATGCTGCATCCAAAACAAGCCCAGTAACAAGAATACACCTAAATGCATGTGACAGACAAACAATTAATGCACACTACACTTGCAACACACACTAGAATGTATCGCAATGCGCAAACTACTCACACACAATGTCTTGCACATAGAACATCACACACACAGAGCATCTGTCAGCAGAAAGAGCCAACACAGCCCAAACACGGCATACATCAACGAAAAAACATAACAGATGCACATACCAATCCATCACATTGCAAACTCATCTGGATATCAGAGGGATGCACACCAAGCAAGTACAGGGCAACATACACGCACAGCACTGCATGCAGGACGAGCAGTGTGTGCATACCAACCAAATCAGTAGTACACACATCTCAGTGCCACAACATGTACTCCCACAATACAAATCAGCACATCACACAGACAACATCAGACTAAGGAAGGGTAGCAGTACCTCAGCAAACACACATACAGTTTACCCAACACCCACAGATGCACAACTCAGGGGCACCTAGGTGCAAACAACATGACCAGAGGACTGTGCAGCACAAACAATTGCACTGCACATGAGCAACCATGACTGCAAACCAGTACAAGCAAATCACACATAACTAATTGGGAAACTGTCCTGAGTAACACATTGGCCCTGTGCACAGATTAGCACCACAAAGCATAGTGTAACAAATGAAGTGGAACGGAGGCTCACACACTGGCAACCCAAGGGGCAAGTGACATAAAATCGAAGTGGTGTGTATGTCAGTAATGGACAGGTCAGGACTGTACTGTACTCAAACACATAGAGGAGTCAGTCACAATGGGTAGGCATCAGAAGCACAGATAGGGGATGGTATGATTCCACTTCCCACATACCATACTGGAGCAAAACATGGGTCAAGTGACAGCAATGCATGAGAAAACGCACCTACAATGTTAGTGTGGCTGAGCAGGTCTGCACAGTGAGCACAAACAGTAACAAGACACGTGGCTGATCACCTAAAAACTACACAGACTTGGCAGTCACACATTCTGCATACAAACAACTGGCAGCAACAAGAAGTAGGTGTCCTCCAGGAGTGCAAGGACACACCAACACACTGCACAGTGCACAACCTACAACTCCTACATGTGCCCACAATCTGAAGCACATGACTGCCAATTCAAACAAACAGGCACTCAGCTTCCGCATCACACATGTGTGCAATTGGCATTGCAGGGGCACACACACATCAACACTTCATGACCACTCAAGTGCACACATTCAAATGTACCCATGTGACTAAGAAGACAGGCCATCACTAGATAAACATACATCAGCGCTGCTCTCCACACATCAAGAAAGATCACACAGACATGATGGGCCCTGGCCAGCCTGCATGTAATCCTGTGGATATTATTCCCCTCTGTGCTGGCAGTGCATCCTAACATGACATGTGTACAAGTTTGAAAACCTGACTATAGAATGATTAGGATACCAGTAGATCATCACAAACAACCATCATTGCACCCTCAAGCCTCAGAGTCCAGAAGAACTAAAGTGCATGTCACCTCTGGCTAACTCTGAAAAAGCAAAACAAGCAATTGGAAATGTTAAAGTGCCATCCAGAGCATGTGTCACATGAAACCATACCCATATAGAAAACTTTGTATTTAGCAAGGACACTGACAAAGCAGGCAACAGAAGTAACCGTCTTTATTACATATTAGACAGATAGGCTTCCAAATTACAAACATCAAGGCCAGTGGCCAGTCCATAGTGCAAAGGAGGGACATGTGTGCATGAGAACCTGCACAGGGAATGGGCATTCAGATTACATTTAACACATAAAAGGGGAGAGGGCCAACTAATTCCACTCAAGCACCCCGAGCCCCCACAGGATCTAAAGTACATACACAAGGGGGGTGGAGAGTACAAAACCGAGAACAAAACTTATGCCAAAGCAGACAAACTCATTAATTTGAGAAACCTGCCCCAACTCACATACCAAAGTATGTGACATGCTTCATCATAGGGCCTGCTTACAATACTCCCTGGTGTAGCCACACACAGGACAGAGCATAAGGAAGGGGAAAAATAATAAATTACACACAACACAACATATAACAAATGGAACTAAACAAATGACCACGTTACATATAATGTGTAAAGACAGTGCTAGATCACCAAGTGGCTTCAGACAATGGTGCAACAGAAGGGTGCAGTTTGTTAGAAGTGGTTTAAAACTGGTTTGAGGGTACCAAACAAAAACTTTTATTATTCTCAGGTTCCCCCCACCAGGATTAGAAGAAA
Source organism: Lissotriton vulgaris (assembly GCF_964263255.1). Taxonomy (NCBI): domain Eukaryota; kingdom Metazoa; phylum Chordata; class Amphibia; order Caudata; family Salamandridae; genus Lissotriton; species Lissotriton vulgaris. The sequence goes on from NC_141698.1 coordinate 990,512,521, forward strand.
CAAAGGATGGGTAAAGTCGTCGTGAGAAAATGAGGGTTCTCAAGACTTCCCCTACTACTGCTGTGGTCAACATGTTTTGACCGACTTACTGTGCCTCGACAGGTCACCCCGGCCTTCTTCAGGACTGTTGTCGCTTCCTGTACCACCTATGGCCCCACCGTATTTTGGTTATTGTGCCATGAAGTATGAGCCGGTCTATCTAGATCCTAGCTCTTCTTGTCACGTGCAGAGGATGTTCCCAATAGTCAGGGAGAACATTCACGAGTTTATGTAGTAGATAAACCCGAAATGGTGTCCGGCAGGAGGGTATCCCAGGAACACAACTGTTCCGTAGGTCTGCCCTGCCAAATCGGCCTGCTTTCCGAAACACCGTGAAGTCCGGATTACAAACAGCAAGGCCAGAGGCCAGTCCATATTGCAAAGGAAGGACATGTGTGCATTAGAACCGGCACAGGGAATGGGCATCCAAATTACAAACAGCAAGGCCAGTGGCCAGTCCATTGTGCAAAGGAGGGAAATGTGTGCATGAGAACCTGCACAGGGAAAGGTTGACACCATACACTTCCATGGTCAGCGACACAGCTAGGGGATCACTATGGGAAGTCCAGGCACCTCTGTGGGAGGGATAGGTTTGTTAGGGGGACTTTGCATCAGACTTGGCTGTCAGTTGAAATGGGAGGTGGCTGATTGTCAGGCCCAGTTGGAGGACTGGACCTGGGAAAGATAAGGTAGCTGAGATAGAGGCATTAGTGGCTTTGGTAGCCGGAGGGCTGCTTGAACTGGGTGGCGTGGTGGCACGTGAAGGTGGAGATATGCTGCCGTGAGACACAGTGTGTGAGGGTGAATGTGCAGGGCTGCTTCTCCACTTCTTGGGGATTTGATAGCCCAGAACCGTCTTGGGCAGAGTGGGTAGTGGGGCGAACACAACAGTCACACTCTCTAACAAAGTGGCATCAGGTGCAGGTGGTGGCCCACCCTCTGGGGATCTGTTGGATCTGGGGGTACGCTTGGCCTCACCTTGCCATTTCCCCTCCATACCCTGTTGACCAGGTGACCCAGTGCCCTCCTTTTCCAGCTTCACAAGGGTGTGGTGGGAGTTGAGGTTGTGGGTGAATCTACCTAAGAGGGATTTTTCTGCAGACTCTTAGCAGTCACCAGCTTCACAGCAGGCAATGCAACAGTTTGCCTGTCTTTGGGAGACACCTTTGTACTGGGAGTGTCCTTGAATGGGTCTGATGTTGAGGCATGGGAGCCTGAGGCCTGTTTCTTGGCTTGATGCCCTTGAGTGTCACCTGAAGGGCTTTTGCCTCTGCGCTTCTGTCTGACTTTTGTTTGATTGGGAGATGGTGTCTGTGCTCTGGCCGGCTTGGCGTGCTGCTGTTTTGTGGTGTGTGTGGTGTACTTTGAGACTGTGGGCTGTGGTGTGTGGTCACTCTCATCAGTTGTAGCCACTGGCAGTGGAGTTGCCGAAGGGAGTGGAGCTGGACTCTGAGCCTGTGACAGCTGAATGGCTGCCGTCACTATGGAGGACAAAGACTGGACAGTCCTGTGTAGCCCACCGACGTCAGAATGACGGCCCTCCATGAAGGCAACTACCTGTGCCAACTTCTTGCCATGGTCCAGGTTGGGGTACTAGCCGGAACCAGCGACTGTGGCCACAAGTGGTGCCCTGCTGACACCCTGATGCCACAGTTGTGCTGATAGTTGAAGGAGGCTGCTCACTGGATGCCTATGGGGTGTGGTCCAGCACAGAGATCGTTCCATTTTGCCTATCTCAGAATTTTCGCAATGTGCATTGCCTGTTTCACCATCCTAAATTGTTGAGACTGAGTGAATTGCAGAATCTCCCCCGAACTGGGTGTACTGGTGTCTGCTCAGACCCCCCTGCCTGCATAACACAGGCTCAGCTATATTACAGTTGCCACTGACTGTCCCTTTGTGACGCAATGTACCACGAGGCGCGCCTTGTTCAGATACTACTGACTTTTGATCATGGGCAAAGCGGACCCCAAACAGCCCAAGCTCCCATTCGAAGGCAAGCGCCACATGCATACTGTAGACACGCTGACTGAGACAGGAGCCACCCAGGGCCTGCTGGATAACGCAGATGACCTGGACGAGGACATGAGCTCAATATTGCTAGAGATGCTCTCTGGTCTTAAAACTATTGATAGTAAGATTGACTCCCTTACCTCCAGTCTTGACGCAGTTAAGAACAAGGTGGACAAGCATGAAACCAGATTAGATGTGCTTGAAAATAGGTTGTCTGACACTTAGGATTCCAATGCCGAAGCAAGGACACAGATTCTCAACATGGAGAAAGTGCTGAAGGTAATAGGGATGAAAAATGAAGACTTGGAGGCGCGCTTAAGACGAAATAATCTCAGCATAATTGGTCTTCCGGAAACAACAGCCATCTCAAAAATGGAGCCTTTCATAGAAACCCACTACCCGAACTGTTTGGGCCTGTGTTTTCCCTGGTCATGATTGTTGAGAGGGCACACCGGTTTTCTTGGACCCCGACCAGCACCGGGCGCACCACCACGTCCGATAATAGTTTGCCTACTAAATTACGTGGACAGGGACGCTATTCTCCGAGAAGCGAGGGTAAAGAGTCCCATTAATCACCAGGATAACTATCTCCCTTACCCAGATTATACTCCAGCAGTGCAGGCAGCGCGCAGAGAGTTCATGTCGGCAAAGAAGCTGTTACAATTTGCATCTATTCCCTATGCAATGCTATACCCTGCCAAATTGAAAATCACCCATGAAGGTCAAGCTCATTTCTTTGCAGATGCTAAGTCGGCTATGAAATTCACAAAACACATTTGTCCTCGAAAAGCGGCTAAACCCGCCTCAAAATGTTCAACAACGTCGCCATCTCTTAGTGATGCTGATTGATATTTGACTAAATTGATACACATTGTTGGTGTTTAAGCCATGCAATGGCAAACATGTACATAACTGCTGGTGCCAATCATGAACACACAAGACTGAGCTGCGGCGCCATGCTGTGGGTGTATTGTTACTGGTGTTAATTTCTAATTGACAGGGAGGGCCCTATTCAGCACATCTCTGTTTACAAGATTTGTAGAGCTAGGAGGTTCCATTGATATTGTAGCCTGGCCACCCTACCGGCTAGTAGGTGTTTGCTGCAGTTTCTCCCCCCCAGAGGGTGATCTCCTAGCTGTTTGTAGCTTTTTCATAGTAATCGGGGTAGATTTTGGGATGAGGTGGGGTTTGTCTTCTCAACCTAATTGGGAGGTTGTAGTGGAAGGGAGGAGCGGAGGGGGGGTTTTATGCATCTGAAGCTAGCCACTGTGAACATAAAGGTACAGAGAAGATTGTTTATTGTGATTGTATCAACACCAAGACCAAGCCTGTGAATTGTGTTAGTGGTCCAGTGTATTACGATGGTCAATGGTCAATTGTTTAATCCGGTTGTAAATTGTCATACCTGAGAGGACTATGGGTGAGGATTGTAGATTACTCACATGGAACATCAGAGGGCTAAACTCTCTTAAGAAAATCAGACATGTATTTGCATATCTTAATCGCCATGGTACTCAGATCATTTTCCTGCAGGAAACACATCTAACCAAGGTTTATGAAGCTAAGATAGCGCTTAAATGGGCGGGGTACAGATTGGCTTCATAATACTCATCTTATGCTAGAGGGGTCATCATACTGATCAAAAAGCGGAAATTGAGATACATTACATCTCGCGCCGACATGTAGCTAGAAAATTCGGTCTGATCCTGGTTGTGAAAATCAGGACTTGGGAAGACCATTCTCATTAGGACAAAATAACTGACTCTCATGGGAAGAAACACTACGCTCCTCTAGACATAGTGGAGCAGTTCAGAGATTATTATGCCGGTATATATGCGTCATGTGGGGGCAGGCCTAGACACTGCAGTCAAGGAGTACCTGGAGGACATTGCCTGTGCGTGGCTGTCGAATGGGCATCAAGAGTAATTAGTTAAACCATAGATGAGGCCGATATAAAGGCTGCGATTCATGTCTTTCCTAACGCAAAAGCATTGGGTCCTGACGGTCTAACCATAGAATTTTAAAAAGCTTACGTAGATCTCATCACTCCATATCTACTAGAGATGTATGCTGAGGCACATGAAGCGGGAGTCCTGCCTCCATCCCTTAGACAGGCACTCATAGTTACCCTTCTGAAAAAGAACAAGCCTCCCGATGCGTGTGAATCCTATCGGCCCTTGTCCCTGATTAATATTGAAGCAAAAATACTTGCTAAGATTCTGGCCACAAAACTCCAGCCACTGATGACGTGCCTGGTGCTACCGGACCAATTGGGTTTTATCCCGGAGCGATCTACCTCTCACAACCTACGAATCATTTTTGCAATGATGCATGTCCTCGTCCCCAATCTACGCGCGGCGGCGGTCATGCTAGACGCAGTCAAAGCATTCAGTTCCATCGAATGGAACTACATGTTTCACATTCTACACCGTATGGGATTCCCACTAATCTTCCTGGGGTGAGTAAGGACACTGTATGCAGACCCGTCGTCAAGAGTCTGAGTGGGTGGAAAAACTTCCGAGGCCTTTATCATCAAGTGAGGCACACGGCAGGGCTGCCCTCTATCACCCCTATTGTTTGCCATTGCAATTGAGTCCCTGGTGTGCATGATACGTCAAAGACACAGAGAGACGGCTCTAAATTTTAATCACCACCCGGTTGGTATTTCGTTGTATGCCGGCGATATGGTGCTCTTTATACCTGAACCTGCTCGATATTTGTCGCAGGTGCTGAGGGAATATATTAGATTTGGGCTAATCTCAGGCCTTAATATCAATTGGGATAAGTCGATCATTTTTCCCCTTACAGAAATCACCACCCCACCAGCCCTGGAATATCCAACAGTAGGGTCAGCAGATCCGGTCAAATATCGGGGGTCTGGGTTCATCGAGACCCGGATGTGGTTGTATGGAAGAACTATGGGTGAGCCTGTGTGACACTCGATCACCAAACAGATACCTGGATAGCATTGCCGCTCTCTCTGGCAGACCGCATTGCTCTTATAAAAATGGTGGTATTACCCCGTTTTCTATATCTCTTTTCTAACACCTATAATAAACTGACGCAAGGGTTTTTCACCACATTGCGAACTTCACTGATACGGTTGATTTGGGGAGGCAAGCAGGCTCGGTTATCGTGGGAAACCATTACCTTTGATTATACCAGGGGTGGTTTTGGCACACCGGACCCATACATATATTATTTGATTGCCCAGGCACAATATGCTTATTATTGTTTTAACGGGCATGACTTCAAACCTCACCTGGCGGTTGAAGATGGCGATGCATCTCTGGTCCCTCTTCGTTGTATTATCACTCACACGCGACGGAATACACCTAAAACAGAAATAAACACGATAGTTATTACAATAGCGGCATGGCAAGAAAAAGGAAAGCTTGCTGACGAACTAAAGACTTAAGCCCCAGCGATGCCGCTAGAACATCACATGGCGCTATCAGTAACGCAGGAAAACTGGCTCCATGCGGCTGCTTAGGGAGGCAGGACTAAGGCAGCACATTCCTCACTCCTGAGGACTTGCAATGTATTGCTAACCCCATATTGCTCTTCAGATTCGCTATTCATTGATCAAGGCACGCTATCAAAATCACACTATCATACATATCCAGCCAAAGCTCCGCCTCTCCAGTCTTTACAATTAATACTCACAACACCCACACAAAAGAAGCTCATTACGAGACATTACGAGGCAACAAGGCCCGAAACAACTAGTTCGCCGGACACAAGCTTTTTCCGATGGAACGCTGTGCTGACCCCCATGACACTGGTGGAATGGAAGCATGTGTGCAGCTTAAACAGCAAACTCACTCCTAATGGGAACCTCCGCATTATTCATTTCAAATATCTGCACCAGGTATACCACCAGGTCTACCACACGCCCCTTTGGTTTGAAAGATACTAGTAAATGTAAACAATGTGGCCAGATGAAGCTGATTTTATGCATCTCGCATGGGAGTGGCACAGAATATACAGGAAATGTCGGGGTTAGAAATCCCATGTACACCACTGGTATGTCTTTTATGCTATGTTCCACAGGCAAGAGGGGTTCTGGGAAAATGTATACACATTGCTTTACTCATAGTTAAACGTAGAGTTGCTATAACTTGGGACGCTACACAGGCACCAAAACTGACGCACTGGATCAGAGACATGGTATACTGTAAGGAAAACCTTGAGCTGTATGCAGAGGAACTGCCGATATCATCCAAGCCCTTAGACATATGGGAGCCATTGCAGCAGTTCCTGCAGAAGCAGATCTCGTCTGACTCGCAGGATTGAGAGAGAAGGAAAATTATACTAAAAAAGTATCTTCAGCATACTCGGAGTGCACTGGATTCAACACTATTATATGCTATGTAACAGGTACTATGGTGTTTATTGATCACAATGTATCACTAGCTGGAAAGACGCAGTCTTTCGTTTGTATAATGATATTGATGTTTAATATTTTGGAAATGCAATAAACAGATCTAAAAACAACAACAAAAACACCCTTATGCTCAGTCACCCATGCTCCCTCTCTCAGAGGAATATACAAGAAATACACAGTGGGGCATTTTAAATATTTATTGAACCAAAGTGATTCTTGTATAATATATATGTGCTGCAATGATCAACAGAAAGAAGCAGCTGAAAGTGGTTAGAAATATCAGGACAGTAAAAAGCACAAAAAGTTACACCATCTGGCCAAACAATACATATACATGAGCATAGAAAACAATCTCTAGGTAGCGTACCCCTACTATGCGCTCCCTAACCCAAGTGTCTAGGGTGCAGGTGCGTGTGCTGTAAAGAATACCCCATCGGATAATTTAACTGCGTTATCTGAAGGGAAGGTATGTAGTTCTTGGTCGTGGTCAACATTTGGATTTCCCTCTTAGCAGAGAGATCAGCAACCAGCTGGGCTGAGGGTTTATTTAGCACACAGATACCTCACAGATGACAGCAACTGCTCCTCTGCCTCTAGCCAGAAATGCTTGTTTACTTATTTCAGAAAGCATCCTTGCTCTGAGCTGAGATTCTAGTCAGATCGTCATTGTTTATATTCTATAGCTATGTCACCCCATGGGCGAACAATAAACAAACACATTTGCACAATGTTCAAGGTGTTGTGATAGTGTTCTTGCGAAGAAGAATTTGCAAGCAAGTTTAGTTTAATGGAAATTAATCCACACTATCACCCAAGCACATTTTTGTCAAGGGTCATTGCGAGGAAGAGAAGGCAGCTTAGGAACATGTGTATGCAAAATGGCAGTGAATCCCACTAGGTCACAACGGGACACGCGCCAATAGATACTTGGCGGCATCCATCTGGAACAAACTGCCAATGGACCTGCGTCTTGAACCAGATGAGGCTAGATTTCGGGCGAAATTAAAAACTTACCTTTACAGTAAATAATTGGCCCGCGTAGTTTTCTTCCTGTGTTTACTTCCATCTGCCTACTCCCACTTTTCAGCGCGTGGACACGCCGGTGTGCGTAATCGCAGCGCTTTACAAATGTCCCAATAATAATAATAATAATAATAATAGTGAGCGATGGTCGAACACAGCAACTAGTAGATTCAGGCCTCTGGCTCACTTTGCCCTCTTGAAGCAATGTGCACCCTAGTAGCACACAATTTACACTAGATAACTGTAGCATAGACAAACAACAATACACTTTTGGAATGCGAGCTGTTCTTACACTTCATTGACATGATAGTTTGCTTTTGCATTTGTAGACATAAAAAATAATAGGCAGAAGCTATAATAAATTACATTTTTTAAATTGCTGTAAGCATGTCGAACCTTCGCTTCCAGATGGGAATGAAACCGAGCAAATAATGCAGGCAGTTGTCCTCCACTCTCCTGTGTCCATCTAACATGTTTATTTAGCCATCCTCTTGACAGCTGTGTACCACCTTCTATCGTCCAGTCATGCTTTTTTATTAATGTACAGCACTCTCTATGACATTTTTGAGTACATACTTGAAGCATAAAAACGAAGCTGTAAGCACCAGGTTGAATGTGCTGCTCTTTCGAAAGTCATTCCTGCCTGGAAGGGATATATATGGCGTGCACCCCTTGGCAGATAAGTGGAACAGCAGCTGGCTTGTCTCATTATCACATAACGCTACAGTACAGACAGCCCACATCAAAGATTGTTAACTTCTTGCAGTGCGAGTGAGTCCTCAATTGTAGTACTTGCTTTCGTGCGAACAACATTTTAAAAGGTGTCATATACTAAATTCATGTTTTCAGGGTGTTCATGTTTGCAAGGTTGGCAGTATGTCAAAAAGCAAAGTTAGTAGATCAATTTACAATATTTGACATTGCTGTCAGCTAAGGTTGAGGAACATCATTATATCCGTGCTAACAATGTAATGATGGCTGCTGTATATGGGCATAGTGGATAACCATAGTAGAATGAAGTACTGTCACCAAATGACATGCATATTTTTTATTATGCCACCAAATATTTGTAGGAATAGGATGCTAGTAATGGGAAATATGTTAGAGACCTAACATGAGTACCAGGAGCTTCGTAGCATGTCATGGGCTTTTCTGAAATGTCTTTCAATACATGGACACACCTGCTTTGCTAGATCTGTGATGAATTGTTACTCCAAGTGGCACACATAAGCTATTAAAAATGAAAATATCACATATGAGTCAACAGCAAATGTTGCAGGTTTGCAAGAGTGTTTTGATCTCTATGTCCATAGCACAAAGAAAGACACTTCTAAAAGAAGACACTTTTAAAGAGTGGCACCCAAGATGGCCATCTAAACTATTGAAAGGAATTAGAATTTACCAAAAATGCTTTGCTGAATTATAATGTAAGTCACATTCTGCTGATACAAAGGAGTTTCCTGTGACCTTGTAATGGGTCCAATGGTCTCTGCATTCAAGGTGTGGGAGGGGCACTTGTTTTTCATGGATGTCCATGTTGTGGTGCTGCAGGTAAAGTCATTGAGGGTCTTGTATTGGTTCCTGGCAACTTAATATTAAGAGATACTGTTTCTCCAGTGAGCAATTAGACACTAGTTCATAGTAGGATAGTTATCATGATGATTTTGGAAAGCATAACAGCATTAGAGTAACAGAGAGCAGCATTAAACCCTGGGGTAAAGCAAGAATGTGTGAGCAGTTAAACAAAGTATTATCTCTGGGTCTTTTTAAGGGGTTTGTGCTTTTTTGGGGAGTATACCAATGTCAAAATGACTGTTTTAAAGCACTGTATACATTTTAAACAAGGTTCCCCATAATTATTTACACTGGACATGGATGATATGTGCAATTTTCATCTAGACATCATTCTAGACTGACTGATATTACTTTAGTAATTCAATCTCCCACATCAATTCTGATGAGTTCAACTTAATATATTTGAAGGAATGCAATGTAATTGAAAGAGCTCATGTAGGTCCATAGCTTCAGTGAGATGATGTTCAATTATCAAATAAAATACTTCAGATTTCACATTTATAATGTTCAAGATCATTTGGTGATCCCTCGAAGAATTTGTATCAACAGATTTTTGTATTCACATTATATTTCTATATAAAACATCTGAAATACTTTTGTATGCCAGCAGCTGTGCTAATAGATGAAATATATTGATATATTGCTGTGAACAGTCAGCTTAAGTTAATTCAGTTCATTTCTGTTAAAATATCACCATACCAACAGATAAAAATAACTACAATCTATATTATTTACACAATTCATTAACTTTAAAAACAAACCCAGTTAATTCCTTGTAAAACTATCAAGTAGTTAATCAATGAAGCTTGTCCTAGCCTAATAGCAAGCCATAATAAAGTCCTACATCATAACAAATCAAAACAAAACTACAGAAAAAAATATAGTGCATCAAGATTTGAGCTGATCTATGGCCACAAGGGCACAGATCTAAGGATATAATAGGAACATAGCCTTTCAGAAATGTCAGCATTTACTGCGTGATGCTCATCCTAAATCAAATGATTAGACCAAGTTGATATGCGACAGAGACTAGATGCAGATAGTCCTCAATGTTCAGAGTCATTTTCAGTATCAGAACGGATCTGACTGATGGCTTAGATTAATGCGTATAGTCTCTTAGTAAATATATTTGTTTTCTAAAAGCATTCCAGAATTATCTTTTTCCATGTGGTCTTGAGCAATTCTGGTCTACCTATTTCGGATCCTATGTCTGATGTATTTAATCCATGGGATTCATAAATGAATATTGGAGTTCAAACAATTCACTATAATTTCTCATTTTAAAGAGACACCCAGATTAGCCCAAATAAAAACCCATGAAAAGCACGAATGACAGATTAACCGCATCTTCCAACTGTTCACGTCATAAACAGTGAGATGTGTATTGTGTAGGACTCAGAAGTTGCTGCAAAACCTGTTCATCTTGACTTGGAATTGCTTTGTGCAAGTAAACACCCAGATGTTAGCCTGTTGATAAAACACATTTTACTTTATTAAATGTTCAGCATGATCTTAAATGACTTGTTCCCACACCAGCTGCAAAAACACCTTTGAGATTATAAGAATATTAATTGTCTTCAATGTAGCAAAATGGATCAACAATGAAAGTTGTAAATATGCAAACTTTGTCTAATATGTATTACTGCCTTGTAATGGTGAAGAATGTAAATATGAATTAAGAAGTATTCAATAAAGAAAAGGATGGTGACATTGACTGGATATGGAGTCGCAAGAGGCGTTAGGAAATGGAAATTGGGAGAAAATGGAGAATAGGGGGTAGGAGATTACAGAAAGCATGAATAATGCCTCATTGGAGTAGAATGCGTATCCAACTGGCAGAAAAATAGGAAAATATGATTCCTTTTTACAATGGGCCATGAAAGTGTGAGCAGTGCTAAATGGGTTCATGATGCAATAATCTGTTTCTGAAATAGAGAATTTATTTGAGGGATTTTGAATGATTTGAACAACACGTTTTGCCAGATGTTCTTGGGTAGATTTTTCCAAACCCTTGCTGAGATGCCTCAGAAGAAATGGAAAGTCCTGTGACACAGATAAAATGCATAACATTTTAGTCAAAACATTATCAAAATGTGTTAAGCTCATCTTGCAAACTATTTAGAAAATAGCCACACAGGATATTCATAGTAATAAAATAATAAAATAAAAAAAATTCAAATTCAAAAATTCTTTATTTCGGTAAAGTATTAAAGTAATGCCTAACCATCTCGATGCTGCATAAGAGGATCAAGATGGCCATTTAGTTACAAGTATTGTCCTTGCCTGAACACTGTGGATATCGTCAAGACATCTTGAGGAGTAGTGACTGCTGGTTTGATTTCAAAGTGATGTGGTGAAAAAGTCAGATCAAAGTGAGCAAGTCTTTTTGATAAAGGGAGGACATCTTGAACTTTAAAGGAGGCTGGCATGGGGCACTAGGCAGTTAGGAGTTGAGAATGCAGAGTCAGGTTCTGATTTTTGTTTAAAACAGAATCAAAATGTGTTAAGTTCGGCTTTTCCAACTATCTAGAAACAACTGCAGAGACTATGGAACATCACTACAAAACAATACCTAGCTTGCTCTGTGTTATGCAAGGGGACACTGGGGGGCATTTTATTGAAAGTATTGTCACTGCACAGGCTTTTTCCGCATCCTCTAGACATCTTGAGCAGAAGTGGTGCAGTAGCGGCTGGTGGATTTTAAAGTAGTGTAGTCAAAAATTCAAACCAAAGTACAATGTGTGAGCAAGCCACTTTCATAAAGGGAGGAGTTGGATATGAGGCCAGGAAGGAGTTTAGAAAGATCAGCGAGCATCCAAAAATATATTAAATACAGAATCAAAATGTGTTAAGCTTGGTTTGTCAAGTATCTAGAAGCAACCATAAAAAACATAGAGCACAACTTACAAACAGTACATACCCTTCACTGTGCTATCTAAGAGGACCAAGATGGCCCTTTAGTTAGAAGTGTTCTGCTGTACAGGCATTATACACATCCTCTAGACATATTGAGGAGTATTGGTACAGTGGTGGCTGGTGAATTCTAAAGTGGTGGTAAGCAAAGTTTAACTCAAAGTAATAAGCAAGGTTTTTTCATAGATGGAGGACATCTTAACCTTTGAAGGAGTCTGGTATGGGTAATTAGGGCAGGTAGGAGTTAATATTGTGCAGCCTATGTGGCAGCATGAAATGTAAAGCAGTATTTCAAGGGGTGGGAAAATAAACAGAGTGGCTAGACTTCTTATTATCCAATAACAAAGGGTTTTCATTCTTATCAACTTGAATGAATTCCAGATAGTCAGATGACTATTTTTGTTGGAAGTCTCATATGTGGTCTAAGAGTGTGATACGTTTTTCCTCTCTTGTGTCTGTATTGTTTTTTAGAGAAGTGTTAAATAAAATAGTCATTGCCTCCGGTCTCGTGAGTGTCATGGTGGGTTGGTGGAAGATAGGAGTTTTAAGGACATGAACTATGTTTGGTGTTGTCTCAATGGGGCAGGGTTTATTTTTCCATTTCTACAAGGCAGCAATGAATGACTTTGACATTTAGATGGGGAGGAGCTTGATTATTTCACATCTGTGCCTCTGTACATTTCTTTGAAGGGAAAGTATTTCACAGATGGTGGCCAATTTCATGTTTCATTAGATAGCTATTATATTCGGGTAAAATTGAGGGCTATGGCTGTAAGACATGTTGTAATCAGTGAATCAACTTCCCCGTGATTGATATATGTGAAGTCTGCTTACAGCCCTGCCAAGTTCCCCAGGTCAATGCATGGCTTTGTACCCCAAACTAGGTTTTTCCTTTGCATTATGGGGCTTTCATGATGATTTGTATCATCACAAAACCAGTACTACGAGTCCCAGAATATAAACGCATGGACTGGGGCAGCATAAGGTGTATAATGCCCTTCATGGCTTATATGACACAATTATGTTGTCTGTTTTGTTAATAGTATCTAACAGTGGTTGGACCAGTCAATTACGTTGGGTTTTAATACAAGCCTATAATTCTGCTGGATTTGTAGCTGATCAGACCATTTAGTGTTTGGGAGAGATATATTTCTTGGAGTAAGCATTTATATTTCAGAGCCAATGACCACATGCAAAATGAATTAAAAGAACAGGACAGGGGGTACAAAAATAAGAAGTCTTGTGGACTAATGGTCCAGCCAAGTAGATGAATCGTACTGGTGTTTCTTTTTCTCTAGAAGCAATTGCTTTGTAAAGCAACTCTGCAGTGTATTCTCTCACCATGAAAGTGTGCCTTCCTGTGTCTCCTAGCCACCTTCAGACAGACATGACTTTTACATTATAGTTTGTAGTGTGGAAATGCTGCAAGACCTATTATTTACATCACCATTCTTTGTTTGTATTTAGCAATTAACCAACAATGGTGGAATATTGAGTTTTATAGTGGGCTGTCTTAACTTGATTTGTGGCCTCTTTACACTAACATAGTGTACAATAGATATTGTGTTGTATCCTGAGGTAAGCGGAACACCAAAGTAATGGAATGCTCCTTACCTCACTATTCTGACATATTTGAGCAAATTACCCTAACTTGTTAAACACCAGTAGCATTGCTGTCGGGGCAGGGGTTCCCCCCTTTAACTGTGGAGAAAACCAGAATGGAAAGGGGCGACCACTCGGTCCCCCCGAACGTATGGTGGAGTACCCCGAACCCCCCGGGAAGCCATTTTGGGCGGTAGGCGAGTCCCGGCTGGTATGCCCGAAGCGGCGTAGCTTGGGCGAGCCTTTTCCCGCCCAAGAGAGGGTTGTCCTAGACACCGACAACGCTAGCCACGCCCCGGAGGCGGATTGGAGGTGGGTTCACGCCCGCCCGAAGAAGGATAAAAGGAGCGACAAGCCAAAGAAGCATCCTCTTGTTCCTGTGCTCTGAAGCTGCACCTCCCCGTTGCACGTGAGCTCGAGACGGAACGAAGAGCCAATTTTGAGAATTTAATTTTGTGTTTACTCTTTCAGTGAGTTCGGAGTTTCCTGGCCTAGGGCCTCGTGGAGCATACGTTGACGATGCCTAGCAAGAAGGTCGGAAAGAGGGTCGGGACCGATCAGATGCTTCGTATGCTGATGAAGGACATGGCGGATATGAAGAAGCAGATGGCGGCAATGAATGGTGCGGGGGGACCTAAGAGAGTCATCGGACCAGCATTGCCGGGAGTAGTCCCTAACGGGAAGGGTAGAAGGGCCAAGAGGGGAGCGTCGGGGGGGGAGGCCCCGGTTCCCGAAGCGCCCCCAGCGCACCCGGTCACCCCAATTGAGGCCCGACTCCTGTCCCGAACGCGGGGCAACCAATCCCAGTGGTAATCACTCCTGTGAACGGGGAGGATATGCCTCCTGAGCTGGCTGCCCAGTTGGCGGCATGGTTGGGCAAAGAGAACGAGGGGGCCACGGCTGATGAAGCCAGAGCGATAATGAAGCAGTTGCGGCAATCGAAAGATGCTGCGGAGGCACCGTGTCCTTTTGTTTCCCCGCAGGCTCCCGTGGAACAGTCAGTATCGGGCGTTGGTTCGGCAGGGACTACGGTCACAGTTACCGGTTCAGGTAAGCAGCCATTACCGATGGCAGGGGAGGGATCGGTACCTTCAAGGAGGGAGAAAGTTGTTCAGCATATCCCAATTGAGGTAAAAGAAAGGATATGGGCTGATAAATATGTGAACATGTTTTCCTTGCTGACCGATCACTATGAGATTGAGCATGTAAAGAACCAAAAAGAGTTTCTGCATCCTAGTGTATGGCGCGCCAAGATGGCCGGTTTCAGAGTTGATGAAACAATAGGCAATTGGGGCAGAGCGTTTGGAATGTTCACTGCAATTATGGGGGAACGGAGGCCCGAGTTATTGGTGGAATTAGCCGTGTATCAGACACGTATCATGGAATTTTATGAGACATATGCTGGTAATCAATGGTTTTGTTACGATAACATATTTCGTAAGTCCAAGGAGTACGACACATCCCTGACGTGGGATTGTTTCGACTCCATTTCCTGGCAGAAAATAGAGAAGTCAGGCACAGCGAAGTCGCCATCTTTGGGGGGAAACGTGGTCGAGTTTTCCCGCCATTCGTCCGGGGCGCCCTTTCGGGCGGGATCAAGCAATGAGCAGCACACAAAGAATAATGGCAACTCAGGCAAAAAAGGGGCATGCTGGAGCTTTAACAGAGGCAAATGTACTAGGCCGCAAGGGTCTTGCAGGTTTAGGCATGAATGTGCAGGGTGCGGGCAGTCCTCGCACCCCGAGACCATGTGCAGAGCCAAGACTGGTGATACGGGAAATAGAGGGGGCGCCAAACAGGTCTGAAATAGTCCGAGGGGCGCCTCTCCCTACCCCGGTTGACATCATGGCAATGATTCCTTGGCTCAACGAATATCCGGATCATATCTCAGCTGGGGTGTTGCGAGATGGTTTTTCGTATGGTTTCCGCATCCCGGCGGGGGGTTTTCAGGGTAAAGCACAATGTAGGAACCAACTGTCGGTTCTGCAGAATACGGCGGTGGTACAAGCAAAGATTGGGAAGGAGGTGACCCGAGGTCGGGTTGCCGGACCATATGACATGCCACCAGTTGCTAATTTTGTTTGTTCGCCTCTGGGAGTGGTCCCCAAAAAGGACCCAGGGGAATTCAGGCTGATACATAATTTGTCAGCTCCAAGGGGTCTTTCGGTGAACGATGCGATAGACCCGGAAGTTTGTTCGGTGCGGTACTCATCTTTTGACGAGGCCGTCGCCATGTTGGATCGCCTGAGGCCCGGAGCGCTGATGGCCAAATCAGACATTGAGTCGGCGTTCCGGTTGCTCCCGGTACACCCAGATGACCAGCGTCTCCTTGGTTTCATGTTTCAGGGGCGCTATTACATGGATAAATGTATGCCAATGGGTTGCTCCATCTCTTGTGCGTATTTTGAGAAATTTAGTAGTTTTTTGCAATGGGCGTTCACAAGAACAACGGGGTTTACACATGTGATGCATTATCTTGACGATTTTCTATTCCTGGGGGCAGCCGGAGACATAGAATGTGCACAGGCTTTGAATGAATTTTGTGATCTCATGAATCGTTTTGGCGTGCCATTGGCACCAGAAAAAACAGTGGGCCCGGCTACTTCGCTCGAGTTTCTTGGAATAGAGCTCGATTCCGAAGAGGGGTGCTTCCGTTTGCCTAAGGAAAAGGTAACGAAGTTTAAGGCATCGCTTGAAACATGTATTAGCGAGGTGAAGGTAAATCTGCATCAGTTGCAGCAGGCTGTGGGTCAGCTGAATTTTGCCCTTAGAGTAATACCGATGGCACGCCCCTTTTCCCGCTCTATTGCTCAAGCCATGGTCGGCCTTAAGGAAGGGCACCACCGCACAAGGCTCTCGGCAGAGGTTCGCCCGGACATGCGCATATGGTTGGCATTCCTGGCGGATTTCAATGGTCGGGTCGTATGGAACAAACCGGCGGTTTCTTCCGAGGAGCTGTGGTTGTGGACTGACTCGGCAGGGAGTGTGGGTTTTGGCGCCATCTTTGCTAATCATTGGTCAGCACGAACCTGGCCGGCATGGTGGCACAAGAGTGGACTCACAGGTAACATTGGGTTTCTCAAACTGTTCCCTATCCTGGTGGCCTTAAAGACATGGCCTGAGGGGTTTCGTGATCGCTCTGTGGTGTTCTGGTCTGATAATATGACCGTGGTTGAGTGCATCAATAGTCAGGCAGCCCGCTGCAAATGGATCTTGAGATTGCTGAAAGAAATTGTCCTGCTGTGTATGAGACTGAACGTCCACTTTAGGGCAAGACATGTGCCAGGGGTGTTAAACCAGGCAGCTGATGCGCTTTCTCGTTCCCGTATGCAGGCCTTCTGGGGTTTTCTGCCCTCAGCGGACCCGGTGGCGGCACCATTTCCCGAAGCTCTCTGGTCTCTCGGTGCCCCGGACTACAAGACCTCGTGGGAGAGAGTCTAGCACCCAGGACAAGGAAGGCATATGAAGGGGCGTTCCGTTCCTATTGGTCCTTTTTGGGTTCAGCTAGGGGGGAGCTTTGGGGCCAAGAAGAGTATGTCCTGAAATTTTTGTTATCATTACATCAGGCAGGCAAATCAGTGGCTACGGCCAATAGACACCGGGCCGCCATTTCTTTCATGGCACGGGCTCATGGCATCCAGGACCCCACTGCGTCTTTTCTGGTACAGAAGGCGCTGCGTGGGTGGCAACGCCTTGAGGGTAGCAGAGTTGATGAGAGGCACCCGATAGGTCTGGAAATATTAGCCCGGTTACTGTCCGTACTCCCTGCGACATGTTCGTCTCAATCAGAGACTGTGCTATTCCGGGCCGCTTTTGCATTAGCCTTCCATGGGGCTATGCGGGTAAGCGAACTGGTAGCAAGGAACAAGCAGGATACGGGGGGAGGTCTGTGCCGAGAGCACGTTCAAATTAAGGGGGAGACAATGGTAATCTCATTTGCCAGGTCCAAGACCGATCAGAGAGCGATCGGGGACAGCGTAGTAGTCCAGCGGATTCCGGGATCTCCCATGTGCCCGGTAGCATGCGTTGAGGAGTATTTGGCGCAGAGGGCGGCATCATGGGGTGGAAGCCTGCTGAGGCACGCCGACGCCACCCCACTGACGAGGTTTCAGTTCCGGCGGGTGCTAACAATGGCAATCGCAGCTGCGGGCTTGAACCCGTGCGAGTTCGGGACTCATTCCTTCCGGATAGGGGCTGCTACAGAGGCTACGGCCAGGGGTCTGAGTGTTGAAAAAGTAAAACAGTTGGGGCGTTGGTCCTCGAATTGTTATAAAAGGTATGTGCGGTTGCACATGTTGTGAAGCTAATGTCATGCACTCACGCTTCTTGTTTTTGTTTGGTTTACAGTTTCGCGAGCTTACGAGGCGGGGCGGACTGTGCAGTCGACCCGACACCTGGGAACCAGCGGTCAAAGATCACCGGCTGAGGAAAGAGTGGTGTGGGTCGTGGGCCACTCATACGTGAGGCGTGCCACAGACGTATTCAAAGCAGGTGACATGATTCACATGGCTGGGGAATACGGGTACAGGGTGACCTTCTACGGAAGGGGCGAGCTCTGTATTGACCAGTTTCAAGCTTTTATGGAGGGTTTGTTAGGGCGGACAAGGTCACCGCCATCTGTAATCATAGTGCATCTTGGGGGCAATGATTTGGTGACCACTGGTCGACGAGTACTTCTCGAGTTGATACTATCCACAGTAAGTTGGTTGGCGAGAAGGGTTCCGGGGTGCACGATTGCATGGTCACATATGATTCCGCGGAAGGTGTGGCGGGGGGCTAATTCAGTGTCTGCTATAAATCATTCGGTGAAGAAAGTGAATAACAAACTTGGTAGGTTGTTCCGTACAGGTACATTGCATTCTATTCCTCATGGATGTGTCAGGGGGGACCATATGTATCTGGAAGATGGGGTCCATTTGTCCCGGGAGGGGAATGTTTTACTCATAGGAGACTTCGTAGCTTGGTTAAAGAGTTTGTGCAGCCATGACCTTTAAGTAGGAGTTTTGTGGGGGGTCCGGATAGCCGGTCAACTATCCGGCCTGTGGCGGTAAGGTCATGATCGGTGAGCAGTAATTGGAAGATCCCTAGAGGTGGGGGCGTCACCCATTACGGATGGGAGCGCCCGGGGGGAGGCGGCCAATGGCCCCTCAAACGGGGAGGCGGTCCCCTCTAAGGATGGGGACGCCGAAAGGGAAGGCGGCCATGGGCCCCTCCCTGGGGAGGAGGGGCTACGGGCCCCTCCTGGGAATTTCCCGGGGCCAGGACATCTGCGACGGCAGATGTGGTAAGTTGTGTGGGGTGGGAGGGGGGTCTACGCTACCTTCTAGACACCTCACACGAGTCCTCGGACGACCACTAAGATGGCGTCGAGTTAACAGAGGGCCCCCGTTAAGACAAGGGAAATTGGAAGCAGGCACAGAGGTACAGCCCTCTGTGCGACCGCCCCTCACAAGTGAGGGGGGAGTTCTGGTATGGGGGATATGACACCGGTTACGACCTTGCCGTTGGCCCGTAATGTTAGGATGTACAATTTCAATTTTGACAAATGCATTTGCAGGATGTTTAGTATCGGCTAGGAGAACCTTTGTAACTCCCTCCCGCCTTCCAAAAGTTCAGAACCGTTTCCGTCTTCCCATCCTTGGGGATTGTGTTGAGAGGGGGTGGCGGGTATCTCAGCCATATCAGTAACAAAAATGTGACAATATTACACATCATGTGTGACTTCTTCTCATCCTTAGTATTACCTATACAGCTTCTGAGTATTAATCATCTATCTCTTTTGCTGAAATATGTAAAGTGTTAAATGCTCTTAGTTTCTTTTAATGATTTATTTCCCAAGGATAACAGTTTTTGCTGAATTCTTCTGTCATAACAGTGACTTTCCAATTGGGTCACTGTATTCTTTAAAGTGGCAATTAGTTGACATAGTTTAGTGATATATGGCTCCAGACTTTCTCCCTGACTCTGTGATCTCTTAAAATGTATGTCTCCTGTTTTGCTGAACAATTTTCAGCATGAGCGTGCTGCCATTAGGGTTACATCACTGAAGGTGTAGGGACAATGAAAAATTGAATCATCACACAAAGAACAAGTGTAGTAGATAAGCCATACCCATTTAGCAGCGAGGAGTGCATTTTGGAAAACACTGTTCCAAATATACTATTAAAGCATTTTGTAGCAGCACACTAAAGTTGCACAAGAACGCAGTTTTACTGGTAACATTAGAAAGTGCACAAATAATATCATGTCTCAGTGAATTTTCTTTAATTGAGCATCACCAAGTAAAGTGCATCAATTTGTTTTGATCCTACTTATATATTTTTTCCGTCACACTTTAGAAATGCAATGAAAGTGCTTCATTTGTGCTTTCCTAACAGCTGATATATTTTGAAATATATGTAAAATTCAAGTTTCATTGAGTGTTAGAAAAACATTAGCATTCCACATCCTTTCCTTTTACATTCATCAAGATTCTCACATGGTTCACATTACAAAATTCTCCCACTTTACAGTAAGAGAAAGAAAAGTAAACACCGATCTCCATGTTAAAAGAATAAACAGCAATTTGTCGGAAGACATAGTTTGACATTGGACATCTGTGACAGGATCAAATGTAAAAGTGTGTTAATTGTGCATTCACCTTTTGAACTGTACCATGGTTAATTTAGAGGCACTGAAGCCCTCTCCACACCCCTATTTCCAGAGTTAAGTATGTCTCCGAACCACCAAATCAAGTAGAACATCAAAGCGAGTATCAACATTCTTTACAACCTCTTGATATTTATCCAGTACCTTATTTGCATTGGATCTAGCGAATGCTTGAAAATAGCTCTCCCCGCAAACAATGAAAAAGAACACGGGGCGTGGTCTGGCCACGCAGGAAGATGGCCGCCTGCTAAGGGAGCTCCGCCGAGGGACGGACCCCCGATGAGCTTCCTTAACCTACCCGCTCGTGTGGGTCATCTCGTGGGCGATTGCAGCACTTGGAGGATCATGGGGATTGCTGTGGTGGTTCTCTTTTCCGGCTGACAGCTTCCGTTCCCAAGTTAGCAGAGAGACGGTGAGACTGCTGGATCTCACGACGTGCACTGCGGTGTTCGCGCGCTTCTGACGCCGCGTCTCTCCTCAGCGAGGGCGGCGTCTTCATTACCACAGGGCCGCGCCTTTTTTTCGGGATGTAGGCCGCACCTCCTCAGACAGTGGGGAGCGCGCTTCACCACGGCCACAGACTGCTTCCCTTAATGCCTTTGCTTGCTATTTAAAGTAAGCAGTGCCCTCCTCAGGATTATGTGACAACAGTTTTCTCTCAGTTGCCAGCGATTTTCAATGTAAAAGGCACCATAAAAAGGGAAATAAAGGACATCTGTAGGATTGGCATATTCCTCATTATAATAATGAAGCACGCTTCTTACTAGTCTAATGTATACAAATGTCCAGGCGAAGTAGCACTGCTTGCAGGGCTTCAATAGCGTGACTTTTTATAATAATTGCTATTACATGCAGAATCAGGATATGAATGTCCCTTGACGAGTCAAAATCAACGGTACGGGCAGAATTACTTGCAGAAGTACTGTTCCATCTTCCTCCTGTATTGTAACCACCTGGCTTTGGCGTTTTTACTCAGACGCATTAAGGGAGATATATGTCATTTGGGTCAGAGTTACTTGACTCTATCAGTTTTATCACCTCTCTCTAATGTGCCATCCTGTTCTCCTATTGTGACACTTTACCAGTTCCGTTTATAAAGGAGGAGGCTGGTGGGGGTTAAAAGGAAAAGGGCTGCATTTTTATTCGCAACCACCGCTCTATATTATGAGCTCATGTGAATTGTTTTTGTCTGGCATAGCCCTAGATGAATACCCTGTTGCTGTATTGCCTCACTTTACTCCCATTCTTTTCCTCAACAGAGGGGGTTGTGGCACGCAAAGTATGCTGCTCTTACTTTGAACCTGTTTCATGCTCGCTATTTTGTGGTAATGTCATAGTGATTCCTCAATTTGTTGCATTTTGGTTGGGTTGCATATGATGGTCACTGCTTTATTGCATGTACTTCTCTGCATTTGATTATTTGATGTACTCTTGATTTCATCATTGCTTCACAATCCAATACCTTATCAATCTGTTTTTGTAGAACACCTCTACAACGGTACGCTACAATGTCTACTAACAGAAATAGGGGTCGTGGTCCCAAACCGCCACTTTTTAATGAAGTGGTGAAACAAAATTCTACTCCAATGGTGAAAGGAAATGGCTCTGCATCGCCCCCCTCACCACCAACTGCATCATCTCAGAGTGACAAGTCTTTATCAGATAGTATGCAACGTATCCTGCTAGAACTTTCTGGTGTCAATCGCAGATTGGAGAGGCTGGACATCACAATGTCATCTTTGGCTACTAAGTCTATTCGTGTTGAACTTACTACCTTCCATACACGGATTGATGCTATTGACTCTAAGATATCGGATATGGAAACTCAACTGGATACTGTCCAAGGCTCAGATCAAGATCTATTATTTTTGCATAGTAAAATTATTGATTTGGAGGATCGTAGTCGTAGAGACAATATTCGTTTTTTTGGATTTCCGGAAAATGTTGAGACACAGGATATGAAGCTTTTTCTATGTGAGACTCTTCCCAGGCTGACTGGTGTTTCTTTTACTCATCCTCTCGAATTACAACGTGCTCATAGACTAGGGCCTCCACGTTCTGGTGCTTCTGCTCAACCTCGACAATTATTGCCTGCTTTCTTCGACATGAGCACACTCGACAGATCTTATCAATGGCTCATTCACGTGGCTCCTTCCTATTCCAAGGCCATACTATTCATATGGCGGCAGGCTTCTCCAAAGAGACAAATGAAAGTCGGAAGGCGTTCCTCTCTCTTCGGCCTCAGATACGCAGACTGGACATCAAGTATGGATTATTTGATCCCGCATGTTTTCGTATAACAAGGAATGGAGATTCCAAGGACTTCTACGATCCTGCTCTTCTTCAACAATTTTTAGAAACTATCACGACTGATGACATGGACACCCAATCTTCCTCCACTGCTCAGACTTCTCAGTCCACGGTGTCGTCTGCAGGCCCTACAACGTCTCCTTGAGATCCTCTACTGACCCTTGGCAACGTGGCAGAGATATTACCCGTCTGCCTCGTTCTCAGGATGATAAGGCCTCGGCACTGCATTCAGTTTCCTCCATAACTAACATACCACAAAGGGACAAGTCTAGGTCACCTCTTAAGCAGCCCTCAGATGCTGACTGATTTTTCTACTTTATTGTCTTTTTGCTATTTTATGGATTAGGATAATTCCTTTTGTTTGATGCTTTAACTGTTCATTTAACTGCCTGCGGATTTCTAGTATTACAAAATATGCGCATTGCGGCACTGTTTAAGATTGTGTTTTATGTTTTATTGCTATCCTGTGAGATTTCAACAAATTTAGCATTTTTAAGTAGGCTTTTAGGAATATTTGCGCATTTTAGTTCTCGCTCATTATATGATGCATATGTATTACCTATTACATGCGGGGCTTGCTTCCTGTTCATTTCCTTCTCCATGTTGTGGTTACGGTGGTTTAGATTTACATTGTTCATTTGCTTTATGAGATACTTTGTTTATGACATAATGTCATTTTATAATATTATTCTACTCATTTATATCTAGGCTATCTATATTCATGCTCTCATGTTTCCTTATGGGTGCTTTTCTTCTTATTGTTGGTAATGCGTTTGCTGCTTGATTTTCCAGTTGCGAATCCAATGCACTGTATAATGTGGTCACTTCTGCTACAGGTTTTCATAGTGCTCTTTACCTTACTGTTATTTTATATTTTCCACAAGTGCATTAGTTCCAGTTTTGAAGCTACGTATCCATTTTCAGGTTCTGCTTCTTATATATTGCATGGTTATTGCCTCTTTCATGAGGGGTTGTATTTTCCTCTACATGTTTAGTGCCTTATGCCTTACTGATATTTTATATTTGTTATTAATGTGATTTTCAGTTTTACAGTTATTTAATCATTTTCAGGTTTTGCTTATTATATACTATAAGGCTGTTACCTCCCCACGGGTAGTCTTTCTTTCTTCCTGCTCATTCCCCCTACTATAGTGCTGTTATTGCTGTTAAGGTATTAACTAAATATTTCATTTATTAACTATTCGGCTTTTGAATGATATCTATTTCTTTCATTGTTTTCTATGTTTAGATTGTTTCTGATCATTTTCTTTTGTTTCTCTTCTATTGCATGATTTTATGGTTTTCTCTCCTTGTCTTTAAGTGCTATCTCTCTCCCTCCTTTTATGTGGCATTGTTGGTTTGTTTCCTTCTCCTGTTTTTTCTTTTTCTTCTGCTTGTCCTAATATTCTCGTCTAGGTTTTATTCTCACGCCGTCTTTCTTTTTGTGGTGTGATAACTTCTGTTCTCTGTTTCATATTGTGTCTTTTATCTCCCTGTTCTTTTATGGTTTTACACTACGTGTTCGGCCTTCTCAGAGCATGTCTCGGTTTGCAGGCTTGCCTCCAAATTGTTACCTTTCCTATGGTGATCCTTTTTCCAATGCATTCCATTCCCTATGACATGGTACTCGTTGTTTAACGTGACAATATTCATTTCCTTCAGTGGACACTTCGCTTTGGATACTTTCATATATTTCTTAAAATAGGTTCTGGTATTTTCCTATGTTTTTATTCCCATGCATTATTATCTGTACTTTCTATTTCCTTTTGCCCCCTCTTTATGATGGTGCTGGATTTCTCGATTCCTCTCATTTAACTTTCATATTTATTTCACTCTATCTTTTGCACCTCTTTTATTATGTCATATGTCTCTTTTTTATTTAATTTCCCTTGCTTTTATTTTATTCTCTTATTGTATGGTTCTTATATCATGATTTTTTTCCATTTTACTGCCTATATTTCATGATAATGGTATATGGTTTTCCATGTTTTTCTTGTTGTAATCATATTCTAAATGCATTTTACATATTCAGTTTTATCACTTGTTCCCCGAATCCCCATTCTTCTTTGCTCAGAGGGGGTCCCACCTCCCTTGGTGCTGCTGTAGGTGCCCCCAGACCCATAGTTAACAGTCTAGGTTTCTTTTTTCTTTTCTTTCTCTTTCTTTCTCTTCTTTGTATCTTTAATACTTTTTTTCTCTCTATTCATATTTGCTTTTTCTGTTCCACTCTTCACTCTGCCTTTATAATCTACTTTCCCTTTTCTTTTTCTTCTCCCCCTTTTTCCTCCTTACCCAGAGTAACAATCTTCTTCTCTTATCTCTATTTATTTATTTTTTCTTTTCTTTATCATCTCCTTGTTCAATTTTTTTGTCATGTCTTCTGCCCATCCATTGTCGGTGATTTCCTGGAATGTTCATGGCCTCACCCATTATATTAAACGAAATAAGGTTCTTTCTTTTTGCATTCTAAACATGTAGACGTTGCCTTACTACAGGAAACTCATTTGGATAAAATTACCACTATCAAAGCTGATCTACAGAGAATAATAACACAGAAAGAAGTTAGAGAATATCAGGCTTCTAGGGCAAGGCGCTATGAAACAGGGGAGCAGGCAGGGAGGGCACTGGCCTTACGAATAAGACGAGAGAGGACTAAGAATACCATCTCTAGTATGCAGGAAAACGGACACGAGTATAGCAAGCCATCAGACATTCTAAGGGTTTTTAGGAACTTTTATCAAGCACTGTATGACGATAAGAGAGGGATGTGTGATCAAAACCCGGTATTTTAGGACGGGGGTCCAGGGCTAGATGAGCTGGCCAGGGAATATCTCGATAGAGACCTGGCTCGGAGCGAAATAACTACAGCTAGCTGCCGGCAAGGCCGCTGACCCAGACGGGATCCCCCTGGAGGCGTATAAATGCATGGAAAAAGAGATTGCCCCTATCCTGCTGGATCTATTTAACGGTATCTTGTGTACAGGCATAATACCGTACTCTTGGAAGGAGACCAACATCATCATCTTTCATAAGAAAGGGAAGCCCAAAGAACTGCCGGGGTCCTATCGCCCAACTTCGCTCATAAACGCGGACACAAAGCTTTACTCCAAGGTCTGGGCTAATAGGTTGGGGGATCATAGGTCATCTTGTCTCATGGCAGCATGGGTTCGAGCCGGGTAGAGGTACGACGGACCACACTAGTCGAGCAATAGCCTTATTTGACGCCCTTGGTGCTACTGGGAGGGAGATGGCCATGATCCTCCTCGATGCGGAGAAAGCTTTTGACCGCATGGTCTGGGATTTTCTGTGGGTCATTCTGGCCGGTAGAGGCTTCAGCAGTAAATTTGTGAGGGCCATTAAAGCCATGTACGTTGATCCAGTGGCTAGGGTTCTTGTTATGGGCCAGCGCTCAGACAAAATATCAATTAAGAGGGGGACTCGTCAGGGCTGTCCATGCTCTCCGATTCTGTTCTCCCTGTACATAGACCCCCTAATACAGAAAAGTTTAACCTCCCCTCGGATCAGTCCAGTGGTTTGTAACAGCTTTACTACAAAAATGCTGGCTTACGCCGATGATCTGGCAATAATAACTACAGATCCTCATCCAAGGAATTTGGGCATCATTCAGGCTATCGTTTAAATGAAGGGAAAACCCAGATCATATGCACTAAGAATATCACTAAGACGGATCAAAGATTTGTAGATTCAGCTGTATACTTAGGGGTTAGGGTTAATGCCTCGGTAGATAAGATCATTGAAGAAAACTACCCGACCCTCATCGAATCAATAGAGACCGATTTGAAAAGAATCGATGTTTTACATCTCTCTTTGATCGGCAAAGTCAATGTCCTAAAAATGACTATGTTACCTAAAGTGTTATATTTTTTCAGGGCCATCCCATTAATATTAGGAGACAGCATGATTAGGAAAATAGAAGCCACTTTTGTAAGATGTGTCTGGCAATATGGTAAGATCAGGCGTTCGATCAATCTTTTCTCACTTCTATTGGCAAGAGGGGGATTGGCTATGCCAAATCTTAGACTCTATCATTATACCTGCTTACTTATACAAATGAATATATTGTTCCAACTCAATCCCAAACCTCAGGAAGATCTGGCCGGGAATCAGAGCCTCCTATCTATTTTCGAGCTGCTGTTGGGGAGGAAGGCCCTTGGGGTGTTGAACTGTGAAGTTGCGCGCAGATGTTACAGGAAAGCCAGATATAAGATTTTGGAAGGGGCCTGGGGAACATGGAAGGCCATTAGAAAAATTCTGAATATCCCCAAAATCAATGTTAATATGAATCTGTGGAAATCTAGCCTTCTTCCCCACCTAGGACAAAGTAATAATTCCATGGTTTGGAGGGAATGTGGGATAAGGTTTTTGAGAGATATTATGTCAGGTAATGAAATTCTTAGCTTTGAGGTGATAAAGCAGAAGTACGGTGTCCCTCAAAGCCACTGGCTTTTATACGGGCAAATTGCTCAATCACTGTCGGCAATAAGACCAAGGCTCACGCTGCCTCCGGGTAACCCAATGGTTGACTATTTAATCAGGGGGGGTAAAAGCTAAGAATAGTCTATAATCATCTTCTCCTTAGTCTGCAGGACGACTTGGAGAACACTGAAACCTCTTTGGCACAGAAGCTGGGGGACCCTGATGTTGATTTAGACCTTGCCCTGCTCTTAAATAAGAAAATATTCCGGTCCTCAAACTTAAGGGCCCAACACTACAATACCCTGTTTAATCTCTATTATAGCCCCGCGAAACTGTATGGATGGGGAGTAAGAGAAGATGATAGATGCCCTAAATGCAATAGCTGCCTTGTAGATCTTTTACACATGTTTTATCACTGCCCCAATCTTATTTTAATTCGTCGGGAAATAACTCTGTTTCTGGAGGGGCTGCTAGGTCATAACATCGATCTATCCCCTACCCTGGTCTTAACAGGAACAGATGACAAGCTAAAAGCAGGGAGGGATGCTAAAGCCCTCGTCTTTATCTCGGTCGCTGTCCTGCGAATTCTAATCTCTGCAGGTTGGAAGGATACTACTGCCCCCACGTTCCAGATGTGGCTTGCCAGACTCCTGGGCATACACAATGTAGAGTCATGTCTATACGAATTTAAAGGCTAAAAACATCTAAAGAAATGGGCACAACCATTTGGGCACCGCTAAAAGATTGGAGGGATTCGAAATAAATAATTTTACGATACATACTTATTTGGGGCTATTGGTATTACCTATCTCTCTTTTTATTGGGTCTCCTTAGCATTTAAACTTGTATAAAATGTATATCCCCTGACTGTTTTATGGCAACTAAATTATGTCTATTAATAATATTGTATTTTCTGTATTAGGTTTTTAATGAACTGTATTTGCATTGATTTACTGTCTGGCTTACACCATGTCTCTCAATAAAAAACAAAAAAAAAAATGAATTTTTCAAATGGACTGGTCAGAGTATGGTTGATACTCTACATGCCGCATTTGCAGAAGCCACAGAGGAATCTTCTTTTGGTTCTATTTCCAAAAAGGATATCATAGCTGTTTTACCAAAACCTGGTAAAGATCCTCTGCTGTGTGGTAGTTACCGCCCCATATCTCTCTTAAACACTGATGTTAAGATTCTTGCGAGTATTCTCGCATCACGTCTTCGTAAGGTTTTACCTTCTTTAATCCACAATTCACAGGTAGGCTTTGTTCCTGGGCGTTCATCTCAAAATCATTTACGTACTCTCTCTCATGCTTTATGGTCAGCTAAAAATCTTGCTACCGATGCCCTACTCCTTTCTTTGGATGCCGAAAAAGCATTTGACCGTATTGAGTGGGAGTATCTTTTTACCATAATGCAACGATTTGGTTTAGGCGACCAATTTATAGCTAAAGTTTGTCTGTTATATGATAGTCCTTCAGCTCAAGTTAACTGCGGCAGTTTCCTTTCTACTCCATTCCCAATCAGACGGGGTACTCGTCAAGGCTGTCCTCTTTCCCCTCTTCTTTTCCTTCTGGCAATGGAACCTTTGGCTGCTGCAGTACGTAAATCACCCGCAGTGGTTGGAGTTCCTCTTCCAATTGGTCATTCAAAAATGTATTTATACACGGATGATATTCTTCTCACACTTACTGATCTTCCCCGCTCTCTCCCTGCTCTCCTTCGCATCATAAATAATTTCTCTTCTTTTTCCGGTTATAAGATTAACTGGGATAAGAGTGAAGCATTGCCCATGTCCATTAGTACTTCAAAAGCTGAAATTTCTGATTTTCAATTTCACTGGTAACCTTCCCGCCTTAAAAATTTAGGAGTATTGATTAACAGAGGATTGGATAATATAGTTATGGACAATTTAACACCGTTGATTGCGCAAATGCAAAGAGATTTCGATAAATAGAAAGTCCTCGGCTTATCTCTTTGGGGGTGGGTTCAGGCAGTTAAGATGGTTACCCTACCGCGATTTCTTTATGTTCTAGGTATGCTCCCTCTAAACATTCCCCTGACTATTCTTCGGTCCATTGACTCCAAAATTAATTTTTTTATATGGGGTACGGCTAAACCGCGTCTTACCTTGGCCAAATTAAAATCTCACCAATTACACGGAGGCTTGGGTCTTCCCTCTATCGAGCATTACTCACTCGCCCTCCATCTTTCACAACTTTCCTTCTTTTTGCCCAAGTCTAAAGACATACCTCAATGGGTCCCACTTGAACGTCACTTATTATCTTCTAGTCTTGGCTTGTCCCTTTTATATGGTAAGGGTTCCAGTTCTTCCGGCCCTAAAAATCCTATCTTATCTGCTATGTATAAATCTTGGCAAAGAAGTCATCGTTTACTTCAATCTAATCCGCTGCTTCATGTCAAAGCCCCTTTATGGTCCAACTTGGCTATTCGTGTTCGTGGTCGCATGTTATCATGGCCTCTGTGGCAGGAAGCTGGTGTTCATTCTCTGGAATAACTGTTCTATGACAACAACTTTAAATCTTTCTCTCAAAGTAGTGAGGAATTCCATTTACCATCCACACAATCCCGTCAATATACTCAACTCCAACAAGCCATCACAAAACATTTAGGTTCTCCACCTTAATTATTGACCGCGTCTCCTATTTTGTCTTATTTAGATTTGTGGGCAAACTTTAAAGGTGTGACTTCTGGTCTTTATAAAACTTTCCTGCATCCTCATTTTTCACAACCCCTCTCGAAAGCTTTTCAATTACAATAGCAATCTCGCTTATCAGTTACATATTCCATTACTCAATGGGATCAAATTCTGGAAGGTTTACATAAAGGTGTCCGAGAGGCTCGTCTCAAATTTTTCATTTTCAAAATCATTCATGAATGGCACTGGTCTCCATCTAAACTACATCATGCTAAATTGATAACACACTCTTTGTGTTGGAGATGTTCTGCTTCTGGCTGTTATATTACGCACATTATTTGTGAATGCCCCCGTAGTAGATCATTTTGGCTTTTTATAAGAAAGACTTTGGCGTCTACTATGTCATTACCATTACCCTTTACTTCTGCAAATATTAATTTACATGATTTTTTAGGTCTTCCGAAACTGTCTAAACTACAGACTCGTCTTCTTCATACTGCTTTGGCTATGGCCAAAATCTGTATATTACGTCATTGGAAGTCCTCCTTATCTCCTTCTCAGGAAGAGTGGCTGGTGGCTATGGTACAAGGAGCCTCCTATGAACGTGTAATTTAAAACTTGCAAGATCAGGCTTCTGTTTTTCTTCAAACATGGTCCCCATTCCTAGAAGCCACGGTGGATAGTGACTCTGTCTCCATTCCTTCCTCTCCAACGTCTGTTGTCCCTCCTTAATTATTTTTATTTTGTGTTTGTGTACTCTTCCTGGGTTTTTTTCTGCTCCTTAATCGTTTTCATATATCTCGGTCTCATCTCCTTTTCTCCTTTCTCTTGTTACTCTGGGGTTCTTTGTTCTTTTTCTTTTCTTTTCTCTTGTCCTTTCATTCTTTCTCTTTCTTCTCTTCTGCTCTTTTTGCTTTATAGCTTATAGAATATTTGCTATTTTTGTTTCTTCACATACATTATATCCTATGTATAACTATATCATTTTCATACCTGTATTATGCCTCATTTATCAATATCTTATTTTATTATCTATTTACATATGTACGTATTTCTGTATTTTCATCTAAAAACTTTTTAATAAAAAATTTCAAGAAAAAGTACACATCTCTTTGGTTCTGGACTGAATCTAAGGTTCTTTATTGCACCAGAATCAGTCTGGAACAAACTGCTATTTCCATCTAATTGGCAGATACCCAGACATTCTAGAAATGATGGGATCACAGATTGCCTCACAAAGAATTAAAAAACATGTACTTAAATACGGAGAGCGGTGAGGGTACAAGATCAGCACAGACAAAAACTAAATTTCCATACACAGTAGTTGAAAGAAATATTAGTATTCCACAGTCAGCTCAACACCTCATCTGGATCCACTGTGAAATCCAGCAAAGTCAATAGTGTATACACAAGAGATTGAGGGAGCGACAAATTCACCACAAAATCAAACGGTTCACAGAAGTGAATTCCAAGAATGTTCTTTTATTTGATGATTTTCAACAGAGATGGTGATGTTCAAATCAGTAGCAAATCTTCATTATTTCATAAGTCAAAATGCAACACAAACAGCAGACGCCAAAACATAGAAAAAAGTATCACATTAATAGATGGATAAATAATATATATCAGATTACAGATTTCAAAAACATAGCACAACAGGACTGAATGATAGGACACCTGCCTATATAACAACCTTTTAAAGCATAACAAATAAATGGACACATTACTAATAAAATTGTCTTCACATTCCCCAGAACTCTTAATGAAAATAACTGTTTATGGTGAAAAAATGTCCTCCCTACCTCCTGTAAATGTGTATTTTTCAAAGATGAAATCTTGTCTTAGTATTCGAATAATCCAACTGTAGTACAACCTGATTAAAAATATTTTTAAGATGAACTTAACACACACATAATATTGAATCCAACAGATCATAAACACCAAACATTTAAGTACTATATATAGAGAAATTCATATCCAATAATTCCTATAGATATACAAAATTACATGCAGCAATAATCCTCACCATAGATAGAATTCAGTAACATTCAAAAGGTGTATAACCATCAGAGAATTATGGCTCATTACAAATTCAGAATCTGTTCAGAAGAGTATCTCACCTGGAATTAACACTAAATTAGTCTCTTTGCCTGAACTCCCCTTGAAATGTTTCTTATGCAGAATCAGTCCTTATTCTTGATATCAATGTGAAACTACAAAAAATTTGTCTGGTGTTAAAGCATGGCAAGACCTAAAGCACTATATGCAGGAGGAGGCAAAATGTCGAAATAACTGAGAGTTGATCTTCTGGAGCAAATGAGAACAAAGCAATAGTACCTCGCCAAGGGAATCATATTTACATTACCAACATAGTGAAAAGAAGGGCTGACAGATACCTAACTACTCTTGTTATCCTACACAATATTGTACTAGTGATTCAAATAGAATATAAAGATCTGTCTATGAATGCCCAGTAATTCAAAATAAACCATAACAGCAAAACCTAAATCGTTTCATATCCTCACCTGGTAACGATAGAAATGCAGAAGTGCAAATCCTGTTGAGAAAAACAAATGAAATGCGAGACTTAGAAATCATCATTAATTTTAAAAAATATCCAAAAAGTACAAAACATCCACTACCAATGCTCCTCGACAAACTAACTAATCCGGTCAGCACCTCACCTTTCAAAGATATGAATCCAATGTAATAGTGGGGAGTCTCGGCAGGCGACGTCTGGCGTCTTTCCCGACAGCGTGCAAAGAATCCGTGCCCTATGCTTCCCTTTAAACTCCAGTAACACCAATCAGAAACGTCAGCGTATTTCCCGCTCATCCAAGCAATTAAAGCTCCCAATATGGTCCGCCCTGCCTAATAAGCATGACTCTGTACTGCACTAAAAAGCCTTATTATAGCTGTCTATTACGTCCGCAACCAAAACACCAAGGACGTATTGTTTCCGGTTTTAAGGTGCATATCCGGTGTTTCAGAAAAAGGCATATTATATCCGGTAGTGAAGCATATCCGGTTTTAAAGTAACCAATGAGATACCAGAGCTAATTCTAAAGGCGGCAAAACGTAAATATTTATCGAGTCAGCGTAAATATGTAAGTTTAGGAGAAAACCCAAATAAAGTCTAATAAACCGATGGGTTAAATTGCCACATAGTATTAGTGTAAAACTAAAATAAATAATAACGAGCATGCCTAATGAAAACCGGGTCTGATATGAAGACCGGTAGATCATATTGTATTATACCCACTACAAAGGCCGAGTTTAATAGATAAACAGTAAGTTAGTTCATCAAATAACAAGAAACGTTCCACAACATATGAAAAAGAGCTTATTACAATAAGACACTACAAACATAAAGTGTAATTAAAAATCAGTACGCAGATCTGCCGCATGATGCGATCAATTCCGCAAAGAAAGAAAGAACTTTTATTACATGGTTACACTTTTATTGGATAAAATAACTGTCAAACGAATATATATGCCTGATTGTCAAGTGGCGGTGTCCTCATAGTTTGTAATGTGAACCATGAAAATTATATAAATATACCGCTCTAGAGAAGAAATCTCCGCCACCCAATAGCCAAAGTCTAAATCCATTAATGAGATCCGCATTCATACTGCGCTGAGCCTGAATATATGTGCTAAACCAACAAACCATTTTCATGTGCCAAATGTATGTCACTGGTATTTTAATTGAAACCCGTGAGTAGTGTCGAGTTCCCGATGCCCTGCACAAAGTATACAATAAATAGTAACTTACATGAACCAATGTGGCAATATGTAAGGAAATACCAAATCTGAAAGACCCTGTATCCTAATCTCTAATCTAAAGAACCTATTGATAGAAAGATATCTCAAAGTGTTACTATACAATTTGGAAAAATGTAAACCATATATCATGCATCTCCAGAAGTAACTCATATTAAAAAGGGATTACGTAATTAAACCCACGTAAACCAACAAGTATTACGTGGTGAGGGAAAAACAGATCCACATATGAAAGATCTATTGACCCTATAGAGTTCATCCCCAAGTTACAATTAATAATGAAGCTCATTCTCAGTATTTAACCCTAGTTTCACTAGTCTACAGCGCGAGATCCATCTCGCCTCTGCCTGTCTCAATCGGAGGATCCAGTCTCCTCCCCTTTTCCCTGGTGGAACTTTTTGCACACCATGGAATGTTATCCTGGTTTCAAAAGGGTGATGGGCTCTGATATGTAGAAAAATAGGTGACTTTTCATCTTGATTCTGAATGGCCCTTACATGTTCTTGAATTTGTGTCTTAAGTTTCCTCTTGGTACTCCCAATATATACCTTGTCACATTGACATTTAACAGCATAAACCACCCCCTCACTATTGCAGTTAATGAACTCCCTAATCGAATATATCTGATCGTGTTATAACAGAAGTTCTTCACTTTATTTAAACCATAGTCGCACACATTGCAAGTGCCACATATAAAGAAACCAGATGGGCGTTTAGCTAACCAATTTGAATTGCTGACTGTCACTGGATTAAGATAGTTGCTACTTATGAGTTCCTTAACAGTCGGACACCTTTTGAAAATGACCTCTGGACGTTCACTTATTAGCTCAGAAAGTGCTGGGACTCCCTTCAAAATGTTCCAGTGTTTTCCCAGTGCCTTAAATATATCATCCCTCTGGATGCAGTACTTGGTGATAAAGGCCACCTGTCCCTTAGAGGTATTTTTCCTTTCTTTTTGGATCAAAGTAGATTTCCTTTCAAGTTTATAGATTCTGTTTCTAGCTCTAACAAGGTCAGATTCAAGATACCCCCTTTCCCTGAGCCTATTTTGTAAAGAATTAAGTTCTGTCCGAAAGTCACTATCCTTACTACAATTCAGTCGAATCCTAACCATCTCTCCATAGGGGATGCCTCTAGTTACAGATTTTGTGTGATGACTTTCAAACCTCAAAATGGAGTTATTGGCAGTAGGCTTTCTATATAAAGTACTCATAATTTTGTCATTATCAATGAACAATTCCACATCCAGGAACACAATACGTGAATTACTGTGCTCAAGTGTTAACGAGACATTAAAGTTGTTATTATTCAAATACCTAAAGTATTCCTGTAAATCCTTCACCGACCCCCTCCAAATCATGAGAATGTCGTCGATGAAACAAGTCCAAAACAAAATATTGTCATGCCATTTACCCGCCTCACGGCCCCAGGCATGCTCCCTCTCAAACCAACCCATAAAAAGGTTGGCCTAAGAAGGAGCAAACCTGGAGCCCATTGCTGTGCCTCTCGTCTGATGATACCAGATGTCCTCAAACAGCAAGAAATTATTCTTGAGAATTAATCTGGCCATTTCCAACAACATATCTGATAGGTTTAGAAATGCGGAGATATTTGAATTCTGCCTCATCCAACATCCCTTCTTCTTTCCAATTATATAGTCTGTCATTAATGAGGGAGGATGCCTCAGGAATAGGATTACGGGTTAGCTTACAGTAACAAGAGGGGTCTTGTAACTGACGTTGAATTTCAGCACTGTAGTCAGATCTATTCATAATAACTACATTACCCCCTTATCTGATGATTGTATTACAATATTCTTATCATTCCTCAAACTTTTTAAGGCTGCCCTCTCACCATAAGACAAATTATCATGAAATTTCCTAGTTCTCTTTTTACACTCACGATCTTGAATTTTATGTAGTTCCTCCAGAGTTTTGTTGATATACATATCAATTGCAAAAAATTGTCCACCTTGTCCTCAACACGCTAGAGCTGCTGTAATTAACAGAGCTCAAGTCACTCTGACCTGTGACCTTAACAGGACCCTTAGGTCTGACAATTTCGTCATATCCTCTGGCAAAAGTGAATATCCTGCACTCGGCATAATCTCTTTCATCCCTTCTAATCTTATTCATTTTTTTGTCTTTGATCTGTAATTGAAACTTGTTGATCACATCTTTCAAAATAACATAATTTTTGTCAGTGAGTTCTGGGAGATTCATGGCCTTGATCTCTGACTCAAGATCTAAGATCTCTTGTTTCAGTTTATCAACTTTTCTATTGGCATTCTTAATCAAAATATTAATCATAGTGAATGATGAATTGTAGAGATTCTCCTCCCAATCTTTTAATAAATCAATATCCAGGTCATCGAATGTCGGAAAAATTAATATCCGTAGACCTCTGGGAATTCTTCTCAAATCTAAGTAATTCTGTAAAGTGACCCCGTCCCACCATTTTGAAAGTTCAGCTTTCTTCAGCCTTTCTAATTTCATGAATTTATCTGTCAAACTGTTAACAGGTGTCTTATTCTTAGATATCGGGGTAGAACCCTTACTCATTTGAAACATCTCTGCCGCCAATTTTTCTCTATCATCCTCCATATTTGCTCAGTAACAGTAATACAAGTCAATAAAAATCACCACTTGTTGTTCCTTAACTTCCAGTCGAACATGCTGAGCCACCTTTTCCCTTCGTGAAGGTACAGACCCCTCCCCCGCAATCGGCAATGGCCGCTTACCTGAACCAGACGCTGCATCTGCCACCGAACCTGGGCCTGATGCGTTAACAGAAGATGGTGCCTTCGCAGCCTCCCTAGATTCCCGCAGTTGCCTCATTACTGCGCGGGCGTCGTCAGCCGTGGTGCCCTCGCTATCTTTTCCCAACCACGCTGCCAATTGTGCCGCTAACTCAGGAGGCATATCCTCCCCGTTCACGGGGGTGACCACCACGGGGATCGGATTCCCTTCTTTCGGCGTCGGGGTTGGCTCCTCAAACGGGGTATCGGGAACCGGGGTTTCCCCCCCGAGTGCCCCCCTTCTGGACCTCTTGCCTCTCCCACCGGGGACTGCTCCCGGCAAAGGCCGTTTCGGTCCTCCCTCCCCGTCCTTAGCCGCCACCTTCTTCTTCAAATCGGCTACCTCCTTCATGAGCATGCGGAGCATCTGATCGGTACTGACCCGCTTCCCGACTTTCTTGGGCATTCTCAGACGGAATATCTGAAAGACAAAAAGAAAGATTACAACGCTCAAAATTGGCTCTTCGTTCCGTCTCGAGCTCACGTGCAGCGGGGAGGTGCAGCTTCAGAGCACAGGAACAAGAGGATGCTTTCTTGGCTTCTGCTCCTTTTATCCGTCTTCAGAGGGCGTGGCCGGCCGCGTCAGTGTCTAGGACAACCCACTCTAGGGCGGGAAAAAGGCGCTCCCCGGCTACGCCGCTTCGGGCATACCAGCCGAGACTCGCCTCCTGCCCAAGATGGCTTCCCGGGGGGATCGTGGTACTCCACCATACGTTCGGGGGGACCGAATGGTCGCCCCTTTCCAAACATGCCTTAATAAATTTCAGGTGAGAAAACAAAGCATCGTAAAAAAGTCAGTAGTGTACACTAAAAAACAGTACCTCTAAACATGGTTCATGCAAATACAATAAAGTAGTAATGAACACTGTGAAATAACGTAAGGAAGGTTTAAAGAATTAAAAATTGTAACACCATGCAAAATTTCAGACCAGACAATCTACATGCGAAAAAGTAACAGATAAGATAAACCTAACCAGAATTAGTGAGGTTAACCTCCCTGCTCCTGTGAAAAAGAATCATCATCCACCTTATTTGAGTGAGCAGCAAATTGCTTATTGTCCAAAGTTTTCTATGCCACAGTGTCACATTGAAAATAATTGTATTAATCAGATTATTATTTGTGTGGATCACCAATTCCTGTATGCACTTCTGGACTCTCAGTGCTCCTATTACTGATTTCCGTATGTGATTTCAGGCCCATCAATTAGCAATCGCCCTACAGTAGCTTAAAAAAACTCTAAACTCCTCTGTTGCGGAACAAGATTTTTTTTACCAAGCAAGGCTAGATAGAGGATCTAGTGTGTGAGGGAAATAATGCTTGTAATACACTCTGCGCTCCACAGTGGGCCTTGCAACTCTCATGAGGCATTAAACTTTGTGAAGCATTCCACTGTGGGCCTGCTATGACTCACAATGGGAAGACATCAGTGTTCATAAATGTTTAATGGGAACCACATAGCCTATCCCAAAACAAAGGCTTAGCTGAGGGACAGTCATAAAGAGCATGCACAATGTAGGGCAAATATACTGGCAAGCTGCAGCCAAGAATCTAACCCATAGGTTCCTGGTAGCCTTGAGAACAAGTCATTGGCAAGAAGTGTGTGTTCAAAGGAGAAGGACATGGCTGTTGTCTTGTGTCAAATTCTAAAATCACGTTATTGTGGAGTAGATCCCTGATATATGTTGCCAACCCATCATGTCTCAAATTAAAACAGCTCTCCAACAGTTTCTTTATTTCCCTTAACTGCTGACGTTTTTCCACCTCTTTCTGAGCCTTTTTGTTTGTCAATTTGACGTATTTCAAAGTTAGGCCACCACAACATATTTTTCCACGGAAGGTACCCATGCCACATTTGCCTTTTTTCCAGTATCATGGGGATTTTAAAATGTTTGTTCATTACCCTGGAAGGGACTGAAAAAATTGCCAAAATGTAGCTAA
The DNA here is from genome assembly GCF_964263255.1 of Lissotriton vulgaris. NCBI lineage: Eukaryota > Metazoa > Chordata > Amphibia > Caudata > Salamandridae > Lissotriton > Lissotriton vulgaris. The sequence goes on from NC_141698.1 coordinate 990,550,643, forward strand.
ATGTAGTTTTTTGGGGGGGCGGGGAGTTGAGAAGAAATAGTTTTGCACAAAAGTGTCTTTTTTCCCTCAAAAATAGCATCAACAAATGCCTTGATGTTCTAAAAACACCAAATTTCGAGCTTTCAGGGAGATGTGGAGCTGTAGAATAAACATATTTTTTACCGCAGTTTTGGCATTTTTCTCAGATATAACACATTTTTTGAATTGTTGTACTTTCAACCTACTTACAGTTTGTGGTGAAAACAGGTATGAAACCCATGGGTGATGTCTAAAATAAATTCATCAAGGTGTCATTTGTGTACATCCCTCAAGGTTTTCCCCTAAATGGTTAACTGTTGAAAATAAAATGAAAACATATTATCTGAAAAAGTAGCCATTTGTGACAATGTTTTCATCTTAAATGTCTATCAATGATGGCCAGTTTACAAAATCAAGACGGCAGTGCATCCTCTTGAGTCTTCTGGTTGCAAGTATACATATGGTTTATAGGTTCCCTAAGAACCCAAGATCCCCTGACCCAACTTACAAAACTGCAACTTACAATGGTTTTTCATTGTGTACACATTCAAATGGCAAAATATAAAGTGTAAAAAATGGGTATGATAGAAACTGATGCATTTCTTAAATGTACTCCAGATACTGACTTCAGGAGCAGTGGCCAGTTGTTCATGTCCGAATTTTTGGGTACCCATTTTAGCATGTGATTCAAAGGGCACTTTGCAAAATGTCTTCTTCTTACACGCTGACTCACTTTAGGAATGCACAAATGCAAAGAAATCTTCTACTATTCTGTGTTCCCACACTTTTTTCTATACAAATGGTCCCCACTTGTGGGCTGGCCTAGCAACACAATACACCCTAAAATATGACCTGGAGGCATCATATTTTACCCAACAGAATCTAAGCTTTTTTTACAACATGGGTAGCTGTGGATATTCGACCCCAGATCAGCTCCAACTTGTGAAAACCTACCATACCCAGACATTTCTGAAAACGAGATATTCAGGAATGTTCATGGTTGAGTGACTTCTGTGGTTCTAATGAGGTGTTTTTATCCAAAAACCTTTGCAAACCTCAAGCTTTAGATTCAATAATAAAATGTTCTCATATTTCTGTGATGGAAAAATCTAGAATCTGTGGGAGCCATATACTTCTCACCACCTAGCTTTCCCTAAAATATTCAGAAAAAAATTAATGGTGGGCGGAATTGATTTAGCAGTGCTATGCGTAACTCAGCAAACTGCAAAAAAGCTCTGCCACGCTACGTGGAGTTCTGTGAGTGGGAGGAGTTGTTTGTCCTGCCCGTTCACATGACGTTTCCGCTGTACGGCAATGCGGATCTGTTTATAGTACTGGGGCCTACTTTTTGATCCTTCTTTAATCTTTTTAGTCCTTGCTTTCTAAAACTTTCTTTCTGATCTGTTTTATTTATTATTGTACCCTCTATGTTTCTAAGTGTGTACTTTGCATTTTTTTCTACTTTTCTGTGTGTTTTGGGTGAGTTTTGTACTTATTGTATTCTTTTTTCTTTCTTCCTAATTTTTTTACTTCTTTCCCCCTTATTCCCCCTTATTCCTGTGTTTTATACCTACTACATTTTATCTCTACTGCCTCCCCAGAATCATGCAGAGAAGGGTGCCCCAAAAATGGTAGCAACCCGGAACCGCCTTCCTTGCGGAAGGCAGCACCTGAAAGGATTGCTGCCCCGGGCCTTGTCAGCGGTGCAGGTGGCAGCGCCACATCTCCTCTACCCTGATAGCAGGCGACAGGCCTAGGTTCGGGTACTTTGGGAGTGCCAGCAACGCTGAGCTAGGGTGTGCTGGACAGTGTATTGCTGCTCTAGAGTCCAGCGCATCCATAATCATCTGATGCACCAGTTGCCTGACCTCCTGGACCGAGAGCAGACCTGCTAGGGGTCGAGGTTGCGGGACTTGGTGAGTAGTTATTGCTAACATTTTTTTTCAAATAGCAAGCATGCTGCTCACATGCAGGTAAGTTATGTTTGCAAATCATACATTATGTTGTTGTTATTCCAGACAGGTCCTCAGCGCTACCTAATTGTACTTGATTGGGCTTGTATGGCCTGATTATGGAAGAACGTAACTAATGTAGCCTAGAGTCTCCATTGTCTTGTCACCTAGATTGTGGTAGTTAGTATTAGTAATTAAGTGGGGTGCGTCCTCCCATTTCAGTTCTCAGAACATTTTTTGTAGCTTGTACAGTGACAAGCAACCAACCAATTTGGTGTATTTAAAGACAAAATGCTGACTTAGTGAAAGGGCCCAGCAAAGGGGGTTGAAAATTATTGCGAATGAGATTGGAACTTAGAAGCAAACATTGTTAATTACAATTTATTAGTAATTCTAAAATCTTTGTATTAGTGGGCTAGGTAGGTGTAGGAAATGTGGAATAAAGAAAGAGCGGTCTGCGATACTGGTCTACTAGTAGTCGATCTGATTTAGGAAAGTTTAATGTTATTGCAATTGCTGTTTCATGTCAAATAATCTTTCTGGAGATATTATTAACTTACCACAATTCATTTTTTTCTCTTTATGTCTTAAATCAGCATTCAGGGGCAAGAGGACGTCTGAGGTAGATGAGGAAGCTGGAGGTGCCTCCCAGTGCGAATAACACTCCTCGGCCATTGGGTCTGCTGGTCCAGTAAGTCCTCCTGTTGTTAATATGAATATATATTTCCCTAACCTTTACTGTTCCTTATTTTGAATTATTTGCTTCTATCCATTTCATAATTAATTCTTTTTCCCAAATCCTCTTCAATCTGTCCATTTCTAAATTCTTGTTATCCCTGCATTATCCTATTTACTTATTTTCAATATTCCTAGTGTCTTTATTTTACCTCAAACTGTCTCTGTCGGTACTAGTCTGTCTGTAGCTTTCTTTCTTCTGCTTTATCAGTCAGCTTTCCCTCTCACCTTACATATTTTGTGGCGTGCCTGGTGATGCGAACCGACCTCTTTTATTATGGCTCGGTTTGTAAAATTCCAAATCGAGGGAGTGCTGGGTAGTGTTTTGCTGCTCTAGAGTCCAGCACATCCATAATCAGCTTACGCACTGGAGGTCCGACATCCTGGACCAGGAGCAGGACCTGCTGGACCTGCTAAGGTTTGCGGTCGCGGGGCTTGGTGAGTAGCTAGTTATTCATATTATTATTACTTGTGTGTTCTATGCTATTGCTAATATTTGTTTCCTAAATAGCAAGCATGCTGCTCACATGCAGGTAAGTTACGTTTACAAATCTTATATTACGTGATCATTATTCTAGACAGGTGCTCAACGCTACCTAATCGTACTTGTTTGCGCTCGCTTAGGCTGAATATGTAAGAACTTAAGTAATGCAGACTAGAGACAACTTTGTCTTATCACTAATAAAGTAGTAGTAATTATCAGTAATTTAGCGGCATGCGTCCTCTCACTTCAGTTCTTAGAACTTTTTTTGTAGCTAGTACAGTGACACGCAAACAAACAATTTGGTGAATGCATGCGTCCATCTATACATTTAAAGACAAAATGCCAACTTAGTGAATTGGCCTAGCAAAGGGGTTTGAGAATGATTGCAAATGAGATTGTAACTTAGAAGTCTTTGGAATAGGCGAGCTAGGTGGGTTTAGGAGATGTGGAATACATAGATAGGAAGGTCTGCAATACTAGACTACTACTAGTCAAACTGATTTACGATAGTTCAAAGTTCTTGCAATTGTCGTTTCCTGTCAAAATATCTTTTTGAAGAGATTAATTATTTACCACCAATCATTTTTTGTCTCTTTAGGTCATATATCAGTTTCCAGGGACAAGAGGTTGCCTGAGGTGGGTCAGGAAGCTGGAGGTGCCTCCCAGTGGGAAGAATGCTCCTCGGCCTATGGCTCTGCTGCCTCCAGTAAGTCCTCCTGTTGTTAATGTTAATATATATTTCCCAAACTTTTTTAATTATTTATTTCTACCGGTTTCCTAATTTTATTTTTTTCCAGATCATCTTTGACCTGTTTCTAAATTCTTGTTATCCCTGCATTATTCTATTTAATTATTTTCTATATTACGAGTGTCTGTAGTTTACCTCAAACTGTCTCTGTCTGTGCTAGTCTGTCGGTAGCTTCCTTTCTTCTGGTTTTTAACTCATCCTTCTCTCTCCCCTTATAAATTATGTGGACTGCCTAGTAGTGGTGCTGTAAGACTCAGAGTACCCATTAGTCATGTTCATGTACTACTACAAGTACTAGTACTCGGCTGTGCAGATTGCATGTCCATGTAAGGTATTCTACGCATGTTTGTTGAGATGAGTAGACTTTCTTTTTCCTTCTCATGCTCAATCAGTAAAATGAGAGAGTGCCCATGGTCACATTGGACACCTCAAAGTTGCGTCTTCTTTTTGGTAGCTAGGCCTAACATTATTAGCAGCAGTTGCTGGTGAACTGAATACCGTGCACCATGGCTGGAAGGAAGTATGAGGAGGACAGCCCCATTCAATTTGCTAACGAAGACCTTATGTCAAGTTGTCCACTCCTATTTCTTTAAGAAAAACTTTGATTCATCACTAGCTTTAGCCACTCCAATCCTTTCCATGTTGTCTTCTTGAGAGGCTTTTCAAAAATTGCCACCAACAAAATGCCCAACCTGATTTTTTTTATAGAACATATCTGAATTGTAGTGATGAGTGTGGTGTATTTGCTACATAAATCAATAAATAGGGGGAGGCGTATCTGGCATTTTTTTCTAGCCACACTGGCCATCAGTGCCAGGGCCAGCAGTGATGGCGGTGCCAGCCAGGTAGCAGACAGAGCAGCTGTAGGGGGTGAGTCAGCAGCAGTGGTGGGCAGTGGTAAATGATGTTGCTTGAATATTGACAATTAGTTATATACTCGCTGCAAGGGTGTACTGTTGAGACTAATGAACAGTTGAACACACCCGTCTTTACTTAACATATACAGCAGGAGTTGAGTAACTAATGGCCTATTCTATCTACAACTCAGCAGGGAAAGTTTCATGAAGAGTCAGACCTTGATGGGTTGGTGGAAAATGGATAGAAGGATGGAAGGAGGAAGGACAGGTAAAATGTAATATGACTGGAAGAGAAGGAAGCATGGGTGAAATGATGCATATATTAAAGGGGGCTGATAGGATGCATGGGTGGGTGAAGGATAGGTGTTAGGTGAAACGATGCCTGCCTGGATGGGTGAAATTGTATGGCTGAAAGAAGTCCTCTGGTGAGTTTGATGGGTCAAAGGCCACATGGGTGGTTAAATGACAAAGGTATGTTGGTGTAAGGTGTATTGAGAATGATAGCCATGTTTAGATGGATTGATATATGGAAGGATGGATGGTATTCATAGGTGAAGACTAAATGGAAAGAAAGTAAAACATAAACAGTGACTGAGTATCAAAGCCAAGGGTGAAAAATAAAAAATAATATAAGAACAATGCAATGATGATTAGAAAAATCCCAGGGAAGAGTATCAGATAAGGAATATTTTTTTTATAATGTTTTTGTTTCAAAGGATAGAGGTGGCTTTCAGTCTACTCCCTTGAATCACAATCCTTTTCAAGCACAACATATATTATGTATCCTTCCGACTACCCACCCCTCATTATCAGTCGCCTCCCTCTGAGTCCCTTCCCATGGCATTTCACCAATGACAGCCATGGGTGACCTATGGGCTACATGGTTACATCGGCGGTGCTGCATTGTTGGATGTGCAATGTGTGTCTGCCTCAGTTAATGTGTAGGCCCCTTTACAAATATTGTAGCAATGTGAAAAATAAATAGTTGTGTTTCCCTTCACACTCAGTGCCCACTCATTAACTTCTAGTACATAAGTAACTCCTTTCCTACCATCCTTGTTCTGTTCCAGCCTTCCATACTATTTGGGAAAAACATTCTTTGCATGCACCACTTTCCTGTGGTTAAGTGATATATTTTATTATTGCTTCCATAACAGATTATGACAATTTAAATATTTCCTTTTCAACAATTGCTGAACAAAGTGACTCACTACTTGCAAAAGCTTAGGCACTTGATGATGATCATGATGATCAGTGAAATGTCTACCTATCCGGCATATTACCTCAAATGTACCTGCAGTACACTAAATTAGTAAATATTTTCGTTACTGCCAAGCAAATCAATTTTGTTGGAAACAAATAACGTCAAATGTGGTGCCGGAGGGTAAGTATCTGCAGTCTGCAACTATACTAACTCCTAAGGACTCGGAGGGGGTAGGTGCGTGAATTTCAATTGTGATTAGACTATTGCAGTTCAGCAATGAATCGTCCACAGTTATTCTCTTACTTGATTAGATGTAGTGATGGCTGCATGGTTTCCCAAGGTGCCATGTGGTGGTAGTCGGAGCAGCATGCTAGCGCAGTGGTCGAACAGTGAAAACACCATATCCAGAAGCGAGGAACCACTCCCTTCTAGCCAAATTCAAACTGTAGGAAAAGGAACATTCATTGCAGTGAACTAATTAAATTGAAATACAAACTGTGTTAATGCCAATATTATGTGCAAGCTTTACAAAAAAATAATGAGACAGTCACCAGAGACTAGACTACTTGTATACAAGAAGAAGAGAGACAATTGAGAAAATATCATAAGCAATGTTAAATTAAGAATGGTAAGCTAGTTAAAGTTACAAAATGAAGTCAACAAGCGTAACCTTTGACGGAATACAGTGCCTGAAGGATGATGCTGGCAATTATGTTCCTCTGAAATGTATGTCAATATCGAATAGTGTTCATGGCTGGCTAATCTAAATAGAATATTGACAGTGTGGGCTATACTTAGAGCTGAAGAAGGTCCACGCTCTGCATGGAGTTGGTGTTGCTTTCACCACATGTGCCCCACCAAGTGTGTGATCAATTAATAGTGTAAATTTAATTTATTCACACCTCAATAAATTACACAGACCAGGGGAAGAGAGTAAGGGGTTCGATGAATGGATGGGAAGAGTGAGTAGATGGAAAGGTTTGACGAAAACAAACACTTCACATGGACAACATTCATCTTGGCAGCCGACCATCATAAATCTGTTATCGGAGCAAAAGGATTTGGCGGAATGATGACAAGTAGTACGGGTTAACCAAATCGAATTGCCTGTCTGCTCCCAGAGAGACCCAAGTTACCTTCTGTTCTGTGTTACTGAGCTTTAAAAGATAACAAATAAAATGTCTATATCTATAGGAGTCAAGTAAACATAAACACACATAGTTCTAATGATTAAAGAGGGAAAATGATACTGTATTGCCGATTTGGGAGTTACATCTGCATTCCTCAAGGACTGTCCATCAATCTTGAGTGCCTGGCAGATTGGGTTAATCAAGGTAAGTATGAGTAAGTTATATTGTTTTTCCCGTATGGCCCAGGGTAAGAGGCTTTGTAGATCAAAAAACAAAATGATATTGAAGAATCAAGGAGAAAAAAGTTAAACTGCATACGGAGTGCACTGAGAAGACTCCGAGGCCACTTAGCTTCAAATTTGAGCAAGACAGCACTGAGCATACACACACCTAGAAACATAGCATTTTCCCATTCAAGTAAAATCAACATACCACTGTCACTCACCACCACTACACAAAGTTGCGTAGGTCTGTACCTTTTGGCCACTTCAAAGTCATCACCAAATCAGATGGTCAGTGAATTTGAAAACAACCATCTTCATATGGTGGCAATTCTCAAAGTAGTCATGCTCACGAGTCATTTAATCATCTCTGATCCTCCTGAGTCTGACTCCGAGTATGGTGTCCAACTCCATACCAACTGTGTTCTGAGTCCCAATTCAAATGCAGTAGGTCAGCCTGTAGTACCATTTTGTTGTTGCACAACAAGAAGAGAAATATTAAGTATTTTTTGTATAGACTAGATTTGTGTTTGCGTTATCTAAGGGACTGGTCAGGTCTGACTCTTTGAAGAATATAAACTAAGCAGAAAACAATAAAACAAAGCAGTGCAGACTGTGGAGTGGACTCTGAGAAGAAATCTTGCTATCTCTCAAAGGGGAAGGAAAATAAATAACCCTCAGGTGAAAATTGATCAGACGAAGGTAGGCCACCAACATTGTAAATTATCGCAAACACATTTTAAGCATAATAGTTACAAGTAAAGAAACATGTACTGTCACACTGCCTGTCATCACATGAATCATCTCTTAACACACATCACAAGTTCAGAACAAACAACAATCACTCATCGTTCATTGCATACCATTTACCTGTTCTGTTGGCATGCTCACATGACCAATTGACAGTACATTGCAGAATGTAGATCCATTTGTTCAAGAAGCAGAGAATGGCCAGTGTAAATTGAATTATAATGTAACATGTGGGACAGTCCCTCTATGGTAGGAAAAGATAAATAGTCACGGCCCAGGGTTGGAGGCAGACACACATTTGTTTGTATTCTCCACCCAATGCCATTGAGGGAAATAGGTGTTGGGGTTAGGACATATTCACTGCACACAGTTGCAACTCCAATCTGGAAATAAAACATGTCAATCAGACACAAACAAATACAAGTAAATAAAAATGTTTCCAGAAGCTATATCTGTCTTTTTGGCCTCAAAGAAAGAAATCATATCAGCGACAGACTAGAGACTGAGAGAGAAAGTTCTATAGTTATTGATGCAGGCCTAGTAGTCAGGGAAGAAGAGCCTATCCTCAAACTCTGGTGGATCGCCCAGAAGTAGGTCACCTAACACACTACTTCCATGACCTGAGTCTCCCTCATCTTCCTCCTGTGGGACTTCAGGTATTGAGTATTCTGGTGGTATAAAGTGCTGATTAATTTTGATCATGATTAATCTATCCACATTTTGGGGCATAAGACTGGTCCTTCTCACTGTGACAACAGCACCAGAAGCACTGAAAACACGCTCAGCAGAGACACTGGTCAACGGGTAACCCCCACATAGTTTATTGCCAGTGTGCTGCACACTGGCCATTGGCGCCTCTTCCCTTACCAATACATAATGGGTTTTGATCAAGTTAGACCTCTGTTGCATCATCCAGATAGGCCTGGACCATTTCCTCAATGGTCATTGGTGAGGCTCCAACTTGCTCAACCTGTTTTGCCTTAAGCCCTGTCTCAAATAGCCAACACTTTCATTACTGCTGCACTGGATGGAGTAGGAATAGTAAATTATTCCCCTCCGCTATCCAACACATTCCCTACTGTTGTACTCACTGGAGTGGGAACAGTCATTTTTACCCCTCTCCTATCCAACACTTTTGCTACTGTTGCACTCGACTTACTGTAGTGGGAATAGTTATGTTTATCCCTCTGCTAACCAACACTTTCCCTGCTGTTGCACTTGCTATAGTGGGAATAGTAAATTATTCCCCCCAGCTATCCAACAGTTTCCTTACTGTTGCACTCACTGGAGTGGGAATTGTAATTTTTACCCCTACGCTATCCAACACTTTTCCTACTGTTTCACTTGCTGCAGTGTGAATAGTAATTTTTAATTCTCCACTTTCCAACACTTTCCCTACTGCTTCACTTGCTGGAGTGGGAATAGTATTTTTTTCCCCTCCGCAATACAACATTTTCCCTACTGTTACACTCATTCGAGTGGGAATAGTAAGTTATTCACGTCCCCTGTCCAACAATTTTCCTACTGTTGCACTCGCTAGAGGGAGAATAGTAGTTTTTTCCCTGACGCTATCTAACACTTTCTCTACTGTTGCACTCAATGATGAGTAAAATGTAGGTTTAAAAAATATTTAAAAGTTCAATATTTTAATTTACATTATATTTTTTATAATGTTTAGGTTACAGGTGTATGTACATATTAATTAAAATGAGTATTTATTCATTATTTTTACCCCTCCGCTATCCAACTCTTTCCCTACTGTTGCACTCACAGGAGTGAGAATAGTAATTTTATCCCCTCTGCTATCCAACCCTTTCCCTACTGTTGCACTCATTGTAGTGGGAATAGTACTTTCTATCCCTTCGCTATCCAACCCTTTCCCTACTGTTGCACTCACTGGTGTGGGAAAAGTAAATTATTCCCCTCCGCTATCCAACACTTTCCCTACTGTTGCACTCACTGGAGTGGGAATAGTCATTTTTACCCCTCTGCTATCCAACACTTTTCCTACTGTTGCACTTGCTGAAGTGGGAATAGTAATTTTTATCCCTCTGCTATCAAACACTTTCCCTACTGTTGGACTGGCTGGAGTGGGAATAGTAAATTATTCCCCGCAGCTATCCCACACTTTCTTTACTGTTGCACTCACTGGAGTGGGAATAGTAATTGTTACCCCTATGCCATCTAACACTTTTCCTTCTGTTGCACTCACTGGAGTGGGAATAGTAGGTTTTTCCCCTGCTATTCAAAATTTTCCTTACTTTTACACTCTTTACACTCATTTCCCTTGTTTTCTAAACATTTTCATTTCTACCTGACCTCTTCTACCATGACTGCTAGTATAACAGCACACTATCTCAATAAAGATATCGAGACAGCATTGGACAAAATTGCTCCCTGGAGTAAAGTCAAATGTAAGATCAGTACCGCCCCATGGTTTATCGAGCAACTAAAAATCACCAAATCCCTTTCCAGAGTCGTTGAGAAAAAATAGTGGAAAAGCAAAGCTCAAGCTGACCACAAAGCATATAAAGTACTGCATACCAGTTATATGTGTGACATAAGGGCGACAAAGCGAGCATTTCTTACGGAGCGAATAAACAAAGCAGAAAATTCCTATAAAGAACTGTATCAAATTTTAAGGGAGTTCACCTCTTCTAGCAACTCGTCAGCAATACCTAACTACAAAGAGTGGACTGACGCTCTTTCGGGATTCTTTGAGGAAAAAATAACTGCCATTCACCTCTCCTTCCCTCCCCATCAAATTTCAACGCAACCCGCAGCTTTGGTAGATCCATTATGTAATCCATCGTATATCCTAAGTGAATTTGGGAAATTTGACAATGATGCGACCATGTCAGTTGGGATGAAAATAAAGTCTGGGTCTCCCACCGATCATGTTTCCTCTAGACTTTTCTCCATACTAGCGCCGGCATTGGTGGAATGTCTGACCAGTCTCTTTAACAAATCTCTTTCGGAGGCAGACTTCCCCACAACATGGAAAGCAGCAAGAATTAGACACATATTAAAGAAACCCTCGACCGACCCTAACATCCTTTCAAACTACCGGCCCATTTCACTACTCCCATATTTTGGGAAAATGCTTGAATTTTTTGTCAATAAACAACTTGCAAGCCATCTTGAAAACCAAGGGCTTTTGGACCAATCTCAATCTGCTTTTCGGACAGCCTACTGTATGGAGACAGCGTTGGTCGAGGTTGACGACAATATCAGATTGGCTTTAGATAATCACCAATCAACCATCCTCGTCCTGCTCGACCTGTCTGCAGCCTTTGACATCATCTCCTATCGCATTTTAATCCAACGGCTTTGGGAGATTGGTGTCAGAGGAATCACCCTAAAATGGTTCACCAGCTACCTATCCGATCGTGTAACAGCTGTTCAAATTGGCAAAAACATAGCAGGTGAAAGGCCTGTTAAGATGGGTGTTCCACAGGGTTCCATTTTAAGTCCTACGCTTTTCAATTTTTATATGACACCATTGGCCAGAGTGATCAGAGCCTTCGGCTTTGATGTTCTGTCCTACGCCGCTGATACCCAGATTTTAGTTACTCTGGGTCCGGATCCTAATGAAACAAAACAGCGTTTCAAAAATTGCATGATCCAGGTGGAGAAATGGATGAGCGCCAATCATCTTCAGATAAACGGCAGCAAATCAGAGATCATGCTCTTTGGCAAAGCTGCAGAACACTGGGCACATGAATGGTGGCCAACCAATTTGGGCAACTGTCCAATGTCCAAGGAATCAGTGCGGAATCTAGGATTCTACATGGAAAATAAATTATCCATGAAGAACCAAATCAATCACATCAGGGGCACTTGCTTTGGACTAATGCGAAGCTTAAGAAAGGTCTTTAGGTGGATCCCCGCTGAGGCACAGAAACCCCTAGTTCAGGGTCTAATCATAAACAGAATGGACTACGGGAATGCGCTCTTACTAGCCATAAATGAGCACCATCTGTATAGGCTCCAGAGGGCATATTACCAACAACTAGCGATAATTATCGCTATGTTGGTTTAGCGGCGATATTTTTATCGACGAGCTGCGGCGATTTGTATCGCTTAGGAACCATGCTATTATCAAGGTATATCTCCTAAGCGATGAAAATCGGGCGAAATGCATGAATATGGCTGAAAAGTCAGCGATATTCATGCATTACCGAGCTAATGCTCTTAGCCATGTTATCCACCTACCTTTGGATAACATGGCTAAGAACTGCTCAGGGGGAGGTGTTAGCTTTTGGAGATATTCACGCTTTGCCCGAATATCTCCAAAAGTTGGTAATAGGAGATAGCGATGTTAGCGACTGTTTCCAGTCGCTAACATCTTGGCACGCCCACTTTGCATGTCATTAGTGATAAATATCACTGACATGCAAAGCGGGGCCCAAGATGGTCACTATTTCCTACTAGCTGTCGCTAACTGGTGTTAGCGACAGCTGGTAATAGGGAGAAAATATTATCTCCGCTATCTTGGCTTTTAAACCCCTTTGATAATATGCCCCCAGGTTCTTCAGAACACTGCAGCCCGGCTGGTCCTCAATTTACCGTGAGGATCATCATCAGCCCCTTGTCTGAAAAGACTTCACTTGCTCCCGGTGAAAAAGCAAATCCTTTTTAAAACCTTATGTTTGGTCCACAAACAAATGTATGGAAATGGTCCAAAATACTGGTCCCAAGAGCTAACATGGTATCTGTCCCGACGAGAACTAAGATCCAGCAACGAATCCCTGCTCACCCCTCTTAGAATACAAACCTCCAGAAAGGGCGGTCGCGCTTTTTCCTTTCTTGCACCCACCTCATGGAACAAAAGGCCAAAAGGCCCCTCTACCTCCATGTCATCTCTGAACACAGCTGCTTTCGCAAAAAGCTGAAGACCTGGCTTTTTGCGAATTAAGCCATTTTCAGCCCTCTCGTCAGAGCCGTTCTGCACGCGCCATGAGACTCTTTGGATGTGATATGTGCGCGCTACAAATATTTTTGACTTGACTTGACTTGAATTGGATTGGGAATAGTACATTATTCCCCTACGCTATCAAACACTTTCTGTACTGTTGCACTGCTTGGAGTGGAAATAGTAAATTATTCCTGTTCACTGTCCAACACTTTTCCTACTGTTGCACTCGCTGGAGTAGTAATAGTAATAGTAATTTTTCCCCTACACTATAGAACACTTTCCCTACTGTTGTACTCAATCTAGTGTAAAATGTAGGCTTAAAAAATATTAAATATTTTAATATTTTAATTTATCACATAATTGTTGTATAATGGTAATGTTACAGGTGTATGCACATATAGATTTATTTATCATTTTTAATATATTGCTAACACTTTATAATTAATTAAAATGAGTATTTATTAATTATTTGTAAGTAAATATATATATTATGTTTTATATGTGTAAGTTTAATTTATTTTTAAATTAAATGTATTACTTATAATTATTAAAATTTTAAAGAAATCTAAATCTTTTTTTAAGTTACATGTGTTATTTAATTCATGTTACGTTCCTTTCATATCTATATAAAAAGCGTGATTTTGTACTTCGATATTTTTAACAATATTTTTTTTGCAATATTTTTGTACTTACCACTATGAAGATGGGAGGTCGATATTTTTGACAACGATATTTATGACCCGATATTTGTGTAACTCTATATTCCGGTACTCAATATTCTGTCAGTGATCCCTATTTCTTTGCACAATAATGCATCTTCACAAACATTTTGGAAGTGAGGGTGCTAAGGAAATAGTGCTAAATGTAGGGAGTAAGCTGGGTAAAAAAAAATTCCCAAGAACATATTCAGAAAGCGCAAGCAGCTGCTCACTTTCACTATTTGTATTCTGTGGCATTTAGCACTATTTCTTAGCCCAATGTGCTCCCTTGCTTCAAAAATGGAGGTGAGGAGGCACTTTTGCTCTAAGCAATAGCGCTAAATGCAGAATTACCTTTCTCATGTAATTCCATGCAATCTCACAGAATTCTCAGGAAATTCCTTGTGATTAGACAACACAGAATTTTGTGAGTTAAACCCACCCCTACTTTGTACACCATGCAAATTGCCTTAGAAAAGATCCTTTCTTTTACTGGTAACATGTGGAGGAAGCACATTTCCTATAAATTACAGAGGCAGAGGATATTCATATTGCATAGTATAATCAAGTGCCCCAGTATACGAATAGCAATTACATATGCATAGTGGTGAAGCTCTCTCATTATGTTGTTCTTTTGATGTATGCTTACAAATGCATACAAAGTAGACATACACTTGTCAAGTTGTTGGATGCCTGGCTGATTACTGTTTGACTTCAGAAACTTCCTATCATCCCTGTGCCTGTGCATGGGTTGCCTTGCTGTCTCCGTGAGTTGTTACACAGAGGTGACTCTGGTTTAATTTCACTCACTGTGCCAGCCATGTGTGATTTGATGGGCTAAGGGTGTTGTTATATGTCCCTTCTCTTGAATGCGATATACACAGGCTTTGTGGCTAGCTCCTTGGCTTTCCATTTGTGTCCATCTCACTTTTGCTTTGCCAATTTCTTGTCCCCCATTGCTGCTGACATCTGGTCTGTGTAAGTTGCTTTATGTCAGTGTGCGGTGTGTATAGTTGAGTGATTTTTCATATTCATTTTGAGTGTTCATTTTGCGATTGGACTCAGTTTGCTTGACATGAGTATAGTGTGGGTGTGGTGTGAGGGTTGACCTGGCCCAGAGCTTATGTGGTGTGTGTTCCTCTGCAGCCCCACCTGCTGAGATAGTCTCCCTGGTTGTTTGGTGTGTGGTGCAGATTGTGGGTTCACCTGGCTGGTAGTGTAAGAATAGCAATTACAAATGCATATTGGTGAACCTCTGTCATTATGTTGTTCTTTTGTTGTATGCTTACAAATGCATACAAAGTAGAGGTGGGCATACTTCGCCTAATTCCATTGTGAGAAATCAGAACCTGTTTGCAGAGTCCCCCCGCTTGTTGCCCCATTTTGACTACTATGTGCTGTTTTTTGTCTCTGATTGTGGACTGGACTCTGCTAACCAGACCAAGGACCAGTGCTCTGATTATAGGAGATGCAAATTAGGTGTAATTAAAATAGTTGCTGGTAGCCTAGCTGTAAGTCCCTAGTATATAATAAGGAAGTCAGCTTAATGCACTTACTTGTGCATTACTGTGATGCTTGCTGTCTGTCACTTTAAAGGCAACACTGCCTTTCCGGCTGCCTTTAACTTAAATTTATATGCAAATTCAGCTTTGTGTGTAAATGTACTTCCAAAGTCTCAATGCTCTTTATTTTTACATATATGTCGCCCCTAATGTCTTCCATTGGTTCCCCAGGGGTAGTGTGCCATGTGAATATCAGTAGGGACAAGAATAACAAGATTAGGAAGGCAGAGTTGATTAGGTCCCTTAAGGGCTGGGCAAGGTCAGCTCCAGAGAATGAAGGACAGGGGGATATTGACCCATCCAACATCATCCAGGAAGTGGATGATGATGATAGTTCTTCAATTGCTTCCAGCACTAGGTTTGTCATTCCAACTGGTGGAATGTTCTCCCACACAGGAACCATAGCTGTCCCTGTAAAGAGGTAGTTTGAAGTCCAACTAGTTTTAATAGCTTTGGAATAGAGGAACCTGACCTATTTGAGGAGCAGTTGGAGGAAAAGAAAGCAAGAAGACATGGTGGCAGCAACCAAGAGTTAGTGGTTGAGCTGTCTGGTGGTGGTGGGTTTGCTCCTAGACTTCCGAAGGGGATAGTTCCCATGTATGTAGACGGGGACAGCATAGGCAAATGGCTGACTGCATTTGAAAGGGCCCTAAGGACAAGAAGGGTCCACTATAAGTAGAGGGTCTCATTCCTGGGAGAATTGAGTCCAGTAGCTGGGACGGATAGGGTCCTGCCACTACAGGGTGTTGAGGTAGTATCCTACCCACACATGAGGAAATGTCTAGTTCATAAATTTAGTCTGACCTCAAAAAAGTACATGGTCAAGTTCAGGGACATTCAGCAGGTACATACACAGTCCTGGTTTGACCCAAGATGAAAGGTCACAAAGTGAGTACTTATGAGGGTATATAACAATGTATTCTTAAGGAGCACATCCTGGCTCGTGAACAAGAGAAGTTACATCAGTACCTATTGGACTCTAAGCTGTCTTGTCTCAGGGAACTAGTCAAGACAGCTAATGAGTGGGTGAGAACCCGGGTTTTCAATCAGAACCAGAGGGTGACTCCAAAAAGAGGGGTTAGGCCCATATAAACCTAAGGAGGCTAGGTGGTAAGCCTACCACAGAGACTCCCACCGTACCCCACTGGGCTGTCTAGTGTAGTCATAAAGGAAGACTCCTCAGATGATGAGGTACTCCCAGCATTTTGATAGTAGACAAGTCCAGATGGTGAGCTGGTGATCACTAGGTGTGGAAGTAGGCTCTTCTACTCTATTCAGGTGAATAGGATATCTGCCACTGGCCTGCCAGACAGATGTGCCAGTCACACTATTGTGAATGATCTGTTGGTGTCACCAAACATGTATGTGTGCAGGAGAGACTGTTATATGGCCCCTAGGGACATTGTCCACATTACTAAGTTAGCATGAGCTTGGCTGCCATGATGCTGCTTTTCCGTTCGTTACTACATTACTTTGTTTTTGCAAACCTCTTTTGGTGCCTTTCACATGAGAACCTGCTACATTTTGCATTCTCTGCTTTTCCTGGAGTTTAGCCTAAACATGATGTGCAATTTCGATAAACAATGCCCCTTGTTATTCTGTTCTGGTCAGTCCCTAGCACCTAGACATAACATGCTCATACAGCTGCAGTACTGAAGGCTCGTGCTTTGTAATTACATTTTTGCATGCTGTTTTATTACACTTGGAGAAAGCCGTTCCATGGAGAAGAGATCCGCTGTTCCTATGATGTAAAACTTACATCCAGGCTCTAAGGAATGGGGTCTGCTGTCAAAGCCCAGTGATCTTCCTTTATATAAAAAGACTTCTTCTAGTCAAGAGAGGGGTTTAGGCCTAATTGTCCTTTTTCCACAGTCTTTGTATGATGACTTCTCCATTTGTATTCTATGAAATTGTAACAATGCTAACTGTACTGAGATTATGCATTTTGCTGCTATTAGTGGCTTGTATACTGTACTGTAGAGCACAATAGTTAAAATAAACATTTTGAACAATTACAGTGACTCTGCATATTCTTATTGTGGACAAGTCCGATTGAGTGAGAGAAAGAGATGTCTTGCTCCCACGATTCCTGGGAGTGTCAGAGTGTTGTGTTCTGAGTTGTCTAATCATTTGTAGCTTTGTGATAATTGGAGGAGAACGAATAAGACACTATAGCTGGTCGGTTTGGGGATTTTGAGTACTAATGTGGTAGGTCGGTACAGCGCTATACACTGAGGTCCTGTTTTCCTGTGCATAGTTCTGTATATATCGCTCCAAAGTCCACCAGCCTGCTGCACACACGAGCGGGTGCTCTCTAAGCGGGGGTGTTCCCGCGAACCAAATTACTGCTCCAAGGTTCTTTCCACGTTCAATTCTCGAACAAGAAACAGCACTCACAGGGGGGGGGTTATGGTAACAACAAGTCTTTATTGGCAACCCAACGCGTTTCGGGCTTAGCCTTCGTCAATTGTGATTTTAGAACGCGCCGCCATTTCATTTAAACATTTCATTAGGTCATTGCAAGTAAAAACAAAGGCATAGAAAGAGGACTTTGAGGTACTATAACCATCGCCATTTAAGACTGTGCAATACGTATAAAGCGCAAAAGAAGAAAGTAAATACAATCTAGAGTTGCTACTCTCCCCTCCACATATAATATACAAATAGTATAAATGTATTCAATGCGATATGCATTTTCAGTGTATAAAGCCCTGAATGGGCGTTTGAGACACACACAATTAATCAAGCCCATCGATGGGGAAACTACCAATTGTGTACTCGCTAGACCAATAGAATAAGAATCAGTTCATCAGTTCAAAAAGGAAAATACTCTTATTAAAAACAGGATACTCAGTCATTATCAAGAACAAACAAATAAATAAGAAAATAATCAGATATCTGATTATTTTCTTATTTGTTTGTTCTTGATAATGACTGAGTATCCTGTTTTTAATACGAGTATTTTCCTTTTTGAACTAAGAGACTTTCTCCATGTTGGGTTTTGAGAGAATAGTGCTTTCTGGGACAACTACATGCCACACTTTGGAAGAAGTAACCACACCCCTGGGTGGCACCCAAAATTCCATTGGTTAGTTGTGCCCCTACTTGATGCCCAGAAACTATGAATAAATATGGGATAGCTGCATAGCTCTTCATATCTTCTATCTGAAACTATCTAGAGAAGAATGAGTGTACTGCTGGAACCCTGGCCTGCACCCCAAAGGATAGAACTCTGAAGGACTGCACCTGCTGCACACTTGAAACTACAGCCCTAAGAAAATTGCTGTGCTCCAAGAAGGATTAAGGATTGGACTCCCAGCAAGCTACAGGTTAACTGAGCTCATCTGCTTCATCTCCGCCGAGAAGTTGCCATCCTGTAGTGTGTCCTTGGACTTTTATGAATTTGGACAGGCACATTGTGGGAATGGTATTCCCAACATCCCAAGGACCATCTCAGATATTCTAGAACCCTGGATTGGTATTGTGGACACTTTGAACCCTTGAGGAGGAACTTCAGGAAGACGTTCCAGAAGTTTGGCAAAGCTTGGAGCAGCAGCTTTTATAAAACACTCCATAAGCAGACCAGGTGCATTGTGGGAGTTGTAGTCCCAGGCCAGAGAGGTAAACCAGAGCATCTGAACCCTTGGCTGGTGCTAAGGACCACTTTTCCGCATAAAAAAACCCTTCTGAAAGTATGTGTAAAGTACTCTTGCCTTTCTCTCGGTCCAGCACGACCTTTATTTTCTCTTCGAGCGCTATTTGCATCTATGCAGAAGCTTTACTTATAATCTTTAAAAAATCATATCTCTTGTTCCCAATATTGGATGTTTGTTGTTTTGGTGTCTATTAGTTCATACAGATATAATCTATTTTCATAAATTGGAATTGGATTTTTTATTGTGTGTTGTGTCTTACTTCTTTAATGTATTGGTGATTTTAAATGCTTTACACACCTGTCTCCTATGTTAAGGGTGCCTGCTCGTTGCCAGATACCAAGTGGTGAACAAGGGAATAATTTATTGAGACCTTGACTGAACCTTTAATTGTGTTTGTGGCCTTAATACTAGTGACAGGTGCCTACTTATCACTACTAATAATCCACTTTCAAAGATCCATGTGGAATATTCATGCAGAATTAGCCAGGAATTCTATGAAATTATGCAGAATCATGTGAAAAGATTTTTATTGCTATTTATTAGTGCAAAAATGCTCCCTCGCATCCATAATGGATGTGAGGATCCATTTTGCACTAAGAAATACAGCTTAATGCAGCAGAACACAAATAGCGAGCATGATCAGCCACTTGCGCTCACTAAATGTGCTCTTGGGATAGGATTTTTCCCACCGTACTCCCATAATTTAGAATTATTTTCTTATCACAAAATGCCCCCTCACATCCACAACTGATGCTTGATGTATTTTGCTCTTAGAAATAGTGCTAAATGAAGCAGAACATGAATAGCGAGTGCAAGAGACCACTTGAACATGCTAAAAGTGTTCTTGCAGAAGGATTTTTTCCCAAAATGACTTCTAATTACGCGAAAGGGAGGAACTGGATAATTATTAGTAATTCTACATCATAGAGTAATTAGAAATTCCCAAACTTACTCAGATAACTTGAAATTCCATACAGGCCGAATACAAAGGTGGTTCTACAGTTAGTATGGTGACTGACTTACAAACCCTATACACTTGCATAGAAAACATCAAAAACCCTAGGCTTTTCTCAATGCCACGCATTAAAGTATAAAATGTTTTTAAGTTGTGTAGTATATCAGCCTAAACAGTAGACTCATTCACAATTTTGTGGTGCGACTAGCTAATATTGAATATTGTTTATTTTTATCTTTAGATACACTGTTCATTGTTATAAGAACCAAGACCCATAAATCACCATAGGGCCCAATACTCAAAAGATGTGAGCTGCAAAGCAATGTTTGTATTGTATTGAACTCAGCCAATCTCTCTTTGCAGTGCAAGTGATGTTCAGAGAACCTACAACACAAAAGATAGTTTTGAAAAACAACACAGTTCATCCATCTCATAAATTGTAACGAAGAGGAAATCATTTGTGATTGCATCTCTGTGCAAAAACTGCTGAAGGTGGGAGTAAGGATTGCATAGGGCAGCAGACCAGCACTGTCCCATCATTCACATTATCAATAGGGCTGTTTGTTGCGCTCTGATTCTTAAAGGGATAAGGGTCATAATGCAGAAATAGTGGCTCATTGTAACTGTTTGACTCGTTGGAAAGCAAGGAACACTCTGTGTGAACTCTGTCTGCTCCTCTCAATATGCACAGAATACACAAGTATAAACGGTCCATTTGGAAACATTTTATTTTGTGAATAATTATCCGGCAGACTTCGGCAGGGGCTTACCAATCTATGTTATTTGAACTGCAGAAATGGGTGCTAAATAACCCTGGGCGTAGTTAGCAGAGTAGCGCTACGTGTAGCTATGCGAAGTGCACCTTGCACTACGCGAGCTAAGCATAGATATGCGAGCTGTGTAGTGCACTGTGCAAAATGCTGTTCGCACTGATTGCACAGTGCTTGATGCTTGTCTGCACTGTGCAATCAGTGCAAACCGCATCTTTTACAATGCTAGCGGTCGTTTTCTGCCGCTCAAGTAGTTTTGTACATGAGTGGCAGCTTTCTCAACGCGTACTGGTAGTTTCTCATTGCGAGCGGTCGTGAGCATATGCAACCACTCGCAATGAGAAACCTGATCTCCCCGCATTGGGAATGTCGCTGGGATGTTTATTTTCACTGCTCGCGATCGGAAACTTGATGTTGCTGATCGCGAACGAGGAAAAAGTGTTGCCTGGTTTAATTTTGTTCGCTCACGGTCGCCAACTTGACGTTGAGTACTGCGAGCAAGCAAAAAATGATCGCTACGCATGTTTGCACTGTGCTACGTGCAATTCACGTAGTGCGAAGTAGTGCAAACTTCGTAAACTACAGGAGCATAGCGTAGTACTTCGCCCAGGGTTAGTGCTAAACCAAAGGGAAGAAAGGTCCAAATGAGCGACCCAAAATCCCTGGAATCAATATGAGCTACAAGAGGGGCGTGGCTTGAGCACTAGCTGAGATGGCGACGGGTGGACCTTGCTCCGGACCAATACCAAGTAAAAGAGAAAGGGCGTCTGTCAAAACTGCTTTGCGGGGTTGCTTGTTTGAGGATTTCGCGTTGGACTGTTTTCTGCCCTTCAGGACACCTTTTGTTTTCGCTTCAGTGAGCCCTCTCTCTGTTAAACTCGACTGTGTCATGCGGCGTGCTCCCTGAGTGGACCACAGCTGCCATTTCAAGATTCAAGCGGTTTTGCCTCTGATCCTCAAAGACCAATATGCAGGTACAACGCGCTCTTTGGGAAGCTATTTAGGTGAGCAAGTACCTTCAAAATGTTGTTTCCACACCACTAATCTCCCTGAGACATGGCTGCATTTTGGGAAATGCTTTGTTTTTTGCCGCTGGCCACCATTTTAAATCCTTCACAATGCCTAAACCTGGGTGCTGGTTCTCCCTACAAAGCTGTTCTTGTCTGAGGTGACTATTTGCCAGATTACAGTTATTTACTGCATATAACTCCTCAAACCGCGTGTTTTTTATCAGGAAGAGCTGCTTTTCCTGGGACAATTTGGAATTTGATGTTCTGCAATATTTGTCCTGTTTGTGAATAACTTCCAGTTAATGGAGACCTCTATTCTTTGCTATTTTTCAATGATAATAGGATGAATGTATTCCTTTTGTAAAGTTATTCATTTTAAATGTTGTTCTTTTGAGGGCGACTTGCTTCTTATGTGCATTATCTCCACAAATTTGATTCGCTCATATGCAGTAGCTACTTCATTTGCTCACTCATGTGCAATACCCTCCTGTGATGCACTCTAGAAAAATATTTACTCGCAGCTGATAGCATCAATTCTCCTGGTGTCATTTGGTGTTAATCTTGTGCGGTACCTCACAGCTTTTGACCTGTTCTGTACAAGCCGCCCCATTTTTGATAGGAAGGCTGGGTCAACCCCTGCAAGTTCTAAGTGCCTTCTTTATTAGTAGGCTGATTTACATCAGTGCGAGGCTGCTGTTACCAGGTGCAGTCATTGCTTGTTGGCTTGTCTTCAGGCCATACTGTTTATGTACCCAACTGTTCTGTTCCTGCGATTCACAATTTAATTCAATATGCTGCACTGTTTATTTATTTTTTCTCTTTTTTTGAACCTTCTATTCTTTCAATATTTTTATTTATATGAAGCCTTCACCTTCTTCTGGTCAGAGAACTACCTCAGCGAATATGTCCTCCTCTCGCAAAGACCCTAATGAAATCGCTCGTTCTAAGCGACATAAGTGACATAAGAAGGAACCAACTTCACCCACCAAGTTGCCATTACCTATAACAATGAAGACCTCATAGAAAAGATAAAGTTTATTAAACCCTTCGTCATCGATACTAATCCCACTCTTCAGAGGTTAGACGAGAAGTGGTCTAACCTGGATTCAAGAATGTCAGTTGTGGAACAGAGGATCAGTGACACAGAGGATTGGGTTCTTCAGGTTGCGACTATGTCTAAAGAGATTGCTCTTCTCAAGGCGCAATCAGAAGACTTAGAAAATTGTAATAGACGCAACAATCTGCCTATTTATGGTATTCCTGAGGAAGAGAAGGGGTCTGATATGCTCGCCTTCTTAACAATACATATTCCCAAAATTGTACGTCTTAAGGACGGCACAAATCTTAATTTCCAACATGCACATCGCATCGGCCCTAAACCTGCATTTTCCTCATCATCATCATTGGCTCATTGTCCTAGATGAATAATTGTTTTGTTGTTGGAATATACGGAGTTGTTAATGGTACTATCAGTGGCTAAGTCAAGGAAGCAGATGTTGTGGTCTGGCCAAAACGTCTTTTTCTCTCATGATGTTGCCTGTGCCACCACTGCACGTTGCAAGGAATTTCTTTGTCTTCAACCGGCTCTTCGATTCATGATTTTCAGATATGGCCTAGTACATCCTTGCTTTTTTCAAGTTACCTACAAGGAGAGGTCTTACTCCTTCATTCATCCTGAAGACTTGAGACAATTCATTCCCCACCACAAAGGAAACAAGATGGACTTTGTTGTGTCCTGAGTTGCATTGTCCATTCTGTTTTCTCAGATTTAATGTTGTTTCATTAAGGTCTGAAGATTTACATCTTTTATAATGTTGTGTTTATGGTCTGTAGGTGTTTTTCTTGTTTAACTATTATGTTTTGTTCATAGGTTCAATGGTCTCTTCATATAGTAATCTTTTTTGTCCTCATTTTTCTTTTCTTACTTGTCTATATTCCTGTAACAACTTATTTCCCGGATGTCTTCCTATCCCCTGCCCCTTTTGTTCTGACCGCCTGGTTCATGATCTCCCCAAGTGTTATATACTTCACTAGTTGTTATGGTTGCTGTTCTCATCCTTTTTTCATTTTCAGTATTTTTGATGATCTTCCTTGATTCGTTATTATATATTTCACTCCCTTTTCTCTATATATTCATGTGTATCTGTATTTTATTTTATCTATTGGTCTTGGTCGTTTGTGTTGTGTTGGTTCTACATGCTTTTTCTTTCTGCAGCTCCCCGCCCCCCTTGAAATTTTCTTCACTCAGGATATTTATTCTGCTTCTTTTGGCTGAAGTCTCCCGACTTTTAGTCTACTGTTCTTCTCTTAGCATCTCTCCCCTACACTTTTTCTTCTTTTCTTTTCTTTTTTCTTGTTTTTCTTTTTCTCTTTTTCACCCTCTCCTCCTTATTTCATGAATGTTTCTTCTTTCTCGTATGTTTTTTCTTGATCTCCTATTCTTCTTTTCCTCTTTGCAATCCTAATTTTTTACTCTTTTTAGATTCTCCTTTATGTTTATCCTTTTTCACCGTAATGCAATAATCCTACTTTCTTTGGTGGTTGGCACATCAACTGTACAATTTTATGGAATTTTGGAATGCTCATGGTATTGAGTAATGCTCTACTTTTCTGCAATGCCTGGTAATATTTGGATTATTTCATGGAATGTAAAAGGATTATATAACCCTATCGAAAAACAATGAGTACTTACCCTTCTTTCTAAACTACAAGGTAAAAATGCAATGCTACAGGAAACGCATCTTAATGTCAATGATGTTAGTTCACTCAAAAACCAATGGGTAAGTCACATGTTTTGTTCCCATCTAAAGACAGGAATAATAATAATGGAGTGGCTATACTTTCATAAGTCCTTGTCCCTAACAGTGGAGAGAAAGGAAAAAGACAAAGATGGTCGATGGCTTCTCCTTCATACTCTTATTAATGGATCCCGTATCTCTCTGCTTAACATTTATGGGCCCACAGGCATTGATTCACAGTTTTGGCACTCCATGTCCCACACTCTTCACTCATGCTCTGATTCTAACCTCATAGTGGGTGGTGACTACAATCAGGTCATGAACCCCTTTAAAGACAGGAAGTCCTCCTCCAGATACACTTCCAGTAAAATGCAAAAAACTTTTGCTAATACTATCCTTTCGAGGGTTCTGGATGACACTTAGAGAATATATAATCCTGATAGTTTGGAATTTACTTTGTGCTCTCCTACCCTCAACTCTTCCTCTAGAATTGATTATTAAGCATGGACGAAATTTACAAATTCGCAATACGTGAATCCGCGCAAATTCATAATAGCGATTCCCGAAAAATCCGCCAAATTCAGCGAGCTTGCAAATGATTTTTTTTTACGAGTTTGCAAGATTTTTTTTACCAGTTCAGGAACGAGAACTTGCGCATGCGGTTGCAACGGTCACGAACATGTTGTTTCCACCGCTTGCAATGCCTTTTTCCTGTTTAGGGTTGCAATGACGTGTTCGTGTTCAAGATTTCCTGTTTCGGGTCGCAATGACGTGTTCGCGCTAGCAATATCCTGTTTTGAGTCACGATGACGTGTTCGCGATCGCGGCGTCGCTCGGCCAGCTACTAAAATCTCGCAGCGCACGCGAACAGGGAGGAAATCTCATCAGCGAATGAAGAATCATGGTAAGTCAATGTCTCGTGCGCAAGATTGTATTTTTGAAGCGCTCACAAGAAGAAAAAATCCGCCAACTCGCGAATTGCGCATTTTTTTGCAATTTTGCGTGATTGCCAAAAATTCACAAATTCCGAAAGCGGAACGAATTTTTCGCCCATACTTATCGATTATATCTTCTTGAGCCCCCATCTTATTTCCAATCTACTTCATGCAGAGATTGATTCCATTCTTATCTCCGATCGCGCTCCAGTTCTAATTAATTTAGATCTCCTGTCCTTACCATCTAAATCTTGTTGTTGGTGCTTTAATACCTATCTCCTTAAAGATCTTTCCTTTGTTGCACGCTTTAAATAATTTGTGTCTGAATTTGTTCTTCTCAATGCCAGCCCAGGTATGCCCTTGCATACAGTATAGGATGAATTCAAAGCAACTGCCAGAGGCTTCCTTATTGAATATGTAGCAAGCAAAAGGAAACAAGTCCGTAAGGAATCTGCCTAAATGCTATCCTCCATTAAAAGATTGGAACATGAATATATTTTATCCAACAAGGCTGATAATCTTAAGAATATAGTTCAAGCAAACCATGATTTCAATAAGAATCCTATGGAAGAAGCCTCTAGGACCTTCTTAAAAATTAATTCCAAGTTCTATGGTGGTCGCAATCGAGCAGGTAAAATGCTGGTGAACTACCTGAAGATTAAGTCTCAAAGATCTAGAATAGTCAAAAATATTGATGACCTTGGTACTTCCCGCTTTAAAGACAAAAGATATTGAATTCTTTTATAGATTTATATAAGTTCCTATTTAACCCTGACTCTTCTCCCTCGGAGACAGACCTGAACTCTTTTTTCGATTCATTACCTCCCCATTCTTCTCCTCCCCTTGATTGCTCCATTCTGAACCAAGTTATATATATATATCCAAAATTACTTCTGCTTTGTCTATGTTACCTAAAGATAAAGCTCCTGGCCCGGACGGTTTTCCTGTCGAATTTTACTCCTGCTTTTCCCATATCCTTCTGCCCTATCTTTTGTCTCTTTTCCAACATTTTATTTACAATGGCGAGGCCCGAGGATCTTTTCTTGAGGCTATGAATTGCTTAATTCCCCAAAAAGATAAAGATCCTTCCTTGTGTGCTAACTAGCCCCCAATCTCTTTGATCAACCTTGATTATAAAAGTTTTTCAAAGGTATTAGCTATTTGTATTAATCAGGTACTTCCAGATTTGATTGGGTCAAAGCAGACAGGGTTTGTTAGGGGAAGGACTATTGTGGATAATTCCAGAACTTTCCTTAATATTGTACATCTTGCTTCTAAAAGTCTCTCTCCTATGGCTGCCATAACCCTTGATGCGAGAAAGGCCTTTGATCGTGTCCACTGGCTTTTCATGATGAGCACCCTTAAAAGGCATGGCTTTGGCACCCTTATTCTGTTTCTTATCAACTTATTATATTCTTCCCCAACCACTTCTGTTTTTGTTAATGGCTTTCAATCCTCTTATTTCATTTTACAAAGGGGCACTCGTCAGTGCTGTCCTCTTTCCCCTTTACTGTTTACCCTCTCCCATGAGCCCTTTCTTCATTCTTTGCGTCATGCCTCCTCCTTCTGAGGCTTTATTCACAAAGCTGTTGAAATTAAATTCACTGCCTATGCTGATGATATTATCTTATATGTTTCAGATCCTTTTACCTCTTTACCCACTTTCACAGATCTTCTCTCATCTTATTCTGCTCTGTCTAGTTATAAGTTAATTTTTTCCAACTCTGAAGTGCTTCCTTTAAATAAATATTGCTTAAGAAGTATGTTTGATTACGTTGATTTTCAATAGAAGACTAATAATATCACTTGCCTAGGGATTAGATATTCATCTTCTATTGCAAAAACGATTAAGCTCAACCTGGAAGAGGTTCTCTCTAAGTATGGGTGAATTTTGCAGATCTGCGGTCCAGTAAATTCGCGCAAAATTGCAAAATAATCTGCGAGTTTGTGGAAAAATCTACGAACTCGCGTATATTTTGAAATATATTACTGGAGTACTTTCTACTGGCTAATCAGTAAGTACTACCTCGTTGGGTAAATGTATAGTGCTTTTCCCACACTACAGCTGCGTAAAGTGCCAGAAGAGTTGTCTCCAGCGACCATGTGTGTGTTACTATGCCATCGCGCCGAAGGGCGCAGGGTTTCCTTGAGTGAGCTGTCTATCATAGTGGGTAAATGGCGGGAAGACGGTGCACACCGCTAGTGTGTGGACATGGCCAAACGGGCGGGCCTTCTATGCCTCTTGTGTGTATAAAAGGTCAGAGACCGATCAGAGCAGCAGATGAGGAGAAAGAAGCTCCTGGTTACAGGAACTGCACGGGGATTGTGCTTGTGAAAGTCAAGGATGCAAAGCCTCTATCCATATATGTGGGGAAACAGGAGTATGAACCCATCAACCTATTGGGATTGGGGTTTAAGGAAGTGTATACAAAACAATATCCCAAATGGTATTATTAAACACGTTAGTAAACAATACTTAGTAAGGATATCTATACAGTATTATCCTGAAAAGATCAAGGAGTCAGTTATTTTGTTCATGGTAGTGCTAAAAAGCATCATTTTATATTTATAATTCAAAGAAAAGGGGGACAGATAAATACAATTGGTTACAGCACTGTGTGAACAAATAAACAAATAGCAAATATCAGCCCAAAAGGTAGTACAAGGTGCACGAGTGCAGTGGGTTGTGACACTACGGCAGCGCAAGTGACAGAGAATACAGCGTGAATGGCGCAAGGTGCAAATATATATAGTGAAGGTACACAATGGTTTCCGGTTCAATAATGGTGTCTTAGTTCAGTATTTGTAAGGAGAACCACTGTGGAGGGGCGCCTAGAGTCTGGCTGTTTGGTCGACGGCGTTTCGATCTGTGTAAATGAGGATCATCTTCAGGACATGGTGGGCTGGGTACAGTGCTGTGTGGGAAGGAAGGGAGACAAGGGTAAGGGGAAGTCAAGCAACTGGCTTGAGGTCATGGGAAAGGGGGGTTAGAGGTGCTTACCATGGATCAGTAATTATCAGACCAGTATGAGAGGATTCAATTAGAGTCAAGCCTGTGGTGGTCCTGATCCGGGTGGCACGTGGAGAACTGAAAATATATATGTATATATATCAGGCATGAATTACGATTTAAAGGGAGAAGGTCTGTGTAGGGCGGGCATCAGCACTACTCACCAGCAGATTCCTGGGGTAGCGAGTAGTCCAGGAAAGGCAAGGGCCGTCAGGTGGCGTAGGAACGTCCACTTTGGCGGCAAGGAGATCGGTTATCTGGTGAGATGAAGGGAGGGAGGGGGCACATGAACTTGTTCCTATCTTCAACCTTTCCAATCATATCATGACCCCAGAGGAAACACACATCCTTTCTCGAGGGCTTAGCTTTGTCCCCACGGAAAGAACCAATTTTCTGAAACTACAATCCAGCCTCCTCAAATTCTTCAGACGTATCCGTCTCTCTCTCTTTTCACTTGCTCCGCCTGGAGTGTTACATTGCAATTATGTGATTTTACTATATATAATGTGTGATGTTAATAAAACTTCAGATATCCCTTCCTGAACCTTAGTGTTGATGGAACCCAATTCTCCCCTGGCTCGAGCCATTGAAATAAAGCCCTTTTGACTCAGATACCACAGACTCTGCCTCTCATTATATGAGCTATTCTTATTGTTATTAATGTATAGAAAAATGTCTAGGTAATTTTATTTACCACATTCTGGCGCCCGAACAGGGACTAGTCCCCTTCCCCACGTGCCGGCGATGTAAGCGCGGCCCCCTGACCCCTTCTATAGCCGTGACGGACCCATTCTGTGCACATCCGCGGGTTTTCCTGCTAACTCCCTCAGGCCCACGGAGGAGACGGAAACTGAGACCAGGCATCCACACGAGGCGGTGAGGATTGCGGACTGTCCCGACCAGAGCCCAAGCCGAGAGAGCAAGGTCCGAGGTATCCGGAGGCCCACCTGTTCCGAGGCGCATGCGCAGCGAGAAGCCGTAGCAGTCCAGTCCAGTATCGAGTTTCCGAGGCCTTCAGTTTTGCTTCCCGGTGAGTACCGTTGTTGGGAACGCATATAGACGAGTTCATTTATTTGAGCCCGGTCAAGACGGGTCTGGGTACACAGATCCGGTATAGACGTGTCCATTTAGGTGGATGCGGTAATGACGTGTCTCTTTATGGGACCGGTATGACTGTACTGTTCTAGCAGTGCATCCAGTATAGTATTGTATTCTAGGATTGTTAAAATTGTGTTATTCTATGTACTAGTTAGTATCTGTTTCAAATGTTTTAATGTCGTGGTACGAATGATTGTTTGCAGTCTATTATTGTGCCTATTGTGTTTTTGTTCAAACTAGTTTAAACATGCCGCTGTTTTCGAAATTACGTCAGATAGGAACCAGGAAAGGGATACTCGAAGAGGCAGTTCCTGTCCCGCCTAGGGACACTCCCGGACATTTTATGTACCACAAACATGGCCTAGATGCCATACTGTACTTAGATTTATGGGTTGATTACACGAAAGATCTGGAAGAGAAATATAGATGGCCTGTCTCAGGGACATGGGATGCTGATTGCATCATGAGAGTAGAGGAAGCACTGTGGAAAAAGAAAGCCAGACAATCTCAGAAAGATGCCATAGAGTTGTGGCGTAAAGAAGCGCATAGAAGAACAGAGAAAGAAATTAAGAAAGCAGAGAGAAGTAGAGAGTCAGCAGAAAAAGCCAAAGAAAAAGAACTACTAGAAGAAGGTGAACGGGTTAAAGCAGAACAATTAGACAGACAAAGAAATGCCCTTATTAAAGGCATGTATCCCCTCCTCGCCGAGGGCCTACCTAAAGTGATCCCGGAAGTACCCAGTAACTTGCCGCCACCACTGATCCCGACCAAACTCCGTAGTCATAAACAGACCGCAGCGGACATTTTTATTTCCTCCTATTTAGATGACGCTGCCCCAGAGTACGTAAATGTAAATGCACCTCCTACTAATCCTCCTCCTAATCCTCCTGTCACCGACTCTACCAATCCATTTCACATAGCACCCGTAGTACAAGATCAACCCGCATTACCAGCGACAACGCTGACAGCAACAGCGCTGCCAGTAAAAGCCGATTCAAGCCTAGGCGACTCAAGTCTAGGAGCAGCGGGAGGGGGCCCCTCCACCCCACCACCATTAAAACGAACATCACTACGAGATTTAGCACTACAACACACGCCAAAAGCAGCGACATATGCAACCCTTAGACAGTACCTTACTGATTGTATATATGATCCAGTACCAGGTGACGGTCCAATGCTCATATACTCAATACGTTTAAGACGTGTTGCAGACTATTTGATCATTTTACCAGGCATGAGGGATCATTTAGACAGAGTATACCACTTGGTTAGAACGGGGGAGGGACCAGACAGTATACATGAAGCCATGGCACATAGAAAGGTGGAGACTCAATGCATGATCTTACAGTTTTTGGTTAATTGTTTGATCAAGGAACAAGACCAGCCACATAAAGAAGTAACTAAAAGTATGATAACTTGGAGTGACAACATAGCGGCCGGTAAACATGATAAACAGAGTTGTGTAGAAGCAATGTACAGGAAAATTCGTAAAGAAATTCTTGAAATACATAAGAGAGAACAGGCCGAGAAGGAAGACGCCGAGAAAGAGGGGGACTAAGTCTCAGAGGACGATGATATAGAACCAGAGGACACAAGTAAAATACATTACGTAGGAAGGGCAAGACCGTTTGATAGACCCATACGCCTAGAATACAAGAAACGTTCTCTCTCTCCCATACCAGAACAATATTCCCTTGAACACATATTCCAAGCCACTGACCAAGCACTGAAAAAACGAGTAGGAAGTAGCAAACTTAGTTCTATGCATGAACAGGAACTAGCCCGGTCTGCAGTCCAATGGGCTAGTAATTCTAATACATATAAAGATAACATAGTAGCGCAAACATTTTTGAGTGTTCCCCCAGAAGAACAGTGTTTAGCTGGTATTTACATGATTCAACACCTCATCACACTATACGAGAGTCAGCATTCTGATCCAGATCCCTTGTATAACTGATTGGACGATTTACTCCTAGCAAGATGGAGAGGCCTAGGCACCGAATTAATTAATATACTTCTAGAGCAACAACATAAATACATGACTTTCCTAACTCTGCACTTTGTTCCTGTCCCTCACCGAGAAAGAAAGACTTTTTACAGAGACAGACAGAATCCCTTACGAGAGGTTCATCCCGTTCGGACTACAGGGGGTGAGCTTGAACGAGTATACGTTTACACACCCTTAACGAAAATGGAATTATTGGAAATGAAAAAATTACTGCCCTGTCATGATAAAGACCCAGGGGGGTTCCACGGTGAATTAAAAGACATGGTCCGCATGGGGGAGTATACATACGCCGATATAATTAAAATGTTGAAAGTATTGTTGCCAGCAGGCATTTACGAAAAACTTAAAGAAAAAGTGGGAGGTGGGAGAGAAAAAGATTAACTGGGCAGAATTAGAAAACGAAGATAATACACGAACCCCTGGTACTGGTCTCGGGGATAAAGCTAAAGAATTACCCGAGCTATTGATACAGGTTTTGCCGAGATTATTGACTACCAAAAAGGAAGACTGGGATGCTATCTCAGCCTGCAAACAGAAACAAGATGAAGACACTAGTGATTTTTACTCTAGATTTGAGAAATGTTTTCTTATTAATAGTGGCCTGAAGACAAGTAGTGAATCATACCCACATCTTTTTGTGACCAAATTAGTAGAGAATTCCTTACCCCAGATTAAAAATAGAGTACTGAAGGTTGAGAGTACCTGGCAAGCAAATAGCCCTTCCCAAATGTTACAAATGTTACAGTACCACCAGAACCGAATTAGAGAAGAACAGGAACACGAAAAGAGACGCGTGAAAGACACGAAAATGAAAGTACTAGTTGCTCAATCAGTTCCAGCCGATGGTCAGAAAAGGGGTACGGCACCTCCCGGTCATTCAACACCTCCTGTCAAAGGGAACTGCAACTACTGCAAACAGCCAGGTCACTATATAAACGAATGTGCTGTCCTGAAACACAATATAGCTACAGGCAAGACGAAAGAAAGACCGCGTCCTCCCAGACAAGAACACATTCCTCAAAACATCCTGCAGAACACGCAACCTCCACAGAATGCACAACAGACAGTAGCTGTACCCCAACCCATTGCTGCCACACAACATGTCACGCAACAAATGTACCAGTATGCACAGTCAGACTACCCAGATTATCAACAGTACTCATGAAACAGCCTAGAGAGGGAGGTTGGCTTGCCCCTTATTGAGGTTCCTGTAGATAAAGAGGGTCCCTATGTACATAGTCGTGTATTGGGAAAAGACAGAAAATTTTTGATTGACACAGGGGCGAGCAGAACTACCATCAGTCATGACGAGGTTCCAGGGGCACCCCTCTCAGGCTCCCAGAATATTTCCCTGGGATTTTCGGGAAAGCCTATTGTCAACGAAGTGTCAAAGCCAGTTCCCCTAGGAGTTGGTCCATTGTCCCGCACTACAGACTTGTTGCTTACGAAATCATGTCCAGAAAACTTGCTTGGTATAAAAAACGTTGAAGGAACTAGGAGCAGTGATTTGTTGTTCTCCGGAAGGAGTGAGATTGTTTTTACGCGATTTTAAAGGACATTATGTATTGAGAGATTTTGATCCCAGACTTCAGAATGTACCACAGCATTTATGGGCACAAGGTCTGACTGATGTAGGTTACATGCACATTACACCATACCATGTCACACTCAAGCAAGGAGTTGTACTGCCACGAATCCGACAATACAAGTTACCACCTGATGCTGTAGTAGCCTTACTAAAAATTGTTGACGAGCTCATTGCACAAGGAGTGGTTGTAGAAACTGACTCCAATGTATGTAATTCTCCTATCATTCCGATTCTTAAACGAACTAACCCGAATGCACCACCGGTCTACAGACTAGTGATTGATCTCCGAGAATTGAACAAATGCATAATACCCCAGTACCCAGTGCTGCCAGACATTTCTTCACTATTGACTGCAATTGACTCCGAAGCGGCGTTCTTCACTGTGATAGATCTCAAGAATGCCTTCTTTAGTGTCCCAATCCATCCGGAAAGCCTGTACCTTTTCGGATTCTGTTTAAATGACAGAAGCATACCCAGTCCCAGATTACACTGCTGTGACCACTGCCAAGCAGTTGGTCCGTGAATTTTTCCCACGATACAGCTTGCCCCGTGTCGTGTACTCAGATAATGGACAGCCATTCTCTTCTGAATTGATGAAACAAGTATCACTCCTGTTAGGGTACCAGTGGAAATTCCATTGCGTACGACACCCAGAGGCAGCTGGTCTCGTAGAGAGACACAATCAGACTCTAAAAACACGACTAGCGAAGGTCTGTGCAGAAAAAGGCGTGGATTGGATGGTAGCCTTACCGGTTGCCCTCTTTTACATGCGTATGGTAGCTCATTCCAGAACCGGATTGTCCCCCTACGAGGTGGTTTTTGGTAGACCGACGAATATGTGGGGTACGCCTATGCCGCGCAAAATAACTGATGTTGACAGTAATATGCTGACAGATTACCTGGCTTCCTTGATGTCTGCACTACTTTCTTGTCGTTCACAGGTCGCAGCTGCCTTCCCGGACAACACCCAGGTGAAAACGCACAAAATTGTTCCGGGTGATTTCGTCTGTATTCGCAACTTCGACCGTTCAAGCCCTCTGGAGCCCAGGTGGCGTGAGCCGAAGTTGGTATTATTGACCACGAGGACCGCTGTCAAGGTCGAGGGCCGGAAGGGCTGGCTCCACGCCCACCATGTTAAAAGATTCCATGGACTTGGCCCAGTGAAGATTTCTGAGAACTGTTCCGACATTGACACTAAACTCCCTTTGCTAGAAAAAACTCTGCAACAGGAGTACAGGTCTAAATTACGGTCTAGTAAGTCAGACAGCGTTTAATTGTTTAAGTCCCCCTCGGGTGACGCGGTTAGACAGGTTCCTGACATGTATAAGACTGTAGACCCAAATAGTGAGAGAGATAGACAGAAAGAAATGAAAGACAAATACTGCAAAAACTTACGCAGTCGATGCATAATAACCCTGATCATTATGTTTTTTCTAAGTATACCTATTATATGTATAAGCTTAACGCTACATGTTTTCTTTCCTCCTCTTGGTTCACATGTACATTCTTCTTTCAATGGCACTGTAGAGCACACATTTAGTGATCTGCCACCTCATGAACTATCCTATCGACTAGCACTGCGCAACAACACTTTCATTCGTATGTTACACCATTCTTACCAGACCAGCAATGTCACGAATTGCTGGGTATGTGGCCGACTCCCACTCTACCAGAAAGTGAAGGGAGCTCTACCCCTCTTTCCCTAACCGTTTACACACAATGGTTCGTGCGGAGCATGGTTTGCTTTAATGTCATCACTAGACAGTAAATCCTCAGTTTTCCAGGGCGATTGGATATGGGGAGACCTGAATACAGTTATGAATAAAGCATGTTTCCCAGACGAAGACGGTCTTCCCCAAAGGAAAGGGACCGATCTAGAAAATGAAGTGTACGAATTAGGCAATTTTTCCCTCAACCTCATGATTCTGAACGTCCAGTCCGAGACCAATACAGGTTCACCGTTTATTACAGTCTTACCAGTGAAAGGTGAATTATGCGTCAGAAAAAATGGTTCAGTACACCTAGGACACAGTGATTGTAATACTGTGGTCGAATTCAGTGATAAAGGAAAGTCTACTTTCAAAGCTTCCCGCCATTCCTATTTTATTTGTGGTCAGACAGCCTATGTACATCTGCCCTTGGATTGGGGTGGAACGTGTTATATCGCGTTCCTACTGCCACCTGTTTTCCTAGCCCCATCCGATTATCATCGGAATTCCCGACTCGTACATGTAAGACACAAGAGAGACCTTCCTCCAGTTATCGATTACTCTGAGTCAGCGTGGGACCAGTACAAGGATTACATTAAAGGATACTTCTGGTTCATATGTCCCGTCCAAAATAGTAAGATAATACGCAGGTTAACAAGAACTCTTGAAGAAGTAGTGAACGAGACTACTTTTGCCTTAGGAAACTTGACCGAGGAACAGTCTGCTATGAGACTTGTTGTTCTTCAGAACCGCCTTGTTCTTGACGTCATCCTGGCCGATAGGGGCGGAGCTTGTAGAGTGATCGGCTCCAGTTGTTGTGTGTTTATTCCTAATAACGCACCATCAGTGTATGCAGCAATAACAAGACTACATAAGATAGCCCGTGAATTGCATCAGGACCCGTGGTCTTGGTCCGGCTGGCTCTGGAGTGTAATAGCAGGATGGGGCTGGACTGTACTGTCATTTCTAGGGATAGTACTGCTCATAGTATTCAGTTGCTGTCTCTGTCTGCAAAGTGGCCCAGCGATTTGCGGCTTGTGTACCACTGCTTGTATTCCCCGTCCACGTTCACGTTCCCGTGCTCGAATGAAAAAAGACGAACAAATGATGCTATATGAACAAATAGATGGTCTCATGAAAATAGACATATCATAAAGGGCGGAGTAGGGGCCAAGGAGGGAATGAGGAAACAGAAAATTTATGTGGTCAATGTGTTCCCCACTCGCACCCTATCCACGTACCCATGCTCCATGTATGTCCATGTTATCATGTAATTCCTTTCCCGTGCCTGTCATAATGATGCCCCTGCATTTCCGTCTAATGTTAGCTTGTCAGTTATTAGGCCTTCCATGAATGAAACGTTAATTCTGCACTAAGGCCTGCATTGCCAATGCATTTACATGGTACACGTTTAAATAGCGCGAAGCACACGTTTTTGTGGCCCAGCCGAGCCAGGCCCTGAATTCAGGCTCCGAGCCTCTTCTGTCTCCGAAAGCTGCAGTTTTGCATCCCTGACCTCTCCCTTACTCCCTGCCCAGCCGAAAGGTGCCCAGCCTGACCTGCCTGCCAAGACGGTATTTTGCCTACAGTTATCTGCTCAGCCTCCGCAAAAACACATTCCAGTCTAGTGAAATAGGTAAATACTTTCCGCCTGCAGAGCATAAGGCCTAGCCTTCCTGTCTCCATGCAAGTGATTTACTGAACCCGTTGCCATAGTAGGCCCATGGCCCCACATAATGCACGAAGAAATATATGCACACTCTAGCATTTAGTGATGAACGACTTCTGCTCAAGAGACCTTTACTTCAGACAATACATCCTCCAAACACAAGATATCAGATATGCCAAAGGTGCAGGTCGTTCTGACATCCCAGACTCCAGGCTCCTCTTCTAGTGCTAAAGGCCACCCCCCAGCTCTCCCCAGTTACACGTCAATTTCACGTCATGATCAGTTGCGCGCACATGTCGGGTAAAGGTTTCTGCTGACCCTGCAGACCTCCTCTATGCATCCCCCCATCTATGACACTCCTATGACTCATCGAGTGAACACCCACGTGTTCGCCTCTTTACATGCCTTCTTTTACGCCCATATGTTCTTATCTCTCTCTTTTCACTTGCTCCGCCTGGAGTGTAACGCCTACTGTATTCATTGCAATTATGTGATTTTACTATATATAATGTGTGATGTTAATAAAACTTCAGATATCCCTTCCTGAACCTTAGTGGTGATGGAACCCGATTCTCCCCTGGCTCGAGCCATTGAAATAAAGCCCTTTTGACTCAGATACCACGGACTCTGCCTCTCATTATATGAGCTATTCTTATTGTTATTAATGTATAGAAAAATGTCTAGGTAATTTTATTTACCACAGAACACAGCCGCAAGGAACTTCCAGGAATTGAAGAACTAGAACAATTAATACTTGCGGACTCTACTATACCGGACGCCAAGAACTTCCTAGACAAAGTCCAAGCCACCATCTCCACATTCAGTACCTTCGAACTGAATAAAAAAGCCAAAAAGATCCTAAAGGACATTAAATTCTACAAAGTAGAAAAAACGTATCCTTACCTCAACGAGGAATTCTACAACACTCCCTACAACCCCCCGAGAACCAAAAATTGGGGACGATTTAGAAATAACCAACGAGTTACTTTCTCGAATTCATCCAACACATCGGCCGAAGAATCTGACCCAGACGAGGGTTCCAGTCATTCACGACTACCCAACAGGCCACCGCCATTACTCCCCCAGGGTTTTTTAGAACGGGGACGAGGACGCGGCCAACCGCCTCTACGACACACAAGAACCCGCCAATACCAACCCCAAGTACCAGGAGACAGACAAACCCGCAACAGGTACTACCAATGGTGCCCGCCTCAATAACATCCACACCTATTGCTACCATAGGGGTTAATATGGCGCCGACATCAAACGCACATGAACTTGTTCCTATCTTCAACCTTTCGAATCATATTATGACCCCAGAGGAAACACACATCCTTTCTCGAGGGCTTAGCTTTGTCCCCACGGAAAGAACCAATTTTCTGGAACTACAATCCAGCCTCCTCAAATTCTTCAGACGTATCTGTCTCAAGCAATTTTTCCAGGACTCGTAGTCTGAGGAACCACTCATCCAACGATTCCATCCACCCTCTTCCTTCAACCCTCTGTCGACCAGTATGCCGCCGGAAATCTTGGCATTTGAATGATTAATTCTAAGGGACATTGCTGCGCTTCAAACACAACCACAATTTGTCCCATAGAATATCTCACTGGCTGAAAAACAGGCTCTTCTAGGTCTCAAAGACAATAAAAATCTCATCATAAAACCAGCTGATAAGGGCGGTGGAATTATGATTCTACAAGCTGACAAGTATGATCTGGAGGTTAAACGCCAACTGTGTAATGCTGAACACTACCGCCCCCACAAGAAAGACCCTCTACCTGAAATTAAAGAAAAAATCTGAGAACTCACCGAAGAAGCCAATATTATGGATATTCTGACCCAAAAGGAATTTCTTTTTCTTAACAACCAATACCCAAGAACCCCGGTCATATACGTCCTTCCCAAAATCCATAAGGACCTGAACAATCCCCCGGGTAGACCGATCGTATCCGACTGTGGATCTATTCTAGAACCACTAGGTAAATATCTAGATGCGATCCTGAAGGAATTCGTGCCACTAACAGATACCTTCATCAGAGACACCGCGCAACTGATTAACATTATCGATGATCTAGACTACGACGAAGAACGTGATTTGATGGTAGGATTGGATATCGAATCGTTGTACACTTATATCCCTCACCAAGAAGGCTTATGTGTCATTGAAACCCTGCTTCACACCAGACCATTGCCCACTAGAATTCCTACACAATTCATCATGAACTCCGTATCGCCCTCCAAAACAACTACTTCTTATACAAAGACACTTTTTATTTACAGATCAAAGGAGTCTCAATGGGCGCTTGCTTTGCCCCCAATTTTGCCATACTATACGTGCACCATCTCGAAAAAATGATTTTCCTCCAGCCCACTAACCCTTTCTACAGTAATATTAGTCTTTGGCGTCGCTACATCGACGATATTCTGTTGCTCTGGACAGGCACAAGAGAACACCTACGAACCTTCATGGATTGGCTAAATCAATCCCAAGATCACCTACATTTCACCAGTGAGTGCAAAACCAATGACCTACCCTTCCTAGACGTGACCATCCATGCCGAAGAAGGCAAACTGGGAACCCGTCTTTTCCGAAAAACCACTGAAAGAAACACCTTGCTGCAGTATACCAGCTACCATCCGAGAGGACTCAGGGATGGTCTGCCCTATGGGCAGTTTCTACGACTCAGGCGCAACTGCAAATGGCGCCATGACTATTTCAGGGAAGCAGATGTCCTGACCCGGAAGCTCCTCACACGCGGATATCCAAAAAAACTAATCACTCGGGCACGCAAGAGAGCATGGTACTGCCACAGAGAACACCTTCTCGCGCCTCAGACCAAACAACTTCTGAAGAGAAGCCCCTTTGTCTCAAAATTCTCCCCTAACAGCAACGAGGTAGCCAAAATAATCAAAAGAAACTGGTCCATCTTACGCCCATTCGCCCCCTTCAAGGATGAGCCTCTGTTCTCTTACCAACGGGGTGACAATCTCTCTACACATCTAGTACGAGCCATCACCTGGCCGGAAAAAAAACCTGAACAAAACAGCATCACTGCAGCATGGGGACTGCCCCCGGTCCTCGGACATTACAAATGCCAAAACTGCTCTCTATGCGAACTTACACTGAACACCAAGACATTCCAATACAAAGGAAAGGTACAGACCCTTAAGAGTCACACCAATTGCAGATCATCTAACGTAATTTATGCAATTGAATGCCCGTGTGGTCTCTTGTACATCGGCCAGACCACACACATGATCAAAAACAGGATCATACAGCACAAGAGCCGCATCAACTGTGAAGTGACTACATCACCCATGGTCCCGCATTTTCTGCTATTCAATCACAAAGACACGGACTTGAAATGGCAGGTCATTGAACAGATCGCTTTACCAACCAGAGGTGGCAACATTCACGCACTGTTAAATAAAAGTGACTCAGTGAACCAGGGGATGAACACTATTGACGAATGGAATAGCACCATTCTGATATGAACCTTCTCTTTGCTGCATGCCTTCTCCCCAACCCACTCTTCCCTGTGCTACTGACAAGCAGCTTACTTGCCTTAGTAACCCACTCATTAGGCAATCACTCTGACCATTATTGCATGAATGTACAATTTTGAATAACATCTGTACAACCTTTACCTCGGTGATTAGCCACTCCTCTATGTTGTCTCTTACTGTAACTTTTACGATGTAATGTAAATGTGAATGTCGACATTTTTACATAATTATCAAGGTCTACTGCATGAATGTTGATTCCAGGCCATCTTACACATACAGGACCTGGGCACGTATATATGCTGTCACTTTATGAAGCTGGCTTTCTATATTAACAACGCTACAAATATGACTGTATTACAACGTTGTTACACGCCTCCAAAAATGGGCCATTCTTCTACTCGGACATCTCCCCAAGCAATTCGCCTAACGCTACCTCTTGCTCATACCGCTGTCCACCCCTTGCTCATCCCTTTCCAGCAATCGGACACTCTGGCCGACTGGGAACTCTGATGACACTCCCACACACTCTCGTGGGTTGTACAGACCAGCGTCCCAGTTACCAATGATGCCTCGCGTCATTCCTTACCGGGGCCCTATCCAAGCCTCCCTAACACCAGTGGGTGTTTCTGCTTGCCGGATCCAATCCCGATATGTATACCACGAGTAAGCAGTCGGTCACCATAGCGACTGAGCGCTGCCACTCGATTCAACTCACTGCCGGAATTGAAGACGGTAAGACGCCACGGCGGCCCCTCCGTACTTTGCGATTCCTACTTGTTCTCTATAGGCGCTTTTCTGATCCAGGCTCTCTGTCCCCATAGATTCATCCCTTCACCGTGTGATTCATATGACAGCTTGAAGGTAAGACGCTGAGGTTCTCTCAGCGCGTTTCATTTGTGTTTTTTTAAATCTAAGCCCCGAGATCGTTGCTCCAACCCCCTCCCTCCCTTCATCTCACAAGATAACCGTTCTCCTTGCCGCCGAAGTGGACGTTCCTACGCCACCTGACGGCCCTTGCCTTTACTGGACTACTCGCTACCCCAGGAAGCTGCTGGTGAGTAGTGCTTATGCCCGCCCTACACAGACCTTCTCCCTTTAAATCGTAATTCATGCCTGATATATATACATATATATTTTCAGTTCTGCACGTGCCACCCGGATCAGGACCACCACAGGCTTGACTCCAATTGAATCCTCTCATACTGGTCCGATAATTACTGATCGATGGTAAGCACCTCTAACCCCCCTTTCCCATGACCTCAATCCAGTTGCTTGACTTCCCCTTACCCTTGTCTCCCTTCCTTCCCACACAGAACTGTACCCAGCCCACCATGTCCTAAAGATGATCCTCATTTACACGGGTCGAAACGCCGTCGACCAAACAGCCAGACTCTAGGCGCCCCTCCACAGTGGTTCTCCTTACAAATACTGAACTAAGACACCATTATTGAACCGGAAACCATTGTGTACCTTCACTATATATATTTGCACCTTGCGCCGTTCACGCTGTATTCTCTGTCACTTGCGCTGCCGCAGTGTCACAACCCACTGCACTCGTGCACCTTGTACTACCTTTTGGGCTGATATTTGCTATTTGTTTATTTGTTCACACAGTGCTGTAACCAATTGTATTTATCTGTCCCCCTTTTCTTTGAATTATAAATATAAAATGATGCTTTTTAGCACTACCATGAACAAAATAACTGACTCCTTGATCTTTTCAGGATAATACTGTATAGATATCCTTACCAAGTATTGTTTACTAACGTGTTTAATAATGCCATTTGGGATATTGTTTTGTATACACAAGGCCTCTATCCAGCATCACCAGCACACCTGCTCTGCCTAGACAAAGCTCACAATTGTTTTTGGGCTGATAAATGTGTTACTGAATTTGAGCTTCAACTCGGGCATGACTTAGTTGTAACTATTCTCTGAAACTGCCTCCGGCACCCAGCTGTTTAGGGTTAGGACAGGGTCAGAGAATATTTGCAAGTAAGCAACTTCAACTCTGGCAGCTTGCCAGCGCCATTTGTAACTATTCTCTGACACTGCCTCGGGCACCCGGCTGTTTAGGGTCAGGACAGGGTCAGAGAATAGTTGCAAAAAGTAAGCAACTTCAACTCTGGCAGCTTGCCGGCGCCATTACCTGCCTTAATTTTGTAAGTGCATCCTGTGGAGGTTTAATTTTGG
Organism: Lissotriton vulgaris; assembly: GCF_964263255.1. Classification (NCBI taxonomy): domain Eukaryota; kingdom Metazoa; phylum Chordata; class Amphibia; order Caudata; family Salamandridae; genus Lissotriton; species Lissotriton vulgaris. Next base: position 990,592,767 of record NC_141698.1, read on the forward strand.
TGACAGGAGCATCCTGCTAGAATGTAAATCCGCCCACGAGCTGATTTGCGGATTTTTCGGCAATTTTGAGTGATTCGCGGATACGGATAACGAATTTGCTGAAAATCCACAAATTCCGTGAGCGGAACGGATTTTGCACCCATATTTAGTTCTCTCAATAGTAAACCACTTGATAAACGGCTAGTCCCCTGTTTTTTGTCATGTTGGAGTAGATTGGACACAATCAAAATGATGTTGCTCCCCAATATTAACTTTTACCTGTCCATGCTACCAGTAAAACTTCACCTGAAGTTTTTTAAGACCCTTAATAGTGGTTTGAGTACATTTCTCTGGAACTGTCGGAAAGCCTGTATTTCATTGGCCTTTTAGTTTCTTCCTAAAGATAAAGTGGGTGTTCATTTCCCTAACTTCCGGCAATATCACTCCTCTTTTCTACTTCACCAAGTGCTATCATGTTTATTTGCTTCAGAAGAAGATCCCACTTCTGTCTGGCATAGATTGGAGGAATCTCTCACTTCCCCATTCCCTTTCTCACTGTTAGCCAGTTTTACTCATCCTCCTCGCTCTTTTAATTATCCGACTATTTCAAAATGTATTTCTACCTTTCACCCAGTTGAGTGTAAATCTTCCAGCCCTTCACAAATGTTTTTAGACTCACCTCTGGGGTTTAATAAGCCCATCAAGTTCTCAAACCGCACTATTTATTGGAAATAATGGGCCAATAAAGGGATCCTTCTGGTTAAGCACCTAATACAGGATTCTATCTTTCTCTCCCCACAAGAGGTTCAATCTAAATTTGACCCACCTGTTTCCTCACTCTTCAAATATGATTCTTTAAGGCAGCTCTTGACAAATCAGCTTTCCCTCCTTTCTGGATCTCCCCTCACATCTCCAGATCCCCTGTTAGAACCTTTACCCATTATTCCTTCCATTTGGGCCTCTCATATCTACAAATATCTTCATTTTTCCTCTCATAGCCACCCTAAAAGCAAGGTTGAGCTCTTATGGGAATCCGATTTACAGCGTACCCTCTCTATACACACATGGAACTCTCTTTGGACACGCATACACCACACCTCATGTACTGCTAGTACTACTCAGACTCTATATTATTTTTCTCAGCAACTATTTTTAACTCCAATAACTCTCTCCAAATTTAGTTCAGACATATCTCCGCATTGTTGGTCATGTCTCAATACTTCGCGCACATTAATGCATTCCTTTTTTTTTCATTGCCCGATTTTGGACCAAGGTATGCCAAATCAGTCTCCTCGATTTGCTCTATTAAATTTCTCTTTGATATTTATTCCATATTCCTGGGAAGTAGTTCTATAAATTGATTTGGATCACACAACGTGGGCATTTTTGTGGGCCTGTTAATTGCTATTGCTTTTCAGGCAATTACTTCTAATTGGAAAGATGCCACTGAGGTCTGTTTCTCTGCCTGGTGGAACCTTCTTTGCTACCATCAGTGATTGTATAGACCTTTGGTCAATACCTCTCAACAACTTATTCAGAAGGAAGCCTTCTGGTCTCCACTCACCAATCATGTATACTCATCTGCACTACGTAATAAGGACAGCACCTTTGTTAATCAACCACCATGAATATTTGATTTCTTTCACTTTTTACAAGTATTCTATATGTGATTGTATAGTTTTTACTCTGTTTTAGGAACTTCTATGATTGCTTTTATGTAGTAGTTTTCAATATACTATTGGATAAGGATATTCTCATGTTTTCTTTTCATTCTTTTTTTCATTCTCTCTTTCCTTTGTTATTTCCCCTCTCTGTTTCGTTTTCTCTCTCCCCTCTCTTTTTCTAATTTTCTCTCTTTTTCTAATTTTCTCTCTTTTTCTGGTTTTTCCCCTTTTCAGAAAATTGCAAAACGCTACTTATATATATAATTCTTTCTTTATTCGGTTTTAGACATTGCAAAACCATAAAAGCAACATAATAAATTATACATTTACATGTTTAAAAATATCAGGTCTGTCATAAAGATGTTTTTTTAACAAAATTCTAAGATATTAAAAGAATCAATTTCAATTAAATAATTCAGCTTTTAAAGATTGTTCCTGTGCCTTATAATACATTTTAAGAAGTTTAATACATGATAACAAGTGCTTTCAGAATCTAACATTTGTAGGGATAACATGGCGGGACGACATTGTCTAAAACCCCAGCGTTTTAACAGGAGAAGTAACCAGATTTGTCTGTGGGTATTAAAATATTTACAGAACAATATGGTATGTATGCAGGACTGTGGCGACATGTCATCACATGGGCAATGAGCCAAAGTTGGTTCCCATGTATTCTTTACTGGGAAGGCTACGAGTCTATGAAAAAGGTTGAATCTAAACCTTGTCAGAAGCATCTTGTCGTAAGTACTGATCTCTAATGTCAGATAAGGCTGGATTTGCGGGGTGAGCTGTACCATGTTTGCATGTAATACAGATTGTTTAGATGATACCAGAGTAATCCTAAGGGTCTCTAAATGATTCAGGGCTATTTGCTTCAACTCTTTCTTTGATACTTCAGTTAGCTTGTCAGGTGTAAGATAGTACTTTTCTAGACCCAGGTCTAGAAAGAAGTGCCTGACATAGGTAAGCCATGTTATTTTGTACGCGCCGTCCAGCGCCATGGAATCCACTAAGATGTTTTTTGTCAGCGCGTTTTTGTCCGAGACCCAAATGCGCCTCCAAAGTAACAATGGTTGGACCCTTATCAGGTCTTCTAAATATGGGATTCCTAATTCTACATGACAGGCATAGATAGAGGAGCATTTTGGAGCACATAGGAGAAATCTCATGAAAGCGTTCTCTACTATCTGGAGAGAACCAACATCTGCATGGCCCCATACCCCCGCCCCATACAATGCAATTGCTTGACATTTCGCTGCGTAGATTTTTAGCAGTTCAGCTGGTGGTCTCCTTCCAAGTCGTTGGGAGAAGTTCATCAGTGCTACGATTGCTCTCTTAAAAAGATGCCTCCTGGCCTCAATGGCTGCTTTCCAGTTTAACCTTTCATCGATCATTATGCCCAGATAGGGGTACTGGGGAGTCCTCCCAAGTTTTTGTTCATTTAAATAAATGTTCTTGGTTCGTTTTCGTCCTCCACCGGCCACCATAACAAATGTTTTTTTAACGTTTACATTTAAGTCTAAGGCACTCATAAAATCAGCGTATTTGGTCAGGGACTTCTGAAGTTCAATTGGTGTGCGGGCTAGGATGACTGCATCATCCGCGTAGAGTGGAGTGGGGATCATGCGTTGGTTTAATCTGGGGAGGTCCTGCCCCCCTCTCAGCATCGCCTCCTCCAGTCCGTTTGTATACAACGAGAAGAGAAAGGGGGCCAGGACACACCCCTGCCTGACTCCCCGCTCCACTCTGAAAGACGCGGTAAGTTGCCCTTTTGTGCCATAGAGCACTCTTGCAGAAGCCTCTGCATATAATTCTCTCAGGAAATCCAGGAGGGTGGGATCCACCTCCATGTTTCTCAAGAGAGTCCATAGCTTCGCATGAGATACGCAATCAAACGCAGCGGACAATTCAACGTATACCATGTACATTGCCCCCTGCTTTGCATGAATGTATTTGGACACGATCATACTTAGATTAAGGGCCTGTTCTACAGTTCCGAAACCTTCCCTAAATCCAAATTGTAGGTCGGATAGAATGTTGCTATCATGTGCCCATTGCTGTAGCTGCTCGAGTACTACTCTGCCGACTACTTTGCCCAGAGAGTCCAACAATGAAATGGGGCGATAACATGTCACGTCCTGGCGGTCCCCCTATTTGAAAATTGGCACCATAATTGAATTTGACCAGGACTCCATCAATCCCAGTTTCGCTGCTGAGGTACATACTGTTGTAAGTATGGGGGCCCAGAGGTCTGGAAGATGTTTAAAAAGGTCTACTGGGACCCCATCAGGGCCAGGTGCTTTACCACCTTTACTTGATTTTAACGCCTGAATTACATCGGGTATGTCAAATTGTAAGGGAATTTGAAATTCGACCGGGGGAAGAGAGTGATCTAGATCTTCAATCGGGGATGTTAGTTTAAATATTTTTGAGAAATGATTTACCCAAATTTCCTCCTCTATGGCCACTTCTATCTTCGGGCTGTTAGAATCAGATAGGAAGGGGGTCTTAACTATCCGCCAAAAGGACTCACTGTTTTTCATAACTGCACTTTTATGAAGATCATTCCATAGTGCTTGTTTTAGCTCTTGTTTTCTCAGCTTCCTAGCCTTGTTATATTGGAGCCTGAGATGCTGTATCTGTTGCTGAACTCTATGTGGTTGTTTAAGGGCCGTTTTTAGGTTAGTTAACGCCACAGTGCAGTCGTTTGAACTATCCTGTTAAGGTTGGCTTAGTTGAATTTAAATTTCTGGTCAGAAATCCTTTTGTTTTTTCTAAGATTATCTTGAAATTTTCAAGAACTACCTCATCCTCTACTGAAAGATCTAAACATTTTATTATGTTAGGGTATGTTATCTTTATCAGTTTCTCAGTTAGTTGAGTGGAATCGATCTTTACCCATTTCAGGGTATACCCGTTATTCTTTCCGAGTTCTATCTTATTTTGGGATAGGGTATTTGCTATAGTTGATGTTTGGGTTTCTAGATCATTCAGATTAACATCTAATCTAAGGGCACAATGGTCACTTAGGATGTTATTCATGAGTATAAAATCCCTAGTTAGATGTCTTAATCCATCCGTCAAGAGAATGTAATCGACGGTGGTCTCATATCCCCTCCCTAGATATGTTGGATCTGGGAGATTCTGAGTAGAGTCGGTTTTATTTGCTATTGTCAATTCTAAATCTAGAAGGAGATTGTTCATAGCTGTCCCCGTTCTTACGTGGGGAAAGTGCATGAGAGGGTTGTCATGCTCATCCACTATTCCACAACTCCGCATGCCCGAACGTGGGCAGGGGTGTAGGTTGAAGTCCCCTCCCCATAATAAATGGACAGTCCCTTTTTTTTCCGTACAGTTGGCTTAAATGTGCAATTTTGGCCTGAATTATTAGAAGGATGGTGCAAAAATGGTCATCATCTAAAGTATTATAAAAGTTTATTAGTATGATAGTTATTTTTTTTCCTGCTGAAAGACAAAGTAATTGGAAATTTGGGGCAGATTCTGTTTTTAATACCTTAAAGTTTTTTATGGTATTTGCTATGTAAGTAACCAAGTCTCCCTTAGGCCTACCCGCATTACTTGGGAGGGCTGGAGAGAAGTACGTTTTATAGCCCAAAAGATGTAACTCCTTCATTGCCCATGTCTCTTGTAGACAAATAATTTTTCCTTCCTCTAGGAAGTGAGCAGCGGAGCCATCCTCTATTTTAGGGCGGAAGCCTGCAATGTTCCAAAAGATGACCGACAGATATTGTATTTTATTCTCTGAAATCATCGTCCCTATAAGATCTGAGGATAGGATGATTTGCTCGATGTTTGGATTTTCTACTAATGGTCAATCGACCATTTCTAGGCCACTGAAATGATTCATGGTTGGTATACCCGACCAATTATCCCAATGTGGTGTTTCCCTATAGGTGGGTCTGTATGGTCGCTGTGGCGGCCCACCCCACTGCTCCCATTCTCTACCTCTATTCCTTGGGCCCACGATCTGCCATGGGCCCTCGTGGTTTTGATAGTTGGGCTCCACAGCCCGCCAGTAGCTATTGTGATCATTATAGCGCGGGGTTATTTTAGGTCTAGGGATATCAAGTTCCCAAGGCTGGAGAACTGCTTTACGCCAGGAGCTATCAAATTCCTGCAGGTTGTTGTTATCATGTCTTTTGGGATAGAAAAAAGATAGATGCTTTGTATCTATCCCACTGCTTGTGCTATGATGTTCCCATGAGCAAATATATTCGACTACTTTGGGATCCTCAAAGGTGATCACAATGCAATCTCCCTGTATGATTTTTTTTCCCTGACCTACCCATGGGGTCCTACATACAGTTAATATCCTACTTGACCAGTTAGGGGGAATCGGGCGGTTTGTATTTAACCAGTATTGCGCCTTATTTTGTAAGGACCAGTTAGGTTCTGCACCCTGCCCGCCAGTTCTGGTACGCCAGTCATCACCACCACATATGGGGATGCCTCAGGTGGCATATTGACGGGGAATCTACCCTCATGTGTTCCCCTGGTTCCTCCCTTACTTACTGGTGGGTTTGGTGTTTTTTGAGCAGGTGTTTTTGGGGCTGGTGTTTTTGGAGCTATAATTTTTTGAGCTGGTGTATTTACAGCTGGTGTTTTTGGAGCCATTGTTGTCTGAGATATGGACGTTTTGTCTTTTGGAAGAGGTTTCTCCACTGTAGGGGCCTTTGGTAGTTTGTTTTTTAGAAGGTGGGCACACTAAAGTTGTAGTTTTGTTTTGTAGAGTAGGTGCGGCCACTTTGTTTATCCCCATTTTTTGAGGCCCTTGGATCGGCTTTAGTATTGGAGGATTTGTAAGCTTAGATAAGTGTTTCTCAATGTTTGATAGTCTACTTTGTAAGGGAAGAAAGAGCGAGTTTAGTAAGGCAGCTATTCTGTTTACCAAGTCTGAAATGTCATATTCTTTACAGAGGGATGGAAGAACAGGTGAGCCTGAGGTGGTAATATCTGGAGCGTTGTGTAGGGAATGCTGTACCAACACGTGGCGGTCGGTATCATCAACTATTTGCAAAGTTTCCCCTACCGTGTTTGAGCTTGCAGGTAATTCGACAGTGTCCTTGACTATTGTGTTTTCTCCCTTTTCCTTTTCCTTTCTTTTCTTGATTGCCCCCTCCCTCCTCCCTCTTGCTTGTCTTACTTCCTCTGGTGGATAGTCAGGTAAGATTTCAGGTGTTTTTTCTGAGTCTGAATCTGAGGTCAATAAGGATAGTTGGGAGGCTGAGAGATCTACAACATTTGGAAGACTGAGCCTATTATTGCCTTGTGATAGTTGCGTTAAATTATCACCTGTCTCGGGTGTTCTTGCTGCAGCCAATAGGCCCATGGAGGATCGTCTTGCAATAGCAAGATCGATAGATACTCTATCCTTGATCAGACTAATGCTTTGGTCTATGAACGAGTTTGCCTTAGTAATAAAATCATCCATGGGCCCTAACAGCTGCTCGCCAACCCCACCTTTTTTTGGTTTTTTTTGTTTGCTACCCCTTGTATTCATTTTTGATAGAAAAGGTGCACGAGGAGATTGTGGAGAGTCAGTAGCTAGACAGTTTTTTGTAACAGTAGATAGAGTAAGTATATACAGGACTGATCCGTGTAAGCAGGACCTAGTCTAGTGGCCCGGTCCGGTCCGGTCTCTCACGTTCTCGAACGGCTTCAAACGGCCCGCTTTTTGCCCGGTCTTCGCCCCGAGCTCCGTCCGGCGTCGCAGTGGGGCTTGCGTCAGTTTAGTACCTGGAGGCAGTGGGCGTGGCCACCAGGGGAAGAGGCACCAGCTGCGGTGTTTGATGAATGTTGAGCCTCGCAGTCCCCCGGTCGGTTTCCTTTAGCAATGACCCCCGCAGAATCCTCTACCTGGAAGTCCTCACGCTAGGAGCGGCTGCAGATTCTGCCGACTGCGGAATACGCTCACACCAGCTGGGCACACCAGGGAGGAAGTGCAGATCGCCAAAATTAATCACTTCTAGCAGGCAGGTAGAAGCTGTTCATAAGCGGCACCCGCGAAGCGGATGTCGCAAAAAGTAAAGTAGGTGGGAGGCAGTGGGCGTGGCCGCCGGGGGAAGAGGCACCAGCTGCGGTGTTTGAGGAATGCTGGGCCTCGCAGTCCCCCGGTCGGTTTCCTTTAGCAATGACCCCCGCAGAATCCTCTACCTGGAAGTCCTCACGCTAAGAGCGGCTGCAGATTCCGCCGACTGCGGAATACGCTCACACCAGCTGGGCACACCAGGGAGGAAGCGCAGATCGCACCAGGTCGCCAAAATTAATCACTTCCAGCAGGCAGGTAGAAGCTGTTCATGAGCGGCACCCGCGAAGCGGGTGTCGCGAAAGGTAAAGTAGGCGGGAGGCAGTGGGCGTGGCCGCGGGGGGAAGAGGCACCAGCTGCGGTGTTTGAGGAATGCTGGGCCTCGCAGTCCCCTGGTCGGTTTCCTTTAGCAATGACCCCCTGTAATGGCTGCCCTTTTCTGGCTCTTTTGAGAGGGAGAATGATGGAGAGTGACTCCAGCCTATCATCCCCATAGTATAGGGAGTAGGACTATAGACAGGACCCCTGTCTTACATATATTAGGGCATTTTCGTGTCACTTTCCTTAATGTAGGGCTTATGAATTTAAGTTAGGGGATAGATATATAAGTATTAGTCATGATTTGCCCATTTTTGTTAACATGCTAGGATATTTTCCATGGAGTTACGCATATTGTGGGCTCCGTAGGCCTTAAACGAGACAGACTCCATTTTGCTTTCTGCCCGGTAGCTCGAGAAGGCTTTCTAGGTGAAGTGTAATGTTTAGTTTTAAGCTGTTGTTCGCTTGGAGAGAACCGGCTCAGGCTGGCCCTTATCGAAGGAATGTATTTTTCTCCACTCCGAAGACACAACTTCAGGCCGGCCGGCTGGGAACGTGTCCTTGGTACGGGGAGGTACAAGAATTTGGTGGGCGGCAGGTTACTGGCCGTAGCTTTCCATGAAGGAACGGGCTTTGATATTAGCGAAGGTGTTAGTCAGTTGTGAGTTAGTTCGTAGGCGGCATCTAGCCGTTAGCATCTCTGCCATTAATCATCTTATGGCGGACAGTCGCCATCTTTGAAGTCCGAGAAAGATTTAAGACCGAAACTCTCTGAGAAAGACTGAAGGAGAATTAGCGCGGAGCGCACTGCTACAGAGAGAGAGAGACGGTAGCTAATAACCAGCAAGGTTCCGGTGCCCTGGAGGGAAGCAGACGAGGTTGAGCCTAGCGGTGCAGACGTGTACTTGTGACGGATGGGGTGTGACTGCAAGGCGAGCCAGGACACAGAGACGAGAAGGGAACCTAGATGACTGCCGAGTCCAGACTTCATATTAACCAGGTGACCTCCGTCCTTTTCCCACTTTAATCTTTACCTTTTCTTTGCAGAAGTTATGTTGCATAGTAATGTGATTTGTGTTTATTGTCAATAAATATCCTAATTCTTATAGAATTATCGTGTGCCTCGTGTTCCTGTTCAATCTCGGTAAATGCATCTTCTAGTCAGGAATTGTTTATGTGAGCGGATGTGAAATCCCGATCAGGTAAATGGTGATCGAACAAAGAGGAAGTGAGTGGACCTTTGATGCCAAGAATAGGAGGTACACTGTATAATTTGGAAACAGTACTCAAAGTTATTATTATAGTTTTACCCCGGGTAGGTAACTGAGACTTTGTCCCGATAACTGTTCATAGGAATGTGGTCGTCGTTGATATACGGCGTTAGTGAGAACACTGGGGAGGACTACCAGTGCCGATACCCACAGGATTGTGGCTTGAATAAGTGAGAGCGCTAGGGGGTCGAACTAGCGTGGAGATCAACAGGATTGTTGGTCATTTGGAAACGGGAGCATTGGGTTCTGCAGGCCCATGTGTAGTCGCACCGGATTGTGCGCAATATCTGCCCTAGGGTAGACCGGTCTGGGTCGGGGTGGCCGCGAGACCAACCGATGTGAATAAGATATTGTAGAAAATCTATGCATGTGTATTGTTATTCCCCATCCTTAGGTGTGATTTGTATATATTTCTGTATATCTACCCATTGTGAGTATATTCTAAGGAGGGAAGGTGAGTACGTTTTGGCTGGGTTATAAGAGGCCCCTGGGGGCTGATCTCATCTAAGCGGAAAATCCGGCCATAACATCTGGCGTCACGAACTGTTTACGAAGCCTGTGTGCATTGTGTTGGTTTAATCTTGTTGGTTTGCGCTCGGCTTATACGTATTGAATTTTGTTTATAGTTGTATATATAATTTTTTGTGTGTCGATATGTTTGTGAAAAAATCGTCGTCGGTTTTCAAGTTACCGATTCAGATTCCCGGCTGGGAATGTACCCCTTACGAGGCCTTGGCCCGTGAGTGGGCTGATTCTACTGGTTTGAGTGAAAATTGGTCTTCATGCTTGGAGCAGGCGGAGCCTGCCGATGTGGTATCGTGCTTGCAGAAAGCGCCAGTAGTGAAGGGTGATGAGCTTCCTATTTTAGGACGCAGAGGGTGGATTGTTCTTAATGCATACAGAATATTGCATGAGAAGTTTGTTCAGCTACAGAAGCGGTTTAAAGATATGGAAGGACAGTGTGTTGAATTACAAAATGCACATACTATGTTGCGTTGTCAAAATAAATTGCTTGCCGACAAACTTGAGACATATCAGACCATTGCCGAAAGAGCTGCGGTCCGTATTGCACGATATAAGTATAAACATCGTCGTGGTCGTGTATCTACACGCAAAGTGCGTATGGTTGTAGCGAAAGCTGGAATGGATTGGAACCCCGATGAGTGGGACGGTAATATCTGGGATTCTCATACTTCTGACTCCTCGGCAGAGGAGGGTGACAAGCGCGAGTCTTCTCGCTCCGGACGTGATTGTAAATCTGCTTCGTGTACTGATATGGGTCCCGACACCGACCGTGCTCGTTCTTCCCGTTCGGATGACGTGGCTTGCACTGATTGTGCTACTAAATCTAAGACGCAGGCTTCCTCGGAAGCTCTTCCTGAAGTTTCTGCTCACCCTGTTTTTCGACGAAAATTACAACAAGCCCCTGGTAACCCGGGTGGTATAGCTTTAGATTGTATTGAAGATTTTACTCAGCAGGAGGTTAGTGACATTTTACAACGATTTCGACAACGGCCTGGTGAGGCCTTGCTTACCTGGATGGTGCGTCTTTATGAACTTGGCGCTGCCGGTATTATGCTTGATGCTGTTGATTGCTTACGATTTTGCTCTTTAAGTTCGGATTCTACAATTCAGGATCATTTTCGAAATTATAATGGTGCTGGTCAAATTACTTTGCTCCAGCTGGCGTCTGACGGCTGTAATCATAAATATCCAACTGAATCTGATTGGCCCACTGATGAGAAACCGTGGTACACTTTGCGCGATGCGTCGCAACGTTTAAAGGAGGAAGTCATGAAAACGGCTATCTTTCTTAGTACTGCCGATAGGTTGTTGGATGGTCTTTTAACATCTTCTGTGCGCAATCGCATTATCCGTTCTTCTCCTGTTGCTTACAAGCAGGTCATGATGACTTTATTGATTAATTGGAGTCAAGTGGAAGCAGGCACACCGGTCCCCATCCCATGGACAGACCACCATCTTGTCCCCTTTACCATAGGGAATCAAGAACCGGCTCCGTTTGACCCTCCAGCTGATAAACACCCTAGGCGGAGATGGGCAGCATTCTCCCAACCCGCATTCAATTTGGCTCTAACGGCCAAAGGTCATCCTGGCGGAATAGGTGTGGCAGACATCAACTCCAACCTAGACCAACGCATTACAGAGGCCTTGGATCTGGTTGCTCCACTTGGTGCGGCCAAATTGGGGGGCCGAGCAAAGAGATCTGCTCTCTGGTTTAATGCTGATATGCGGGTGGCAAAAGCAGCGTGTAAAAGGGCTGAAAGGCAATGGAGAGTAGCATATTCCATCTCCACTAAAGCAGAGTATACTAACCGCAGGCGTAGTTACCATAAATTACTACGGAAGGGCAAATCGGCGTACTTCTGCACTAGGATTGAAGGAGCTGAGCAGTCCACCAAAGAACTCTTTTTAATCTACAAGTCCATCACCATAGGCAAGTCTGCGGCATGCCCCCCGAAACTCTGCACGGTGGAGGGTTGTGATCGAGTTGCAGAATTTTTCACTAACAAAGTTACTCACCTTTACAATTCCTTTCCTCGGCAGGCAATAAACGCTCCCACATGGGGGAAGGGTGTCAAAAAGACGGGAGTACGAAAGCTTACCTCCTTCCTCACCCCGCCCACAGAAGAGCTAATCCGCATTTGCGGGTCAATTAAATCTGGCTCTCCAAGAGACCCGACGACCCCTAGTCGGCTTAAGGGCAGCTTGCAGGTGCTTGAACCTTATGTTCGCAATCTACTCGATTCCTCTTTTCTGTCCCAGAGTGTCCCCAGGGCTTGGAAGCGGGCATTTGTACTCCCCCTGCAAAAAAAGGCCAATGTGAATTTCGAGAAATTCGACAATCTCCGCCCCATTTCCCTTCTGCCCTACATGGCCAAAATAGCGGAGAAAATTGCTAACACGCAACTGATGCAGTTCGTGGAGGAGGCATCGCTACTCCACGACTCACAATTTGGCTTCCGTCCCCGTCACTCAACGGAATCTGCACTTCTGGCGGCGGTGGAGGCACTCCGACAGGGTGTGGATGAGGGCCAGACTATGGCTCTGATCCTACTCGACTTAAGTGCAGCATTCGACACTGTAGCACATACCACCTTGCTACAGTGTCTGAGTGAAGGAGGGGTCACATGTGCTGCGCTTGGTTGGATTAAGTCCTTCCTGTCTGATAGATGCTTCCAAGTCAGGATGGGAGAATGCTATTCGAGGGAGATCGAGTTGGGCCAGGGCGTACCTCAGGGTTCGTCCCTGAGCCCGACTTTATTCAATATTTACGTCTCCCCGTTAGCAGCCATCGCGGAGGGCCACGGTCTCCACCTGGTGTCCTACGCCGACGACACGCAGTTGGTCGTCTCCCTGTCTCGTTCCCCCGGCCTTGCGGCGGACATCTTCAGGAACTGCATGCAAGATCTTGCAGCCTGGATGTCCGCACACTGTTTAAAACTGAACAGCAGCAAGACCGAGGTGATCGTGGTGGGGGGCGGGCCTTCTGCGTGGTCGCCTGCGTGGTGGCCACCCTGCCTAGGTGAAGCTCCCACTCCCAGCCTGGAGGCCAAGAATCTTGGCATGTGGCTTGATAAGGACCTCGCCTTTGGCCCGCAGGTTGGCCGGGTGACAGGGGTGTGTTTCGGTGTCTTGAGAACTTTGAGGAAGGTTCTTGATCTGCTTCCCATCTCGGCTCGTAGGACGCTGGTGCACGCCCTGGTCACCTCGCGCCTAGACTATGGTAACCTGCTTTATTTGGGGGCTTCAGGCAAGGTCATGGGGCGCCTTCAGGTGCTCCAAAATGCCGCAGCACGGCTCGTGCTAAGACTCCCGAGAAGGTCTCCCTCTAAACCCGCTCTCCAAGCTCTCCATTGGCTTCCGGTGGAGAAGAGAGTTGAGTTTAAGGCCCTCTCAACGTGCCATCGCATTCTGAGCGGCAAAGCCCCTGTGCCACTTCAGAGTTTGGTGTCCCACTATGAGCCCACCCGCAATTTACGGTCCTCTCAGACGGGACTACTTGTGGTGCCCAGAGTTAGGAAGGCGCGGATGGGGGGGAGATCTTTCAGATACCTTGCTCCCAAGTGCTGGAATATCTTGCCCCCAGACTTGCGTCTTGAGCCATCAGAGGCCCTGTTTAGGAAAAAATTAAAAACTTTCCTTTTTAGCAGGTAGTTCCTGGGGGAGGAGGGATGGCAATTGCTCACTTATCATAGCGCGGGGACACGCCTTCTGGCGTCACCAGGCGCTTTAAAAATGTCCAAATAAATAAATAATCAAACTGGCAATCCTTTGTCTGCTGTGCTTGAGTCTGTTCGTCAGCTTAGTGAGCTGGGTGAATGGTTTAAACCTGAAAGACAATCTCGACCTGAGGGTCGTACTGGTGGTGACTATAAGTTCTCTAGACGTGACATGTTTCTTGCTCTCGTTGCTGATGGTGTCAAAAGGGAGGACATTGACGGTGAGCCTAACAATCGCTTATGGGACATGTTTCGCAAGCGTGGTTTGGATCGAAAGGAAGGTGCCCGTCGTGTGCGAAAGAATGAGTATGACCGTGGGTCGGATGACAGTGGTGATGAGAGGCGACGTGTGAATTCTGATCGCCGTGATGATCGGCGTTATGAACGTGATGGATCCCCTCGTCGTAGTGATGGGAGGGGGAGAGAGGATGACCGTGATAGGGGAAGAGATGATTATGTTTCCAACAGACGTAAAGATGAAAGGAGTTATTCCCCTGACATGAGAAGGAGAGAGGATCGTAACAGACTTTCTGACCGTAATTCTCAATTTTTTGAACGTGACACTAATCCATTTCGTACTGGAGATGGATATGAACAAGATGTTTTGGTACCAAAGAAATCTGAGAGCATTTACCCTGATTTGTCTTGGCTCGCAGAACGCGGGAAAACTGACTAGGAAATAGGTCAAGCTCCGGTACACAGGTGGGCTCACAGAGATAACAGACCCTATGTAGATATTGAGATTTTTTGGAAACATCGTAATATCCAAAGGGCCCGAGCATTGGTTGATACTGGGGCGGAGGCCACTTTAATTCATGGTAAGTCGAGAAAATTTCATGGACAGTCTTTTACGATTACTGGTTTGGGCGGTAAAGAGACACCCGCAGTTCAAACTGCTCTCGAAATTAAAATTGGTAGGATTCCTCGTAGAGAATACTCTGTGTTGGTTGTCCCACTTTTGGAATTCATAATTGGAATTGACATTTTGAAAGGAATGACTTTACATTTGGATGATGGTTGTTATCAATTTGGAACTAGACAGTACATTTCGACCAGACCTGTACGGGTTGGCCGCTTACGCATACCACCTATTAAAATACCTTTAGCCACGAAAGTGATTTCGCAAAAGCAATATCGTATCCCAGGTGGTCATGAGGAAATTTCTGCTACTATTCAGGATTTGGTTGACGCGGGAGTCATAACTCCGGTCACATCTGCTTGGAATAATCCTGTTTGGCCCGTGCGCAAAAGTGACAATTCTTGGCGCATGACTGTTGATTATCGAGAATTGAATAAACACACACCTAAATTGACTGTTGCAGTGCCTGATATTGTCACGCTAATTCAGAGAATTCAAAAGCATCCAGGTACGTGGTATGCTTCTATCGACATTGCTAATGCCTTCTTTTCAATCCCGATTGCCCCTGAATGTCAGGAACAGTTCAGTTTTACATGGAATTGACGTCAAATGACGTTCCGGAGTCTTCCTCAAGGCTATGTACACAGTCCTACAATCTGTCACCGGCTGGTGGCGGAGCATTTGTCTGAAGTGCCCATGAATCCACGAATTCAAGTCTGTCATTATATTGACGACATTTTGATTCAAGGTGAAACGCAAGATCTGGTACAGTCCCATTTAGATCAGATCATTGACTGTTTGCGAGCGAAAGGCTGGGAAATTAATCCTGACAAATTACAAAGTCCATCCCAGAATGTGAAATTTTTAGGTATCAATTGGCATGAAGGTCACAGAGAGGTGATCCCACAGGTAAAACGTAAAATTCTTGATTTTGCAGTTCCCAGAAACAGGAAAGAGGCTCAATGCTTTATTGGTTTGTTTGGATTTTGGCGCCAGCATATTCCCCATCTAAGTCAGATTTTGGCTCCATTGTATCGGGTCACTCGTAAAAAGAATGCGTTTGAATGGGGTGAGTCTCAACAAACTGCTTTTAATTTGGCTAAAGAAGCTATTCAGTATGCCTTGGATTTGTGGCCCGTGAGTGAAGGTGATGTGGATCTGAATGTGTCCGTGGAAGGCCTGTATGCCAATTGGAGCCTGTGGCAAAAGCAGGGCAGACAAAAAGTGCCATTAGGTTTTTGGACCAAAAAGTTACCGGAGGCTGGCGAGCGTTACTCTCCCTTTGAAAAACAATTACTTGCTTGTTATTGGGCTCTGGTGGATACCGAGCAATTGACCATAGGACATGCTGTCATCTTGAGGCCCGAAATTCCCATTATGCAGTGGGTTTTGAGTTCACCGAAGTCCCATCGAATTGGACATGCTCAGGAGGCTAGTGTGGTTAAATGGAAATGGTACATTCAGGACAGGGCACGTGTGGGTCCGAAAGGTGTGGCGGTTTTGCATGAGCGAGTGGCGCAGGCGCCCTCCAATGAGACTGACAGTGAGTGTTCGGTTCCCGTGGTGCAGGAGTCTCCCGTTAAGTGGGGTAAATCATTTGATGATCTGTCCGTGGAGGATAGAAAACATGTGTGGTTTACGGATGGTTCAGCGAAGTTCATTGGTGACAAAAGACATTGGAAGGCTGTTTCTTATAACCCGATCACGCAGAAATTGTTGAGTACAACTGGAGATGGTAAGAGTAGTCAATATGCTGAACTCTATGCAGTCTACCAAGTTTTGAAACAGGAACTACCTGGCACATGTCATATTTTCACTGATTCCTGGTCCACTGCGAATGGACTGGCGGTATGGTTACCAACATGGCATTCTCATAATTGGGAATTGCATTCAAAGGAATTGTGGGGAAAGGAATTGTGGCAAGAAATTTGGGAATTGCTCCCGCAGAGTACTGTGACAATCTTTCACGTGGATGCTCACACTCCAATTGACTCCCTTGATAAATTTTTCCATAACATTGCAGACGAAAAGTCTAAAATTGCTGAGGCAGTGGTGGACGTGCAGGATTCTGATTTGGCCGGACTGGCGAAGTGGGCCCATCAGAAAGCAGGACATTTTGGAGAAAAGGCCACTTGCAGGTGGGCTGCCGATAGAGGAATTCATATTCCTTTTTCTTTGATAAAAGATGTCATTTTACATTGTCCCATTTGTCAACATTCTAGGAAAAAAGAGGTGCCTCAGATTGTTCGAGGCCACTTGCATCGAGGTAAATTGCCCGCTCAAATCTGGCAGATTGACTATATCGGTCCGCTCCCTATGAGCAGAAATTGTCAATATATCTGTACAGTGGTTGACACTTATAGTGGCCTTTTGGTCGCTTTCCCTTGTAAGTACGCTACCCAAGTGAATACCATTAAGACCCTGGAGCTACTTCTTCTGTATTATGGTGTCCCATTCCAGATTCAATCTGATAATGCATCCCACTTTCGTGGAAGATTGGTGCAGGAATTCTGCGCGGAAAATAATATTGATTGGGTGTTTCACATTCCATATTACCCACAAGCTTCAGGACTGATTGAGAGAATGAATGGTTTGTTGAAAGAACAGTTGCGCAAGCTGACTGATGATCGTTACAGCCAGTGGAGGGATGTCCTGTTTCAAGCTTTATTGATCCTGAATAATCGCCCTTTGTTACATGCTGAATCCCCTTTAATGCGTTTGTTTCCTCCGAATGTTGATGTGAAGCCTAATTCTTTATCACACACTGTCATGTATTGGGAAATTGCCCCCGGTGCTTTAGCTCCATGTAGAGCAACCCCAGGTTCCGCAGGCCTCGACCTGCATGCTTTGAATGATGTGAAATTTCCAGGAAAGGATCGTATCATTGTTGAAACTGGCATTGGTGTCTGTATACCTGCCGGTAGTTTTGGATTAATTGCCCCTAGATCTGGCCTGGCCCTGAAAGGTGTACAAGTGCTCGGAGGAGTAATTGACAGTGACTATCAGGGAGAGATTAAGGTTCTCCTGCTTAACAGCAGTGAGACTGACTTGTTTATTAAAAAGTCTGACCGTGTTGCTCAGTTACTGATTATGCCTGTCTTCAGTGGTGAGATCAAAAAAGGCTCTGCCCCAACGTTGCTAACTGTGCGAGGACAAAAAGGCTTCGGATCATCTGATCTTCCTGGAGCTAAGATATGGGTGCAATCGCCTAAAAATCCTCCTGAACAGGCTGATATTATTGCGACCGGTCATGACAACACCGTTTTGGTGATGAAGCCAGGGAAAGATGGCTGGGAAGCTGTCCCAGCTGATAAATGTTACTTACGAGAATGATTAAGGCCTGTGTTTGTATTCTTTCAGATCATTCTCTGGACTGCTGCTGCAGGATGTGTCGGCGCTGGACTCCTTTTGGCCTGCTACGCTGGGAGAGGAGAGGATCCACCAACGCCGGTTGATGTGATATTCCGAGCCCCGCGGTCTGCGTGGGCTGCATCCTCCAACTTCTGGATTACACTCGCAAAGCGGGTGACAAACTCTCCGCATTTCTGTCTTACCCCAATGAAATCTGTCACTGAAATTTTAACGACCTGTTTGGTTGCCGTTCCTGCATCTACTGAGACTTTGCGACATATTTTTAATATCTCGAATGCCCGACCTAATGTTATTCTGGGCGATTTTGCGGCCCACGAATTTTGTCCCTCATGTACTGCTTTTCCGGACCTTGATATCCCTATTCATTCCCGAATCACTACTTTTAATATTACCCCTGGAGATCTATGCTTTATAATGACATGTGACCCTAAGGCTATTACTGAATGTTTAAAATTGAAGATTGAGGCCGCTGTTTCTTTTTCAGCTCATCAACGATTATTGTGTTTAAAGAGACTTCCAAATTCATGTCTTTCTGTGAAGAACAACATGACATGTAAACGTTTATTAGTTGCCCCTAGTCATTATCGTTCAATGTTGCTGCCAGCGGGGTGGCTGTTTTCCTGCGGGAATTCGTCTTGGCCCTATATTCCTGCGAATATTTCTGGTGGCCCATGTGCCATCACTAGATTGAGCCTATTAATGTTTTCCTCACGTCCTACTTCACGTTCCCGTATTGTACGTGATTCAATGTCATTGCATGAAGATTGCGATTCCTCTGTTCACCTCTATTCTAAATCAGAATACCTTGGTTTAGCTTTTTCTATTATTGGAGTGCCTGCTTTGGCCGTTTATAATGCCAAGACAATCGACAAAATGGCCTGTTGGATGGTTAAGTCCATCAATCAGACATCTACTGTTTTGTCTGACCTTTTATTAGATGCCCAAGGTGAACGTAGAGCTATTTTGCAGAATAGAGCTGCTATTGACTATCTTTTGTTAAAACATGGACACGAATGTTCTGATTTTGAAGGTCTATGCTGTTTTAATTTGTCTGACCATTCTAAATCTATCCAATCCCATATTGACAAACTCCACGACTTGACTGCAGAAATTAGACAACATATAGATCAGGGCTTCTTTGACTGGCTCTTTAATTGGCTGCCTGACTTGCATTCCTTACGACAGATCTTAGGGGGAGTTATTGTTGCTGTTTCTGTCTTGATAGCTGTTTGCTGCTTTATTCAGTGCATCCCTTCCCTGCTCCAATTTTTTAGATTTGGTAAGAGACATAGATCAGTTAATTTTGTTTCCTATTATTCTTCTACTGATGTTAGTTCCATTTAGTTTGTGGTTAATAGACTGGAGTCAAGGGGTGTAATGTAATGGCTGCCCTTTTCTGGCTCTTTTGAGAGGGAGAATGATGGAGAGTGACTCCAGCCTATCATCCCCATAGTATAGGGAGTAGGACTATAGACAGGACCCCTGTCTTACATATATTAGGGCATTTTCGTGTCACTTTCCTTAATGTAGGGCTTATGAATTTAAGTTAGGGGATAGATATATAAGTATTAGTCATGATTTGCCCATTTTTGTTAACATGCTAGGATATTTTCCATGGAGTTACGCATATTGTGGGCTCCGTAGGCCTTAAACGAGACAGACTCCATTTTGCTTTCTGCCCGGTAGCTCGAGAAGGCTTTCTAGGTGAAGTGTAATGTTTAGTTTTAAGCTGTTGTTCGCTTGGAGAGAACCGGCTCAGGCTGGCCCTTATCGAAGGAATGTATTTTTCTCCACTCCGAAGACACAACTTCAGGCCGGCCGGCTGGGAACGTGTCCTTGGTACGGGGAGGTACAAGAATTTGGTGGGCGGCAGGTTACTGGCCGTAGCTTTCCATGAAGGAACGGGCTTTGATATTAGCGAAGGTGTTAGTCAGTTGTGAGTTAGTTCGTAGGCGGCATCTAGCCGTTAGCATCTCTGCCATTAATCATCTTATGGCGGACAGTCGCCATCTTTGAAGTCCGAGAAAGATTTAAGACCGAAACTCTCTGAGAAAGACTGAAGGAGAATTAGCGCGGAGCGCACTGCTACAGAGAGAGAGAGACGGTAGCTAATAACCAGCAAGGTTCCGGTGCCCTGGAGGGAAGCAGACGAGGTTGAGCCTAGCGGTGCAGACGTGTACTTGTGACGGCTGGGGTGTGACTGCAAGGCGAGCCAGGACACAGAGACGAGAAGGGAACCTAGATGACTGCCGAGTCCAGACTTCATATTAACCAGGTGACCTCCGTCCTTTTCCCACTTTAATCTTTACCTTTTCTTTGCAGAAGTTATGTTGCATAGTAATGTGATTTGTGTTTATTGTCAATAAATATCCTAATTCTTATAGAATTATCGTGTGCCTCGTGTTCCTGTTCAATCTCGGTAAATGCATCTTCTAATCAGGAATTGTTTATGTGAGCGGATGTGAAATCCCGATCAGGTAAATGGTGATCGAACAAAGAGGAAGTGAGTGGACCTTTGATGCCAAGAATAGGAGGTACACTGTATAATTTGGAAACAGTACTCAAAGTTATTATTATAGTTTTACCCCGGGTAGGTAACTGAGACTTTGTCCCGATAACTGTTCATAGGAATGTGGTCGTCGTTGATATACGGCGTTAGTGAGAACACTGGGGAGGACTACCAGTGCCGATACCCACAGGATTGTGGCTTGAATAAGTGAGAGCGCTAGGGGGTCGAACTAGCGTGGAGATCGACAGGATTGTTGGTCGTTTGGAAACGGGAGCATTGGGTTCTGCAGGCCCATGTGTAGTCGCACCGGATTGTGCGCAATATCTGCCCTAGGGTAGACCGGTCTGGGTCGGGGTGGCCGCGAGACCAACCGATGTGAATAAGATATTGTAGAAAATCTATGCATGTGTATTGTTATTCCCCATCCTTAGGTGTGATTTGTATATATTTCTGTATATCTACCCATTGTGAGTATATTCTAAGGAGGGAAGGTGAGTACGTTTTGGCTGGGTTATAAGAGGCCCCTGGGGGCTGATCTCATCTAAGCGGAAAATCCGGCCATAACACCCCCGCAGAATCTTCTACCTGGAAGTCCTCATGCTAGGAGCGGCTGCAGATTCCGCCGACTGCGGAATACGCTCACACCAGCTGGGCACACCAGGGAGGAAGCGCAGATTGCACCAGGTCGCCAAAATTAATCACTTCCAGCAGGCAGGTAGAAGCTGTTCATGAGCGGGACCCGCGAAGCGGGTGTCGCGAAAGGTAAAGTAG
The DNA here is from genome assembly GCF_964263255.1 of Lissotriton vulgaris. NCBI lineage: Eukaryota > Metazoa > Chordata > Amphibia > Caudata > Salamandridae > Lissotriton > Lissotriton vulgaris. The sequence goes on from NC_141698.1 coordinate 990,613,797, forward strand.
GCGGGAGGCAGTGGGCGTGGCCGCCGGGGGAAAAGGCACCAGCTGCGGTGTTTGAGGAATGCTGGGCCTCGCAGTTTTCCTTTAGCAATGACCCCCGCAGAATCCTCTACCTGGAAGTCCTCACGCTAGGAGCGGCTGCAGATTCCGCCGACTGCGGAATACGCTCACACCAGCTGGGCACACCAGGGAGGAAGCGCAGATCGCACCAGGTCGCCAAAATTAATCACTTCCAGTAGGCAGGTAGAAGCTGTTCATGAGCTACTTAGTTACATGGTACAACTTTGTATTAGTGCTTTTCCCTCCTGCAGAATTTTATATTATTCTTGTGTTTTGCATTCCACCATATTAGATATTCAGTTTGTTACCTATTTGCTCTTATCTATATAAGTATTTTATATATTGTGCCTTTATTTTTATTACTTCAATAAAGCTCTTTAAACGTTATGGGTTATGAATTCTATCTTTGCATTCACATTCTCAATTCTGCTCTGTTTGTCGATGCGAAGTCATCAGGCCGACGATGCCTTCACTCATTCACCATGTTACTTAATTCTGATGAAGTTCATTTCTCGTCAAAACTAGAATTAACTGTTTTAAAATACATGGAATGCACAGATTTCCCTCAGGCAAACACTTGCGAAACCAATGCTTCGACTAACATATTTATTCAGCATTTTAATGTGTCAATATTTTGCATTTGTTTATATACCAACTATCTTATGTTCTAAAAGAGTTCAACTCATTATGTCTTAGCATACAGAATCTGTAAACCTGCAGAAAAATTCCTACGTAAAAGATTGTGCGTGCAATCTAATTCATTAAAGGCAGAATGTTAGCATTTCTAAAAGCCCTACTTGAAATATAAGGCACCTGCTCATAATTGAACACCTGTGATATAGACATGGACTTTGTACACATGAGAATCTTTCTTCTATTGAAATATGACATTTAATCATGGCTACTTGTTTCACCTTTAAGCACAATCTGAATTTTAAAAATATTGACTTTAATCATATTTTGTAATATATTGCTTGCACTGACAAATACGAATTTTAATGTGTGCAGTACAAACTTTGAAAATTGCTATGGTCCAATACCTAGGCGCACGTCTCTGTACTTGCATTTGTGTGAATAGTGACAGATAGGTAGATAGATAGATAGATAGATAGATAGATAGATAGATAGATAGATAGATAGATAGATAGATAGATAGATAGATAGATAGATAGATAGATAGATAGATAGATAGATAGATAGATAGATAGATAGATAGATAGATAGATGGATAGATGGATAGATGGATAGATAGATGGATAGATGGATGGATAGATAGATAGATAGATAGATAGATAGATAGATAGATAGATAGACAGACAGACAGATAGATAGATAGATAGATAGATAGATAGATAGATAGATAGATAGATAGATAGATAGATAGATAGATAGATAGATAGATAGATAGATAGATAGATAGATAGATAGATAGATAGATAGATAGATAGATAGATAGATAGATAGATAGATAGATTCCTGATAATATACACATTGGGGTATATTCACAAGAAGGCATGATAACTACCACAAGAGTAGCGTAACACAACTCTCAACATCGCAGCCTATCGCGGTAAAATAACCCCGTGGCAACCTGGAATTCACAACACGGCGGTAGCAGGCGATAGACACCAGACAACGCTGCAAATGTCTGCGTGAAAATCAACACCATGCCGCACAAATGCGATACGCGAACGCAAAAAAAATGAGACGAAGCCAACCGCGCTATAAAAAGTAGCAAAAACCGTCCACAGGCCTGCAAATCCCATGTGTCTGGTGGGACAATGCACCATAAAACACTGGGAAAAACACACCAGAGACAAGCCAAAGCATGAAGCAACATGGATGCACCCTGACCCAGCGCAGAGCCCAACTCGAAACCCACAACCACCGACAGACTACCAGCAAGGAACAACGGGGACGGGGAAGGCCAAGGAGATGTGGAAGACGGGGTGCAGACCGCAGGAAAACAAGACCAGCATCACAGACGTGAAAGAACACTACCAGGAACTGACCCACAAGCAGAGGAATCCAGACACTATGTACACCACCATACAGTCTGCATGCAAACTAGCACAATGCGCCAACATATATGCCAACACTTAGGCAACACGCACCTCCCCTACACAGCGCAGAGGGACACACAACACCTGAAGCAGAGCACATAATACAACCCATCAGTGATGCCGGAGAGGACCACCACAGCATCGACACCGATGCCCTACAACAGCCCATGGACATCCCACGCAACCCCCCACCGGACAGCCAAGAGACCCAGAGCAGAACACCGAGCCTGCAACAGACCACACATCAGGAAGCACCCGCAGGCAGAGCTGACTCACAACACTTCACCTACCCACACATGGCACCCCAATGATATGTGTCAGCACGCCAAAAGATGGTGGCACCAACAGGTATTGGAGGGGACAGAACCCATGAAATGCGAAGCAGGACACATACGTGGGGGTCTATCACCCTACAGGGCCCACCCACACCCCACTAACGAGACCCACGCTGCAATAGAGACAAATGCAGATGCAGATGCACAGCACAGACCACACCCAGGGGCACAATTAGCAGTCACACACCCATGTTGGCTGTGTGTACGACGGCCTTGGCCACTGCCCTCATGAATGGAGTTGGCAACAACAAAGCTACATGTCCGGGCCCCAAACCACTGCCTCAGGTGACATATCTGCATCTGTGGTACACCGCACAATGTGTAGTCGTAGGGCCCAGGGATCACATGCATACTACAAGACCACAGGGACACACACAGCAATCATGTTTAACTGGCTGTAGGCATGTGCGCCAGGCCCCTTTATTGGCAGGGCCACATGTACATTGATGCCTCTGCTTGATGTGTGTTGGGTGAATGTAAGCCATTCTGCACAGAATGTCTGGAGTTGGCAACCACTTGGACATTGGACACCAGTGCAACGCAAACAGAAAACAAATGCAATAGAGTCAACTGATGAGCAACATGGGTGATCTAGATAAAGTCGAGAGGACAGCCAACATGCAAACCGAAGTGTCTGTGAGTCACAGTGCACTGGAATGTGGACACAGGAGGTGAGCGTCCTCATGGTGCAGAAAAAGTCTTGGATTGTGTCCCTACGATATATTCCTGATGCAGTGGGTGTGTCAGACCTGCATCATCTTCACCATCAACATCTCAGGGCCCCACACTCTTTGAGGTGACATACCTGCGTAACCGCTCCACAGCACAAAACACAATCAGCTATGGACAATGGCCTGCGGTCACTGGCACCTGGAGTGCTGAGCAGGATAACAGGCCAATGATTGCAGCCACGACAGGCCTGAGCAACCACAAAGTCTGTCAGGACCACTGCTTAAACTCTGGCAAATGGTATTCGGAGGTGGTACTTGCAGTGGTGGCGTGGGCCATCTGTGGTGATGCATCGCCCGAGCCGGTCTGGACTTGCTTATGTGTATGAGCCCTGGTGGGACGCATGTCATGGCATTGATGAGCCTAAGGTCCACGCCTCAGGGCCCAGCCTATGTCTCCGGAGAAGGGGTCCTGAACTTGACCAGCACAGCGTTAGTGGCCCCAGATGCACTGCAGCCGGCACAAGCACCCAGCCACGGGATGGTGACTTGCAGTGGAGTCAGATGGGTCATGCGACCTGATGGGGTAACCCTCATTGTCCGAGGTTTGTGTTTCGGGGGACAGTGGAAGGTGTCCTCCAGGTCAAGACACCAAAAGGTTTCATTTTATCCGTAAACAGCAGCAAATGGACGAGTGGAATGCAACAGCCCGTTGCCAGCACCAATATCATATCAGCTACATGGGGGTAAAAACTGCTCCATAGTCCATAGGCTTAGACGCCACCACTGTTCGACCAGAGAGTGTCCATGAATGTCGGGTAACAGACTTAGTGGCACTGGAGCTGAGTGAGCATGCAGACTGCAATGATACCGGTACACTGATGTGGACTCTGCCATTGCTGAATCATGACTCTGTGACCTACTGGACTGCAGTGTAGGCCATAGCAGTGGTCAGCAGTGGCCCACAGCCACGTGTCTTTCCCTCACGATGCACTGTGCTAGTGACACCAGGGCAGTTGTCAGTAGTGTACGAACACCTCCGTAACGATGATCCATTTCTCTTCGCCAAGATGCAAGGCGATATCCTCTTAGGCCTCCTCTTGTGTGCAATAAGGAGTATTCAGCCTTAGCACACTCGAAGTTCAGTTCTAAATCCATGGCCTACTCAAGCACAGCCTAGGCTGAGAGCAGTGTAGGCCAGAGGCAGCTGGCAGTACAGGCCATTCACCGAGTGCCGCAGGCATAGGTCGGTGGCCCCACCGGCCTGCATAGTTCAGGTTTAGTGGCACCACGTGTTCGGTCACCTCAGTGACTGTAACCCACCTTTTGTCCGGATTGAGCCGCATCTTCCTCTTATCCCTCTCTGTGCGTCCACTGGTGTGGACTCAGCCATTCGGATTCGCGACTAGGTGCTGGATGTGAGACCTACTGGTCTGCAGGGTTGTCCTGGTCCCTCATCCATGGTTCGCCGGATGGTGTTAGACAGGGTTTGTGGCAGCACGGCTGCCCGGATGGTGTTGGACAGGGTCTGTGGCAGCACGGCTCACCGGATGGTGTTGGACAGAGTTTGTGGCAGCACGGCTCGCCGGATGGCGTTGGAAAGGGTTTTGGAAAATTGTGTGGGTCGCAAGAAGCACATATGGCACTATGCCTCACTGATCGAAGGGAGTCTTGGGCTTGGAGCTTACGCTGGCATGTGGTGGGACCTCCATGACACATGCCTGTGTCGGATGCTGATCAGTTTGGCCTGGCTGTGTAGGGTCGGGCCTGACGGGTCTGTGGTCCAGCGAGCTGGGGTATGTCAGGCGCAGGGGAACTCAGGCAACTCCACTTATGAGGACGGCAGCAGCTTCATGGTGGGGTGGGAGGCGCCACCCTGGCAGAGCCATTGGGCTTTCTGGAAGAGGACAACGCCCAGGGCTACGTGCTTTTTATTCACACCCCTACACTGGTCTGGCGTATGCCGGCCCATCCCACTCTTCTAACGATTATGGGTAGGGCGTAATAGGCAACATTCCGCAAGGACCACACTGGCTGGGGTGACATGGTTGCGTCCACTGTCCACTACACTCCATTCACCAGAGGTGTATGTCGCAGTAGATCTAGGTGTGTTCTGCATACTGCGGTTTGTTCAGTACTTTGCCGCCACTCTTGGCATTGTGTGCTCTCACAATCATGTTTCGACTGCATCCTAAACACATGCCTGGTTGACACCTCTCCCCACATTCAGCTATTGTGTGGCTGAGGTGCCATGCTGTTGATGGCTCATGTTCACGGCTTGCCCAGGTTACCATTGTGAGTTGTTCTTTCGTGTCTGGTGTGTGGGCATGTTGTTGTGCATGTTGGTTGTGATTTTGTGACGTGTGCATTGCCAGTGTTGAGGATTGCATGGTTGTGGAGTTGAGGTGTGTGGGGTGTTAATTGGGAAGTTGACAAAGGGTTGTGCATTTCCCTTTGTGCTGTCTTGGTATGGCTGGTTGCTGTTGGACTGTTGGAGGGTGAAGGGATCCTCCACACTGGCTGTGTATTTGGAGGCGACATTGGTGAGGGTCCCACGGTGTTCGGATGTTGCCTGTACATTGATGTGTGACGTGTGCTTCCTGTTGTGCCTGTCCCCCCGGTTCTTACTAATATAGGTTCCCGTAATAAATGTCTGCTGTGTAATGTCAGATCACTGCCTAAACATCACATGCAGATCTGGGATCTCATCTCAGAGGCAGAACCTGACTTATGTTTCTTCACCGAAACCTGGCTAAAGCCCCACACTACACCTACTAATACTTTGGGAATACCGGAGGGATATAAAATTATCTGCCAGGATAGACCCATAAAAAAGGGAGGTGGCCTAGCCATTGTGCACAAGGATAGCATTATGGTCTCCATTCTCAAGCAATATTGCTCTGCAAAGATTGAGATGTTGGTTTTTAAAATCTGTACCTCGCCAAAATGTTTTGTGAATGGTGCTCTGATCTATCGGCCTCCCGGACCCATGAACAATATGTTATTGGAATTATTGGCCCCCCATGTTAATGGAGATAAAGACTTCTTACTATTGGGTGATTTTAATATACATGCAGAGTTAAAGGAGGAAAAAGAAACCCAGGATTTTTTAAATGATCTTTTTTCATTGGGATTCCTGCTCCACAATACAGGACCTACCCATAGGGCCGGACACACTCTGGACCTCATCTTGTCCAGGCTTCCTGGAATTGAGTGCTCTGCCCCTATCGTAAATGTATGGACTGACCATTTTACGATAGAATTCTCTATTCCTGAGATAGGACCTATTCCTAAAAGATCCACTCAGATTCCTATGAAACGGAGACAATGGCACAAGATAACTAACGAATCTTTGAGGGATGCCTTCTCTATTCAAGATCATGTCACAACGAACGATATCGATGTGGCGCTAGAAAATTATGAAAAGGCAGTAACCATTGCCATTGAGCATATTGCTCCAATGAAAACCTTTAAGACCCGCCCGACGAAAAATCAGGAGGTGTGGTTCTCAGAGGACTTAAGGTCCATGAAACGGAGGACTAGGAAACTAGAGAAAATCTGGCGTACATCCCATTTGGAGTCAGATAAAGGGGAGTATCAGACGGCGCTAAAATCATATCATAAAGCTATTCGAACAGCCCGTAAACAACATATCACCTCACAATTAGAGGCAGTAGGAAATGCGCCGAGGACACTCTACCAGATACTGAACTCCTTCTTGAAGCCGGCAGCATGTGAGAGTGTTGACACTTCATCTCAACAACTTTGTGACGATACTGCCCGCTTCCTCACGAACAAGATTGAAACCATCTATGAAAAGATTCATGTCTCCATAGCATCCATTGGACATGTTATCTTTCCCACTGTGGTCCCAGCGAGTAAAAAGGTCCTCGCCCCCACCTTCACTAATTTTCCTAACATCACTGTGGCTGAAGTGGAGGGACTCATTACAACTATAAAAAGTGGGAGTCCCATGGATCAGCTTCCACTGAGAGTGATGATCTCAGTGAGGAGCATATTGGCACCAGAAATCCAAAGTTTGGTCAACCTCTCTTTGGATACAGGCTGTGTCCCTTTAGAGTGGAAGAGAGCCCAAGTGCGACCCATCCGCAAGAATACCGCCACTGCGTGGGCTGACATGACCAATTTGAGACCCATTTCCCTCTTACCATTCTTGGGAAAGCTCATAGAAAAGCATGTCAACAAGCACTTGTCTAATCACCTGGAACACACTGGTGCACTAGATCCATCTCAGTCGGGCTTTAGACCAAAATACAGCACGGAAACAGCATTGCTGTCAATTACCGATGATCTACGCATGCTCCAGGACAAAGGAACATCAGCTGTCCTGGTGCTGCTGGATCTATCGGCAGCTTTTGATACCATCTCACATGAAATTTTGGTCGAGCGCCTGACTGAGACTGGACTAGGGGGCATGGCACTGGCTTGGCTAAAGAGCTTTCTTCTGGATCGAACCCAATGTGTCACCATGGGAGACTTTCGATCCAAGGAGACCAGGATTACTAAGGGGGTGCCACAGGGCTCTTGTTTGAGCCCTACATTATTCAACATCTATGTGGCCCCCCTGGCGAATATCCTGAGAGCCTTTGGCTTTTGCCCAGTGTCATATGCTGACGATACTCAGCTGCTCTTTCCCTTTCACCATCTAACTCCAGAGGTATTACATTCTTTCTCTGAGGGGATAAGAGCAGTTTCCCAATGGATGTCTTTGAACAAGTTGCAGTGCAACGTTTCAAAGACAGAGGTTATGCTCTTTGGTGAGGCTAAAATCTGCTGGGCTCCTGACTGGTGGCCTCTAGACCTAGGCCCAGTCCCTGAGCCTAAGCAGATAGTCAAGAACCTAGGGGTCCGTCTGGAACAAGAACTCAGCCTGAAGCAGCATGTTACCAACATTGTGGGGTCCTGTTTTCGAACTATAGGACTACTGCGCAGAGTTTTTCCACTGCTTCCAGACACTATTAGAAAGACCCTGGTCCAGGCGCTGGTTATCAGTCGTCTCGACTATTGTAATGGCCTCTTGTTGTCAGCTAATGAGGAGGATCTGGACAGGTTGCAGGTTGTGCAGAACACTGCAGCTAGGCTGGTGGTAAATGCTCCTCCCAGAACACCATCAAAACCACTTCTTGCCAGGCTTCATTGGCTCTCCATCCATCAGAGAGTCACCTTTAAGATCTGTTGTACGGTACATAAAGGTCTTCATGGTTTGGGTCCCTCTTATCTCGCAGACAAGTTTGTGCCGTATGTCCCTTCCCGTGCTCTACGGTCCAGTGATCAATTGCTTCTTATGATTCCTAGGATCAAGCGGGCAAGGCAAGGGGGTAAGGCTCTGTCGGTAAGGGGACCGAAGATTTGGAATGGCCTCCCCCTCCAGCTTAGGCAGCTTGAAAATCATCTGGCCTTCAGGAAAAAGCTGAAGACGTTTCTGTTCCAGGTCTAACTTTACAGTCTCAGAATTGGATAGCAGTTATGTAACTTGTTCTCCTGTAGGTTCGGCAGTCATAAAGCGCGGAGATACTCCCCTGGGAGTCTATTCAAGCGCTCTACAAACACGCAAATAAATAAATAAATAAATAAATAAATTGTGCTGATTGTGTGCTGTGTTACCAGGGAGCACAGGTGGGACATGTGTCCAGTGGATTGCCCCCTACACATGCGTGCATCTGGCTATGGCGCATGGTCCTTGCTTGGTCATCAGCAGGTCCTGTGCATTGTGTTGGCCATACGGAGACTGGGTTGCCAGGATGATGGTGATGTCCAGGATAGGTGTGGGGGACTTGGATGTGACTGGCTATGAGACTCCGCCTACTCTGGCGGGTGTTGTTTGGGGTGTCCCAGGTGGTGCACAGCCAGCAGCTTGGTATTGGGTGGGATGTTGGTTTTCTGCTGTGTTGGTGCTGTTGGCCTGTTATGCGATGATGGCCAGGATGCGTAGGATGGTTGTACCTTTCATGCTGTAGTGGACAGGGACATTGTCAGATGTTGGGTCTGTGAGGCCGGTGCATTTCCTGGTTGGTGCCAGTGTGTGGTGTTGTTGGTTGTTGTGGCCCTCTTGGGTGTCCTGGCTGCATGTTTAGTTGCTCCATGGCATCGGTTGCCCTTCTGATGACGAATGCAAAAACACCATTTGATAGACAATATGCAGAACAATGTCATACATTCTCCCAAGAAGAGAGATCTGGGCCTAAATCCATCTTTTTTTTTTTACTCACCATGCCATTCCAGTTTGAACCCCGTCATATGCAAATCAGTCTTGACCCTGTTCCTCATGGTAACAGTCCAGCCCGAACTGCCAAGCCAGGTTCCCCCTGGACTGGAAACAAGTATCTTAGGACCAGTTTCGAGGTTTCACCCCTCTTCAGCCAGGAAACCATGATTCCAGTGGCATGGAGAACACAAGACCCACTTCTGGGCATACCCATCCGACTCGACTCGGATGACAAATGCAAAAATGACAGTTGATGGACAAAATGCAAAACAATGTCATACATTCACCCCAGTACAGAGATCTGGGCCTAAATCCATTATTTATTTTCTCACCATGCCATTCCAGTGTGAACCCAGCCATATGCAAATCAGTCTTGACCCTGTGCCACATGGGAACAGTCCAGGCCGAACAGGGCTCCCTTTTCTGGTTCAGAGTGCCGTCTGACTTTACACCAGGTCAGAGCAGGTGTAAAATTCCTGCTGCTAACGCACCTTATTGCGTGTTTTGTGTTCTTATCGCCGATCTGTCTGGTCATTGTAAATGTTGGGGTGTGGTGTTGTTGAGGGTTTTTGCACGGGAACGCCTACTCTGCATATCATTAGCGATAGTTGCGGGGGTCCTCTGTGGCGATGCTTTTTGCTGCTGCTATCGTGGGAAAAGTGGTGCTGTGGGCTGTTAGCACCTGCTTGTGAATGGTGGGGTAAATTTATCTCGACTTTGGCTGCGATAAAGTGCAGTTAATTCTGCAATAGCTCCTTGTGAATATGCCCCATTGTGTTTACATCTAATATTTCTAATAGATAGTAGTTGGATTTGGTCTTCTCTGCAGGGTCACCGCAATCCTTTTTGCAATCACACCACCTGCATTTTAAATTTTGTTATTGTTATTGTTATCTAAGGTTTGTATAGCGCCAAATCACCGTCAGGTCTCTAGGCGCTCATGACAGAAGCAGTAACAACAGCTGAGTGAGTGAATAGAAGGCACAGATATAGCAACATTACTCAGAAGGACAGAAAGCTTCCATAAACAAAAGTGTTTTCAATGACTTCCTAAAATGGAGAAGATTTATTTCTTTACGAAGGGGCTGCGGTAGTTTGTTCCACATCTGTGGGACTTGGACAGAAAAAGATCTCCCTCCCTTGGTTGCCATTTTAAAACGCGGACACGACAGCAATTGGGAGTTGGAAGACCTCAGTGCTCGTTTGGGGTTATAGACCTCAAGCCGTTCTTTTATATAAGCAGGCGCCTGCCCATAGATTGCCTTATGGGCGATGCATAAACTTTTAAAATCCACCCTTTGCTTAATGGGGAGCCAATGCAGTCTGCGTAGTAATGGGGAGGCATGGGTCTGTCTAAGTAATCTGAAGATTAGTCGCGCTGCATCATTCAGAATAACCTGCAGGCGGTTGATCAAACTTTTTGGCAAACCTAGATAGAGCGCGTTCCTGTAATCAATCCTTGAGATTATTGTCGCCGAGACAATGGTCCGGAGCATATTTAGGGAAAGTAGGGGAACTAGCTTGCGTAGCTGCCTGGTTAGGTTGGTACAGGTCCCAACAACAGAGGATATCTGGCTAGCCATTGTCAGTTCATGGTTGATCTTAATACCAAGGCTTTTTACATTGGGGCATGGTTTCGGAGTGGGGCCGAGCTCCTGGGGCCAAAACAAATCACTCCAGGGCGAGGCAGCAGTTGAAACCACCAGAACCTCCGTTTTTTCAGGATTTATTTTCAGCAGATTTGCTGTCATCCAGCTAACCGTGTATCTAAGTATATTCTGGGCCTGGGTCTGTGCGGTTGCCGTGTTGTCAATACTCAGTAACAGCTGAGTATCATGCTGTGTTGTCAATACTCAGTAACAGCTGAGTATCATCGGCATAGTTAAAAATTCTGCAGCCCATGCTTGCCAGGGAGTCTATCAGTGGTTGTAGATAAAGATTGAATAAGAGTGGTGACAATGCGGAGCCCTGCGGGACTCCGCACTCAAGAACACCCACCTCAGATATACATTCCCCTAATTGAATCCTCTGTGACCTCCCCAACAAAAAGGATGTTAACCATTGAAGTGCTAGATCCTTTATCCCAAAAGCGGCCAGTCTGTCCAGAAGCAGGGCATGGCTGACAGTGTCAAACACCACTGAAAGATCTAAAAGTATCAGGGCACTTGGGGCCTCATTTATGAGGCCTTGCGTCAGTTTTGCGCTGCGGATGCGTCACTTTTTGTGACGCATCGGCAGCGTAAAACATGCGCCTTCTTGCGCCATATTTAAAAAGTGACGCATCTAGGTAGATGCGTCACTTTTTAAACCCCTGCGCCACATTATACCTGCGTCAGGTATAATGTATGCAGAGGGGGCGTTCCCCCGCAAAAAGCCTCGTAATAGTGACGCAGTGAAATCTATGAGATTTCCCTGCGTCACTTTTAGGATGCGGTTGCGTCAAAATCTTGCGCCTGCCTCACAGCAGGCGTAAGACTGACGCAAGCCCTTTCACATGGGGCTTTCCCCATGTGAAAGGACGCATTGCTGGAGTTGCGTCACTTTTGTGACACACTCCAGCAATGCGTCACTTTTGCGCTTACAGATGCGTCAGAAATACTGACGTATCTGTAACTCCTTGCGACATGATGCGTCATACATTAAATATGACGCATCATTGGTGTCGCAAGGAGTGCGCAGTGAAAAGTGACGCATCGCTGTTTTCAAGCAGCAATGCGTCACTTTTCATAAATGAGGCCCCCGGTTTCTTAATGTCAGCCATGCCTCTAAGCTCATCCAGCACTGAGAGCATTACTAACTCGGTGCTGTGATGTGCGCGAAACCCCGCCTGACGCTCCTGGAGTAGATGGTGTGACTCCAGGAATGAGGACAGGGACTTTAGCACATGTTGTTCCAGGATCTTGGACCGGAAAGGCAACTGGGATATTGGCCTATAGTTTTTCAGAATAGCCGGGTCCGCCCCCGGCTTTTTTATCAGGGGCTTGACACGTGCCTCTTTAAAACTAGCTGGTAGAAGGCCAATGTCTAACGAAATTTTGTGTTTTTGTTGGCATTAGGACTGTGCACTTTACCACTGCTAACCCATGATGAAGTGCTTGTGCTTGCTCCTTTAAACATGGTATAATTAGCTTACACCCAATGTACACATTTAATTTACCTATACATTTACAGTAAGGAGGCACACTATGTCCCTAGAGACTGTAAATTCAATGCTACATGTGGGTCTGCAGAGCTTTTTGAGCCACCCACTGAATTAGCCCTTTGAAGTATGTTTCAGGACTGCTAGTTTGAATTAGAAAACTAAATCTTTTCCTAAGTCTAAAATCCCCTTTATGGGTCACTGTTAGGTTAGGCCCTAAACAGCCCGGAGGGTCTGGTGCATTGTATTTAAAAAGTTGGACACATAAATTTAAGTTTTACATGTCCTGGTAGTGAGAAGCTCACAGATTTGTTTTTCATTACTGTAATGTCTGCCTATCCTATAAGAAAACATAGGGTTAACTTATTGCATTTTATAAGTGATAACGTTTGTTTACGAGCAGATAGAAATATCATGTTTGTTGTATAAGGAATTATAATTTTAAATCGTTTTTACTGGTAAAGTCGGATTACAGGTCACAATTCTGAAAATGCCACTTTTAGAGTCAGTATTTTCTTGACCCAACCATGTGGTTCCTTCAGGGTGTTTTTTTCCTGGGTCATGTGACTAGGTGTAGTTGGCATTTTTCCTTTGTGTTTTCCTCCCAGACAGCGGCACCATAGAGGGACTGGGTGTTGGCAGGATGGGCAATCCTATCCGGATAAGGGGGCAGACCTCTACACAATCAAACTTTCCCTTCAAATGTATTGCCTCAGCACACACACAAAGAACTTCACTCTAGTCTATTTTGACTGCAGACAGACTGGAGATAGGGCAGGGAGGCTGAACATGTCAGACACTTTTGTAGGGGGGAAACTCCGGCAGATTCTTCTACTTCAAAGCTGGTACTAGGTATACAAACCCACTCTTTAGTTTACTCCTGGACCTACAGAAGGAATGTAAGAGTACTGCTCTGCTGCCTGCTGTGTATACTTCAGAGGGCCTGTTGCACCATGAGGACTGCCTTGCGGCCTTAAGCCTTCCCTGTTCCCTCAGAGGACTGCCCTGCTGCTTGGGACCTTCTTTCCTGCTTGAACTCAAATCTTCCAGAATGGCTCCAATGGCTAGCTAGCTGGCCTCCTGTTTAGAGCTTTAGGGACAGAAAAGGCTCCTACCATCTTGAATCTGCACCCAGCATGATTGCATCACTAGATTGCCATCTGGTGGCTCCTCAAGATTGAGTACCTAGTTTTTTATAATGTGATGAATAATGTCCAAACCCCTATTAACTATAATTACAGGAACCATTTAATTGAATAAGGAATCAAATTCAATGTAAGTCAATCTGCATGATTATGGATGCTTGCAGAAGTAGACTTGTCCACTTACGTTGAGCAAATCAGCATATCCTGTTGCAGGGATTCTGCACAAACACAGAACTATTTGTAGGATTATGGGACCAAAGTGCATAGGGGCTGAGTCATCCTACCACCTTAGTACCTGTGAGCCCAGAACCGATTAGCCAGAGTGTCTCACTTGCTCTCCTGCTTCACTCACAGAGAGACAAATGATCAGACACCCCAGAACTCAACACTCTGACTCTCACGGGAATCGCGGTTGCAAGACACACCCTTTCGCTCACACTCTTGTGATTGTCCACAATAAGATCTGACAGAGACACAAACAAGTTAAAAATATTTATTTTAACTAACGTGCTCTAAAAAGCAGGAAAATTAATAACACAAATATGGTAAGCATAGCAATTAGTCAGTAAATCATGAAAGGAGCTGTCACCATTTAGTAACCAGGTCCCAGTGATTCCGGGTTTACCCTTTTTGTAACTACCCCAGCCATGGTGATCATAGCGACCAGGGTATGGGTATGCCCCGGAGCCTCTGGGAACGAGGGTCATAATTGCTGTACCATTGCCACTATTTTAACATACTGCAGGAATTGCCCAGACCCCAGCTCAAAGGTAGCCACTGCCTCCTGATAGGTAATGAATTTGTTGTCTGGCTAGAGGTCAGAGAGCATAGGGCAGCCCCCATCTTTCCATTTGTCAATTGACATAACCCGCTCAATTTGAGCGAAGGGCGGCATAAGCCAGAAATCTGCCTCTGGGGAAAAAGGACGATCCCGGATAAGTCTTCGGACCACTCGGTTCCATATTGCAGCTAAAAGCCACACCAATGGATGACAGTGTTCCCGCTGACCTCACCCATCAGAAAAGTGCTCCTAAATGTCGGTCTCCATAGGTGTCTGCCAGCAAGGACTGTTCCCAGGAGGGGTCCCTGTCCAACCAGGCTATAGCATGTTGGAGTTGTGATGCAAAGTAATAAAGTTCCAGATCTGGGATTTCTAAACCTCCTGTGCCCCACCTACGCTTCATGACCTCTAGGCTAATCCAACTAGATAGTGTTGTGTTTGCACACCTATATTTATCAAGGTAATCTTTAAGCTTTTTTGTTTTACAACACTCTTTGTCCTCAATATGATTTTTTTGAAAACACTCTAGTGGTTACTGTTATACATAGCACATGGAATATTCTGTGCCTTAGTTCCACCTTGTCACATACTCAATAACATTAATGGACATTTCAACCAGCACATTCGCCCTGTGTTAACAGTGCTAATATGCGCACAATAAAGTTTATTCAAAATTTCACACACCGTTAGCACATCGTTTTTTATTTATTTTTTAGTTTTACTGATAATGGTTTTAACACCTCACTATTATCAATCACCTTTTAGCTTCGTTTAGAATTTTCATAACAGCCTTTCAGCGTTTTTTCGTCTTTCGTCTTTTAATACGGTCGTACACATCGCACAAAGTACTATGCCTTTAAATATTAGGGCATGCTGGGATTCCTTGTTCCAACACGGAAGCAACAGAGACACACGCGGGCAATTCAGGATTAAGAATAGGTTCATCGAGGTAAGAGACTCACACGTTTTTTACATCGATATTTGTACTTGTCACGATAGACGTTATTGAGTATCCATGCATCCATTCTTTACAGATGGATTGGACAGTTCCTCTCTAATATCGAGAGTCCCTCAAATCATACAGCGGCATTGGACGCATATATTGGTAAGTGCGTTTGGGCACTTGGAGTAACAGGTAACGGAGTGTAATTATCCCGATTAGCTCGTTTATTGATGTTTCTATCTCGTATTCCGTTGCAGCAATTTTATGGAATAAATCTTGCATTTGTGAATGAGTCGCAGGAGGTTGTTTTTACGCATCTCTTAACCAAGCAGGCGGTAAGAATATACTTCCACTCGATACTTAACTTATCTCGAGTAGTACCCTTTCGGATAGGTTTTGCTCACAGGGAGACCCCGCACTTTTGGGTTACCATGGTTTTCACAGATGTTACTACTCACATTTACTTTGCACTCGTAGTACAAGGGTTCATGCACTTCACAAGGGCTTTTCTTTTTCTTTTTAAAACATTTTTTATTTATTCAGAGTGCAAATTCTATTAGCTTGGACTGTAAGAATTGTATATATTGGTTCTGTACATATTTGCTATTGTTTTGAGATTTAGATACCTATTGCTTTTGTAGGTTCCTGTGGATAAGAACATTTGAATGTTATCTGGAATTCGCCATCACTTACATATCCCCTGAAGAAGGGTTCGCGCCATACAGAATCCGCAATGCATTGGGATTTGTTTCTTTAACTGTTTATTTGACTTCTGTATGACCTAATGTATAGATTTTGATTTACCTTTGCCCAGTATGAATTACTAATAACCTATAAGTTCAGGTTGCTTCAGCAATGAAATGTTTATGGATTACTTATGAGATAATTCTAGTGGAACAATTCAAGAAGAGTCATATGTTTAATTAAACCCAATACTTTTGAATGAATTCATTTTTTGAAGTTTATGAATTTTGTGTTAAATAATAGGAGACGACATTAGTCGCCCCACGAATGCTGTGCTCCACCTTATAGGTTGTGGATATTCCACAGCCCTTTCACAATTGTTTCAAGGTTCAGGGAAAGACAGGGGTCTGACCTTTCTCTTAGGCGGTAGCACGCGCACACTTGTAAATTTTGAATAACTCAGTAACTTGAGATTACCTTGATAAATATAGGTGTGCAAACACAACACTATCTAGTTGTATAAACTTTCACAGACCCACACGTGTTTAGCACCCCCTCGATATCATGTCTTGGAAAGATATAGCGGACTTAACTACGAATCAGGCTGAAACCAAGGCATATACTACAGATGAGGCAGAGTCTATATACACATTAGTTAAAGAAAGACGAGATTATGGAACATCCACAGGTAACACTTCACAACAACTGAGACAATTAGAGTATTTACTCAAAAAGGAGATTAATCAACGTCTCCACGCGACAACTCTCATTGAATACCATAAAGTGAAGAGAATCCCAAGGGGACTACGAGTAGCCTTTAAACCAATGCTCTTCAAGTTCAATAAGGCTTTCATGACTAGATGGTATGCTATACTTAATAAATGTTCCCTCGACCTAATACTTCTGATAGTTGAAGAAATATCAACTATACTTACTGAACTCACTTTGGATATCAATAAACTCAAGGATGACATCTCTCAGAAAATGGAAAGTGAAGACTGGCAAAAAGTTCTAGAAGATATTAATGGTAATTTGGATAAACACGCCAAGGAGGTACACGAGAGAAAGATTCGGAAATTTCGTCGCGATACAATCGACTATAAGTTAGATGAAGTGTAGTCATGGGCAGAAAATTATGCAAATAAGCGTTTCTTCAAAAAACCCAACACCAACCCCAACTCATCAGAGGAAAGTCTTGTGATGGATCAAGATTTAACATTACAACGTCCCAAACCCTCTGCATCTCAAACACACACAAGTACAGCATCTGAGAACATTCCCTCCACATCTCCACAGCAGCCTTTTATTAGGGGAAGGCCCACCATCAAAGGGCCCACCAGACAAGATTCAGAATGTTCCAGAAGGCCCACCAGAAGGGGAAAAACAACAAAAAAAACTGGAAGGCAGACCGACCAGGGGCACGAAGAAGTAGACTCGCTAGTTATGAACATTTCAAAGAGACAGCTCACTACATCAGAATTAAAAGTGTTAAACAAAGGCACTTCATTTGTACCTACGTACACTTCTAATGCCTTGGAGACCGAAATTTGTTTATTCAAATTCATGCGTAAGTTACGCCTAAGATGGTTTTTTTCAACTTTACCAACTCATGAAGACAGTAGTGAGGAAGCCAGAATATTATGTCCAAAAAGCCGATTCATGTCACCCATATCTCACAAAGTGCTGGATATTTTTGAACATCTTGTCAAAAAAGACCTTGAGAATATCACTTACAACAAGACATCTCATTCCAACATGACACGAAAGGAAATACAGATCTTAAACTCATTACAACAGGATGATTCTATCGTCTTTCAACCGGCAGACAAAGGTGGGGCTCTGGTAGTCCTGGATAAAGAATTTTATGAACAAAATGTGGATGCACATGTATCCAACCCAGACACATACATTCTTCTAGAACAGGATCCCACGAATAAATTGATCGTTGCCTTAACCAACATAGTTTCTAAGGCGGTTGATGCAGGCATCATAGACGACAAAACAGCAACATTTCTTATCAATCAAACACCTAAGATTCCCAAGATCTATATGATCCCAAAAATGCATAAACACAAAACACTACCACCATTCAGGCCCATTGTGGCCGGTTGTGATTCTATTCATCAGGCAGTGGGACACTATCTAGACCATTTTCTGCAACCGCTGGTTCAATCTTGGACTACTTATGTCAAAGACACAACGGACTGCCTATTGAAATTAGAGAAGATCAAAGCAGTATTTTTGGAAGATGTCTTATTGTGTACAATAGATGTAACGGCCCTTTATACATCAATAGCCCACAATGAGGGCATAGAGGCCGTCGAATGGAGACTCCTAAATTCAACCTTGAGTACGGACCAATCTACTTTTTTACTTGAACTGTTACATTTTGCTTTATACCACAGTTATTTCAGTTGGAAGGATCAATTCTATTTACAGCGCACTGGAACCTCTATGGGTTTCCAGGGGCCCCTTCTTACGCTAATACATTTATGGCTTTTGTTGAATACACACATATTCTCAATAACCCACATTGGCAGACCAAAACAGCTATTTTCCTGCGGTACATTGATGACATCCTATTAATTTGGAGAGGATCACAATTGGAACTGGAAGAATGCATTATGAACCTCAATCTCCAAAATCCTAGAATTCAATTCACGCACGATATACAAAGAGAAACCATTCATTTTCTGGACATAGAGATTCAGAAAACAATTAATGGCATAAAGACATCGGTCTACAGAAAGCCCACAGATGTGAACAACGCCTTACATTTCCACAGTGCACATCCTATGACACTAAAACAGCATCTACCATTTTCACAATTCATGAGGATAAAACGAATTACTTCGGACCCTCAAGAAAGTGACATTTTGATTCAAGATCAATCTGAGAGATTCAAAGCCAGGGGCTATCCTGCGCAGATAGTGGAGACAGCTCGTGCACGTATTGACACAATACAGAGAGAACAACTATTGAAACCATGCATACAGTCAACACAGAAACGTGAAGTGTTTGTTTTAAAACACTCCAGTCAAGCTTCGCAAATCAAAAGGATTATCAGGAATAGGTGGGACATAATTGATCAAGAAAAAGATTTCACAACCATATTCAATGGTTCACCTCTATTTGGCCACACCAGATCTAGGAACTTACGAGAATTCCTTAAGCCTAAACAAAGAATCTCAGAGACGCATAAAGGAATGCGAAAGTGCTACAATTGTGGACAATGCAGTAACGTTATCATGGGCAATGTATTTACACATCCACATACAGGCAAACCATTTAAACTACAACACACTTCAGACTGCAATACCGAACAAGTGATTTATGCCATCAAATGCCCTTGTGGCTTAGTATATATTGGAAGAACAAGCCGAAAAATCAAAACAAGAATTGTTGAACACAAGAGCAGAATTCGTAACCATAACATGACCTCTCCACTAGCCGCACATTGGGTACAAGCAGCACATACAATACCACAATTGCGCTTCACCATACTTGAACATATCCAAAAACAGGCAGGCACTGACATTAACACTACACTAGCTCGCAGAGAAACATTTTGGATTAAAACCTTAGGGACAGTGACACCGTCAGGCCTCAATGATCATTATGAAATTATTTGTTTTTTATAATCTAATTCTATTGTTACATTTGCATTATTATACCGTATTCATAATGTACAGAATTTGCACTCTGGTTTTACACAGTTAAGTTTACCCACTGGTTTGGGCAGGAGACCCACTCGCTCAGGTTGACTGAGCATCAGTTGAATACTCAGTGTGTATTTTCACACTTCAGGAGTCATCTTTAAGCTTTTTTGTTTTACAACACTCTTTGTCCTCAATATGATTTTTTTAAAACACTCCAGTGGTTACTGTTATACATAGCACATGGAATATTCCGTGCCTTAGTTCCACCTTGTCACATACTCAATGACATTAATGGACATTTCAACCAGGCACATTCGCCCTGTGTTAACAGTGCTAATATGCGCACAATAAAGTTTATTCAAAATTTCACACACCGTTAGCACATCGTTTTTCATTTATTTTTTAGTTTCACTGATAATGGTTTTAACACCTCACTATTATCAATCACCTTTTAGCTTCGTTTAGAATTTTCATAACAGCCTTTCAGCGTTTTTTCATCTTTCGTCTTTTAATACGGTCGTACACATCGCACAAAGTACTATGCCTTTAAATATTAGGGCATGCTGGGATTCCTTGTTCCAACACGGAAGCAACAGAGACACACGCGGGCAATTCAGGATTAAGAATATGTTCATCGAGGTAAGAGACTCACACGTTTTTTACATCGATATTTGTACTTGTCACGATAGACGTTATTGAGTATCCATGCATCCATTCTTTACAGATGGATTGGACAGTTCCTCTCTAATATTGAGAGTCCCTCAAATCATACAGCGGCATTGGACGCATATATTGGTAAGTGCGTTTGGGCACTTGGAGTAACAGGTAACAGAGTGTAATTATCCCGATTAGCTTGTTTATTGATGTTTCTATCTCGTATTCCGTTGCAGCAATTTTATGGAATAAGTCTTGCATTTGTGAATGAGTCGCAGGAGGTTGTTTTTACGCATCTCTTAACCAAGCAGGCGGTAAGAATATACTTCCACTCGATACTTAACTTATCTCGAGTAGTACCCTTTCGGATAGGTTTTGCTCACAGGGAGACCCCGCACTTTTGGGTTACTATGGTTTTCACAGATGTTACTACTCACATTTACTTTGCACTCGTAGTACAAGAGTTCATGCACTTCACAAGGGCTTTTCTTTTTCTTTTTAAAACATTTTTTATTCATTCAGAGTGCAAATTCTATTAGCTTGGACTGTAAGAATTGTATATATTGGTTCTGTACATATTTGCTATTGTTTTGAGATTTAGATACTATTGCTTTTGTAGGTTCCTGTGGATAAGAACATTTGAATGTTATCTGGAATTCGCCATCACTTACATATCCCTTGAAGAAGGGTTCGCGCCATACAGAACCCGAAATGCATTGGGATTTGTTTCTTTAACTGTTTATTTGACTTCTGTATGACCTAATGTATAGATTTTGATTTACCTTTGCCCAGTATGAATTACTAATAACCTATAAGTTCAGGTTGCTTCAGCAATGAAATGTTTATGAATTACTTATGAGATAATTCTAGTGGAACAATTCAAGAAGAGTCATATGTTTAATTAAACCCAATACTTTTGAATGAATTCATTTTTTGAAGTTTATGAATTTTGTGTTAAATACTAGGAGACAACATTAGTCTCCCCACGAATGCTGTGCTCCACCTTATAGGTTGTGGATATTCCACAGCCCTTTCACAATTGTCTCTAGGCTAATCCAACATTGTTTTCCGTTCCATAACAGTAGAATGATCAGTGCATCCAATTCCTTAAATACCCGATGCGGGAGTTCAAAGACGGAACCCTGCATTGTGAAGAGACATCTAGGCAGGATCACCATCTTCATCAAGGCAATCTTTCCCATCAAGTAGAGTTTGAGTGTATTCCCGAAGGCAATACTGCCCGGAGACCCCTTAGTACCCTCCCCATATTGTGTTGGCAAAAGGTGAACTCATCCATTCTTATCCATACCCACAGATAGCACAGTGTGTCCGCTACCCATGGAAGTCCCATCTCCGGGAGCTGGACTCCGTCCCATTCGTTCACAAACCCAATTGCGTATAGTTGCGATTTTGCTTTGTTAATGTAAAGTCCGGAGGCTTCAGCAAATTGAGTCAGAGCAGCAATCAGTAACGACAATGACTGGGTCGGCCAGTTCAGGTATACCAAACTATTGTCGGCGTACAGTGATACGATATGTTCTGTCCCACCCACCCGGATGCCCCCCCCCTGGAGTACCCCACAGAGATGACATGCCAATGGCTCTATCGCCAGGGCGAACAGCAAGGGGGAGACTAGGCATCCCTGCCATGTCCCCCTTTCTATTGGCATTGTGTCAAACACATACCGTCCCGTGCGAAACCTTGCCACTAGTCGGGCATAGAGCAGTTTTACCCAATTTACAAAACCCTCGCCCAGTCCCATTTTTAGATGCACCTGTCATAAATATTCCCATTGGATCGAGTTGAACGCGTGTTCGATTTCTAGGAACACTAAGGTGTTCTGTTGGGCTCTTCTCTCCAGTGATTGCATAATGTGTGCGAGATGGCTGATATTCTGTAACATATTAATGCCTGGTATAAAACCTAACTAGTCATCTCGTACCAGTTGCCAGAGGTATGGTAGGAGCCTACTTGCCAGCACTTGGCTAATGATTTTAAGGTCCACGTTTAGCATGAAAATTGACCAATAAGAACTGGGGAGCAGGGGATCCTTTCCCGGTTTGGAGATCATCACTATCAGTGCTTCACGCATGGATTCTGGGAGTATGCTGCTCTCGCTGGCTTCCTCCATGCTTGCCAGGAGTTTAGGGATCAATACCCCCATATTACTTTTAGAGCTCAGCTGCTAGGCCATCCATACTGGGGGACTTAGCGTTCTTCAATTGGTTGATTGCTGCCCCTAGCTCCTCTCCTCTGAACAGGGCCCCCAAGGCCTCCTGACTCTCAGGGTCTATGCAGAGCAATTCCACCTTGGCTGGATAGGCCTACACCACCTGAGGGGTGGTGGAGGACTGGGGCTCCGAGTATATTCAATGCAAATGGGTTACAAATACCTTATTGATCTCATGTTGAGTGTAAACCACATGGCCATGTTCATTCTTAATCGCAGTTCTATTAAATTTGCCTAGTAAGTCCCAGATGGCCCCTATCTTCCGTCTCAATTCTGCCCATTTAGCCGGTCCTTCCCAGTCCGTGGGAAGCTCTTTCTCCAGAGCTGCCAAGCGCTCCGCCTGTTGGCGTAGATCCTGCTCCAGCATTTTCTTAACCCCCACCTCCGTGGACATGCAGACCCCTCGAACCACCACCTTCATTGCGTCCCATTCAAACGCCCTAGTGCTCGCTGTGCCCCAGTTCACATCAAAATAGACATCCAGCCCTTTTGTTATTGAATCTTTATTGGTCGGGTCTACAAAGGTTTCGAAGTTTAGCCTCCATAGCTGTACCTTAGATCTCGGCCGGCCCAAAGAATATGTTATTAACGGGGGGTGTGGGGGGTCCGACAAATAGTGGGCCAGGTACTGGGTCTTCCGTATCTGATGAGCAGCCGTCATTTGAATAATGAAAAGTCTAGTCTACTGTAGGTATTGGCAGCAGGTGTGTGGCACGAATACACTCAATGGCAGGGGTTGCGGTGTCATCATATATCCAGTAAACAATAATTTTGAAGCATCTGGCGCATAGCCCCTCTCACTATAGGTTTGGCATCCAGTTTTGGGGGGTGTCTATCTAACTACCCATCAAGGGCACAATTGAAATCACCTGCAACAATGAATATTGTATCTGGATCCAGATAGCTACCCTAGGACTCGATTTAGAAACTCTCCATCATCACTATTCGGGGCATAAATATTTACCAAGCATATGCAGAACCCTTCTAGCGTCCCCTCCACCATCACATATCGCCCATCTGGATCCTGTCTAGTGTTTATAGCCTTAAAGGGAACTCCTGGTGCCACCCAAATAAGCGGTCCTCTAGCAAACCCTGAATAGGAGGTTGCGAAAAATAGACCCCTCCACCTGCGTTGAACATATTTAAGACAGTCTCCCCATAGGTGCGTCTCCTGGAGTAAGGATATACTTATCCCATACCGCCTGAGGTATGTTGCCACCATATCGATTTGACCACATTATTGAGCCCACGGACATTCCACATTATAAATTTATACTTCTGAGTGTCACCTAGCACGAGTCAGCTGCTGTTGGTGTAGTGGCATCCGACGTTCGTCTGGGGGACCCTCAACAGTGTAACAGTGTCACCCCTTGTGTTGCAATCTCTTCTGACCTTTAGCGACGCGGCATAGACCAGACCCGGCAGTAAATAAAAAAAACAACATTGTAAACCCCCAATCCCAACTCCCCCCAACCACAGGCAGTAGTACTTAATTCTCATAACCCCTCCCCAAAGCTCCACCCACCCCCTAGATCACCGTCCTCAACTTGAAGTAACGACTATGAATTAAATACCTTTCACAAGTCAGGTAACTCCCCATACTCAGATATTCAGGCAAACAGTCTGGCACCGCTCGAACCCACCCGATTGGTGGTCTGGCCAGGCCGCCTCAGAGCACTACAGCTGGTGTGTCGAAAGGGTATGTTGGCGGAATAGTGCCTCCCTTTTCCAAAAATGTTCCAGTCCCCCCCCCTTTATTGTCTCTGGGCCCAAGGCCCTCTTTTAGGAGCCCTGCATCAGAGTCAAGTGTTCTTCGACTCAAATCTCGTACTCACAGTTTCAATAACGAAGCACCCCAACGTCTCAATTCAGTGTCTGCCTCTCAAGTGTCTCTGGAGCCCCTATCGACGGGGATGTTGGCGCTCCCTCCCCCCCGCTCCGACTGCATTTCCTGCACCAGACATGATGGAGAAAACTGGTTCTGTGTCAGGATCGCCTCCATCTCCGTAAGTAGGGTGCCATCTGGTCCCACCATGATGCGCCATCTGCCTGACAAGTCCTGTAACCTGGGTCTCTGCTCACCATTGTGACGTTGCTGGTTCCGTTGCTGACCACTCCTCCTTCTACGTTTTTGCGAGCCCTGGTTTTGTTCCCGTCCGGCCAGGCCCAGCGAGTCCATCCAGTCTGTTACCTCCGGTGGGTTACCAAAGAAGTGCACCTGGTCCTCATATTGTACACGGAGCCTGGCCGGGAACATTAAACTATATTTGAAATTGAGGTTTCGCAGTCGGAGTTTAACACCCAAGAAGTCATTTCGTAGCTCTTGTTTTTTTTTCATATAGTCTTGGTAAATATGGATATCGTGGTTCTCTAACCTGGGTGGACCATTGGTGCGAATAAATTGCAGGATCGTGTCCCGGTCCCTAAAGTTGAACAATCGAGCGATCAGGGCTCTGGGCAGGGATCCCGGTTTCGGCGGCAGGCCGAGGGAAAGATGGGCTCTCTCCACCGCAAACATCTTGGAGAGCCTGAGGTTTGGGAATGTTGAACCAATCCAACCTTCCAGAAATGGGTCCACTGACGGCCCCTCCGCCTTTTCTAGAAATCCCAAAAAGCGGAGGTTGTTCCTCCTTGACCGCCCCTCTGCATCGTCTGCCCTAACCCCCAGCCGGGCTTTGTGTTCCTGAAGGGTTGTTACTGTCTCCCGCAGTTGTCGGACCTTGGTCTGCAATGCGTTTAGGTCTCCTTCAATGGTGGTAACCCGGTCCGCCACCTTCTTGAGATCCAGGTGCAAATGGTTGATGTTTATAAACAAAGAGATTCTATCAAGAAAAAAGTGCAAGTGTTTATTTTTAAGGGTTTTTTTGTTCTGAAAGGGAGATTGGCTCTTCATCTAGACTGTAAGATGAAGGCACTATGTGCTTTTAAAATACCGCTCACACACTAAGAGTCCCTTAGTGTCATGCTTCATCATGGCGGTCTTCCCGTCCCTCTACGGGGCGGGGCGTGCTACGACCTACGAGCTACGTGGGAGCACTATTATTTTGTGGTGAAAGACTATGTGTGTGTGCAGTGACAGTGAAGGCAGTGAGGTGTAGGGACCTGAGGGAGTGATTAAAAAAGGTTAAAAAATCCCTGGCTAGTGGAAAAAAACAATTTTATTCGCTTCCCTAGCTGGGAGTATTAAAAAGGGGTTATGTGGTAGGGCTATTTAGCAACTACCGGGTCGACATGTTTCACAGACAGTCCCCTACTGTCTGATCATCAGGACCAATGGTGGTCCCTACTTGGAGGTACTCAGTTCTAAGTGTTGTTGCCTAGAGTCCTACAGACCGATAGCAAAAATCGGCTAACGGTTTGTGCTTCGGGGCTTGAGTTGGCCCAGTGTGAAGCGAAAAAAGGAAAAAAGACACAATGGTCTTTTCCCGGATCGGAAAACTTGCCTCATGCCTGTGCCGCTCCGAGGAGAGGCACGGGGGTAGGAATAAGGCACTGTCGAGCAGCGGTTACTTGACCGCATCGAAAAACCCTCGTTTCTGCCGGCTCATGAGGCAAGTTTTCCGATCCGGGAAAAGACCATTGTGTCTTTTTTCCTTTTTTCGCTTCACTCTGGGCCAACTCAAGCCCCGAAGCACAAACCGTTAGCCGATTTTTGCTATCGGTCTGTAGGACTCTAGGCAACAACACTTAGAACTGAGTACCTCCAAGTAGGGACCACCATTGGTCCTGATGATCAGACAGTAGGGGACTGTCTGTGAAACATGTCGACCCGGTAGTTGCTAAATAGCCCTACCACATAACCCCTTTTTAATACTCCCAGCTAGGGAAGCGAATAAAATTGTTTTTTTCCACTAGCCAGGGATTTTTTAACCTTTTTTAATCACTCCCTCAGGTCCCTACACCTCACTGCCTTCACTGTCACTGCACACACACATAGTCTTTCACCACAAAATAATAGTGCTCCCACGTAGCTCGTAGGTCGTAGCACGCCCCGCCCCGTGGAGGGACGGGAAGACCGCCATGATGAAGCATGACGCTAAGGGACTCTTAGTGTGTGAGCAGTATTTTAAAAGCACATAGTGCCTTCATCTTACAGTCTAGATGAAGAGCCAATCTCCCTTTCAGAACAAAAAAATCCTTAAAAATAAACACTTGCACTTTTTTCTTGATAGAATCTCTTTGTTTATATAAGTCTTCCAGGAGGGTGATTCTATCGCTTCCTCTACACTTCCTCCCTTGATTAACAGCAAATGGTTGATGTCCATGGCCATCCCATCTATTTTGGATTCTAGCACCACTCGTGATTCACGTATGGCTTCCAGAATGTCGTACTTGTTGCCGGCCACTGAATCCTAGTGGGATCCCTGCTCTGGATCTGTTCTAAGGCGTCTTCTAATCAGAGGTGAGGGAGATGGAATATTGATCCATTCATTTTCCAATAGATAACTTGTAATCAAAGGGGAAAGGATCACTTGTCCTGAACAACCTTAGGTCTGCAGGATGGTTTTCGGGGGGAATTCTGTCCCAAATAAAAAGACCCTCATGCACGTGATGGGTATGGTGTTGTCTCAGAGCGGTATATCTTGGTTCTCCGCTTCTATTTCACGTGTGTGCATAATCATCAGGTCTACTTAGGTTATGCAGCCTCCACCAGGAGGATTTTACCCAAAGGTTGGTGCAGTAGTGAGCCAGAGATAAAAAGACCAGAGATCAGAAGGGCAAAGCTTTAATAGGTCTGATTTCGGGTCTGGTAAACTCAACTTTTGTGCATCCGTTTGTACTTGTTTAGGAGTTACAGTTGCACTTTGAGTGATGAAGGAATTAAAAGGTTGGTCGACATGTTTCTGCCTCGGTTGCCTTGCTAATAGGACTTACGGGCATTCTTCAGGACCGTGAAATAACGTGCAAAATATCATACAGTGTAATAAGTGAAAAGAAAAGGTTATTGACCTGTTTCTAAGTCTTGGAGGTCTTATGGTACCTCGCGCATTGCTAATGCACACTTCCTTCAGCCGGTAAGAATATTGGAGCGGGCTGTTTCGCCTCGTCCTCAGCTCGCTATTGCGCGCGCTGCTCTGCTCTTACCGAACCGGATATTTTGCACGTTATTTCACGGTCCTGAAGAATGCCCGTAAGTCCTATTAGCAAGGCAACCGAGGCAGAAACATGTCGACCAACCTTTTAATTCCTTCATCACTCAAAGTGCAACTGTAACTCCTAAACAAGTACAAACGGATGCACAAAAGTTGAGTTTACCAGACCCGAAATCAGACCTATTAAAGCTTTGCCCTTCTGATCTCTGGTCTTTTTATCTCTGGCTCACTACTGCACCAACCTTTGGGTAAAATCCTCCTGGTGGAGGCTGCATAACCTAAGTAGACCTGATGATTATGCACACACGTGAAATAGAAGCGGAGAACCAAGATATACCGCTCTGAGACAACACCATACCCATCACGTGCATGAGGGTCTTTTTATTTGGGACAGAATTCCCCCCGAAAACCATCCTGCAGACCTAAGGTTGTTCAGGACAAGTGATCCTTTCCCCTTTGATTACAAGTTATCTGTTCTAAGGCGGTCAGCAGAGGTTGGGCCCAGCACCGTGTACTGCATACTTTTATTGGATTAGGCACCTTAAGGGTTCTATCTCTCCCCATGTCCAATGCCAATGTCCCAAGGCGCTTCCTGGTGATCTCTCTGTCGGAGATTGATGGGGCAGGTACCATCCCAGAGGGTAGTTTGGATGCAGGGATGTCACTCAGGCGCTCTGCGCTACCCCTGGCCAGGAGCCACAGGCCTCAGTATGGTAATTGCCTCACAGGCAACCTCCTTTGGTGGCCATGGTTAGCTAGTTGTCACCACTAGTTTATTAGCCGACCAAATCCACCCGTTCCTGCCTCTGGTTGCCTCCCCAGGTTCACGGCCGACATGGATCTCCTTCTAACCGCGGAGCGAGTGCCCCAGTCACTGTTATAGTCCGCAAGGCCCCACCGTCACCATCAATGTCCTTGCAACGTGAGGGTATCCTCACCCCTCAAACAGGAGCCTCAGTCCTATATTCCAGGCATCTGACCAGCCGCGCAGACCCCTGATGTCCTCTGAGACATGCCCAGCAGGGGGTAGGGTGGGCCAATCAGGGCCGTCCCACTGCACCGGGCTCACATAGATCGCATTCCCGGGCCTCTGGGGTCACGCCGGCCAGCCAATCTGCGGCAGTCTCTCTACTCCAGCACCCCCTCCTGCGGCCTCCAGGCAGCTCAGCAAGGGCAGAGGGTACAGTTGGGATCCGATGACACGCTTTCAGCCCGCCAGTAAGCGGGGGCAGCTCACGGAGATCCCAACCTCTCTGAACAGGCCGGACCCGTCATCTTGAGGAGCAGTATTCCGACGGGTCTCCGGAGGCCCGTAGTTTATGCCTCCGGTTGCGGGCTGACTTCTCTCGCCACAACCTAGACCCTCGGGGTTGGGTGGCCTCCGCTGCTGATCTGTGCATCAGAGGTCACGATTCTGCTAGGATTCTGCAGGATTTCAACCATTGGGGCAGGAGCAACGCAGGTACGCGACTAACCTGCCATGCCCCCGAGAGATCTTCTGATATATATTAATTTTGCTTCTATAGAAGGGGAGGGAGGTTAGGCTACAAACACTGACTATTGAGTAGGACGCTTCCCAGCCACCGAGCAGGTAAGCCAGCAATCCCGCTGGTTTGCATTTATAGGATTTCATTTCCTCCCACTTTAGACACACGATGGCGCCCTGGCCTTAGGCACCTTTCCCGTGCATTCATTGTTCCTTTTTTAACCATTGTCTACTTCGTCTTTTAAGTCTTCCCTTAACTGCAACCCCTGATTTGTTTTACAAACGTGCTTCAATCACTCGATTTTCACCTTTTGAGTGGATCTCGTGTAAGTGACAGCACTTTTCCACTCGATTGCCACCAATGGTTTGAATCTCCTTTAATTAACAGCGCATTCACGCTCGCATGCACTTGGACTTTAGTAGAGATACCCAACACTGTGTCTCATGCACCCGACTTTACTTAACAGTGCTAACCCTTCGGTTGAATATGATGGCGCAACTTCACTCACCCACGCCTCGATATAACTAGAGAGATCCAGTATGTCACACTGACACACGTCTTTAGCTTCAACATCACTACGCTTCCGATATGGCATTGTCACTGGTTTTGTTTGCAACACAGTCACCCTAGAGCCACCCGCCTGCTCACTTGGTCTTCTAGATATTCCTGCCATTTCTTTTACGCCAAATACATGCAACTATTGCTACTTCCCGAATACCAACCGGGAGTATTGCTTAAACAGGTCTTTTGTAGCTGGTTTTTATTTATGCTCCCCCTTGGATTGATTCCGCTCATTTTCCTGGCTTCATTCCGGATTGTACGACTATTCCATTGATTCCTCGAGATTTACGTGTCCAATTGAGAAGGACCCCTGTACCTAGAATGCCCTAGTGCACTCTCTTTTCGCACATTCAGTAAGTGCATCTTGCTCCCTTTTGAATATGCAGTTTCATTTCTGCTGTGTGCCAATTACCTTGGCTAAATGGTAACCTTTCTTACACAGGTGACGCCTCACTTCTACCTTTTGTACTGTACCTTGGAGAGCCTTGGAGCCCCTTTTTATCTCAACCTTTGGATTGTGAGAGTTATCCCCTCCCCGCCGCAGCACTTATGGTAATATTAATTAATTCTGCCCAGTTCACTGGGACATCTTTTTAATTTCTATTTCTTAATTCGGTACTGATACCCCATCCTTTTTCCTCAGGTGCCCCGTCCCTTTCACGTCACTCTAGTCCTGATGAAGACCCCACTAGTAAGGTTCAAGACACCTACGGATAAGGGGTCGAAACGTCGACTTTAGAATACCTGCCAACAACCGTTCAACAGTGAATAAATAACTGTGACTCTTTATGTGTTATAGGGCAATGTGAATATGATGTTTAGACTTTGGCTATCCGGTGTATAATGATTTTATACTTGAATTGTTTGTGATATTATGTCACAACCACCAAACCTTCCCCCCCATCACTGACTACCTTATACTTCCCACTCTTTCCCCTCTGGGCAGCATTCATGTGACTTTTTTACTCTGTGATACTGTTTTCCCCTGAATTTATATTTATGTGAATTTTTTTCCACCAATGTGATTAAATAACATTGGTTGTAAATCGATTACTCTTTCGCCTTCATTTCTATGAAACTGTTGAATACTTTCCTGATTTGTTTTTCCCTTGTTTGAGCAAATATTTCAATACATTGGGACCACTTTAGTGCACACCATGGCTGGGGGGCAGAAGTTTGTTACCCACCTATATAGGGCGATGAGGGAAGATAAAAAGATTGGACCCCTTAATATAGAGGAGAAATGGCAGCGGGTGTGTCCACAGGAGATCACACCACGGGACTGAGAAAAAATCCATGTGAGTGTGCGGAAGGTGTTGGTATGCAATTGATTTAAGCAAATCCAGTATAACATAATACATATGACCTACCTCTCACGCAGGTGGCTGCAGGTCAATAGTTCTAGAGTTCCACATTGACCAAGATTTTGCCACGCTCAGGCGGATTTTCCACTTATGGTGTGGACATGTCCAATAATCCAGAAGTACTGGAGGGCGGTCCTAGAAGACCTGACCAGGATAACAGGGTGGACGATTGCCATGGACCCGTGCTCTTGTCTCCTGGGCCTGATTCCTTGTGATCCTAAACATAAGACAAGTAGGTGGTTCCTGGTTATGGGACTTGTTATATTTAGGCAGCGCATTGCGATACATTGGTAAACCCAGAAGGGGCCGCTACTGGCAAAGTTGAAAACAGACTTGAGGGAGTGAGCTCTGGCAAAGGAGGGACATATGCGTAGCACCACAGGGGATGACTTCCATTGAGGGGGTGGCCGCAAGCCAGGGGGGGGAGACAAAAGGAGACCCAAAATGAGCATTGAGTTACACGGACCTCAAGTTAATACAGACCCGGCAGGGGGAGTGGGGAGGTGGGGATATTGGGGAGGTTTGAGGGGCTGAGGGTGTTGGGGGTAGGTTTAGTTACAGTTTGGATTTCACGAAACAAAAAGGAAGCAAAAAATATGTTAGATTGGAAAACCTCCCCGGATGTAAGTATAGGTCTGAATTCCTGAGTTTATTGTTGAACTGTACACTGCCTCGGATGAGGTAGATGAGATGTATAACTGTATATGAACATGATCCACAGATTTGGAGAAACAAACTGATAAAGAAAGATCTCTGGGTGTTATCTGCAGACCAAGTACCTCAGTCTATAGATATTAGATCTACATCATAGGTGCTGTCTTGCTCTTCTCCCTGGAACGGTCCCTCTCCAAGTGTGTCCTACCTATTTGTGTGTTCGAATAAGACCAAAGTGCGCATTCCCAAACAACAACTGCATTGGTGTGTTTTGTCTAGGTGCTAGGGAGGGACCAGGACAGAATAACAAGGGACATTGTTGATCGACCTTGCTCACAATGTTCAGACTAAAGCTCAGGAACCTGCAGCGTGGGAAGACAGCAAAAGAGACATTTTCAAGATAAACTTGTGCAGTAACATGTGCAAAGCAGTCAACAATCTGCAGCATGTTCATGCTAACTTAAAGAAAGTGACAATGTCCTCATGGGCCATGTGACAATCCAAGCACTGAAGGGAACATAGACATAAACCTGTTCTATTCTTACCTAAAGTGAAAGCTAGTGGAGATCATTTATTGTGGCAGAGGTCAACAACATCATGCTCTAGTCTACCACTATAGCCAGGGAGCTTGCACTGGAGGCAAACCTCTGGGTGAATACCAAAGTGTCTGGAGAGGCATTGAGGTATAATCCTAAAGAGAGTGGCTTTGATTCCCCCCAACCGAGGGCAGGGGAGGTTTGTAGTAGCCCAGACAGTTCCCAGTGTAGTTGGATGGATAGAGGGTCTCATGTACCTTCTATGTACGACTCAAGCCATCCTGCAAAACCACATTTGGAACATGCACACACAGCGTGAAAAAGCATTGTCTCTCAGATTCTGATGTTAAAGTGACATGCACATGCTCTGCATTCCATATTATATGTATGAGTGAGTCAATCTACCAAGGTCACTTGTGGTTTTGTAGGATGGATTGACTTATATACAGTACATGGAATGCATTGCATGTGTACATCACTCAGAAAACTGTTTATGAGAGAAAATGTGAATTCTCTAGGGTATTGGACCCAATTTAAAATACGTTGTTCTTTTCTACTCATTTTTGCACCTTTTCCATAGGGAATCATGTACATCAAGTAAATTCTTTTTTGACTCAAAATGAGATGGACTCAATAGGCCCCAGGTTTTCTATTAAATACACATTAAGGGCACAATTTACAAAAGTCTGAGCCAAAATCCTACCTTTACGACTTTCGGTGTTCACAGAAGGCATTTAGGAGTACTAAAGTTAGGATTTTGTCTTAGTCAATCTTACATTTTGGTCTTAGGTTAAATTTAAGACAAACTTAAGTTTAACTGAGACAAAATCCTAACTTTACGAATAGGATTTTGTCTCAGTTATATTTAAGTTTGTCTTAAGTTTAACTTAAGACCACAACTTAAGTTTAACTGAGACAAAATTCTAACTTCAGTAACCCTATGATCCTTCTGTGAATGCCAAAAGTCGTAAAGTTAGGATTTTGTTTTAGATTACTTTTGTTAATCGGGCCCTAAGTGTCCTAATGAGACATGATTCATACTTATTGGTGAGTTGTTTGAAATAGAGGCATACTACTCACGTCTTTCCTTGGAGAGATAGATTGAGTAACTGACATGTGGCTGCTGGGTTTCTGTCTCTGTTTCTCACTGGTCTTAAGCCAAAGGACTTATGGCCATATGTATCAAACCTTTTTCCAGTTACTATTACAGCAAGGGAATTTCAACAGTTTTGTTTGAAATATGAAGTTATCCATTGCACAAACTAAAGGTTTAGGATAGAATTGTGCAAAAAAAGTAATTCTAATAACCCTGGGTGGTGAACTACGCTACGCTTGCAGAGTTTGCAGAGTTTTGTTAACTCGCGATTCACGTAGAACACGAAGTTACTGAATGCTACGCAATCTGCGACGTAGCATGGCTGTTTTTCTTCTTCTCACGGTCAATATGCATTCTCGTGCATGCGTTAATAACTTACTGTGATTCTGCATTCACCGAAAAGCTTTCCTATTCGTTTGCGTGCGCCACGAGATTTGGAATCCGCTCGCACGATCCCGCGAGAGTGTGGGAATGCGGACACGTCATTCGGTTGCGCAATCTGACTTCCGGTGGCAGTGTTTGTAAGATCCCTATCGCGAACACGCAGAAACTGCAACCTGGTGAAGAATATCTCTCGAGCATCATAAAACCTTCTCGAAAATGATCATTTTGCTCACAAAAACTCCTCAGATTGTGATTTGGCTGTAGTTTCTTGTGCAAGGAGTCCTTTTTCTTTTTTTTAACTTTTTTTTTCAAGAGGATTGAAGTGCCCTTGAGTCTCCAACTTCCTGTTCCTGTCCAAAAGGCTCCTTCCAATGCTTTTTCCATGTGCTGTTCACTTTCATTTGGATTTGGAGCTGGAAGGATCATTTTTGAGTCTGTCTGCTGCATCATATCATTGGATTGATTTTGAGGACTTTTGGATTTGAAATTTTACAAGTAAGTTGGAGAATTGGTGTACTTGTTTGTTTAATTGGGTCTTGTTTGTAGTGTACCTATTACCTACATCTTTTGGGGATTTTCAAGATTAAAAAAAAATTGTTGTGGGTGGCCTGTAGTTTCAGTAGGGGCCTAGTTGTTTTTATTTGAAATTTCAGCCAGTAGGCCCAGATGTACCCATGTGTGCATGTGTCCGTGGTGTCTGTTGAATTTAAACATCATGTAGGGCATGGATGGCATTGGATTTAATTGCTAAATGTGGTTTTTGGGG
This sequence comes from Lissotriton vulgaris, assembly GCF_964263255.1. Lineage (NCBI taxonomy): Eukaryota > Metazoa > Chordata > Amphibia > Caudata > Salamandridae > Lissotriton > Lissotriton vulgaris. Next base: position 990,648,322 of record NC_141698.1, read on the forward strand.
TGTATTTCACTTTTTGTGTGTATGTGTTAATAAATAAATACCTTTGTTGGATGTTTGTGTGCTTGCTGTGTATATACCTTTCCAACCTTTTATAGCCCTGTTGATTTTTGTTTTTGCATTTTTGTTATAAAGCTGTGTTATTTAGCAGGCCTCCTTTCTCTGGTCATATTTATATAGGGCTTATAGGCCTGCGTGAGGTCATTGTTTTTCATGGCCTGTTGTGACTGTGAGTGACCATGTGGCTTAGAGTCATTTTTTGGTGGTAGTTTAGTAGTGTGCATCTTTTTCCAAATAGGCCTGCATGTCTTTTCTTTGTTCCCCTTGGCTTATGCTTCTTGTTGTTTTGGCCGGGCCATGTGGGTGGCGGCCATTCTGTGGAGCAAGGCAGTGTGCTTGCTTTTGCCTTAGTTTCTTAATATAACAAGGGAACCCAAACTGTTGGCTGAGGACCGTGGGGAATTATGCTTTAAAAGACAAGGGTCCTTAGCTTATCAAAATTTAAAAACGATAATGAAATATAGGCCATGATATCAAGCTATATTTGTCCTCTGTCCAGCCGGACAGGGTATTTATTAAACACAATAAATACACACTTGAATAAATGGTTTTAGGCACAGTCCTGTACCTTTCTCATGAAGGACACACGACACGTAAAGGAGAATAAGAAGAAAAATTAGAAAAAGGATTTTACAGGCAAAGAAAGAGCAGTGCTGGCCACTTTTGATTCTTAAATTAAAATGTATGCCAGACAGCGCTAGGCACAATGAGAGTAAAACACAGTGGTTGGGTTGTGAAAGCACTATATCTGTCGACGTTTCGATCCTTATGCTCTAGTTATACAGGATCACCATCAGGACTATTACCTCCGGTAACTCCGGTTACCGGAGCAATGGTCGGATAGGAGATCGTTCCCACGGCCCCCAGAACACCAACTGCAACGTAGTCATTGCACTACTAAGGGAAAGCATCAATTTTCCATCGACTGCTAATGGTTTCAACACGCGGGAAACAATCCCCTGATTACCAGAACTCCAACTGAAAAGCAGTACCTAGGTGCTAAAACTCGATCGGACCCCATAGTTCCATACTGTCTAACTTTGGACACCGTACCAAGGTAGAGTCCTTCACTCGTGCTGCCACATCTAAAGGCGGGCGTAGCAACCATCTCAGATAGGATAAGCCCCAACCAGGGCGAGGCGGTTGTATCACAATTTCAGGCAGGCAAATGTTCTCAATTTTAGTCCTGATGATGATCCTGTATAACTAGAGCATAAGGATCGAAACGTCGACAGATATAGTGCTTTCACAACCCAACCACGGGGTTTTACTTTCGTTGTGCCTAGCGCTGTCTGGCATACATTTTAATTTAAGAATCAAAAGTGGCCAACACTGCTCTTTCTTTGCCTGTAAAATCCTTTTTCTAATTTTTCTTCTTATTCTCCCTTACGTGTTGTGTGTCCTTCATGAGAAAGGTACAGGGCTGTGCCTAAAACCATTTATACAAGTGTGTATTCATTGTGTTTAATAAATACCCTGTCCGGTTGGACAGAGGACAATATAGCTTCCTATCATGGCCTATATTTCATTCTCATTTTTAAATTTTGATAAGCTAAGGACCCTTGTCTTTTAAAGCATGCTTTTGCCTTAGGCTTCCAAGCTTGTAGCCTAGTCTACCAGTAGGTCCAGAGGTAGTCATTCATGGCCAAGGTGCATTAAACAACTGTTTCAGTGTTGTCTGTTGAATTTTAACATCATGGATGGCATTGGATTGAATTGCAAAATGTGGTTTTTGGGGTGGTTTTTCAGTTTTTGTGTGTGTGTTAAATAAATAGCCTTTTTCAGCCAGTAGGTAACCCTGGGCGTTCAGCTCGCAGTGTTTCGGCAACTCCGCACGGCGCGACAATGCGGACTGATACTTTTTTCTTCTTCGGGCGCTCAATATGCATTTTTGCACGTGCAATAACGTGTTTTTTGTTAAGATCGCAATGCCGAACCTGCAGATTTTTCAATCTGGCAAAGAATATCTCTCGAGCAGCATAAAACCTTCTCGAAAATGATGATTTTGTTCATTTTGCACAAAAAACTCCTCCGGTTGTCATTTGGCTGTAGTTTTTTAAGCAAGGAATAATTTTTTAAACAATTTTTTTAAAGAGAAAGGAAGTTTCCCAGAGTCTCCAACATCCTGGTCCTGTCCTTTGTCTTAACTTTCTTGTTATTGTGGGTGGCATGGACATTGTATGATGCCTGGCATTGTCCTTTTGCCATATTCCTGCATTGTATGCCTTGTCTTCCTTTTCTTGTTGTTGCGGGTGGCGGCCATTTTGTGAAGACAGGCAGTGTGCTTTTGCCGTAGGCTTGCATTGTCTGTATTCCATTTCTTTTTGTTGTGGGTGGCTAGCGGCCATTTTATGAAGCCATCCAGGCAGTGTGCTTTTGCCAGTTATTCCTCACTTTCGTGTTGTTGTGGGTGGCCTGACCATATGGTGGCGGCTATTTTGTGGGATCAGCCACTGTGCTTTTGCCATAGGCCTCCAAGCATGTGGCCTAGTCTGCCAGTAGACCCAGAGGTATTCATCAATCATCATGGGTGCATGAAACAAGTGTTTTTATGTGTTCTGTTGAATTTAAACATCATTTAGGATTTAGATGACATTTGATTGAAATGTAAAATGTGTTTTTTGGGTAGGGGGTTCACTTGTTTGGGTGTGTGTTAGCCAGGCCTTTTTCAGCCAGTAGGCCCAGAGGTACTAATGGGTGCATGAAACAACTGTTTCTGTGGTGTCTGTTGAATTTCATTTAGGGCATGGATGACATTGGATTGAATTGCAAAATGGGGGTTTTGTTGGGGGTTCTATTTCAGTTTTTGGGTGTGTTAAATAAATGCCTTTTTTGCATGTGTGTGTTGTTGTTGTGTAACTTTCCAACCTGTTTTTTTCATTGTGGATTTTCGTTTTTGCATTAAAGCTGTGTTGTTTTTCAGGCATCCTTTGTCTGGCCATGTCTTCCCTGGACCGGAAAAAAGCATCCTGGGATCGGTTTCTGGCATTTCAGCAATCATCAGCCAGGCTAGCTTGAATCCAGTGGCAAAGTGAGCAAGGGACTCACGTCTGAGCATACCCAGCCAACTTAGGGCGAACAAAGCAATACAAAAGGGGATGATGGACGGAGCGCTTAAGCAAATCAAACACTCACCCCCAGTCAACTGATCTGGGCTTAATCCATCACCATTCTTTAGCTCACTCCGCCACTCCAGTTCAGACATGGCCATATGCAAAGCAGTTTGACCCTGTGCCTCATGGGAACAGTCCAGCCCGAAATGCCAAAGCTATGTCTTCCCTGGACCGGAAACAAGCATCCTGGGACCAGTTTGTGGCATTTCAGCCATCATTAGCCAGGCTAGCTTGAATCCAGTGGCAAAGTGAGCAAGGGACTCACGTCTGAGCATACCCAGCCAACTTAGGGCAAACAAAGCGATACAAAAGGGGATGATGGACGGAGCACGTGAGCAAATAAAACACTCATCCCCAGTCAACTGATCTGGGCTTAATCCATCACCATTCCTTAGCTCACTCCGCCACCCGAGTTCAGACATGGCCATATGCAAATCAGTCTGAACCTGTGCCTCATGGGAACAGTCCAGCCCGAACTGCCAAAGCCATGTCTTCCCTGGACCGGAAACAAGCATCCTGGGACCAGTTTCTGGTATTTCAGCCGTCATCAGCCAGGTTAGCTTGAATCCAGTGGCAAAGTGAGCACAGGACCCCCGTCTGAGCATACCCTGCCAACCTAGGGTGAACAAAGCGATATGGAGATGGAGAATAGTACAAGAAATGTTGCCTCTAACAGTCCCTTCATAAGAATTTAAACATGACTATAGCTATCCTCCCTTTTGTTTCCGAGCCAAAACTCATCACTGTCCAAAGACTACCACCTCTGTCTGCAGGCATCCACAACTCTTCACAGTCTGAACTTGGGCAGGCATCCAAACGTGTGCTATACTGGGAGAAACAACTCACACTTACCTTACCAATCCACATCAGGCAGGCAGTGGCACTCAAGATTGATGTGCTGAGCATCCATGGAAGGGAGGACCAAGAGGAATGACGAGATGCAACTCCACATTTTGGACCAGGATAATACAGTAACTTTGGTATCATTCATCATTTGTCTTTTAATTATTTTGATTCCTTTTTTCTCTTTAAATATTACTAAGCATGGGTGAATTTTGCGAATTCGTGATCCGCGAATTTGCGAATTTGCAAATTTGCGAATTCGCGATCCGCAAAATTCATGAGTTCGTGCGAATTTGCTGATTTTTTTATTTTTGCGTGTTTGCGGGGCGCTTTGCGTGTTCGCGGGTGTTCGCAGGGCGCTTTGCGTGTTCGCTGGGTTTTTTTTTTGCCTGGTTAATCACTGCCACCCTCTTGTTTTTTATGCCATTCTGACCTCTGTACCACTCGTTTCTGTGCCCTTCTGCCCTTTGCCCCACTCATTTTTTGTCCCCTTTTGCCCTCTGTCCCACTTTTGTGCCCTTCTGCCCTCAGCCCCACTTTGAATGGCGCCGGCAAGCTGCCAGCGCCATTCTAAAATAGCTACAAAGAGCTTCATCAGGAAGCACTAATAGATAAACTAAAGCAGGTGCTCGAGTTGAAGGTCAAATTAAGTTACACAATCATTAATCACCCCAAGTTTGGGGTGATTAATGATTGTGTAACTGAATTTGAGCTTCAACTCGAGCACCTGCTTTACTTTATCCAATAGAGCTTCCTGGTGAAGCTGACTTTTGTAACTATTTTAGAATGGCTCTGGAAGCTTGCCGGCACCATTCTAAAAGAGTTACAAAAGTCAGCTTGAACTTTTGACCCAATCCGTTCCGCTCGCGGATTTTGCGGGAAATTCGCGAATCTCGCGGATTGCGAATTTACCGAAAATCCACAAAATCCGCGAGCGGAACGGATTTTCCGCCCATGCTTAAATATTACAACAGTGTGTTGTGTTGTTGTTTGTTTGATAATTGATCCTTACAACTATTTTTTAATTTTCTTTGCTAGCTTTAAAAGTAAGCCCGGTACAACATGTAATTGGGGCCTCTCTGAGGGCATACAGGCAAGGCAAATTGCATATTAATATACCGCTGCCCTGTTATGTCTAATTGTGCAGTAGTAGTTAGTAAGAACTGCTCATTAACTATCAAGTTATCTTCATCATCATGTATGCATTTCCTTTTTCTCCCTTTATAGATTTATTGGATAAGATCATGGTTGTCTTCCAAGATTGTGTTTTGCTTTTGTTGTGTCCATGCACACTGTTTTTCTTTGTCAAACCTTTCCCCAAACCGCCCTTCCTATCCATTCACCAAACCCTAATCCTCTTCCCTCGGGCTGTGTGATTTATATTGAGGTGTGAAGTCACTACATTAAATGTACACCTAAAGTGTATCACACGCTCATAAATAAATAAAACTAATGTAGTTGCGAGCACTACATCCCCAAATGCGATACAGTGCATGCAACAAAATTTGTTTTTTACTCATTTATATGTTTACTTACCTGTAATCCTCTGTAATCCATATATTACTACCGCCCACCCTGCCCCTCCCCACGTCACCGCCCGGCAGCTACTACCACCACCGACCGCTACAGTAGCACTAGCAAGCACAGTACATAACATTTGTGGTAAGTATCTATCCTCCCACTTCCTCAGCCTCTAACATTTGTGAGAGTTTCAGTCATTATACTAGCACTATGGACTCCTAAACACACCAGTCGTCTTCTTCTTATCTCTAGTTTAGTGAAATTACATAAGCTTGTTGTAGCCGTCAGCTCAGCTCAGTCAGCTAACCTTACACCCAAGACAAACCTACGGGTCATGACACAGACTCATGTCAGTTTTATTTACTACTACTGTCAGGGCAGGGTCGGGCTAGTAAACTATGGATTATGGCCAATTGCAGGTAAGTAAACATAAATAAATAAAAATAATTTTGTTGTGCGCACTGCATCGCACTTGGCCGTGCAGTACGCACAATGAAATTTGTTTAATTTATTTTTATGTTTACTTACATGTATTTGGTGGTAATAAATAGTTCACTACCCCCCCACCCTGCCCCTTCCCCTCACCCTATCACCTCCCTGCAGCACTGACTGCTACTGCATAAGGTACTTTGCTTTGATTGCTTGTGTAGCCAACAGATAGGCCACCCTTGGCAGGCTGGCTGACACAGTCAAAAAGTAAATTTACATAGGTAGTGAGTGGTCCTCGGAGTCGGAGGAAGGCGCTTGAGAACTAAATTATACACAATATATATATATGATGTGCTTGCAAACTACTGTGAATCAACTGTATTCTGAAAATAAAAGTTATATTATTCCCCTCAGCTTTGCTAGTCTGGTGCTGTTTCTTTTACGTTCTCTTCAAACTAAGACTCTGCGTCCAGTGACAGTCTCCACCTAACCTGTCTATGATGAATACATCGAGGCATTCATCCATTCAAAGTAAATGTCTATCATTCTTCTTAATCTCTCAACAAACCTTAGTTTGTTTCACCAACAACCACCCATGCGTCCACTCCTTCCTTGCTTGCCTTGGCTTTGAGTTTGACCCAAACACAGTTGAAGATTATTGTTATCCATTATCCACCAATACTATGTCACCCACCCAGGCAGTCATCTTCTTTCACCTTCCACCCATCCTTCAACAACCCATGCATCTGATTCCTATCAGCCATCTGAATGCTGCTTCCAACGTATCCTTCTCTGCCAGTCGTATTACATCTCGCCCGTCCTTCCTCCTTTCACCCTTCTTTCCCTTTTTGTTCAACACATCCATCAAGGTCATCTGATCTGACGTTGAGTCTTCTCCATAAACTTTCACAGCTGAGTTGGAGTCAGATAGAAGAAGCCATTGGTTACTCAACTCATGCTGCTAATGCTACTGCTAATGCCATTGCTAAGTTAAGGGTGTCTTCTTCAACCGTTGTCTAATGTTCACTACAACTTCATATTTGCTAAGTCTCAACAGTACAGTGAGTGTACAGTACACTCTTCCCGCTAGTGTAATGTCAATTGGTAAGGAATATAACTTATCACTGCCCATCACTGCTGCTGGCTCACCCCATATAGTAGCTGCTGCAGGTGTCGCTGCCGCATCTCCTGCCTTGGCCGGAATGGCCACATTGCCATCGCCGCTGGCCCCACTGGCACTAGTGGTCGGTAGTACGCCTAGAAACACATTACACATCTTTAGATGCCTGTACTCCTCCCCCTATTCATTCGTTTTCACTTACAAGATTGAAAAAAAAGTTAATAGTATACATACATATACAACATACATCACTAGTCCAAATCAGGTACTAGAGTAGAGTCAGTAGAGACTAGTAGTTTTATGGTTCCTAGGGTCATTATAGTCTACTCTTCTCTTTTCAAAGTTAGCCTGAGACATGCAACCATTTTAGCTTCATGTCTTTTGAGCATGTTACCTCCCAGCTTGTTGTGCAGTAGATGCCTTTAGTTTGAGCTGACATGAATTCATACAGCTACTGTCTGAGCGTTGAGTTACAAGAGGTCGAAAAACAAGCCACTTTTTTATGGAGTTCGGTTAGTCCGTATTGCTTAGCCATAACATGTACATGCTACACTTTTTTGGCATGGCTGAGAATTACTTGCATTATACTATCCAACACGCGCCCCATTTTTCTCATAACAGGCAGAAGATTCCCTTCAACGAACCAGAGATTTGCAGAGCTTATATGATGCAGGTAACCAGTACTTCTAAGTTCTACGGTGAGGGGTCTCCAAGAATTTGCACAGATTTTTTGTCTTCTAGGTTCTTCTGTCATGCACTTATAACAATTTTTATTGTTTTAATCTATCTTATGCATTTTGCTGTTGGAGCTGGCTGTAGTACACTGAATTTTATAGAACAACCTACAGAGTTTGTTAGTTGAAAATAAACCTTTTGAACTTACACATAAACTCTGTGGTATTTGGTGTGGTGGTGGACTTACATGAGTGAATGAGCGAAAGGGTGTTATGATCTGGGTTGTGTAATCATTAGCAAATCAAAAAGGAGAGAGAGGACTAGGTAAGCCAGTCCGGGTCCCCTGGTTATATGTAGAGATATCAATATAGGACTAGCTATGTTGTGTTAGAGGAGACTCAGAAGGTATATCTGTAGGCAAACCCTTAGGTTTGGACATGAAGCCCTCACACACCAACCTAGTTGGTGTCATGCTTCATCATCGGGCCCACCACAGTGACACCGAATGTGTCCCGGGTGTGCTGCGACTCCAGATTACTGAGGAGCAGGTATTCTTACTGAGTGTGCAGTGCTGGTGAGAATGGAGGTGAAAGGTTTAAAAGCTATCCAGGAGGTCCCAGTTCCCGAGGGTAAAGGTAAATTTAATACCTGGGCCCCTGTTAGCAAGATAAAAAGGCTGTGGACGTTGTGGAGTATATTAGGGGCTCCTACGTCCTTGTGGTCTACATGTTTCAGCCAGGCCTTTTGATTAAAACTGGCTTTCCTCAGGACCAAATGAGTATGTGTGAGTGAAAATAAACTATATTAAGTGAAAGTGTATGGTAAAAAAGTGTTGCACTCGCTAAGGTGCCGTACGTGTAAGAGGGGGATTCCCTCTGCTTTACTGTACATAAAACACAAAACAGTACAGACATACAAAGAGAGTCATTGAGAATGGTATTAACCAAAACACAACAATTGCCGGCTTCTGGTGTGCGTGAGCGACCTAGAGCGGCAAAAAACTTAGCCATGAGTGTGCCATGGCTATAGTGAACTATGGCGGTAAATTATTAAACGCAGTGGCAGTGGTGGGCTACACAGCGAAACAGGCATAGCGTGAGGTACAGGTAAGTGTAGAACATAATTCCTCACACTTGCTACTTGCTGTTAAAGCCTCATGGGTCACTTGGCAGGGAGGGAAAGGAGACCCTAAACATTTGTAGAGGATTACAGTTAGGATATCACCTGTGGAGAGAAATTGTTGCTTACCCAGAGCGTTGTGCAGAGATCAAGCTTACTCACGGTATTTCCGATCAGCGGTTCCTGCGACCTATCGTCCTGCTCCAGTGTCCCGAGTGAGCTTTGCCAGAGTCAGGTAAGGGCTTAAATAGCCGGTTTGATTGTTATCACCTGGAGAGGGGAGAGGGCGCGGTCGCGTTTTCTGTTTAGGGCGCAGGCGCTGGGAGCTAGCGGTTTTTACCTAGCGCATGCGCAATGTGAGGGTTCCAGCGCATGCGCGGTAGAGGTGAATGCGAGCGCTATGCAGTCGCGCATGCGCCATGGTACTGGGTTGGCAATGGTAGTGGCAAGTGCGCGCGGGTCCGTGCGCAACTGAAGGAAAAAGAAAGGAATAAAGTAAAAGGCCCAAGTGGGTCCCTTATTATTTAAAAGCAACAACAGGGATTACAAGGTATATATAGGTCAAGGAGGCAATTACAGAATAGGGACAGACCACGAGTCTGAGCGCAGACAGGGATACTGACCAATATCTTACATATGTGTTTTTTATCTCGCCAGAGCATTCCACGGGATGGAATCATTGAGCCCCTCTATATGGGTAGAAAGGCGATAAATCCAGCGTTGCTCTTTGGTGAGCAGGGTCTTCTCATCACAACTTGAAAGTGCGAATTGTTCGATCACCGTCCAGGTGAAATCATTCGGGGTGTGATTTTGCACGATGAAATGCTGGGTCAGTTTGCTGATGTTTTTACCACAGCGCATGGTGCTTCTGTGTTCAGTCATCCTAGTTCTGACCTTCCTAGTCGTCATGCCTACGTATCTCAAGCCACAGCGACAGGTGATTAGGTATACTAGGTTAGATGAATTACAGTTTGTGAATTGTCGTTGTGTCCAGGTTTTCCCAACTTCCAACGACAATGTCTTTGAAGGGGTAGTCAGGTGGCAGACGCTACAGTTGTAACACGGTTGGTGGCCTATTAGTTCTGGTAGGCCCCAGGTGTTTAAAATTGTCTGGCTGGTTTGGTGTGTTTTTCTGGGTCTCGTAGTGACCAGCTGATCCTTCAAATTTTGTGCCCTTTTGTATGCGAAGCGTGGGAGGTCCCAGTTCCTCGTGCCTGAATTGATGATTTTCCAATTTTTGCGAATTATACTGGAGACCTGATTGGAGGCGGTGTTATAGGTGGTCACACACGTCATGGTTGGTGTTTCTGGTGGTCTGACCACGGCCTCCAGAAGGGCCTCCCTATTCTGATTGCGTGCTCGTTTACAGGATTTTGTGATGATTCTGGACGGGTAGCCACGATCTTCCAACTTGTGGACCAAGGCTTTGGACTGGTGTTTGAAGTCATGGAGGTTGCTGCAGTTCCGGCGAATACGGAGGAACTGGCCAAATGGCAGATTCTCCCTCAAAGGTCTGGGGTGGAAACTGTCAAAACGTAACAACGAGTTCCTGGAAGTTGGTTTGTAATGAGTCGTTGTGGTCAGACCCCCCTGATCAGCTTTTATGTTGAGGTCCAGGAACGCCAGTTCAGTAGAACTGCTAGTGCAGGTGAACTTCAGAAAGGGATCAAGGCTATTGATCCAGGTGAGAAAATCTCTCAATGTCTCCTCATTGCCTTCCCAGATAATGAGGATATCGTCAATGTATCGACGCCAGATTGTTATATTTGCTGAGTAGGGGTTCGTGGGGGCTTCGATGTTTGTCTGCTCAAAGTGGTGGACGTATAGCCCCGCCACGCTCGGCGCAAAGACACTGCCCATCGAGGTACCATTCGTTTGTAAGAAGAATGTGTCCTCGTATTGGAAATAATTCTCTTTTAATGCCAACGTGGCGCAATCTAAGATGAAATGACGGGGTGTGCGATGTTGCCAGTCAATCTCCATCAAGACATCATGGAGTACCTTCAGTGTGGCATCCTGAGGGAGGCTCGTATATAAGCTCTCCACGTCTAATCCCACCAGGAGGTGCTTGTCACTATCGAAACTGACATCCTTAATGATGTTAAGGAGGTGCTTCGTGTCTTTGACGTAGGATGGAGTTTTTTGAACCAATGGGTTGAGGTAGTGATCACAGAACCGCGATAGCGGTTCTAGGAGGGACTTTATCCCAGACACTATGGGTCTGCCCGGTGGTGGGGTGACCCCTTTGTGCACCTTGGGCATGATGTAAAAGTAAGGTACTTTTGCATCACGTGTGTTAAGATATTCAGCTTCTTGTTTTGAGATGTATTCCGCGTCAGAAGCCTCCTGTACTAGTTCTGTGATCTTTTTCTGTAGATCTTTGGATGGGTCTCTCAGTAATTTCCTATAGTTACGAGTGTCACTTAATAGCCTGCGGCATTCGGTGTCGTAGTCGATCTTGTTCATGATGACTATCCCTCCACCTTTATCTGCTGGTTTGATGATGCGGGTAGGGTCATTTTGGAGTTTTTTGATGATTTCCCTATCCTGAAATGACAGATTGTTGAAATGGTTTTGGGGTTGTAATTTCTCAACTTCTGAGTATACTGCCAATTCGAAAGTACTGATCTCTACTGGCACGGTAGCCGGTGGTGGAGTGAAGTTGGATTTAAGTTTCAGCCCTGTTTCATTGGTGTTTTCTGAGTCAAGGGGTTTCTCCTTGTTTTCGAAAAACGCTTTTAGCTTGAGTTTTCTAAAAAACTCGGCCAGCTCGACATGGAGTTTGAAAGTATCTAGTCTGATGGTCGGGACAAATGACAGTCCTTTATTCAGGACATTGGTTTCTTCATTGGTGAGGGGTACGTCGGCGAGGTTGAATACCAGGGTGCCGGTATTGGTTGGTTCAGCTACTTGCTGGGGCCCGCTTGCTCTTTGGCTTTGTTCCTGGTGTTGGCACTGACCGGGTCCTCTTCTGTGGACCACTGTGCTGGTTGAGGCGCCCACTGTACTTGCTGTGGTGGATTCCTTCTCTTGCCGCGGGGTCTGTGGCCTTGGCCTAAAAAAGGATACCGCTGATTTGGGTTGTTCTGGTAGTATGGTACCTGGCCAGGCGGAAATAAAGGTGGATATCCATAATATGGAGGCATTGGGCCGAATGGCGGAGGCCCGAAGTTTTGGAATTGCGGGGGGCCTTGCCATAGTTGTGCTTGTTGTTTTCCTCCACGGCCTCTCCCTCTGGCTTTGTAGGATCCATTACTGGAGCCGCTAGAGATTGAACTAGTATCACCTGAGCTGTCCGTGTTCTGGCCTCTTGTGGGTGCAGTATACGTGTCGTCAGCATAGGGATAGGTTTTTAGATAGCTAAAGTTTTTTAGATCCTTTTCGAATTTCTTTATCTTGGTTTGGGTTAGGTATTCTTTATAATCGTTCATCTCCCGATTTTGATCTTCCAATTTCTTCTTGTATCCTGTCAGAGTGGTTTTGAAATGGGTCTCAGTCGCCTGGATCTCTATCATCACTGCGTCTGAAAGGCGTTTGGCAGTTTTTATTATCAAGATGAGCCAGTCCCTGGTGCAATGCCAGGCTATCTGAGCCCAGTCTTTCCTGAAGGTGACATCGTCAAGGAATATTCTAGGAGCGTTAGTGACCAGTAAGCCTTTAGGCGCTGTGTTGGTCCTCAGGTATTGTGCGAGGATAACGCCATGCAAAATAGTGCGTATCCTGTTACGCTTTTTCTCAGTGAGAGTGTCCCAATCTGTAGTTTGCGCTACTGTTGTTGCTGTGTTAAAATCTGCCAAGAGTGTGGGGTCATCGAGGATCTCAGTGACGTCATCCTCGGTGAATGTTAGGCCTGTGTTTTGTGCCATCTTGCATCAGTTAGGTATCTCTCGCAGCTGCGCGCTGCCAATTATCAGCAAATCAAAAAGGAGAGAGAGGACTAGGTAAGCCAGTCCGGGTCCCCTGGTTATATGTAGAGATATCAATATAGGACTAGCTATGTTGTGTTAGAGGAGACTCAGAAGGTATATCTGTAGGCAAACCCTTAGGTTTGGACATGAAGCCCTCACACACCAACCTAGTTGGTGTCATGCTTCATCATCGGGCCCACCACAGTGACACCGAATGTGTCCCGGGTGTGCTGCGACTCCAGATTACTGAGGAGCAGGTATTCTTACTGAGTGTGCAGTGCTGGTGAGAATGGAGGTGAAAGGTTTAAAAGCTATCCAGGAGGTCCCAGTTCCCGAGGGTAAAGGTAAATTTAATACCTGGGCCCCTGTTAGCAAGATAAAAAGGCTGTGGACGTTGTGGAGTATATTAGGGGCTCCTACGTCCTTGTGGTCTACATGTTTCAGCCAGGCCTTTTGATTAAAACTGGCTTTCCTCAGGACCAAATGAGTATGTGTGAGTGAAAATAAACTATATTAAGTGAAAGTGTATGGTAAAAAAGTGTTGCACTCGCTAAGGTGCCGTACGTGTAAGAGGGGGATTCCCTCTGCTTTACTGTACATAAAACACAAAACAGTACAGACATACAAAGAGAGTCATTGAGAATGGTATTAACCAAAACACAACAATTGCCGGCTTCTGGTGTGCGTGAGCGACCTAGAGCGGCAAAAAACTTAGCCATGAGTGTGCCATGGCTATAGTGAACTATGGCGGTAAATTATTAAACGCAGTGGCAGTGGTGGGCTACACAGCGAAACAGGCATAGCGTGAGGTACAGGTAAGTGTAGAACATAATTCCTCACACTTGCTACTTGCTGTTAAAGCCTCATGGGTCACTTGGCAGGGAGGGAAAGGAGACCCTAAACATTTGTAGAGGATTACAGTTAGGATATCACCTGTGGAGAGAAATTGTTGCTTACCCAGAGCGTTGTGCAGAGATCAAGCTTACTCACGGTATTTCCGATCAGCGGTTCCTGCGACCTATCGTCCTGCTCCAGTGTCCCGAGTGAGCTTTGCCAGAGTCAGGTAAGGGCTTAAATAGCCGGTTTGATTGTTATCACCTGGAGAGGGGAGAGGGCGCGGTCGCGTTTTCTGTTTAGGGCGCAGGCGCTGGGAGCTAGCGGTTTTTACCTAGCGCATGCGCAATGTGAGGGTTCCAGCGCATGCGCGGTAGAGGTGAATGCGAGCGCTATGCAGTCGCGCATGCGCCATGGTACTGGGTTGGCAATGGTAGTGGCAAGTGCGCGCGGGTCCGTGCGCAACTGAAGGAAAAAGAAAGGAATAAAGTAAAAGGCCCAAGTGGGTCCCTTATTATTTAAAAGCAACAACAGGGATTACAAGGTATATATAGGTCAAGGAGGCAATTACAGAATAGGGACAGACCACGAGTCTGAGCGCAGACAGGGATACTGACCAATATCTTACATATGTGTTTTTTATCTCGCCAGAGCATTCCACGGGATGGAATCATTGAGCCCCTCTATATGGGTAGAAAGGCGATAAATCCAGCGTTGCTCTTTGGTGAGCAGGGTCTTCTCATCACAACTTGAAAGTGCGAATTGTTCGATCACCGTCCAGGTGAAATCATTCGGGGTGTGATTTTGCACGATGAAATGCTGGGTCAGTTTGCTGATGTTTTTACCACAGCGCATGGTGCTTCTGTGTTCAGTCATCCTAGTTCTGACCTTCCTAGTCGTCATGCCTACGTATCTCAAGCCACAGCGACAGGTGATTAGGTATACTAGGTTAGATGAATTACAGTTTGTGAATTGTCGTTGTGTCCAGGTTTTCCCAACTTCCAACGACAATGTCTTTGAAGGGGTAGTCAGGTGGCAGACGCTACAGTTGTAACACGGTTGGTGGCCTATTAGTTCTGGTAGGCCCCAGGTGTTTAAAATTGTCTGGCTGGTTTGGTGTGTTTTTCTGGGTCTCGTAGTGACCAGCTGATCCTTCAAATTTTGTGCCCTTTTGTATGCGAAGCGTGGGAGGTCCCAGTTCCTCGTGCCTGAATTGATGATTTTCCAATTTTTGCGAATTATACTGGAGACCTGATTGGAGGCGGTGTTATAGGTGGTCACACACGTCATGGTTGGTGTTTCTGGTGGTCTGACCACGGCCTCCAGAAGGGCCTCCCTATTCTGATTGCGTGCTCGTTTACAGGATTTTGTGATGATTCTGGACGGGTAGCCACGATCTTCCAACTTGTGGACCAAGGCTTTGGACTGGTGTTTGAAGTCATGGAGGTTGCTGCAGTTCCGGCGAATACGGAGGAACTGGCCAAATGGCAGATTCTCCCTCAAAGGTCTGGGGTGGAAACTGTCAAAACGTAACAACGAGTTCCTGGAAGTTGGTTTGTAATGAGTCGTTGTGGTCAGACCCCCCTGATCAGCTTTTATGTTGAGGTCCAGGAACGCCAGTTCAGTAGAACTGCTAGTGCAGGTGAACTTCAGAAAGGGATCAAGGCTATTGATCCAGGTGAGAAAATCTCTCAATGTCTCCTCATTGCCTTCCCAGATAATGAGGATATCGTCAATGTATCGACGCCAGATTGTTATATTTGCTGAGTAGGGGTTCGTGGGGGCTTCGATGTTTGTCTGCTCAAAGTGGTGGACGTATAGCCCCGCCACGCTCGGCGCAAAGACACTGCCCATCGAGGTACCATTCGTTTGTAAGAAGAATGTGTCCTCGTATTGGAAATAATTCTCTTTTAATGCCAACGTGGCGCAATCCAAGATGAAATGACGGGGTGTGCGATGTTGCCAGTCAATCTCCATCAAGACATCATGGAGTACCTTCAGTGTGGCATCCTGAGGGAGGCTCGTATATAAGCTCTCCACGTCTAATCCCACCAGGAGGTGCTTGTCACTATCGAAACTGACATCCTTAATGATGTTAAGGAGGTGCTTCGTGTCTTTGACGTAGGATGGAGTTTTTTGAACCAATGGGTTGAGGTAGTGATCACAGAACCGCGATAGCGGTTCTAGGAGGGACTTTATCCCAGACACTATGGGTCTGCCCGGTGGTGGGGTGACCCCTTTGTGCACCTTGGGCATGATGTAAAAGTAAGGTACTTTTGCATCACGTGTGTTAAGATATTCAGCTTCTTGTTTTGAGATGTATTCCGCGTCAGAAGCCTCCTGTACTAGTTCTGTGATCTTTTTCTGTAGATCTTTGGATGGGTCTCTCAGTAATTTCCTATAGTTACGAGTGTCACTTAATAGCCTGCGGCATTCGGTGTCGTAGTCGATCTTGTTCATGATGACTATCCCTCCACCTTTATCTGCTGGTTTGATGATGCGGGTAGGGTCATTTTGGAGTTTTTTGATGATTTCCCTATCCTGAAATGACAGATTGTTGAAATGGTTTTGGGGTTGTAATTTCTCAACTTCTGAGTATACTGCCAATTCGAAAGTACTGATCTCTACTGGCACGGTAGCCGGTGGTGGAGTGAAGTTGGATTTAAGTTTCAGCCCTGTTTCATTGGTGTTTTCTGAGTCAAGGGGTTTCTCCTTGTTTTCGAAAAACGCTTTTAGCTTGAGTTTTCTAAAAAACTCGGCCAGCTCGACATGGAGTTTGAAAGTATCTAGTCTGATGGTCGGGACAAATGACAGTCCTTTATTCAGGACATTGGTTTCTTCATTGGTGAGGGGTACGTCGGCGAGGTTGAATACCAGGGTGCCGGTATTGGTTGGTTCAGCTACTTGCTGGGGCCCGCTTGCTCTTTGGCTTTGTTCCTGGTGTTGGCACTGACCGGGTCCTCTTCTGTGGACCACTGTGCTGGTTGAGGCGCCCACTGTACTTGTATGTCCTGAATAAAGGACTGTCATTTGTCCCGACCATCAGACTAGATACTTTCAAACTCCATGTCGAGCTGGCCGAGTTTTTTAGAAAACTCAAGCTAAAAGCGTTTTTCGAAAACAAGGAGAAACCCCTTGACTCAGAAAACACCAATGAAACAGGGCTGAAACTTAAATCCAACTTCACTCCACCACCGGCTACCGTGCCAGTAGAGATCAGTACTTTCGAATTGGCAGTATACTCAGAAGTTGAGAAATTACAACCCCAAAACCATTTCAACAATCTGTCATTTCAGGATAGGGAAATCATCAAAAAACTCCAAAATGACCCTACCCGCATCATCAAACCAGCAGATAAAGGTGGAGGGATAGTCATCATGAACAAGATCGACTACGACACCGAATGCCGCAGGCTATTAAGTGACACTCGTAACTATAGGAAATTACTGAGAGACCCATCCAAAGATCTACAGAAAAAGATCACAGAACTAGTACAGGAGGCTTCTGACGCGGAATACATCTCAAAACAAGAAGCTGAATATCTTAACACACGTGATGCAAAAGTACCTTACTTTTACATCATGCCCAAGGTGCACAAAGGGGTCACCCCACCACCGGGCAGACCCATAGTGTCTGGGATAAAGTCCCTCCTAGAACCGCTATCGCGGTTCTGTGATCACTACCTCAACCCATTGGTTCAAAAAACTCCATCCTACGTCAAAGACACGAAGCACCTCCTTAACATCATTAAGGATGTCAGTTTCGATAGTGACAAGCACCTCCTGGTGGGATTAGACGTGGAGAGCTTATATACGAGCCTCCCTCAGGATGCCACACTGAAGGTACTCCATGATGTCTTGATGGAGATTGACTGGCAACATCGCACACCCCGTCATTTCATCTTGGATTGCGCCACGTTGGCATTAAAAGAGAATTATTTCCAATACGAGGACACATTCTTCTTACAAACGAATGGTACCTCGATGGGCAGTGTCTTTGCGCCGAGCGTGGCGGGGCTATACGTCCACCACTTTGAGCAGACAAACATCGAAGCCCCCACGAACCCCTACTCAGCAAATATAACAATCTGGCGTCGATACATTGACGATATCCTCATTATCTGGGAAGGCAATGAGGAGACATTGAGAGATTTTCTCACCTGGATCAATAGCCTTGATCCCTTTCTGAAGTTCACCTGCACTAGCAGTTCTACTGAACTGGCGTTCCTGGACCTCAACATAAAAGCTGATCAGGGGGGTCTGACCACAACGACTCATTACAAACCAACTTCCAGGAACTCGTTGTTACGTTTTGACAGTTTCCACCCCAGACCTTTGAGGGAGAATCTGCCATTTGGCCAGTTCCTCCGTATTCGCCGGAACTGCAGCAACCTCCATGACTTCAAACACCAGTCCAAAGCCTTGGTCCACAAGTTGGAAGATCGTGGCTACCCGTCCAGAATCATCACAAAATCCTGTAAACGAGCACGCAATCAGAATAGGGAGGCCCTTCTGGAGGCCGTGGTCAGACCACCAGAAACACCAACCATGACGTGTGTGACCACCTATAACACCGCCTCCAATCAGGTCTCCAGTATAATTCGCAAAAATTGGAAAATCATCAATTCAGGCACGAGGAACTGGGACCTCCCACGCTTCGCATACAAAAGGGCACAAAATTTGAAGGATCAGCTGGTCACTACGAGACCCAGAAAAACACACCAAACCAGCCAGACAATTTTAAACACCTGGGGCCTACCAGAACTAATAGGCCACCAACCGTGTTACAACTGTAGCGTCTGCCACCTGACTACCCCTTCAAAGACATTGTCGTTGGAAGTTGGGAAAACCTGGACACAACGACAATTCACAAACTGTAATTCATCTAACCTAGTATACCTAATCACCTGTCGCTGTGGCTTGAGATACGTAGGCATGACGACTAGGAAGGTCAGAACTAGGATGACTGAACACAGAAGCACCATGCGCTGTGGTAAAAACATCAGCAAACTGACCCAGCATTTCATCGTGCAAAATCACACCCCGAATGATTTCACCTGGACGGTGATCGAACAATTCGCACTTTCAAGTTGTGATGAGAAGACCCTGCTCACCAAAGAGCAACGCTGGATTTATCGCCTTTCTACCCATATAGAGGGGCTCAATGATTCCATCCCGTGGAATGCTCTGGCGAGATAAAAAACACATATGTAAGATATTGGTCAGTATCCCTGTCTGCGCTCAGACTCGTGGTCTGTCCCTATTCTGTAATTGCCTCCTTGACCTATATATACCTTGTAATCCCTGTTGTTGCTTTTTAAATAAT